>NC_133530.1:36389753-37068041 GCF_048544455.1 Silene latifolia | reverse complement strand
ATACCCCGAATATTCTACTTTGGTCCGTTTATTGTAATTTGCAGGAATTGACCGAGGAGGAGCTAAATCGAGCCTTAATTGTCCTGATTGTATGCATTCATGGGAAATAAGGAGCCGGAGTTTAGGAATCTTACACTTGGAGGACGTATGAGCTGAGTTAAGGAAGATATTCAAGTCCTGATGCGCCTATATAGCTCGACCGAGTGCTTTAGTGCTCGATCGAATGCTTTATACACTCAATATTGGTCGATCGACCAGTTCATGGAGTCGATCGAGGAGGTTCAGCAGGCAGTGCTCGATCGAGAGGATGTCCTAGCTCGATCGAGTGACTTGGACGTCGATCGAGTAATCATCTTACTCGATCGAGGGGATTTCGTGTGTTTTTGGTTTATTTCCACCTAATCTTTTATGGGCTTTTGTAATCAGTCCATAGATTAGGTTTAAGATGTTTTTACAGTATAAGACTGAGGAGAACACTACGTTACTCCCATCTCCTTTACGACGTACATTTTCATCTGTTACTTTGGTCACTGTTCTTTTGGAATTCTACTCTCTACCTTGCTACTCGGATTTGGTATTGTCAATTTAATTATTCCTTTATCGTTTTTATTGCTTCAATTCCTTTTCTCTCTTTACTTGATAATCGTTCAACCAATTAGGTTATTCATCATGTTTAGTTTTAATTGTTTGGTCATTGTTATTGTTAATCTGACAATTATGAGTAGCTAATTTCCTATGCTAAGACTATAGGGGACCCATGATTTGAAGGGAGAGTAATCGATTTATTGGGTTAATACCGGTACCGTCTTTGTTGTTTAAATGCTACAAATAACTGTAATTGCCTAATTGAGTCGACGCAATTAGACCCTTATTCTTAGTGGACCTTGACCTGGACCGAAAGGTTGGAAGGGGGAGACTAGTAGCGAACAATAGAGTATTGCAGCGAGGGCGAAAGTTAAACTGTTTACACTTTAGGGTGAATTAAGGACCGAAAGGTGACGTTCGCTACCCCTTAGACTGCACCGCATTGACACAGGATCTAGATTACTCGACCAGATAATTATGGTGAACCGCTTGTCTTAGCTATCCTCTTTTATCTGTTAACTCCTCCTTTTATTTCTCTTTTCCTTACTCTGTTAGTTTAGAAATCACAATTTATAAACCCCCAAAATTGGTTATTTAGACGAGCCTAGTTTTAGCAAATCAATTTCCTACCTCTCTGTGGATTCGACCCGACTTCCCTAGCTATATTAGTTAGTTGGCCGAGTTGGTTATTTTTGACAGTCGCGACGGACGTGTCAAATTTTGGCGCCGTTGCTTGGGAGGTGGCGCATTTTTGTTGCTTAAATTAAGTTTGTCTCTCGTCTCAAGGAATTCATTCCTTGAGGCGATCTCATTTTCTTTGCGAAGCTTTGAGTAGTTTTGCGGGTTAGTAGCCTGTTTGCCAAAATGCCTACGATTACGGATCATCTGAGCCATGTGGTAGATGCGGCGAGGAAGGGCACGATCTTTTTGAATGTACGGCAGTGTGGAGCGTGCCCTTGCATATAAGAAGTTCAAGCGGGGAGTTCCTTTCTCCCGATTATATGACGAGATAAAGAGCGTTTCTACCCTTCCTACACCGGTACCACGACCGGTCTCTCCCTCTTCAAGAGAAGAAATTGCCGAGTTGAAATCCATTATCTTTGAGTATGTCACGAAATCGATACGGTCATATCGGAATTGAAAGAACAAGTCGCCGATTGACACAAAGGACGGATCAAGCCAAGTTTATTCCAATTTGCGATCCGATCGGTGCAATGAACTTCCAAAATGACCCTCCTCATGAAGAAGACAAAATATTGGCGACTAATGATGATTCAGATGATGATTTAGACGAGTTCTTGCAGGAAATGCTTGCTGCGTGCGCAATAACCACTCGATCGAGCAACTCATCTACTCGATCGGCGATTCTAATCATCCGAGTCACTCGATCGAGTGACACCAAGGCGGTCGATCGAGAAGTACAGAACTCCAAGTTACTCGATCGAGTGTCAAGATAGGTCGATCGAGTGATATTGAAGAAGAAACTGGTCGATCGACCGGTAAAGAAAGTACTCGATCCGAGTGCATTAAGTGGCGAATTCCTAATTCAAGATCTAATACCGCCACCGTGTCATCTTCCCCTGCTGTGGAGACGTCACGCGTTGATAAGGGTAAAGGAAAGGTTGCGGGACCACTTATCGCTACCGGGTACCCTTCCCAAGTCGTCAAGGACGCAAGGTCGAGCAACAATGATGCGGTAAGTTCGTGGACATCGTGAAGAACCTTCGAATCTGTCCCTTTTTCGAACTTGTTACTCGGGTCCCCTACTTACGCTAAGTTTATGAAGGATATTGTGACGCGTAAGAGAAATTTGAGCGAATTTGAGACGATTTCATTTATGGAAGAGTCTAGTAACCTCTTGTTAAATAAGGCCCCTCCAAAAAATGAAAGACCGGGCAGCTTTTTCTATTACCTGTGTCATAGGTAATTTGGTTATTGATAACGCCCTTTGTGATTTAGGTGCTAGCGTCGGTGTCATGCCCTTCTTGTTTGCAAGAAATTGAAGATGAGTCACTTCAAGGTGACTAACATTACCCTACAGATGGCTGATAGATCTGTTAGGAGACCTTTAGGTGTCTTGGAGGATGTGCCTGTGAAAATAGGCAAGCTTTACATCCCAGTAGATTTCATTGTTTTGGATATAGCTGAGGACACCCGGACCCAAATTATTTTAGGAAGACCGTTCCTTTATGCACCAAAGCCGTTATTGATGTCAGACAAGGGCGTCTGACTCTTGCAGTAGGGGATGACGCTATCACATTCAGTTTGCCCAGTACTTTAGCCCACCCAATGATAGAGGACACTTGTTATTCGGTCGATATCATTGATGAGTCTATTTATGACTTCTGGTCGGGTTCTTTTATGAAGGACCCACTGGAAGCTCTCATGCTTTTTGATGAGTGTGCGAGATAGCCCAGGAGGACGATGACGCTGCGTTGGATTTGCTTGTTGATGATCTAGATGAGCACGAGGGAAGCGGGTGGAACAAATGATCAGCACTCTTTGCTCCATTGAGGTAAAGGTGCCGGAACGTAAGCCTCTCCCATCTCATCTTAAATACGCTTTTCTAGACGATCTGAGCAATATCCAGTCATTGTTAGTGCCAAGCTTAGTGATGATCAGCTAACCTCTTTGTTAGCGTACTTAAGAAAAACAGGAAGGCAATGGGTTATTCATCTGGATGATATCACGGGATTAGTCCCGATATTTGTATGCACAGGATAGAGTCTGGAGGAGGATCACAAACCTTGCAGGCGGGTCGGTCGTCAATTTGAACCGAAGATGCAGGATGTTGTGATGGCCGAGGTAATGAAGTCACTGGATGCATGTATTATCTATTCGGTAGGTAATTCTAGATGGGTAAGCCCCGATGGTAGTCCCGAAGAAAGGAGGGACAACCGTAGTTAAGAATGAGAAAAATGAATTAATACCTACCCGAGTAGTGACCGGTTGGCGGATGTGCATAGACTACGAGGCATGAATGCCGCCACTAAGAAAGACCACTTTCCCCTTCCTTTTATTGATCAAATGGTAGAAAGGTTAGCCTCTCATAAATTTTTCTCGCTATTTAGATGGGTATTCGGGTTCTTTCGATCCCTATCCACCCGCACGATCGGCCAAGACTACATTTACCTGTCCTAAGGGTGTTTTTGCGTATCGCAGAATGCCTTTTGGTTTGTGCAATGCCCCTGCCACCTTCCAAAGGTGCATGATGGGGATATTTTTTGAGTATATTGAGTCTATCATGGAAGTTTTTATGGACGATTTCAGTGTATATGGAAGTGATTTTTCCTTTGTCTATCTAACCTTGAGAAAGTGTTGCAGGTATTTGTATTGAGGTTAACCTTGTCTTTGTGAATCGGGAGAAGTGCCACTTTATGGTCAACGAGGGAGTTGTCTTAGGGCACTTGGTTTTTGATAGGGGAATAGAAGTTGACAAAGCAAAGGTGGAAGTGATTCAAAGAATTACCACCTCCTTAATGTTAAGGGGTGAGGAGCTTCCTTGGTCACGCTGCTTTTATCGCGGTTTATCAAGGATTTCTCCAAAATTGCTAAACCACTTACACAAATTGTTAAAGATGCCCCTTTTGTGTTTACTTGACGCTTGTCTTTCTCGCTTTTAACAGTTAAAGCAGGCCTTAGTCTCCGCGCCGATCATACAACCTCCCAATTGGGACTTGCGATTGTTCGAGATCATGTGCGACGCGAGCGGCTATGCACTAGGAGCGGTGCTAGGCCAGAGGAAAGACAAAGCCTTGAATGCTATTTACTATGCGAGCCGAACTCCGGATGAGGCTCAAGTGAAGTACACTACCACTGAGAAGGAGCTTTTAGCCGTAGTTTATGCCTTAGAGAAGTTTCGTACTTATTTAGTTGGGTCGAAGTCACGTTTTCACCGACCATGCAGACTTTGAGGCATCTCCTTGCCAAGAAGGAGGCTAAACCGCGGCTACTTAGATGGATACTCCTTCTTCAGGAGTTTGACCTGCAGATCAAGGATAAGAAAGGGGCCGAGAACGTTGTAGCTGATCACTTGTCGCGACTGATGCGACAAGAAGGGGAAGATTCTCTCCCTATTGATGATTCTTTTCCTGACGATACTTTAATTGCTGTTATATCGTCTATTGTTGACCAGAACCCTGGTATGCGAGATATAGCTAACCGTTGTCGGTGGCAAGTGCCGCCGACCTTTCTTCTCGTGAGAAGAAGCGTTTTACAGATAACGCTAAAGCGTGATTGGATGACCCTTACTTGTTTAAGGAATGTGCGAGGCGGTCTCTGACAGGCGGTGTATTCCGATGGGAGACCAAAATAGTCCCGGAAGGTGTCACTCCTCTTCATATGGTGGTCACCACGGTCCATCGCGCACCGTGGGTAAGGTACTTCACTGCTTTCTCTCGGCCTTCTTTGTTTGCTGACGCCAAGTCTTTTGTTTCAGCTTGTGATGCATGCCAACGATCCGGGAATATTTCGAAGAGACATGAGATGCCACAAAACGGCATCCTAGAGGTTGAGGTTTTCGATGTCCGGGGCATTGATTTCCAAGGACCGTTCCGTCCGATAAAGGTAACAGTACATTTTAGTAGTAGTAGACTATGTGTCAAAATGGGTTGAGGCAATTGCTTCACCTCATTGTGATGGTAAGACCGTGATAAAAATGTTCAAAAAGATCATATTCCCCCGCTTTGGTGTCCCTAGGGTCGTCATTAGTGATGGGGGATGCATTTTAAGGAAAAGAAACTCACTTCCATACTGCATGCAGAGTTGGTGTCCAACACCGGCGTGGTTTGGGGTATCATCCCCAAACTAGTGGTCAGGTAGAGGTCTCTAATCGCGAGCTGAAGGAGATCTTGTCTAAAGTAGTTTCTAAATCACGGAAAGACTGGAGTCTTAAGCTAGATGACACATTATGGGCTTATAGAACTGCCTTTAAGACACCAATTGGTGCATCACCTTATAGGTTAGTTTATGGGAAATCGTGTCACTTACCTGTTGAGCTGGAATGTAAGGCCTGGTGGGCAATTCGTGAGCTTAATTATGATCCTAAGCTGTGTGGTCAGAATCGTCTTTTGCAGCTAGATGAATTGGAAGAGTTTAGGCTTAATGCCTATGACAGCTCGCGCATTTACAAGGAAAAGACGAAGAGATGGCATGACAAGAGAATCTTACCTCGGGAGTTTCATGTGGGGCAGAAGGTGTTGCTGTTCAATGCCCGTTTGAGACTATTTCTGGCAAGTCAAGTCCGGTGGGTGGTCCATACACGGTGACAGTTGTTACCAAATTTGGATCCGTGGAGCTTGAAGATTCCGAGGGTCATAGATTCAAGGTGAATGGCCAATATGTGAAGCACTACCATGAAGCGAGTGAAGCGGACAACCGCGTTGAAGTCTGCGCTTGACGAGCTCGACGCGCGCCCTTGATGCCCGAAAGGTCGTGCGGGACCTCTTAAACCCGCTCTCTCGGAGGCAGCCCGGACTGTTTTTTTTATTATTATTTACCTTTGTTGAACTATTTCAATTTCTATAGGCTTACGTTGAACTTTGTACGCTAGATTTTGAACTCCATCTGCATTTCCCATGTTCTAGTGCGTGTTTGCAGGTTAAAGCAGCTCGATCGAAAGATTGTGTGCTCGATCGAGCGCTTTCTGAGGGAGATTCCAATCGATCGAGTGATCACCATACTCGATCGATCACACCCCATAGCACGCCTACTCGATCGAATGGCCTCCCACTCGATCGAGTCCATCCATGCTGCAAACGTTCGATCGAGCTGTTCCGAGTGTTCGATCGAAGGGGATTGACTTCCAGCCGCTACTTTACGTCCATGGAGCCACTGTTTGACTTTCTTTGACCTCCCATGTTCATGGTCGGTTTGGGGAGGTCCCGCTATATGACGTTTTGTAAGTTTTCCGACTCCACTTTTCCTTTTCTTTTCAGTTTGCATTTCTTTCCCTATTTTTGGTACAATGAGGGCATTGTACGGTTTGGTTTGGGGAGGTATGCATCCATATCTGTGTCTGCATGTTTCTTGCATTTTTGCTTGCACGTTTATCTATTTCCGCATGCGTTGTTGTTTTAATTACTTCATATAAAAATCATAAAATTCAAAATTTTCATGTTTAAATTGAGTCGGAACGCTTGAACATTGACGCTACTTTGAATCCTTACTTGAGCCTGGCATATTCTTGACATTTAGCTGGCATGTTTATGTGCATAATCTACGAGTTTTTGTTTCTCTCTTATCTGAACGAATAGACTTGATTCTTTATGTCGGCAAGCTACATTACATTCTGAGGTTAGAGCTTACAAACTGGTGACATTCATGACCAGTTTCATTTAGGATGTGAGTAGTACTCTCTTTAAGACATGTAACATCAATTTGCATAAGCATGAGTCTAGTCTTCTTAATACCTGTATGCATTCGGTCTGTGGATGGTGACACGTGTTAGGAGAGGCAGTTCCCCTTGTTTCATTCTACCCATGAACCTCACATAGCCAAATTGCCTTTTTGTCCTATCAACTACTTTCTATAATATTTCCTACCCTAGCTGAGCTAGTAATGAGTAGTTTTTGGAATGTGTTATTGCAATATGGTTATTTCATCTGATTTCAGAAGATGGTGGAAGAATTGAAGGGAAAGAAAAGAAAATGTGTTGAATTGAAAAAAAAAAGAAAGAAAAAAAAAACGAAAAAAGGAAAGAAAGCGAAAAAGAGACAGAAAATTTCAAATGAAAAAAGAAGAGAATGAAAGAAGAAAAAAAATGAGAATTGCACAATGTTTCACACTCCCATGTCTTACTTATATTTTATGGGGAGTTGACGACTTTTGATGTTTGGTGAGTTTAGTGCATAATTTTGCACCGTTTCATCTTGCTGTTATGAGTACGAAGTTGGGATGCAGTCTATTTTTGGATCCGTTGTTGCTAGCCTAGCTATTAACCCCACATATCCAAATTCGTTTTGGCCCCTTCTTACCCATTACCTCACTAACCCAAATGTAAGTCCTCGGCACGTGTCTTGGTCACTAGTATGGTTGGAATGCGTATGTACGGTTGTAGAGACTTTATTCATGTTAACTGCATGCATGTTCTTATAGGTCGAGTTAGGTGAGTGTCTTGCTTTTTCCTATCTTTCACATATATCCTCACCTTGTACTTGATTTTGAGTGACGAGCGACCCGTGAGAGTCCGACATCTTTGAATCTTGCAAGGTCGACGGTTCAGTAAGCTTGAAACATTAATTTAACTCGTTTGCACTTCTCAGTTGCCACCTTGTCATGTTGTTGCATTAAAATTGGTTCTAGTGGATGATTTGTAGCTGATGCGTTGGTCCCGTTCTATTGTTCACCCTTAGTTGCATTCATATTTGCTTGGGGACAAGCAAAGGTTTGGTTTGGGGAGATTTGATGCGTGTCTTTTATATAAGGTTTTCACCTCATTTTTACACGCATTCTTGTGCTTTTTATGTAGCATCTGGCTACAAATACCCCCGAATATTCTACTTTGGTCCGTTTATTGTAATTTGCAGGAATTGACCGAGGAGGAGCTAAATCGAGCCTTAATTGTCCTGATTGTATGCATTCATGGGAAATAAGGAGCCGAGTTTAGGAATCTTACACTTGGAGGACGTATGGTGAGTTAAGGAAGATATTCAAGTCCTGATGCGCCTATATAGCTCGACCGAGTGCTTTAGTGCTCGATCGAATGCTTTATACACTCAATATTGGTCGATCGACCGTTCATGGAGTCGATCGAGGAGGTTCAAGAGGCGTGCTCGATCGAGAGGATGTCCTAGCTCGATCGAGTGACTTGGACGTCGATCGAGTAATCATCTTACTCGATCGAGGGGATTTCGTGTGTTTTTGGTTTATTTCCACCTAATCTTTTATGGGCTTTTGTAATCAGTCCATAGATTAGGTTTAAGATGTTTTTACAGTATAAGACTGAGGAGAACACTACGTTACTCCCATCTCCTTTACGACGTACATTTTCATCTGTTACTTTGGTCACTGTTCTTTTGGAATTCTACTCTCTACCTTGCTACTCGGATTTGGTATTGTCAATTTAATTATTCCTTTATCGTTTTTATTGCTTCAATTCCTTTTCTCTCTTTACTTGATAATCGTTCAACCAATTAGGTTATTCATCATGTTTAGTTTTAATTGTTTGGTCATTGTTATTGTTAATCTGACAATTATGAGTAGCTAATTTCCTATGCTAAGACTATAGGGGACCCATGATTTGAAGGGAGAGTAATCGATTTATTGGGTTAATACCGGTACCGTCTTTGTTGTTTAAATGCTACAAATAACTGTAATTGCCTAATTGAGTCGACGCAATTAGACCCTTATTCTTAGTGGACCTTGACCTGGACCGAAAGGTTGGAAGGGGGAGACTAGTAGCGAACAATAGAGTATTGCAGCGAGGGCGAAAGTTAAACTGTTTACACTTTAGGGTGAATTAAGGACCGAAAGGTGACGTTCGCTACCCCTTAGACTGTACCGCATTGACCTGGGATCTAGATTACTCGACCAGATAATTATGGTGAACCGCTTGTCTTAGCTATCCTCTTTTATCTGTTAACTCCTCCTTTTATTTCTCTTTTCCTTACTCTGTTAGTTTAGAAATCACAATTTATAAACCCCCAAAATTGGTTATTTAGACGAGCCTAGTTTTAGCAGTCAATTTCCTACCTCTCTGTGGATTCGACCCGACTTCCCTAGCTATATTAGTTAGTTGGCCAGTTGGTTATTTTTGACAGGTACGCGACAGACGTGTCACGAGTGTCCGCCCTTCTCTTCTCTTTGCATTCTAGACCACGTTCTTACTTTTTGGCGTCTACCTGCTTGAACATTCGACCACGTAAGCTCGGATCTTTCTGAGTACCAGCCTCGTTTTGCATGACCGATCAATTTGACCAACTCCACCATAATAAACTTAATTAATCTTAATCGTTTTCCTCATACGAGGGCACTTTCGTTACATTCAAGTCGAGCATCACTAATTATTAACTTAGTTCATCTCGTTTCTTCAAACATGTAAGTCTGAGGGTGTAAATCTCTCTCTTTTATTTATTGTTCTTCATTTTTGTAATCATATTGTAAGATTTATGTCGAAAATACAATTAAAACCGATTTCTAAAACCCTTTGTTTAAAACCCTTTTTACGGATTATCAGAGGACAACCGTCGAGAAAGGACGCAGCAAATGCTGCGCCTCTCGAAGGGACGCAATACCTGCTACACCTCTTCGTGAGGCTGCCGCAGTTCCTGCTTCCTTTCTTCTTCCTTCGTCTTTTGTTCGTTCTTTTGTTTTTCACTTTGTTTTCGAATGTTCATTGTTTCATTAACACGACAATTTAAGCATGATAATTTTAACCTGTAATTCATAATTCTTCATAATTAATTCATCTCATTTAATTCCCGCAAATCCCAAGTAATTAATATTTGCGGGTTTTCGTCATTAAAGTCAAACCGGGTTGTAGAAATTCGATTTATTCATATTGAGTTTCTGGAATTCGATCTTTGATATATTTCCACCTGTTTATTATCATGTTCATCATTAGTCCGTCATTAATTCATCGTATTTAACCTAATTAATTTGTTAATTAATCCTCATTAATCTTGTAAATAATTCGTTCTAAGTTAATTTCATCCATGTTTATTGCTTTCATGACCCTCAATCGCATGTGAATAATCTGATAATCACTTCCATCCGAGTCAAATAATATAATCAATCATTAAATTCACCAACGAACATTAACGACTTGCAATTCCGGCTTCACAGCCAGAACTGAGCCAAGGAACGGACGCAGTGACTGTTGCGCCTTTTCCAGAGGGCGCAGCTCTGCTGCGCCTGTTCCTGGTTGATTTCTGTCTCTGAACTCCCGTTCTCCCTTGACTTAATTTATTAGTTTACGTAATTAATCTACTATTATTCGTATTATCGCCTAATTCATGTTCGTTAATTTGTTTATTCTTTCTTTTTCCAAATTATCCGTTTTAGATGTATTTTCGACATAAATCAATAAATCCGATGTAATTATTGTAATTTTCATTATTGTAATTTTTTCCTTTATTGTATTTATCATTGTATTTTCTATTGCTTGTATGCTTTCACATGTAATTGAACTTAAATCTCGATTCGACCTAATTGTATGCTAAATTAATTGTCTACCGACTTAGTATTAATTCTCACATGTTAGGATTAAAACGTTGGATGTTGCATTGCATGCATATATCGACAATATATCGAGTCTAGACGATTTTCCCTAATCATTAGTAGAGGCCGCTATCGAGAGTTCTTCGTGTTCATGTCACTACTTTGTGTCTTGACATGGCACGAGGTATTCGAACGGTTTCAAATTTTCCACAATAAATTGGTGGCAACTCCACAAATGCAAACGCTTGTTTCCCAAGCGCCCCCGTGGCCCGTGTCCACAGTTTGGCGACTCCGCTAGGGATAATACACTTACGTGTAGCCAAAAGGGTGAAACTTAAACAAGGTTAGGGAATAATTTGTACAAGACAATTGTCGGTTTTCATAACTCGGTCTTCCTAGATCGTTTATTCGGCCTTCCTAGGCCCAACCCAACCCATTCGACCAATCGTATCGTTTAAACGGTCCTAATTCTTAAATGGGCCTAAGGATGGATAGTGATTGACGTCATCCATACCATGGTACTTACTCTTGTTTGTATCAAGGACTTTCACTACTTGAGGAAATGGACTAGGAATCGGCCTTACTGTTGTTTGGTACGAGCCTCTCCACAGACTTCGGGTTTGATTGTTCGGTGTGGCAACCCACCCTTTAAACCAAAACCCATTTAAATGCACTCAACATCCCGTTATAATTCTTGTATATTGTTTGTACCATACGTGATCACCCTTTTCTAAACAAAACCATGACGATTTTTTGTAAAAATCAAAATCCTTCTTTAACATGTAAAATTTCGAACTTGGGCCTAATGTTAGCGCAAAACAAGCCGAAACTCTATCCAAATATCGAGTCAAAATTCGGGCCTCAAAACCCATTTCAAAACCTCACTTCGAGTCCACTCCTACAACTACACTAAAGTTGGCTAGGACCAACATTTTTCAAACTTTGTCATTTCCTCAAAGCTCACTGACACAAGTGTCACACTCCCACTTCACGAGTCAAAACATTTCTTTTCAAATAAGTGTGCTAGAGTGGTCGATCGTGTTTTGATTCATCGTCGGTCTCTTATTCAGTTTCCAAGATGCCTGGAACAAGCGACGTGAACTTCAATCAACTCCAGGATAGTAATGATCAAATCCTAACCGCGCTAGCTCATCTCCAAGTTACTCAAGACCAAGTGTATGATCGCCTTGACACCATTGAGGGCCGATTATATGTCGTGGAAACGAGGATGCCTCCTCGAGAAAGTGAAATCGTTGATGACTTCGTGAATGACTTCGGGGACGAAACCCTTCCATAGGTATGACTGCAGTTGAGAAACGACTCCAATACTTACAGGAGCAATTGATGTATCTTAAAGGGGATGACATTTATAGGGAGAATAACCGCAAGTATGAGGCCGTAAGTTCCAAGTTGCCAACCAACTTCAACATGACGGATATCTCTAAATTCAAGGGGCATGAAAACCCTTTGAACCATATCCGTGCCTTCAAGGATTACATGTCTATCAAAGGCATTAAATCCGAGATGTTCTTAAGGATCTTTCCTTCATCTCTTGACACCATCCCAAAACAATGGTTCTATTCTCTAGATCACAAGAAAATCGCTACTTCGGACGATGCCGCAATCGAGTTTGCTAAATAATATGCGGATAATGCTAAAATCCAAGTCAACATGCGCACCTTAGAGGTTCTTACCCAGAATGACAAAGAAGGTTTCACCGATTTCCTAAGTCGGTTGAGGAAGACTAGTACTCAACTTGTTGAACGTCCGGATGAGGCTACCCTTGTGGAGAAATTCGTGGACAACCTAAAGCCCATCTATGCAAATCATTTGAGGTATCGAAACATCAAGACTTTCAAAGATTTGACCGTACTAGGGACAAGGATCGAAGATGACATTCGTAAAGGGATCTTGTCCAAAACGATAGGTCGTGGATATCAAGGCTCAACAAGTCGTTCTTACGGCTCTACTATCAAGACTGATGAAGTTAACCTCCTTGAGCCATCTAAGAAGAGTACCCCTCCAAGGAAATTCACAAATCTAGGGGACACATATTCCAACGCTCTGAAAAGATTGATGAAACTTGGGAAACTTCAACCCATAGGCCCTACGCCTGGACCAGAAAAGAAATCCAAGTTCTGGGATGAGAATTCATACTGCGAATACCATAGAGGTAAGAGACATGATACAGAGAAATGCTACAAATTGAAAAATGTACTTCAAGATATGATTGAAGACGGTCGCCTACCAATACCATCTGGAGGTAAGCCTAACAACACTAAGAATCCTCTTGGATTTCTAGTGATTATAAATGAAGAATCAACCATAGATTGTTCACATCTCATTTCCCCAGTCGAAGATAAAGTTCATGCAATAGAAAATGAAGGGAACTACTCCACCATTTCTCCAATCATCACAGGGAGTCTACTATTTGGAGAAGATCGATTTGTTAGAGCCGCGAAGGACGAGATCATTACTATGATACTTCAAGATGATCACTTCAACCCTACCGCGTTAATCACAGAAATCAACACCAATCGTGAGAAGGATGGAGAAAATCGATCAAGTGGACAAACAATCAAGGAAAACTCTTCAAGCTCACTACTGGAGAAGGAGAGATGTTCAAAGGAGAACCAGAAGACGATGAATTCGAGTCAGAGTCAGAGTCGGAGTCAGAGGTGAAGTCTAGAGAAGTTCCTAGAGAGTCTCCTCCTGTCGTCATTCCCACTCCCCTCGTCTCTCCTAGCCTAGTGTCTAATAGCAACAGTAGTTCGGGAAATGTCCCAACTGCTGTCCCTTTTACCGCCACCCACGGATCGATGGCATCTTTGT
Source organism: Silene latifolia (assembly GCF_048544455.1). NCBI lineage: Eukaryota > Viridiplantae > Streptophyta > Magnoliopsida > Caryophyllales > Caryophyllaceae > Silene > Silene latifolia. The sequence goes on along the minus strand of NC_133530.1, from coordinate 37,054,466 downwards.
TTCAACTTTTCCGAAATCTTAATATGAATAAATCAGGTTCTACTTACTGTTCGTGTTATCTTGAATGCAATTCTGTTTACGATGATGATGAGAATAACCCAGACCTTGACTCAATCGAAATACCTCCCTATATAGCCAAAGAAATACTACAAGAAGGGGAAGGGGGACCAGTGATAGAAGATACTGGACCCATCAACGTAGGAACTGAACTAGAACCCCAAGAACTTAGGATAGGGACAACCCTGAGCCCCACCGAGAGGACCAATTTCATAGACCTCCTACACGAGTTCAAAGACGTTTTTGCTTGGTCCTACAAAGATATGCCAGGGATCGACAGGGAGATTGCAGAGCATAGAATCCCAATTAAACCAGGGTTCAAACCCGTGAAACAGAAGCTTCGAAGAATGAGGACAAAATGGGCTCTCAAGATCAAAGAAGAAGTCGATAAACAATTCAAAGCTGGGTTCATCAAAGTTTCCGAGTACTCAGACTGGGTAGCTAACATAGTACCCGTACCCAAAAAGGATGGGAGAATCCGTGTTTGTGTTGAATTTAGAGACTTAAACAAAGCAAGCCCTAAGGATGACTTTCCTCTACCACATATCGACATATTAGTGGATAATACAGCAGATCACGCGTTATTATCCTTCATGGATGGATATGCGGGATATAACCAGATCAAGATGGCCTTAGAGGACATGCATAATACCGCCTTTGTCACTCAATGGGGACCTACTGCTACACAGTCATGCCGTTCGGGTTAATCAACGCCGGAGCTACATACCAATGCACCGCAACCACGCTCTTACATGACATGATGCATAAAGAAGTTGAGGTATACGTAGATGACATGATTGTAAAGTCCAAGGAAAGAGAGGGACATATTGTGAACCTTCGCAAATTCTTCTCCAGGCTACGGAAGTACAACATAAGGCTCAATCCTCATAAATGCGCATTCGGAGTGACATCTGGCAAACTCCTGGGATACGTGGTTAGCCAACGAGGTATAGAAATAGACCCTTCAAAGATCAAAGCTTTAATCGAAATGTCACAACCTCAAACAGAGAAAGAAGTTAGGGATTCCTAGGAAAGGTACAATACATAACTCGATTCATATCGAAACTCACCATGATCTGCGAACCCATATTCTAGAAGTTAAAGAAAACAGATCTCACCATGTGGGACAATGACTGTCAGAAGGCTTTCGACCGAATCAAGGAAATACTAGCCAAATCGCCAGTGCTCATGCCACCCCAACGAGAACAACCTCTTGGTTTATATCTCACGGTAACTAAAACGGCCATGAGCGCCATGCTAGCTCAAACCGTAGGGAAAGAAGAAAGAGCCATCTACTACCTTAGTAAGAAGTTCTTGGAGTACGAGTGCAAATACACACCACTCGAGAAGACATGCCTCGCTCTTGTGTGGGCAACAAAGAAGCTACGCCACTACATGCTTAGCTACTCCGTCAAAATATTCTCCAAAATGGATCCTGTCAAATACCTCTTCGAGAAACCCGTTCTCAATGAACGTCTAGCGAGATGGACTTTGATGCTCTTTGAGTTCGATCTCAAATATGTACCTTTGAAAGTCATAAAAGGGCGCGCCGTTGCCGAATTCTTCGCCGAAAATCCCATCAATGATACACAAACAATAGACACCTAGTCGTTTCCGGATGAGGATATACTCCAAACAGATGTAGACTCCTGGGACCTCTATTTTGATGAAGCATCGAACTTAAGAGGATTTGGAATAGGGGTGTTGCTCATTTCTCCTGAAGGCGAGCATACACCAATCTCTGTCAAACTCGACTTCGAGGTGACAAATAACGCTGCAGAATACGAAGCCTGTCTCATTGGATTGCAAGCGGCAATAAGTTTAGGCATCAAGAATCTTCGAGTACACAGAGATTCCTCTTTGATCATCAATCAAGTTACGGGATCTTGGAAAATCCGAAGCAAAAGCCTGGCACCTTACCAAGCCAGAATAGACCAAGTAGCCCAATTCATCGATCAAGTAACCTACTTACATCTACCTCGAGAAGAAAATCAATTTGCGGATGCTCTTGCAAAACTCCTTTCTATTTGACCTACGGCATGGAAGCCGTACAACCAGTCGAGCTAGAAATACCATCCTTGCGTATTTTACTCGAAAGTCAAATACCCGAAGCCATTGGAAGAGGGATAGATATGAAGAACTCATCCTCCTGGATGAACGAAGGTTACGTGCATTACATAATGTGCAAACATATCAGGCGCGTATCAAACGAGCCTTCAACAAAATAAAGGGTTAAGCCAAGGAACCTCAAAGAAGGAGATTTGGTCCTCAAATCCATTACGGCTCTTCTACCTGTCGATCCACGAGGAAAATTCAAACCCAATTGGGCCAGGCCATTCCTAGTCAAGTCCATACTTCCAGGGGGTGCGGTTAGGATCACAGACCTAGACGGGAACGAATTTACCAACCCAACAAACCTTGACCAATTAAAACGTTATTATGCCTAGAATAGGAGCAAAAACGCGCCTCGTGTAACCTCACGTGTCGCTCTTGTGGCACGAAATAAACGGCCCCTGGCCAAGCTGAATCAAGCTAATGTCATCTTGCTCTTGCATTTTGACAATTCGTCATTCTCATATCATCAAATAAACTAAATTGCGTTTCAAAGTAAGTAAAGCACATGCTTATTTTCTAAGTTCGTTACAAGCTCTTGCTTAGAACAATTATTCTTTTACATTTACTCGAACTACGCACAAGGGTTTGATTTCATTTTTTTTAAATGAATACGTAGGCAATCCTTCACGGGATACAACCCACTTAATTGCTTTAAATGTAAATAGAAGGACATTTGCAAATGCATTTGAAATTTGACAAGAATAATGAAAAGAAAACCACAACGGTTTCATAACCAGTCAACCTCTTTTCATTCACAATAATAATACGTTACATAATAAAATAATAATAAAAATAAAGAGGCTAGGATTCTAAAAACCCCACCTTCTTATTACAATAATAATAATAATAATGAATAATAATAAAAGACATAGGCTACTCTTCCATTTTCCCTTTGCCTTTGTCCTTCTTGTCATACTTCTTGTCACGACCTCGAGCCGGACGCTCCTGCGCCACTTCCGACCTAATCACCAATGGTCTCTCTCGGGGTCTCGCTTTGCCATTCTTGCCAACCACCATCCCGACGGCATGAGAAGTCTTCGGTTTCTTCGAAGGATGAACAACTCGAAACCCGACTTCTTCCTCTCCTTCAGTCATATGCTTCTCCTTCTCCTTCTCCACCTCGCGAACCTTGTAGTCAACAGGTTCACGCTTCCTCATTCTTTCGCGTTCCTCCGGAGTAGCAGCTTTCCTCTACTGCATATAGGAATCTGACACACATAGAGCACTGACAGAAGAATTCAAGAACCAAATGTTCCTCTGAGCCCATTTGATGGCCCATTCCCTTCGACTCTCCGTAGTAAGCGCCACGGCAGTCTGCGGGACAGTGTCAAGCTTCGGGATCATCTACTTCAATCCAACTTGCCTCATCAACCTCTCCGGGAAGATGCATATCATAAACTCCAAACCGGGAATGCGAACAGCTCGGGTAGGATCCAGGGAAGATAGTCTAGTGACAGATTTGAGGTGGCACCACGGTACAATCCATCTAATCAAGGGGCCATCTTCACTTTTCAACTTGTTTTCCCAGTAGTTGCACACTCGAGTGAAGTCCACCATGTAAAGCCTGGTCCTCATTGCAATCGAACGAGCATGGTAAGAAGGAACATTAGCTGGGGGCTCGATCAATCCAAGATGCTCCATAAGCCAAACCTACCAAAAGCGGGTATTAGAAACAAAAAAAAACGAAAAAAAAAGAAGCGAAAAAAAAAAGAACAAGAAGAGAAGAAAAAAGAACAAAAGTATTCTTTTACCTACAAAATAATGGGACTTCCCAAATAAGGTAGGTCGCGATTGGCTTTCCTGTTATCCAAGCCCAATAGGATCTCTCCTAAACACAGACACGTTGGGCTCCTGCGCAGCTCTATTTGCTCAATCAGGCTCAAAATATGAGGATCGCCTCTCATATCCTCATTAACATGCCCTTAAAGGACATATACATGCAACAGGCAGAATCCGAATGCCCTTCGCCTTGCAACATAAGAAACAGTAGGGTCAGCCTTATTGATGAAGCGATCGATGAAATCCAACAGTCGCACTCTTTTAGAAGTCACAAGACGGTCAACATCAACTCTAGCCAGTCCAAGCAAGTCTCTAAACTTATTCTTATACCCTTGAGAGGTGGAGTGAATAGCAGGCAAATGTTCTGGATCCCAACCACCAATCGCAGCAATCTCCTCGGAAAATGGGCAAATGTCTCCTCCAGGGAAGGCAAATACGTGATGATTCGGGTCCCAATAGTCAAGACAAGAATCGAAAAACGGTTTGACTACCTTGATCAACGTCAAGATCAAAAGTGCTCCAAAATTATAAGCATCCATGTCATACTTCTCCACACTAGAAAACTCATTTGTCAATTCTTTTAGACGAATTTCAAGAGTATTCATGATTTAAGCTTACTTTGGGAGTTTTGTCAAATAAGACGGAGAAAGACGGAAGAATAATGTGAACAAAACCTCCTTCGACATCTCTATTTGTACTAAAAGTTGTTTCCTAAAATCCGTCAGAACGGACACACTGGGGAACAGGCGCAGCAGGTGCTACGCCTCTTCGAAGGGACCCAGCTCTTGCTGCGCCTCTTCCTCAGCTGTTTTTCTGTGATTTTCCCCGTTGGATCTTTCCTAAATTCCTCAACGAATAATTTCCAATTCATACGGGTTATTATTATGGTAAATGCGTCAAGTTACCATATTTCGTGTTTCCTAATTTCGCGGGCACGCATCTCGAGACGACGTCGACCTTTTCGTCATTTTAGCACACTTGAACATTCCTTTTAATTTTTTTTTCGGAATCATTTCACCAATTTAATTTCATTTATTCTTTTTTACATTTTGGTATTTAATTTAATTATATCATTTTTTCGAACTTTACCTCTTTTCCTTTTGGAGAATCATTTCACTCTCCATTTCAAACTTACATGTTTTTATTTTTTCTTTTTTTAAGGGGTAACCCTCCCTACCGTCCGGTCATTTCCGACCAAATTTTTGCATTTTTGCCATTTTCGACCAAATTTTTGCATTTCTGGTCATTTCTCTGCTTTTTCGAGTCATTGTTTTGCGCTAATTTAGGCCATATGTACAAATACATGTCCTATGTGATTTTTGTGTAAATTTCGGCAGCATGACGGCGTAAACCGTCATCTACCAAACCTGTTCAAAGCTAACCTGCAGGTACAAACAAGGCAACCCAGCAGCAAAGGCAGTCAGGCCATCATATATACAACCAAAACAAGGATATGTACACCAAACTGGGTGCTCGAGCCCCAACACAAAATTCAAATGTCCGAAAATATGCAAATGTACAAAATGCAACCGAAAAACAAGAAGCAATAAGGAAGCTACTGTTGGTCGCCGTCTAGCTCACTAACTCTCGCCTCGAGAGCAGCAACCTCAGCGTCACGAACCTCGAGCTCCCTCAGCAGGCGAGCCGTCTCCTCTCGGGACTGAGCAAGCTCGCGCTCCCTCTGCAAACGACAAAACTGGCTCATGTCAATCATTTCAAGCATAAAGGAAAATTAGAAAACTCAAAAATAAAGTAAACGGAAGGTTCATACTTGACGTCCTCGGCCACCAGCAAGTGCCTCGACGGCAGTAGCCCACAGCCGGTTGGCTACCCTCCACAAAGCCACGAACCGGGATGGCGCGACCTGCATTTCAAAAGGAAAATGTTTAGCAATTGAGCAAACTCGAGCAAATGTGTTCTTACACGAAAACTATATAGACTAGAAGACTTACCCTCCGGATCAAATGCTGCCAATCGTCCAGGCCAGCATCTCTCACCGCCACGTCAAAGTCACGTAGCTCGGAGATCGTCGTCATCCCTGTCGTGTCGATGTACTCAAGGGTCTCGGGGTACTCTGGGGGCTCGATGCCTGCCGCCTCGACATCCTGCAAAGTCAAATGATTTCCGTTAACCGATGATCTTTCATCATATGCTCAAACAATCAAGAATGAAAGAGGGCAAAGCACTTACCACAACCGGCCAGTACGCCAACCTCCCGTAGAGGAATGCCGAGTAGTCCTCACCGGGAAGGAGGAGGGCGTCGCCACCGACGCCAGCTAGGTCAGCCTCCCTCTCCGCCTCAGAAGGCTCCCTAAACATCGTCCGAGGAGGATCGATGGGAACCGTCAAGACATCCCGAGAGAACTACCGAGCCAAACGCTCACCCAAGTACCACACAGGACCCATCGACGTCCTCAGCAGCAGCCGACTCGAGCTCCTAGGTCGAAGGACCTCAGCCATGAAAGGAGGAGCGCCAGCGTACTCCTCCCAAGACCTAGGTACCCACTAGAAAAGCAAAGAAAGGATCATTCTTATGATCAGTTCTAAAAAAGAAAGAGAAAACACAGTCAAATGTAAGGTAAAATACTCACGCCGTCCAGCTGAAGAGCGTTCACCTCCCGCCGACAGACGTCGTGGAAGGAACGCCGACTCCTCGTGCGGCACATCACCCAATCCCTCACGACGGAATAGGCCTTCTCCACCGGCTCCGTCCTCTTAGGCGCGAGGCTCGGATAGTAGGCGTACACCCACGCCTGTAAATCAAGGTAATCAACAACGATTTTTTGTGATTCGATAAGAACAAGAAATGGTCTTTCATGAGAAGTAGTGAAGGTTCATACCTCCAACAACAGTCCAGGGCCGACAGCAGCAGGAGAAGTTCCCTTCTCCATCAACTCCGGACGAACCATGGCCCTCATGAAGCGGATGAGGACCGCAAAACCAGCAGTGACCCAGTCTCAACGGCCTAGGGAGCTCAGGTCAGAAAGAAAGGGAAGAAGCTTCGTCGAAAGCCTCTCTCCCTTATCTCCGAGGTAAATCGGAGACAAGAACCACCAGAGCCACAAGCGGACTCTCTGCTCTGCAGTGCAGGGAGGAGGAGCCGTCTCCCTCCCCTCGATCACCATCAACGCTGGGGTCTTCCCCGCGAAGTAGTCCCGCACGTAAGAACTAGGCACCAAGCCAGGTACCGTAGCCGCCTTCGGCGCCAGGTTCCAGCCAATCAACCTCCTGGCCTCCACCGAGTCGACCCTCATGGCCGTCTCTGGCCACTCCACTGCCTCAGTCCCACACGGCAGACCAGAAATCATGCCGTAGTCCTCCAAAGTGACCCCACCTCACCAAAAGGCATGTGAAACGTGGAGGTCGTGTCCCAAAACCGGTCCAAGAACACTCGAACGAGACTAAGGTTAGCCCGAAGCTTCCTCCTCGCAATGTCCCTCCAAGCCTGCACCGAGACATCGAACACTCCCCGCTCGATCATGGCCCGCTCCTCAACCGACGGCCTTTCGTAGCACCCCATCGCCGTCGTATAGCCCGAGAACGACCTGATGTTCCCGGCCTCCTATGTTGATTTGAAACAAAAGCTATCTTTAGCTCAAGTGAAGAAAAAAGGAATGACAAACATAAATGAAAGAAGATGAATGAAGAGTGATGAATCCTATTTACCAAGCTCTTCACCGTCCTGTAGGACAGGTGACCCTCCGCAGCCCAAAGCAGGTGCCTACTGTCCCAGGTCTCAGCCCATGCAGGTGCTCCCCTCATCTGGGGACCACCTCGTCCAACATTGGCCCGTCTCGGGGCCTCCTCCTCCTCAGCAACCTCCTCCTCTAGGACCTCGTCCTCGGCAGCCATCACCGCAGCGGTGAAAGCCTCCTCCAATGCCTTCTCAAGCACCTGAGAAGGGTCAACAGCAGTGTCCACGTCCATGGGAGCTCTCCCAGATGTAGAAGCGTCATCACCAGCAGAATTAAAGTAAATTTAGGCCGCGTCGAGTGACGACAAGCCTTGATTAGGGGATTTTCGAGTTTTCGGAGCTCTGAAATCGCTCTTTTCTCGCCATCTTTGGAAATTTTCCCACAAACCCGTCTGCTTCTGTGGTAATTTGGGTCATTTCAAGCCTAAGTTGAAGCCTAGTCATGGGTTCAAGTCGGAATTTCGACAGCATTTCGTTATAACGGCGATTATGCCCTAGAAAAGTGTCCTGAAAAAGCCGTCACAAACCAAAATTCCGAGATGGTAGGAAGTTTACCCATCATACAAGGATTCCAAATATCAAGTTTCGTCACAAATGGGCAATCCTAAGGCTATTTTCGAAGCAATTAACGGTTTAGCTGTGAAACCGTCTCAATCTCACTCAAATGCTCAAAACTCAACAAAAATTCAAAACAAATACATGGTTATAATCCTTATACTACCAATTGGCCATTTACAAAGTCAATTTCGTAAGGCAAAATCATTTGGGGGAAAAGCCCCAAATTTTCGACTAATTAGGGTCGAGAACCCTAATTTTGTCGATCCCATTTGAGCAAATACGGAAGATAAATGCAAGATTGATACACATACCTCGATTAGTCATAGCAAATGCAAGCTTTTGGATCAAATTTTAACGGAAATGGTTGGAATTTGAGAGAGTAATTGAGAATTTATGTTTCGATATAATGAAATGAAACCCCTGTTTCATCGGGTTTTTACGCAGGAAAGACACGCCCAGGAATAGACGCAGCAGGTGCTGCGCCTCTTCCAAGGGATGCAGCTCTTGCTACGCCTCTTCCTCAGCTTCCCGTCATACGAATTTTCAAAAATTCGTTATGAGTCGTTATTTTTGTGGGCCCATCTTTGGTGCGCCTCTTCCTTGATGCTACATCACATATTTGGTCCGTTTGACGTATGTTCTTTGCCCGGATCCACATCTTCCAAGCCAACAGCAAATTATCGCCTTATTTCTTATCCAAGATGTAGCTTGTCACAATAAGCATCCCTCTTTGACAGGTGTTTTGACACGCCTTTATTTTGTTCCCCCAGCGAGAGTACACGGATAGACTTTCCCTCTCGAGACATGGAGATCAGTTCCCGATTATGTTCCCCCAGCGAGAGTACATGGATAGACTTTCCCTCTCGAGACATGGAGATCAGTTCCCGATTATGTTCCCCCAACGAGAGTTCACAACCGACAGTCACTTTCCTCTCGAGACATGGAGATCAACATCGACCCCAAATTCTTCCGAAGTTTGTTTGAAGCTGAACACAAGCAGATTTCACCCAGCAGTTCCAGACTGTGTCCTGCTGTCTTCTCCCAATATCGCGTTTCATTTTCCCTGGAGTTTCAAGGAATTTCAGGTATGGTCTCTTCTTATGGCTGGCAAGCCTCCTTGCGTAATCTAATAGACTTTAAACGACCCTCCCCGATAGTCGACAGACTCTAAAATGTTCCCGATGACAGGTCCTTGGCCCAGACCCCTTGAGCCGCCTCGCGTCGCCATAGTCGTCAGGTTGTAATCTTCGATTGACCTGATGGCTATACTTTGACTTTCGCCTTGTCCAAGCCTCAGTCAAAGTGAGGGCTCTGTAGATACCTCATTTCTGCACCTCCCGCAAACCACCCGGTGATGATTTGGCCGCATGTTTGTTAAGCGGAACGATTTGTGACAGTTCGTAAGTTTATCGTCAAGTAATCGCTCAAACATTTATGTCTACCTCTTAAATGTCACCTACGTGCCGATACGGTCATTTTAGCAGTAATTAGAGTACATTTGGAGTCCCGGCCTAAAACCGTCTTCATTTTCTGATAACCATTAAAATGCCGAGTCGGAATGTTCTGGAATGTTCCGGATATTTCTATTCCATATTTTATAAATCTTTTAATCTTTGGTAAACAATTTCCCGTAATATTCACACAAAATATTAAGGAAAACCAAATTATTCCGTCATTCCATAAACTAAACACGGAAATCTTTCTTCCGCAGGAGGAAACCACTTGGGAATAGATGCAGCAGGTGTTGCGCCTCTTCCAAAAGACGCAGTGCCTGCTGCGCCGCTTCCCAATTCCTTTTCTGCGTATTTTTCGTATCTTTTCATATCTTTTCGAGATTCACTTCCAATGTTTCTCCGAAAAACCCTACTTCCTCCACGTGATTAGTATAAATAGAGACCTTCGGTCTCACATATTTCTCACGCGAGTGTCCGCCCTTCTCTTCTCCCTTTGCATTCTAGACCACATTCTTACTTTTTGGCGTCTACGTGCTTGAACATTCGACCACGTAAGCTCAGATCGTTCTGAGTACCAGCCTCGTTTTTCATGACCGACCAATTTGACCAACTCCACCATAATCAACTTAATTAATCTTAATCGTTTTCCTCTTACGAGGGCACTTTCGTTACATTCGAGTCGAACATCACTAATCGTTAACTTAGTTCATCTCGTTTCGTCAAACATGTAAGTCTGAGGGTGTAAATCTCTCTCTTTTATTTATTGTTCTTCATTTTTGTAATCATATTGTAATATTTATGTCGAAAATACAATTAAAACCAATTTCTAAAACCCTTTGTTTAAAACCCTTTTTACGGATTATCATAGGACAACCGTCGAGAAAGGACGCAGCAACTGCTGCGCCACTTCGTGAGGCTGCCGCAGTTCCTGCTTCCTTTCTTCTTCCTTCGTCTTTTGTTCGTCCTTTTGTTTTTCACTTTGTTTTCGAATGTTCATTGTTTCATTAACACGACAATTTAAGCATGATAATTTTAACCTGTAATTCATAATTCTTCATAATTAATTCATCTCATTTAATTCCCGACTTAAATCCCAAGTAATTAATATTTGCGGGTTTTTGTCATTAAAGTCAAACCGGGTTGTAGAAATTCGATTCATTCATATTGAGTTTCTGGAATTCGATCTTTGATATATTTCCACCTGTTTATTATCATGTTCATCATTAGTCCGTCATTAATTCATCGTATTTAACCTAATTAATTTGTTTAGTTATTAATTTGTTAATTAATCCTCATTAATCTTGTAAATAATTCGTTCTAAGTTAATTTCATCCATGTTTATTGCTTTCATGACCTTCAATCGCATGTGAATAATCTGATAATCACTTCCATCCGAGTCAAATAATATAATCAATCATTAAATTCACCAACGAACATTAACGACTTGCAATTCCGGCTTCACAGCCAGAACTGAGCCAAGGAACGGACGCAGTGACTGTTGCGCCTTTTCCAGAGGGCGCAGCTCTGCTGCGCCTGTTCCTGTTGATTTCTGTCTCTGAACTCCCGTTCTCCCTTGACTTAATTTATTAGTTTACGTAATTAATCTACTATTATTCGTATTATCGCCTAATTCCTGTTCGTTAATTTGTTTATTCTTTCTTTTTCCAAATTATCCGTTTTAGATGTATTTTCGACATAAATCAATAAATCCGATGTAATTATTGTAATTTTCATTATTGTAATTTTTTCCTTTATTGTATTTATCATTGTATTTTCTATTGCTTGTATGCTTTCACATGTAATTGAACTTAAATCTCGATTCGACCTAATTGTCTGCTAAATTAATTGTCTACCGACTTAGTATTAATTCTCACATGTTAGGATTAAAACGTTGGATGTTGCATTGCATGCATATAATCGACAATATATCGAGTCTAGACGATTTTCCCTAATTATTAGTAGAGGCCGCTATCGAGAGTTCTTGGTGTTCATGTCACTACTTTGTGTCTTGACATGGTACGAGGTATTCGAACGGTTTCCAATTTTCCACAATAAATTGGTGGCGACTCCACAAATGCAAACGCTTGTTTCCCAAGCTCCCCCGTGGCCCGTGTCCACAGTTTGGCGACTCCGCTGGGGATAATACACTTACGTGTAGCCAAAAGGGTGAAACTTGAACAAGGTTAGGGAATATTTTGTACAAGACAATTGTCGGTTTTCATAACTCGGTCTTCCTAGATCGTTTATTTGGCCTTCCTAGGCCCAACCCAACCCATTCGACCAATCGTCCCGTTTAAACGGTCCTAATTCTTATTTGGGCCTAAGGATGGATAGCGATTGACGTCATCCAAACCATGGTACTTACTCTTGTTTGTATCAAGGACTTTCACTACTTGAGGAACTGGACTAGGAATCGGCCTTACTCTTGTTTGGTACGAGCCTCTCCATAGACTTCGGGTTTGATTGTTCGGTGTGGCAACCCACCCTTTAAACCAAAACCCATTTAAATGCACTCAGTATCCCGTTATAATGCTTGTATATTGTTTGTACCATACGTGATCACCCTTTTCTAAACAAAACCATGACGATTTTTTGTAAAAATCAAAATCCTTCTTTAACATGTAAAATTTCGAACTTGGGCCTAATGTTAGCGCAAAACAAGCCGAAACTCTGTCCAAATATCGAGTCAAAATTCGGGCCTCAAAACCCATTTCAAAACCTCACTTCGAGTCCACTCCTACAACTACACTAAAGTTGGCTAGGACCAACATTTTTCAAACTTTGTCATTTCCTCAAAGCTCACTGACACAAGTGGCACACTCCCACTTCACGAGTCAAAACATTTCTTTTCAAGTAAGTGTGCTAGAGTGGTCGATCGTGTTTTGATTCATCGTCGGTCTCTTATTCAGTTTCCAAGATGCCTGGAACAAGCGACGTGAACTTCAATCAACTCCAGGATAGTAATGATCAAATCCTAACCGCGCTAGCTCGTCTCCAAGTTACTCAAGACCAAGTGTATGATCGCCTTGACACCATTGAGGGCCGAATATATGCCGTGGAAACGAGGATGCCTCCTCGAGAAAGTGAAATCGTTGATGACTTCGTGAATGACTTCGGGGACGAAAACCCTTTCATGGGTATGACTGCAGCTGAGTAACGACTCCAATACTTAGAGGAGCAATTGATGTATCTTAAATGGGATGACATTTATAGGGAGAATAACCGCAAGTATGAGGCCGAAAGTTCCAAGTTGCCAACCAACTTCAACATGACGGATATCCCTAAATTCAAGGGGCATGAAAACCCTGTGAACCATATCCGTGCCTTCAAGGATTACATGTCTATCAAAGGCATTAAACCCGAGATGTTCTTAAGGATCTTTCCTTCATCTCTTGACACCATCCCGAAACAATGGTTCTATTCGCTAGATCACAATAAAATTGCTACTTGGGACGATGCCGCAATCGAGTTTGCTAAACAATATGCGGATAATGCTGAAATCCAAGTCAACATGCGCACCTTAGAGGTTCTTACCCAGAATGACAAAGAAGGTTTCACCAATTTCCTAAGTCGGTGGAGGAAGACTAGTACTCAACTTGTTGAACGTCCGGATGAGGCTACCCTTGTGGAGAAATTCGTGGACAACCTAAAGCCCATCTATGCAAATCATTTGAGGTATCAAAACATCAAGACTTTCAAAGATTTGACCATAGTAGGGACAAGGATCGAAGATGACATTCGTAAAGGGCTCTTGTCCAAAACAATAGGTCGTGGATATCAAGGCTCAACAAGTCGTTCTTACGGCTCTACTATCAAGACTGGTGAAGTTAACCTCCTTGAGCCATCTAAGAAGAGTACCCCTCCAAGGAAATTCAAAAATATAGGGGACACATATTCCAACGCTCTGAAAAGATTGATGAAACTTGGGAAACTTCAACCCATAGGCCTTACGCCTGCACCAGAAAAGAAATCCAAGTTCTGGGTTGAGAATTCATACTGCGAATACCATAGAGGTAAGGGACATGATACAGAGAAATGCTACAAATTGAAAAATGTACTTTAAGACATGATTGAAGACGTTCGCCTACCAATACCACCTTGAGGTAAGCCTAACAACACTAAGAATCCTCTTGGAGTTCTAGTGATTATAAAAGAAGAATCTACCATAGATTGTTCACATCTCATTTCCCCAGTCGAAGATGAAGTTCATGCAATAGAAAATGAACGGAACTACTCCACCATTTCTCCAATCAGCACAGTGAGTCTACTATTTGGAGAAGATCGATTTGTTAGAGCCGCGCAGGACGAGATCATTACTATGATACTTCAAGATGATCACTTCAACCCTACCGCGTTAATCACAGAAATCAACACCAATAAGCAGAAAGGATGGAGAAAATTGATCAAGTGGACAAACAATCAAGGAAGACTCTTCAAGCTCACTACTGGAGAAAGAGAGATGTTCAAAGGAGAACCAGAAGACGATGAATTCGAGTCAGAGTCAGAGTCGGAGTCAGAGTCAAAGTCTAGAGAAGTTCCTAGAGAGTCTCCTCCTGTCATCATTCCCATTCCCCTCGTCTCTCCTAGCCTAGTGTCTAATAGCAACAGTAGTTCGGGAAATGTCCCAACTGCTGTCCCTTTACCGCCACTGACCACAGATCAAATGGCATCTTTGTTTCAACTTTTCTCAAATCTTAATATGAATAAATCAGGTTCTGCTTACTCTTCGTGTTATCTTGAATGCAATTCTGTTTACGATGATGATGAGAATAACCCAGACCCTGACTCAACCGAAATACCTCCCTACATAATCAAAGAAATACTACAAGAAGGGGAAGGGGGACCAGTGATAGAAGATACTGGACCCATCAACGTAGGAACTGAACTAGAACCCCAAGAACTTAGGATAGGGACAACCCTGAGCCCCACCGAGAGGGCCAATTTCATAGACCTCCTACACGAGTTCAAGGACGTTTTTGCTTGGTCCTACAAAGATATGCCTGGGATCGACAAGGAGATTGTAGAGCATAGAATCCCAATCAAACCAGGGTTCAAACCCGTGAAACAGAAGCTTCGAAGAATGAGGACAGAATGGGCTCTCAAGATCAAAGAAGAAGTCGATAAACAATTCAAAGCCGGGTTCATCAAAGTTTTCGACTACACAGACTGGGTAGCTAACATAGTACCCGTACCCAAAAAGGATGGGAGAATCCGTGTTTGTGTTGACTTTAGAGACTTAAACAAAGCACGCCCTAAGGATGACTTTCCTCTACCACATATCGACATATTAGTGGATAATACAGCAGATCATGCGTTACTATCCTTCATGGATGGATACGCGGGATATAACCAGCTCAAGATGGCCTTTGAGGACATGCATAATGCCGCCTTTGTCACTCAATGGGGGACCTAATGCTACACAGTCATGCCGTTCGGGTTAATCAACGCCGGAGCTACATACCAACGCACCGCAACCACGCTCTTACATGACATGATGCATAAAGAAGTTAAGGTATACGTAGATGACATGATTGTCAAGTCCAAGGAAAGAGAGGGACATATTGCGAACCTTCGCAAATTCTTCTCGAGGCTACTGAAGTACAACATGAGGCTCAATCCTCAGAAATGCACATACGGAGTGACATCTGGCAAACTCCTGGGATACGTGGTTAGCTAACGAGGTATAGAAATAGACCCTTCAAAGATCAAAGCTTTAATCAAAATCCCGCAACCTCAAACAGAGAAAGAAGTTAGGGGATTCCTAGGCAAGGTACAATACATAAGTCGATTCATATCAAAAATCACCATGATCTGCGAACCCATATTCAAGAAGTTAAAGAAAACAGATCACACCATGTGTGACGATGACTGTCAGAAGGCTTTCGACCGAATCAAGGAAATACAAGCCAAACCGCCAGTGCTCATGCCACCTCAACGAGATCAACCTCTTGGTTTCTATCTCACGGTAACTGAAACGGCAATGGGCGCCATGCTAGCTCAAACCATAGAGAAAGAAGAAAGAGCCATCTACTACCTTAGTAAGAAGTTCTTGGAGTACGAGTGCAAATACACACCACTCGAGAAGACATGCCTCGCTCTTGTGTGGGCAATAAAGAAGCTACGCCACTACATGCTTAGCTACTCCGTCAAAATATTCTCCAAAATGGATCCTGTCAAATACCTCTTCGAGAAACCCGTTCTCAATGGACGTCTAGCGAGATGTACTTTGATGCTCTCTGAATTCGATCACAATTATGTACCTTTGAAAGTCATGAAAGGGCACGCCGTTGCAAAATTCTTCGCAAAAAATCCCATCAATGATACACAAACAATAGACACTTGGTCGTTTCCGGATGAGGATATACTCCAAACAAATGTAGACTCCTGGGACCTCTATTTTGATGGAGCATCGAACTTAAGAGGATTTGGAATAAGGGTGTTGCTCATTTCTCCTGAATGCGAGCATACACCAATCTCTGTCAAACTCGACTTCGAGGTGACAAATAACGCTGCAAAATACGAAGCCTGTCTCATTGGATTGCAAGCGGCAGTAAGTTTAGGCATCAATAATCTTCGAGTACACGGATATTCCTCTTTGATCATCAATCAAATTACGGGATCTTGGAAAATCCGAAGCGAAAGCCTGGCACCTTACCAAGCTAGAATAGACAAAGTAGCCCAATTCTTCGATCAAGTAACCTACTTACATCTACCTCGAGAAGAAAATCAATTTGCGTATGCTCTTGCAAAACTCGCATCTTTGATTAACATGCCGGATAGCATGGTAGAAATGCCTTTATGCATAGAACGGCGATCAAAGCCAGCTTATGTGCACCAAATCACTGATGAAGAGGAAATTACAGAAGAGCCTTGGTTCCAAGCAATCCTAAACTTCAAACTCAACGGCACATATCCACCGGAAATGGACAAAAGGGGACAACGCGCTATCCGTTTGCTAGCGTCCCAATATGTCCTCATGCAAGGAGAGCTAAACAAAAGAACACCTCTTGGTGTAATCCTACGTTGTCTTGATCATTCACAGGCACGAAAAGTGATGGAAGAAGTCCATGATGGAGAATGTGGCCCTTACATGAGTGCACCCATGATGGCAAAGAAAATCACACGTTTAGGATATTATTGGACCATGATGAAATATGATTGCATCAAATATGTGAGATATTGCCATAATTGCAAGATCTTCGGGAATGTGCAACATGTCCCCCCCTCGTTGCTTTACACCATGACATCTCCCTGGCCATTTTCTGCTTGGGGAATTGACATCATCGGCAAGATCACTCCAGCTGGAATAGGAGGTCACTATTTCATCCTAGTAGCAATCGATTACTTCACCAAGTGGGTAGAAGCGGCTTCCTACACCAGTCTTACAGCCAAGAACGTGGCAAAGTTCATACAAACCAATATCATCTGTCGATATGGTTGCCCACATGAGATCATCAGTGACAATGGATCACATTTCCAAGCTGAGACTGAACAATTGCTAGCCAAATACAAAATCAAGCATCACCACTCCTCGCCATATAGACCACAAACCAATGGCGCGGTAGAGGCAGCAAACAAAAACGTTGTCACAATTCTCAAGAAAATGATTGACAACTATAGAGATTGGCCAAGCAAGATACCCTTCGCTTTATGGGGATACCGTACATCCGTTAGGACGCCCACTGGGGCTACTACTTTTTATTTGACCTACGGCATGGAAGTCGTACAACCAGTCGAGCTAGAAATACCATCCTTGCGTATTTTACTCGAAAGTCAAATACCCGAAGCCGATTGGAAGAGGGATAGATATGAAGAACTTATCCTCCTGGATGAATGAAGGTTACGTGCATTACATAATGTGAAAACATATCAGGCGCGTATCAAACGAGCCTTCAACAAAAGGGTTAAGCCAAGGAACATCAAAGAAGGAGATTTGGTCCTCAAATCCATTAGGGCTCTTCTACCTGTCGATCCACGAGGAAAATTCAAACCCAATTGGGCCGGGCCATTCCTAGTCAAGTCCATACTTCCAGGGGGTGCGGTTAGGATCACAGACCTAGACGGAAACAAATTTACCAACCCAACAAACCTTGACCAATTAAAACGTTATTATGCCTAGAATAGGAGCAAAAACGCGCCTCGCGTAACCTCACGTGTCGCTCTTGTGGCACGAAATAAACGGCCCCTGGCCAAGCTGAATCAAGCTAATGTCATCTTGCTCTTGCATTTTGACAATTCGTCATTATCATATCATCAAATAAACTAAACTGCATTTCGAAGTAAGTAAAGCACGTGCTTATTTTCTAAGTTCGTTACAAGCTCTTGCTTAGAACAATTATTCTTTTACATTTACTCGAACTTTGCACAAGGGTTTGGTTTCATTTTTTTTAATGAATACGTAGGCAATCCTTCACGGGATACAACCCACTTAATTGCTTTAAATGTAAATAGAAGGACATTTGCAAATGCATTTGAAATTCGACAAGAATAATGAAAAAAAAACCACAACGGTTTCATAACCAATCAACCTCTTTTCATTCACAATAATAATATGTTACATAATAAAATAATAATAAAAATAAAGAGGCTAGGATTCTAAAAACCCCACCTTCTTATTACAATAATAATAATAATAAAAGACATAGGCTACTCTTCCATTTTCCCTTTGCCTTTGTCCTTCTTGTCATACTTCTTGTCACGACCTCGAGCCGGACGCTCCTGCGCCACTTTCGACCTAATCACCAATGGTCTCTCTCGTGGTCTCGCTTTGCCATTCTTGCCAACCACCATCTCGACGGCAGGAGAAGTCTTCGGTTTCTTCGAAGGATGAACAACTCGAAACCCGGCTTCTTCCTCTCCTTCGGTCAGATGCTTCTCCTTCTCCTTCTCCACCTCACGAACCTTGTAGTCAACAGTTCACGCTTCCTCGCCTCTCGCGTTCCTCCTCCGAGTAGCAGCTTTCCTCCACCGCATATAGGAATCGACACCCATAGAGCACTGACAGAAGAATTCAAGAACCAAATGTTCCTCTGAGCCCATTTGATGGCCCATTCTTTTCGACTCTCCGTAGTAAGCGCCACGGCAGTCTGCGGGACAGTGTCAAGCTTCGGGATCATCTACTTCAATCCAACCTGCCTCATCAACCTCTCCGGGAAGATGCATATCATAAACTCCAAACCGGGAATGTGAACAGCTCGAGTAGGATTCAGGGAAGATAGTCTAGTGACAGATTTGAGGTGGCACCATGGTACAATCCATCTAATCAAGGGGCCATCTTCACTTTTCAACTTGTTTTCCCAGTAGTTGCACAATCAAGTGAATTCCACCATGTAAAGCCTGGTCCTCATTGCAATCGAACAAGCATGGTAAGAAGGAACATTAGCTGGGGGCTCGATCAATCGAAGACGCTCCATAAGCCAAACCTACCAAAAGCGGGTATTAGAAAAAAAAAACGAAAAAAAAAACGAAAAAAAAGCGAAAAAAAAAGAAGAAGAAGAAAAGAAAAAAGAACAAAAGTATTCTTTTACCTACAAAATAATGGGACTTCCCAAATAAGGTAGGTCGTGATTGGCTTTCCTGTTATCCAAGCCCAATAGGATCTCTCCTAAACACAGACAAGTTGGGCTCCTGCGCAGCTACATTTGCTCAATCAGGCTCAAAAGACGAGGATCGCTCCTCATGTCCTCATCAACATGCCCTTGAAGGATATATACATGCAACAAGAAGAATCTGAATGCCCTTCACCTTGCAATATAAGAAACAGTAGGGTCAGCCTTATTGATGAAGCGATCGATGAAATCCAACAGTCGCACTCCTTTAGAAGTCACAACACGGTCAACATCAACTCTGGCCAGTTCAAGCAAGTCTCTAAACTTATTCTTATACCCTTGAGAGGTGGAGGGAATAGCACGCAAATGTTCCGGATCCCAACCACCAATCGCAGCAATCTCCTCGGGAAATGGACAAATGTCTCCTCCAGGGAAGGCAAATACGTGATGATTCGGGTCCCAATAGTCAAGACAAGCATCGAAAAACGGTTTGACTACCTTGATCAACTTCAAGCTCAAAAGTGCTCCAAAATTATAAGCACCCATGTCATACTTCTCCACACTAGAGAACTCATTTGTCCATTCTTTTAGACGAATTTCAAGAGTATTCATGATGTAAGCTTACATTGGGAGTTTTGTGTAATAAGACGGAGAAAGACGGAAGAATTATGTGAACAAAACCTCCTTCGACGTCTCTATTTATACTAAAAGCTATTTCCTAAAATCCGTCAGAACTGACACACTGGGGAACAGGCGCAGCAGGTGCTACGCCTCTTCGAAGGGACGCAACTCTTGCTGCGCCTCTTCCTCAACTGTTTTTCTGTGATTTTCCGCGTTGGATCTTTCCTAAATTCCTCAACGAATAATTTCCTATTCATACAGGTTATTATTTTGGTAAATGCGTCAAGTTACCATATTTCGTGTTTCCTAATTTCGCGGGCACGCATCTCGAGACGACGTCGACATTTTCGTCATTTTAGCACACTTGAACATTCCTTTTAATTTTTTTTTTGAGGAATCATTTCACCAATTTAATTTCATTTATTCTTTTTTACATTTTGGTATTTAATTTAATTATATCATTTTTTCGAACTTTACCTCTTTTCCTTTTGGAGAATCATTTCACTCTCCACTTCAAACTTACATGTTTTTCTTTTTTCTTTTTTTAAGGGGTAACCCTCCCTACCGTCCAGTCATTTCCGACCAAATTTTTGCATTTTTGCCATTTCCGACCAAATTTTCGCATTTCTGGTCATTTCTCTGCTTTTTCGAGTCATTGTTTTGCGCTAATTTAGGCCATATGCACAAATACATTGTCCTATGTGATTTTTGTGTAAATTTCGGCAGCATGACGGCGTAAACCGTCATCTACCAAACCTGTTCAAAGCTAACCTGCAGGTACAAACAAGGCAACCCAGCAGCACAGGCACTCAGGCCATCATATATACAACCAAAAAAGGGATATGTACAACAAACTGGGGGCTCGAGCCCCAAAACTAAATTCAAATGTCCGAAAATGTGCAAATGTAAAAAATACAACCGAAAAACAAGAAGCAACAAGGAAGCTACTGCTAGTCGTCGTCTAGCTCAGCAACTCTCGCCTCGAGAGCAGCAACCTCGGCGTCACGAACCTCGAGCTACCTCAGCAGGCGAGCCGTCTCCTCTCGGGACTGAGAAAGCTCGCGCTCCCTCTACAAATGACAAAACTGGCTCATGTCAATCATTTCAAGCATAAAGGAAAATTAGAAAACTCAAAAATAAAGTAAACGGAAGGTTCATACCTGACATCCTCGGCCACCAGCAAGTGCCTCGACGGCAGTAGCCCGCAGCCGGTTGGCTACCCTCCTCAAAGCCACGAACCGGGATGGCGCGACCTGCATTTCAAAAGGAAAATGTTTAGCAATTGAGCAAACTCGAGCAAATGTGTTCAATCACGAAAATTATATAGACTAGAAGACTTACCCTCCGGATCAGATGTTGCCAATCGTCCAGGCCAGCATCTCTCACCGCCACGTCAAAGTCACGTAGGTCGGAGGATCGTCGTCATCCCTGTCGTGTCGGTGTACTTAAGGGTCTCGGGGTACTCTGGGGGCTCGATGCCCGCCGCCTCGACCTCCTGCAAAGTCAAATGATTTTTGTTAACTGATGATCTTTCATCATATGCTCAAACAATCAAGAATGAAAGAGGGCAAAGCACTTACCACAACCGGCCAGTACGCCAACCTCTCATAGAGGAACACCGAGTAGTCCTCACCGGGAAGGAGGAGGGCGTCGCCACCGACGCCAGCCAGGTCAGCCTCCCTCTCTGCCTCAGAAGGCTCCCTAAACATCGTCCGAGGAGGATCGATGGGAACCGTCAAGACATCCCGAGAGAACTACCGAGCCAAGGGCTCGCCCAAGTACCTCACAGGACCCATCGACGTCCTCAGCAGCAGCCGGCTCGAGATCCTAGGTCGAAGGACCTCAGCCACGAAAGGAGGAGCGCCAGCGTACTCCTCCCAAGACCTAGGCACCCTCTAGAAAAGCAAACAAATAATCATTCTTATGATCGGTTCTAAAAAAGAAAGAGAAAACACAGTCAAATATAAGGTAAAATACTCACGCCGTCCAGCTGAAGAGCGTTCACCTCCCGCCGACAGACGTCGTGGAAGGAATGCCGACTCCTCGTGCGGCACATCACCCAATCCCTCACGACGGGATAGGCCTTCTCCACCGGCTCCGTCCTCTTGGGCGCGAGGCTCGAAAAGTAGGCGTACACCCACGCCTGTAACTCAAGGTAATCAACAATGATCTATCGTGATTCGATAAGAACAAGAAATGGTCTTTCATGAGAAGTAGTGAAGGTTCATACCTCCAACAACAGTCCAGGGCCGACAGCAGCAGGAGAAGTTTCCTTCTCCATCAACTCGGACGAACAATGGCCCTCATGAAGCGGATGAGGACCGCAAAACCAGCAGTGACCCAGTCCCAACGGCCTAGGGAGCTCAGGTCAGGAAGAATGGGAAGAAGCTTCGTCGAAAGCCTCTCTCCCTTGTCTCCGAGGTAAATCGAAGACAAGAACCACCAGAGCCACAAGCGGACTCTCTGCTCTGCAATGCAGGGAGGAGGAGCCGTCTCCCTCCCCTCGATCACCATCAACGCTGGGGTCTTCCCCGCGAAGTAGTCCCGCACGTAAGAACTAGGCAGCAAGCCACGTACCGCAGCCGCCTTCGGCGCCAAGTTCCAGCCAATCAACCTCATGGCCTCCGCTGAGTCGACCCTATTGGCCGTCTCTGGCCACTCCACCACCGCAGTCCCAAACGGCAGACCAGAAATAATGCCGTAGTCCTCCAAAGTGACCCCCACCTCACCAAAAGGCATGTGAAACGTGGAGGTGGTGTCCCAAAACCGGTCCAAGAACACTCGAACGAGACTGAGGTTAGCCCGAAGCTTCCTCCTCGCAATGTCCCTCCAAGCCTGCACCAAGGCACCGAACGCTCCCCGCTCGATCATGGCCCGCTCCTCAACCGACAACCTCTCGTAGCACCCCATCGCCGTCGTATAGCCCGAGAACGACCTGATGTTCCCGGCCTCCTATGTTGATTTGAAACAAAAGCTATCTTTAGCTCAAGTGAAGAAAAAAGGAATGACAAACAGAAATGAAAGAAGATGAATGAAGAGTGATGAATCCTATTTACCATGCTCTTCACCGTCCTGTAGGACAGGTGACCCTCCGCAGCCCAAAGCAGTGCCCTCTTGTCCCCAGTCTCGGCCACGCAGTGCTCTCCTCAGCTGGCAACCACCTCGTCTAACGTTGGCCCGTCTCGGGGCCTCCTCCTCCTCAGCAGCCTCCTCCTCTAGGACGTCGTCCTCGGCAGCCATCACCGCAGCGGTGAAAGCCTTATCCAATGCCTCCTCAAGCACCTGAGAATGGTCTACAGCAGTTTTCACGTCCATGGGAGCTCTCCCAGATGTAGAAGCCTCATCACCAGCAGAATTAAAGTAAATTTAGGCCGCGTCGAGTGACTACAAGCCTCGATTAAGGGATTTTCGAGTTTTCGGAGCTCTGAAATCGCTCTTTTCTCACCATCTTTGGAAATTTTCCCACAAACCCGTCCGCTCCTGTGGTAATTTAGGTCAGTTCAAGCCTAAGTTGAAGCCTAGTCATGGGTTCGAGTCGGAATTTCGACAGCATTTCGTTATAACGGCGATTATGCCTTAGAAAAGTGTCCTGAAAAAGCCGTCACAAACCAAAATTCCGAGATGGTAGGAAGTTTACCCATCATACAAGGATTCCAAATATCAAGTTTCGTCACAAATGGGCAATCCTAAGGCTATTTTCGAAGCAATTAACGGTTTAGCTGTGAAACCGTCTCAATCTCACTCAAATGCTCAAAACTCAACAAAAATTCAAAACAAATACATGGTTATGATCCTTATACTACCAACTGGCCATTTACAAAGTCAATTTCGCAAGGCAAAATCATTTGGGGGAAAAGCCCCAAATTTTCGACTAATTAGGGTCGAGAACCCTAATTTTGTCGATCCCATTTGAGCAAATACGGAAGATAAATGCAAGATTGATACACATACCTCGATTAGTCATAGAAAATGCAAGCTTCTAGATCAAATTTTGACGGAAATGGTTGGAATTTGAGAGAGTAATTGAGAATTTATGTTTCGAAATAATGAAATGAAACCCCTATTTCATCGGGTTTTTACGCAGGAAAGACACGCCCAGGAATAGACGCAGCAGGTGCTGCGCCTCTTCCAAGGGATGCAGCTCTTGCTACGCCTCTTCCACAGCTTCCCTTCATACGAATTTTCAAAAATTCGTTATGAGTTCGTTATTTTTGTGGGCCCATCTTTGGTGCGCCTCTTCCTTGATGCAACATCACATATTTGGTCCGTTTGACGTATGTTCTTCGCCTGGATCCACATCTTCCAAGCCAATAGCAAATTATCGCCTTATTTCTTATCCAAGACGTAGCTTGTCACAATGAGCATCCCTCTTTGACAGGTGTTTCGACACGCCTTTATTCTGTTCCCCCAACGAGAGTACACGGATAGACTTTCCCTCTCGAGACATGGAGATCAGTTCCCGATTATGTTCTCCCAGCAAGAGTACACGGATCGACTTTCCCTCTCGAGACATGGAGATCAGATCCCGATTATGTTCCCCCAACGAGAGTTCACGACCGACAGTCACTTTTCTCTCGAGACATGGAGATCAACATCGACCCCAAATTCTTCCGAAGTTTGTTTGAAGCTGAACACAAGCAGATTTCACCCAGCAGTTCCAGACTGTATCCTGCTGTCTTCTCCCAATATCGCGTTTCTTTTTCCCTGGAGTTTCAAGGAATTTCAGGCATGGTCTCTTCTTATGGCTGGCGAGCCTCCTTACGTAATCTAATGGACTTTAAACGACCCTCCCCGATAGTCGATAGACTCTAAAATGTTCCCGACGACAGTCCTTGGCCCCGCACCCCTTGAGCGCCTCGCGTCGCCATAGTCGTCGTTTGTAATCTTCGATTGAACTGATGGCTATACTTTGACTTTCGCCTTGTCCAAGCCTCGGTCAAAGTGGGGCTCTCAGAGATACCTCATTTCTGCACCTCCCGCAAACCACCCGGTGATGATTGGGCCGCATGTTTGGTACGAGGAACGATTTGTGACAGTTCATAAATTTATCGTCAAGTGATCGCTCAAACATTTATGTCTACCTCTTAAATGTCATCTACGTGCCGATACGGTCGTTTTGGCAGTAATTAGAGTACATTTGGAGTCCGGGCCTAAAACCGTTTTCATTTTCTGATAAACATTAAAATGCCGAGTCGGAATGTTCTGGAATGTTTCGGATATTTCTATTCCATATTTTACAAATCTTTTAATCTTTGGTAAACAATTTCCCGTAATATTCACACAAAATATTAAGAAAACCCAAATTATTCCGTCATTCCATAAACTAAACACGGAAATCTTTCTTCCGCCGGAGGAAACCACTTGGGAATAGACGCAGCAGGTGATGCGCCTCTTCCAAGAGACGCAGTGCCTGCTGCGCCTCTTCCCAAGTCATTTTCTGCGTATTTTTCGTATCTTTTCATATCTTTTCGAGATTCACTTCCAAAGTTTCTCCGAAAAACCCTACTTCCTCCACGTGATTAGTATAAATAGAGACCTTCGGTCTCACATATTTCTCACGCGAGTGTCCGCCCTTCTCTTTTCCCTTTGCATTCTAGACCACGTTCTTACTTTTTGGCGTCTACGTGCTTGAACATTCGACCACGTAAGCTCGGATCTTTCTGAGTACCAGCCTCGTTTTGCATGACCGACCAATTTGACCAACTCCACCATAATCAACTTAATTAATCTTAATCGTTTTCCTCTTACGAGGGCACTTTCGTTACATTTGAGTCGAGCATCACTAATCGTTAACTTAGTTCATCTCGTTTCGTCAATCATGTAAGTCGAGAGGACAACCGTCGAGAAAGGACGCAGCAACTGCTGCATCTCTTCGTGAGGCTGCCGCAGTTCCTGCTTCCTTTCTTCTTCCTTCGTCTTTTGTTCGTCCTTTTGTTTTTCACTTTGTTTTCGAATGTTCATTGTTTCATTAACACGACAATGTAAGCATGATAATTTTAACCTGTAATTCATAATTCTTCATAATTAATTCATCTCATTTAATTCCCGACTTAAATCCCAAGTACTTAATATTTGCGAGTTTTCGTCATTAAAGTCAAACCGGGTTGTAGAAATTCGATTCATTCATATTGAGTTTCTGGAATTCGATCTTTGATATATTTCCACCTGTTTATTATCTTGTTCATCATTAGTCCGTCATTAATTCATTGTATTTAACCTAATTAATTTGTTTAGTTATTAATTTGTTAATTAATCCTCATTAATCTTGTAAATAATTCGTTCTAAGTTAATTTCATCCATGTTTATTGCTTTCATGACCCTCAATCGCATGTGAATAATCTGATAATCACTTTCATCCGAGTCAAATAATATAATCAATCATTAAATTCACCAACGAACATTAACGACTTGCAATTCCGGCTTCACAGCCAGAACTGAGCCAAGGAACAGACGCAGTGACTGTTGTGCCTTTTCCAGAGGGCGCAGCTGCTCTGCTGCGCCTGTTCCTGGTTGATTTCTGTCTCTGAACTCCCGTTCTGCCTTGACTTAGTTTATTAGTTTACGTAATTAATCTACTATTATTCGTATTATCGCCTAATTCCTGTTCGTTAATTTGTTTATTCTTTCTTTTTCCAAATTATCCGTTTTAGATGTATTTACGACATAAATCAATAAATCCGATGTAATTATTGTAATTTTCATTATTGTAATTTTTTCCTTTATTGTATTTATCATTGTATTTTCTATTGCTTGTATGCTTTCACATGTAATTGAACTTAAATCTCGATTCGACCTAATTGTATGCTAAATTAATTGTCTACCGACTTATTATTAATTCTCACATGTTAGGATTAAAACGTTGGATGTTGCATTGCATGCATATAATCGACAATATATCGAGTCTAGACGATTTTCCCTAATCATTAGTAGAGGCCGCTATCGAGAGTTCTTGGTGTTCATGTCACTACTTTGTGTCTTGACGTGGCACGAGGTATTCGAACGGTTTCCAATATTCCACAATAAATTGGTGGCGACTCTACAAATGCAAACGCTTGTTTCCCAAGCGCCCCCGTGGCCCATTGTCCACAGACATTTATAGGGAAAATAATCGCAAATATGAAGCCGTGAGTTCCAAGTTGCCAACCAACTTCAACATGACGGATATCCCTAAATTCAAGGGCAATGAAAACCCTTTGAACCATATCCGTGCTTTCATGATTATATGTCTATCAAAGGCATTAAACCTGAGATGTTCTTAAGGATCTTTCCTTCATCTCTTGACACCACCCCAAAACAATGGTTCTATTCTCTAGAGCATAAGAAGATCACTACCTGGGACGATGCCGCAATTGAATTCGCCAAGCAATATGCGGATAATGCTGAAATCCAAGTCAACATGCGCACGTTAGAGGTTCTTACCCAAAATGACAAAGAAGGTTTTACCGACATCCTAAGTAGGTGGAGGAAGACTAGTACTCAACTTGTTGAACGTCCAGATGAAGCTACCCTCGTAGAGAAGTTCGTGGACAACCTCAAGCCCATCTATGCAAGTCATTTGAGGTACCAAAACATTAAGACCTTTAAAGACTTAACCTTACTAGGAACAAGGATCGAAGATGACATCCGTAAAGGGCTCTTGTCCAAAACGGTAGGTCATGGATATCAAGGCTCAACTAGTCGTTCTTACGGCTCCACTAGTAAACTGATGAAGTTAACCTTCTCGAGCCATCTAAGAAGAGTACCCCACCAAGGAAATTCACAAATCTTGGGGACACATATTCCAATGCTCTAAAAAGGTTGATGAAACTGGGTAAACTTCAACCCATAGGCCCTACACCCGAACCAGAAAAGAAATCCAAGTTCGGGATGAGAATTCGCATCGCGAATACCATAGAGGTAAGGGACATGATTCAGAGAAATGCTACAAACTGAAAAATGTACTTCAAGACATGATTGAAGACGGTCGCCTAGCAATACCGCCTGGAGGTAAGCCTAACAACACTTAGAATCCTCTTGGAATTCTAGTGATTACAAGTGAAGAATCTACCATAGATTGTTCACACCTCATTTCTCCAGTCGAAGATGAAATTCATGCAATAGAGAATGAAGGGAACTACTCTACCATTTCCCCAACCATCACCGATTTCATTGCATGGGCAAAAAGTGTGAATAGGCAAGTCATGGAACTAGAGAGTGCAGTGGCAACCCTACGTGATCCCAACGCAACACCTAAAGAACGTGCACCACTATTCTTCTCTCAAAACACTACAATGCAAGAAGTAGTAGCCATGGTTGATGAACTAGTCGACCAAATTATCCAATTGGAGGCCGAAATCATAAGAATGAGGGAACTTGCTACTGTCAATGGAATATGGGCCGATGATGATGAAGATTAGTATCTCACTGAACACTACTTAGTCAAAATCAGTGAGCAAATAGTCTAAAATTGTGAAGATCAAGATGTAGACCACCTTACTCGTTCGGGATGCCCATACCAAAACACTTCTCAAAATGGTCCCATAGCAAACGGTCCAACCAATGTGTTCACACCAAATGATAATGAAGATGGCTGCACCGACCATTTGTTAAAGCAAATACAGAAGACAAAGGCTGATCTTTCTGTCTGGCAACTAGTGGCAAGCTCATTACCACATCGCCAAGCTTTACTGCAATCCTTGGTCAAACTAAATGTGGCACATAACTCCACATCCGATGACGTAGTCAACTTGGTCTTCCAAGAATCACCAAAGCTAAGTAATTTCATCACTTTCTCAGATGAAGATTTGCCACCCTTTGGTGCTAGTCATAACTTGGCTCTTTATATCACTGTCATTTGCTTAAAGAAGAATGTGCCAATGACCTTGGTAGATGATGGCTCCGCAGTCAATGTCATACCCTTGAAAACGGCATACAAATTGGGTATGAAAGAGTCGGATTGGACCCCTACCAACCAAGGAGTTCGCGCATATGGTGGTACACGACGAAAGGTAGTAGGACTTGTTAACCTAACCATAGCCACATGACCGATTGACGAAAAGTCAACTTCCAAATAGTGGACATTGAAGCATCCTTTAACATACTTCAAGGAAGACCTTGGATTCACGCTTCCAAAGCGGTAACATCCACCCTCCACCAGAAAATCAAAATCCCACTAAATGGTAAAGTGGTGACGATCACTTCGTCGCCCATCAAGGCAATAATCGAAATGAAGTCAAGTAATCAAGTCCTTGCGGATCCAGTACATGAACTTGGGGGCTTCCATATGATAAATGTCATAGAAAGTGAGTTGGCACCC
This sequence comes from Silene latifolia, assembly GCF_048544455.1. Lineage (NCBI taxonomy): Eukaryota > Viridiplantae > Streptophyta > Magnoliopsida > Caryophyllales > Caryophyllaceae > Silene > Silene latifolia. The sequence goes on along the minus strand of NC_133530.1, from coordinate 37,025,345 downwards.
TTATACTTCAATCCCTACTCTAATTTAGTGGTCAACCACATGCTCAAATCCCAGGGATACTTCCCAGGAATGCCTTTGAATCCTATCCGAAGGAACACTTTTGCACCCTACAAAGAAGGCAACTCACAAAGAATATTCCTTGGACTAGGATACAAACCCACTAAAGAAAAAGTTCCCGAGATGCTCGCTCAAGTTCAAAACCGTAAGAATGTGGGAATCCAAATGCGACCCTACCTCCCTACCCTAAACGGATACTTCGTTAGGGAAGGAAGTCAAGATATCTTTCACGGATTTCCCGAACCATGGCACTATCTCGAAAGGAAGCTAGCCGGAATCGAGATCTTTCACGATTGCTACTTCATTTTTCCAGAAACGGTTCCTACCGTCAAGACTCGTCAAGCACCTTGCTTAGATGAACAAGCTGTTAGTCTACTATTTGGAGAAGATCGATTTGTTAGAGCCGCGCAGGATGAGATCATTACCATGATACTTCAAGACGATCACTTCAACCCTACCGCCTTAATCACAGAAACCAACACCAATCAGCAGAAAGGATGGAGAAAGTCGATCAAGTGGACAAACAATCAAGGAGGACTCTTCAATCTCACCAATGGAGAAGAAGAGAAGTTCAAAGGAGAACCAAAAGACGATGAATTCGAGTCAGAGTCAGAGTCGGAGTCTAGAGAAGTTCCTAGAGAGTCTCCTCATGTCGTCATTCCCACTCCCCTAGTTTCTCTTAGCTTAGCATCAAGTAGTAACAGTAGTTCGGGAAATGTCCCAACGGCTGTAACTTTAACGCAACTGACTACAGATCAGATGGCTTCTTTGTTTCAACTTTTCTCAAATTTTAATATGAATAAATCAGGTTCTACTTACTCTTCGTGTTATCTTAAATGCAATTCTGTTACGATGATACTGAGGATGACCTAAACCCAGACTCAATACCTCCCTACATAGCCAAAGAAATACTACAAGAGGGGGAAGGGGGACCTGTAATAGAAAACACTAAACCCATACGCATGAACCGAACTAGAACCCCAAGAACTTAGGATAGGGACGACCTTGAGCCCTACCGAAAGGGCCAGTTTCATAGACCTCCTGCACGAGTTCAACGACGTTTTTGCTTGGTCCTACAAAGACATGCCAGGGATTGACAGGGACATCGCAGAGCATGGAATCCCAATCAAACCAGGTTTCAAACCTGTGAAACAGAAGCTTCGTCGAATAAGGACAGAATGGGCTCTCAAGATCAAAGAAGAAGTCGATAAACAGTTCAAAGCCGGGTTCATCAAAGTTTCCGAGTACTCAGACTGGATAGGTAACATAGTACCCGTACCCAAAAAGGATGGGAGAATCCGTGTTTGTGTTGATTTTGGAGACTTAACCAAAGCAAGTCCTAAGGATGACTTTCCTCTACCACATATCGACATATTGGTGGATAATACAGCAGATCACGCGTTACTATCCTTCATGGATGGATATGCGGGATATAACCAGATCAAGATGGCCATAGAATATATGCATAAGACCGTCATCGTCACTCAATAGGAAACCTATTGCTACACGGTTATGCCGTTTGGGTTAATTAAGCCGGAGCTACATACCAACGTACCGCAACTACGCTCTTACAAGACATGATGCATAAAGAAGTTGAGGTATACATAGATGATATGATTGTCAAGTCCAAGGATAGAGAGGGGCACATTGAAAACCTTCGCAAATTCTTCTCAAGGCTACGGAAGTACAACATAAGGCTCAATCCCCAGAAATGCGCTTTCAGAGTAACATATGGTAAACTCCTGAGATACGTTGTTAGCCAACGAGGAATAGAAATAGACCCTTCTAAGATCAAAGCTCTAATCGAAATGCCGCAACCTCAAACGGAGAAAGAAGTTAGAGGATTCCTAGGAAAGGTGCAATACATTAGTCGATTCATATCGAAACTCACCATGATCTACGAACCTATCTTCAAGAAGTTAAAGAAAACAGATCACACCATGTGGGATAATGACTGTCAGAAGGCTTTCGACCGAATCAAGGAAATATTAGCCAAACCACCAGTGCTCATGCCACCTCAATGAGATCAACCTCTTAGTTTATATCTCACGGTAACTGAAACGGCCATGGGCGCCATGCTAGCTCAAACCGTAGGGATAGAAGAAAGAGTTATCTACTACATTAGTAAGAAGTTCTTGGAATACGAGTGCAAATACACGCCACTCGATAAGACATGCCTCGCTCTTCTGTAGGAAACGAAGAAGATACGCCATTACGTGCTTAGCTACTCCAACAAAATATACTCTAAAATGGATCCTGTCAAATACCTCTTCGAGAAACCCGTTCTCAATTGACGCTTAGCAAGATGGACTTTGATGCTCTCAGATTTCGATCTCATGTATCTACCTCTGAAAGTTATAAAAGGGCGCGCCGTCGCCGAATTCTTCGCAGAAAACCCCATTAATGATACACAAACGATAGACACCTGGTCGTTTCTGGATGAGGATATACTCCAAACCGATGTAGACTCCTGGGATCTATATTTTGATGGAGCATCGAACTTAAGAGGATTTGGAATAGGAGTGTTGCTCATTTCTCCTGAGGGCTGTAGTCTGTAGATACCTCATTTCTGCACCTCCCGCAAACCAACCGGTGATGATTGGGCCGCATGTTTGGTTCGCGGAACGATTTGTGACAGTTCGTAAGTTTATCGTCAAGTGGTTGCTCAAACACTGATGTCTACCTCTTAGTTGTCATCTACGCGCCGATACGGTCGTTTTGAAAGTAATTAGAGTACATTTGGAGTCCGGGCCTAAAACCGTCTTCATTTTCTGATAACCACTAAATCCTGAGTCAGAATGTTCTGGAATGTTCCGGATATTTCTATTCCATATTTGATAAATCATTCACAATCTTTTATTCTTTGGTAAAGAATTTCCCGTAATATTCATACAAAATATTAAGGAAAACCAAATTATCCCGTCATTCCATAAATTAAACACAGAAATCTTTCTTTCGCAGAGAGGAAACCACTGGGAACAAAGCGCAGCAGTGCTTTGCGCCTTCCAAGAGACGCAGTGCATGCTGCGCCTCTTCCCAGGTCCTTTTCTGCGTATTTTTTCGTATCTTTTTATATCTTTTCGAGATTCACTTCCAAAGTCTCTCCGAAAACCCTATTCCTTCACGTGATTAGTATAAATAGGATCCTTCGCTCCTCATATTTCTCACGCGAGTGTCCGCCCTTCTCTTCTCCCTTTGCATTCTAGACCACGTTCTTAGTTTTTGGCGTCTACGTGCTTGAACATTCGACCACGTAAGCTCGGATCCTTCTGAGCACCAGCCTCATTTGCATGACCGACCAATTTGACCAACTCCACAATCAATCAACTTAATTAATCTTAATCGTTTTCCTCTTACGAGGGCACTTTCGTTACATTCGAGTCGAGCATCACTAATCATAAACTTAGTTCATCTCGTTTCGTCAAACATGTAAGTCTGAGGGTGTAAATCCTTCTTTATTTATTGTTATTTATCTTTTGTATCATTAATGTAAGGTTTATGTCGAAAATAGTTCTTAAAACCGATTTATAAAACCATGCTTTAAAACCCTTTTTACGGACTACCAGAAGATGACCGGCCGAGAAAAGGACGCAGAATCGCCGCACCTCTTCGAAGGGACGCAGCACTGCTTGCGCCTCTTCGTGAGGCACCGCATTCTCGCTTCCTTTCTTCTTCCTTCGTCCTCTGTCAATTCGTCTCTTGTTATTTGTTTTCGTTTGTTCTTCAGTTTCTTTGGCATAATAGCTTAATAATTTCACATGTATATTATTTATCATCATTAACACATATTACTCTTCATTAAATCCCGACTTATATCCCAAGTAATCCAATATTTGCGGGTTTTCGTCATTAAAATCAATCCGGGTTGTAGAGATTCAATCCTTTCATATTGAGTTTCTGGAATTCGATATTTGATATATTTCCATCTGTCTATTGTCGTATTTGCCATTAATTTGTCATGTTTAACCTATTTGGTTCACCTATGTCACTAATCAATCTTTCATTCATATAATTAATTCGTTTGCATTCGTTTAATCCATGTTTTATCGTTTTTATGACTCATTCGCATGTAATTAATACGTTAAATCACTTACATCCGAGTCGAATATCATAATTAATCCTTAAATTCACTAACGAATATTAACGATTTGCGCTTTAAAACTTCACGGCCTTAACTCACCCTTGGAACAGATGTAGCAATCACCGCGCTCTTCAGGGGCGCACTACTACTGCTTTGTTCCTGGATGACATCTGTCTCTGAACTTCCGTTCTGCCTTGACTTAATTTAATTAGTGTACGTATTAATTAACTATTAATCGTATTATCGCCTAATTCTTGTTCGCTTATTTGTTTATTTTGTTCTTTCTCAAATTATCCGTTTTGGAAGTATTTTCGACATAAATCATTGAATACATTGTAATTATTGTAATTTTTATTATTATTTATTGTATTTCATTGTACTTCTTTTATTGTATCATTTGTATGTCTTCACATGTAATTGAGCTTAAATTCCTACTTTGACATTTATTGTATGCTAAATTAATTGTTCACCGACTTAGTCTAAATCTTCACATGCTAGGATTAAAACTTGGATGTTGCATTGCATGCATATAATCGACAATATATCAAGTATAGATGATTTTCCCTAATCATTAGTAGAGGCCGCTATCCACGAGAGTCATTCGAGAGATAGAATGCTAAGGGTAACGAGTTCTTGGTGTTCATGTCACTACTTTGTGTCTTGACATGGCACGAGGTATTCGAACGGTTTCTAATTTTCCACAATAAATTGGTGGCGACTCCACAAATGCAAACGCTTGTTTCCCAAGCGCCCCCGTGGCCCCATGTCCACAGTTTGGCGACTCCACTGGGGAATAATACACTTACGTGTAGCCAAAAGGGTGAAACTTGAAGAAGGTTAGGGAATAGTTTGTACAAGACAATTGTCGGTTTTCATAACTCGGTCTTCCTAGACCGTTTTATTCGTCCTTCCTAGGCCCAACCCAACCCATTCGACCAATCGTCCCGTCTAAACGGTCCTAATTCTTATTTGGGCCTAAGGATGGATAGCAATTGACGTCATCCATACCATGGTACTTACTCTTGTTTGTATCAAGGACTTTCACTACTTGAGGAAATGGACTAGGAATCGGCCTTACTCTTGTTTGGTACGAGCCTCTCCACAGACTTCGGGTTTGATTGTTCGGTATGGCAACCCACCCTTTAAACCAAAACCCTTTTAAATGCACTCAGCATCCCGTTATAATGCTTGTATAAATGTTTGTACCTTACATGATCACCATTTCTAAACGAAACCATGACGATTTTTTGTAAAATCAAAATCCCTTTTAAAATGTAAATTTCGAAAAACGCCAATGATTAGCGCAAAACCGAGTCAAAACTCTGTCCGTTTGTCGAGTCAAATTTCGGGCCCAAGCCCATTTCAAAACCTCACTTCGAGTCCACTCCTACAACTACACTAAAGATGACTAGGACCAACATTTTTCAAATCTTGTCATTTCTTCAAAAGCTCACTGACACAAGTGGCACACACCCACTTCACGAGCCAAAACATTTCCTTCTTAGTAAGTGTGCTAGAATGGTCGATCGTGTTTTGATTCGTCGTCGATCTCTTATCCAGTTTCCAAGATGCCTGAAACAACTGACGTGAACTTCAATCAACTCCAAGATGGTAATGATCAAATCCTAACCGCGCTAGCTCAACTCCAAGTTACCCAAGACCAAGTGTATGATCGCCTTGACACCATCGAGGGCCGGATCTATGCCGTAGAAGCGAGGTTGCCTCCTCGAGAAAGTGAAATCGTTGATGATTTCGTGAATGACTTCAGGGACGAAACCCTCCCATGGGTATGATCACACCGAGAAACGACTCCAAAACTTAGAGGAGCAATTGATGTATCTTAAAGGGGATAACATTTATAGGGAGAATAATCGCAAGTATGAGGCCGTGAGTTCCAAGTTGCCAACCAACTTCAACATGACGGATATCCCTAAATTCAAGGGGCATGAAAACCCTTTGAACCACTGTAATACTCCGTATTTATAAGTCTCTGGGTACTCTATCGAGTAACTATGATACTCGAATGAGTAAGAGGGTACTCGATCGAGTACCTTAGCTACTCGATCGAGTAGCCGGTTTACGGGGAGTTATTTCTCGGGTTTTGTTAATTATGCGATTAAGGTATATAATCTTCTCCATCATTGTTCTAAACACTTTTCAAAACCTAAATTACTGTCAAGAGAGAAAGCAAAGTACGTTCATCACCTTAATCGCATTGTTAGCAAATCCCGGAGTTTGGAAGGTCGGATTTCACCTTTCTTTATACCGTTGTGATCCTTGCGTCAAGGGTAAGACCTATATACCATTTTTATAATGTTTCTTTAAAGTTGGTTAAACACTAATTTGGGAATTGGGGGTTTTGTAGTATGTTATGCTTGGTAGTGATTATATGTTTGTATGTTAGGAGGAGGATTCGTAGAGGAAGCTTTTGATATCACCGTGAGATCGTCCGATTGTTGTGCTTTCCAGTAGGGTTTCCCTACTCGCATTAGTTACATAATGCGTGGTGATTGTGCTGTAATTAGTGCTTGTCGATTGGTTTCGTGACGGTTGTTGATTGATTGTTGTTGATGGATGTGATTGTTTGTCTCTGGTTCTCGAGATGCGTTCTCGGCTGAGTGGAGTCACTTGCGGGAGTGGCTTCACGCTCTAGTTTCGCCCTCCATGGAACCCGCCACGGGAGGGGATGTGCACATTAATGGGACAAGGTTATCGCTCGGTATGATGAGCGGGGCTTAGGTGGGAACGGCCGCGTCCCCATCACTGGCGGGTGGTCCAGTCCAAAGGACGATCGGAGACGGAGTTGATTGGAGTGGGTGATTGTGTGTGACTGTTTGAGCCGTGTTGTTTGCTGTACTGTTGATTATATAAATTGTGTAAATGGTACTGACCCCGGTTTATTGTTTTTAAAACCTGCGGTGATCCATTCGGGGATGGTGAGCAGATATTGAGCAGGTATGAGATGAGTACTGGGATAGCTGGGATGTGCCACGATATGATGATAGAAGTCTTCCGTTGTAGCTTAGTAGTTTTCATAACATTTCAGTTAGATCAGTAAACAGTCAGTTTGAGAACATGTATTTGTACTTTTGTTTTTGGTTTCGAGATTGTAACCTTTCACTAAGTATTTCTATTTAAACCTTGTTTCTTTATTTTTTATTTGATTATCATTGTCTCGGGTAACCGAGATGGTAACACCCTTATACTTGGGTGGTCCTGGTAAGGCACTTGGAGTATGGGGGTGTTACAAAATGGTATCAGAGCGACGATCCTGAAACCTGTAACCAATGAACCCAATGAATATAGGGAGTCAATTAAAATGAACCCTGGGTAAAGGTTGTAGGAGCTAATGCAAAGGCTTGGGAGACGTCCTAAAGTCGCGAAATCGCCCTACAATTTTGAACTGGTCACATGGGGGGGTGTATGTCAAGTCGTATGTGTTGTTTGTCAACTTATGTGTGGATGTGATGAAGTATGTCGTAATTGTTGGATGTTTGGAGTAGAGGATTGATATATGAATGAAAGATTGATGAGATATATAGAATTGTTGTTGGAATAGAAAAGCATGTTGGATGATTACTATGTGGCATTTGATACTATGACGTCACTGTTTAGTTGATTATATGAAAAGCTTGATAAAATTTCATGCTTAGCTATATCACATGTTACGTTTATAATGTTGCTTAGTATGTTGGGAGATGTGAGATAACATGCGGGTAGTTTATGCGAGTCAGCATGACTCGATCGAGTAGGGGATACTCGATCGAGTAGGTGAGATACTCGGTCGAGTGGGTTTAACTCGATCGAGTGGGTATTTGACGATTTTGAATCCAGAATCGTGTTTTTGGGCACTCGAGCGAGTACCTCGGGCACTCAATCGAGTAGGGGGTCACTCGATCGAGTAGCCGGGCTACTCGGTCGAGTATGTTAGAGGTTAGAAGGTCTGTTTGGGTTCTGGAGTCGAGGCACTCGATCGAGTATGTTGGGGCACTCGATCGAGTAGCCTCTTACTCGATCGAGTAGGTTTGGGTACTCGATAGAGTGTGACATGGGCAGCCTCTTTTCGTGTTTTGAGATTTAGTGCGTGTGTTTATGTATACCCTTTTCTTATATATAGTTTCAAGATGCCGCCCAAGAGTAACGCTTACTATACGAGAGCTGAGACCATGAACATAGATCATGTTGTTAAGATGTTGGAGCACCAAGATGCTCTGACTGAGGCCTTACAGAAAGTGAATAAGGATAAGGAGGTTGATCACTCTAAGATCAGTCTCTATATAGCGAGGTTTAACCCAAAAGAGTACACGGGAACCGGGGAACCAAACCTTCTTGACAACTGGCATCATGAGATGGAGAACATCCTGGACCTGGTTCATTGTCCTGATGAGATGAGAGTAGAACAAGTTGCGTTCTACCTGAGGGACGCAGCTAGCAAGTGGTGGGATACGGTGAAGGTGAGTGCTAGGGAGATGTATGCGAACCAGGGCTTACCTGCTATACCATGGGACGAGTTTCGGAGAGCTATGAGGAAGGAGTTTGTACCAGAACATATGAGGAGTAAGCTGAGAGAGGAGTTTGATGGGTTTAAGATGACATCTGATATGTCAGTTGTTGAGTATTACAAGCAGTTTAATGAGAAGTCTAGGTATGCTGAGGATATGGGTCTGAGTGAGGAGAACCTAGCGCTGAGGTTTGAAAGAGGGCTGACACCCAAGATTATGGATAAGTTACCCGTGGGAGTCCTTACCGATGTTAAGGAAGCTTATAAGAAAGCTAGGAGAGCTGAGAGGCTGGTCAAGATGGCTCAGGAGAGAGTGAGTGAGAAAAGAAAGGCTGAGAGTGAGGGTGGAGGCCAGTCTAGTCACAAGAAAGGCAACCACAATCAAGCTAGAGGGTTTTCTTCTGGGTCAAGGTTTAGTGCTGGGGCTTCCTTCGGGCGTGGCCGTGTGAGTAGCAGTGGTAGTTGGGGTATGACTTGCTTTGGCTGTGGCGGTGTGAGCCACAAGAGACATGAGTGCACGAGTATGCCTGGAGCTTTTCAGCGATCGGCTCGGGGGAGCTATTCTCAGGGACCTGCTCAGAGTTATGCGAGCAATAGACCATCTGGGTCATGGTCTAACCGGGGAAGTCAGAGCTATCAGGGTGGAGGTAACCGCAATGGCGGTAATTCTTATCAGAAACCAGCTACGAACAACAACAACAACAATCAGGGGTCGGGTTCTAAGCCGACCACATCAGCCATTACTGTCCAGGGAGGTGGACAGAAGACCAGTGGAAAGCTGTTCATGATGGACAAGAAAGCAGCTGAGGAGGATGCCCATGTTATCACTGGTACTTTTCTTGTTAACGGTATTCATACCTTTGTTTTGTTTGATTTGGGGGCTTCTCAGTCGTTTGTATCTTCGAGTCATGTTAAAAGGTTGGGTTTGAGAGTATATGAGTCTGTGAGTGAGAAATTTTTTATACCTTCGGGAGAGTCTGTATCATGTGCGAGGTTGTTTAGAGATGTGTCTATGATAGTTGGGCAAGTTGATCTACCTGTAGACTTGCTAGAGTTTCCTTTTAACGGTTTTGAGATGATAGTTGGGATGGATTGGCTGGGAAAGTATAAAGCTAAGATAGACTGTCATCAAAAGAAAGTGTCTTTGAGAGGGCCTAAGGGCGTTAGTGTGTCTTATCGTGGGTTTATGGTCAAACCCAAAGTTAAGTTGAATGCAGTTGTCACTTTGAAGTCTTATCTGAGGAAGGGATGTCCTTTGATCTTGTGCCATGTGAGAGATGACCGGATAGAGAGTCCGACAGTTGATCAGATTCCGGTGGTGGGAGAGTTTGCAGATGTTTTTCCAGAGGAGATTCCGGGGTTGCCACCGAAGAGGGAGATAGATTTCACCTTTTAGTTGAAACCTGGGACGGGGCCAATCTCTAAGGCACCGTACTGGATGGGTCCTAAAGAGATGGAGGAGCTCTGGAAACAGTTAGATGATCTGATAGAGAAGGGATACATTAGACCTAGTGTATCGCCGTGGGGAGCACCAGTTCTTTTTGTGAAGAAGAAAGATGGGAGTTTGAGGTTGTGCATAGACTACAGAGAGCTGAACCGAGTGACAGTGAAGAACAAGTATCCTTTGCCAAGGATAGATGACCTGTTTGATCAGTTGAGTGGTGCATCAGTCTTCTCCAAGATTGATTTGAGGTCGGGGTACCATCAGGTGAAGATTAGAGAGATGGACATACCAAAGACAGCTTTCACGTCGAGGTATGGCCATTATGAGTATGTAGTGATGCCGTTTGGGTTATCTAATGCACCGGCTGTGTTTATGGATTTGATGAACAGAATCTTCAGACAGTTTTTGGACAAGTTTGTGGTGGTGTTTATCGATGACATCTTAGTCTACTCTAAGACTAAGGAGGAGCATGAGGAGCATCTGAGGATCGTGTTGCAGACTTTGAGGGAGCATGAGTTGTATGCTAAGCTATCCAAGTGTGAGTTCTGGTTAGAGAAAGTTGCTTTTCTGGGGCATGTGATCTCTAAGGAGGGAGTAGCTGTGGATCCGGCGAAGATTGAGGCAGTGACAAAGTGGGAAGCACCAAAGAATGTTGCTGAGATAAGGAGTTTCTTGGGTTTAGCTGGATACTACAGACGGTTCGTGAAAGATTTCTCCAAGATAGCTACACCTATGACAGCTTTGATGAGGAAAGAGAACAGGTTTCGTTGGGATGAGAGTTGTGAGAAGGCGTTCCAAACATTAAAGGAGCATTTGACCACAGCTCCTATCTTAGCATTGCCTGAAGGGATTGAGAACTTCGAGGTTTATACAGATGCCTCAAAGAATGGGTTAGGATGTGTGTTGATGCAGAACGGTAAGGTGATTGCGTATGCTTCTAGGCGATTGAAGCCGTACGAGGAGAATTATCCTACACATGATCTGGAGTTGGGTGCAGTGGTGTTTGCTCTCAAGATTTTGAGACATTACCTTTATGGGGCGACCTTTAAGGTATTTTCAGATCACAAGAGTCTCAAGTACATCTTCACTCAAAAGGAGTTGAACATCAGACAGAGGAAGTGGATGGAGCTGATTGGCGATTATGACATGGATATTATCTACCATGAAGGGAAAGCCAATGTTGTTGCAGATGCTTTGAGTAGGAAGAGTGTACATTCCCTGTGTACAGCTCTATCTTTGATAAGGTTGAGAGATGAGGTGGGGAAGTTTGGGATACATATGATGCAGAGAGGGGATGCTGTGGGAGATTTGATAGTTCAGCCTGATCTTTATGATGATATTCGAGGTAAACAGGCTTCAGATCCTAAGATGGTTGAGTGGAGAGCTGGAGTAGACAGTCTCCCAATTTTCTATTCATACAGATGGTAGTTTGAGGTTCGATGGAAGGTGGTGTGTCCCTAATGATGAGGAGCTGAAAAAGACAATCATGACAGAGGCACATTGTACACCGTATTCAGTACATCCGGGTGGTGACAAGCTATACAAGGATTTAAAGAACACGTTTTGGTGGCCTGGGATGAAGAAAGAAATGAAAGAGTTTGTGGCCCGTTGTTTGACATGCCGTAGAGAGTTAAAGGGAACAATGACGACCACAAGATAAGATTCAGCCTTTAGAGGTACCTGAGTGGAAGTGGGAATCCATTTCTATGGATTTTATCGTGGGTTTACCAAAGAGTCAACAGGGTAATAACATGATATGGGTGATAGTGGATCGACTGACCAAGTCAGCTCACTTTGTTCCAATGAAAGATACATGGACTAAGGCACAATTGGCTATGGTTTATCGAAAGAATGTGCTAAAGTTACATGGAGTCCCTAAGGACATAGTGTCTGACAGAGATGCGAGGTTTATATCACGGTTTTGGAAAGAGTTGCAGGAATCTTTGGGAACAACTTTGAAGATGAGTACAGCTTTTCATCCTGCGATAGACGGTCAGACTGAGAGAACAATCAAAACTCTTGAGGATATGTTACGAACTTGTGTGATGGACTTTGGTAGTAGCTGGGAACAGAGGTTGGATTTGATAGAGTTTTCTTACAACAACAGCTATCACACTAGTATTGGCATGGCACCGTTTGAGGCTTTATATGGGAGGAGATGCAGGAGTCCGATTTTTTGGGACGACAATGCTGAGGCAGTGGTTCTAGGACCAGAGATGGTACATGAGATGGTTGAACAGATTAAGATGATCAGGGAACGGATGAGAGCAAACAGATAGGCAAAAGAGTTATGCGGATCTACATCGCCGGGATATAGAGTTTCAGGTTGGGGATAAGGTTCTTCTGAAAGTGTCTCCTATGCGTGGGGTTATGAGATTTGGGAAGAAAGGCAAGCTGAGTCAGAAGTTCATCGGGCCCTATGAGATCTTAGAGCGAGTTGGGGAAGTTGCTTATCGTCTGGCTTTACCTGCTGCGTTAGAGAGAGTGCATAATGTGTTTCATGTATCGCAGCTGCGGAAGTATGTGAGTGACCCGTCACATGTGTTAGAGGCATAGAACTTAGAGCTAGATGAGTCTTTATCATATCTTGAGGTACCTAAACAGATTCTTGACCGGAAGGTTAGGAAGACTAGGAGTGGTGAGACAATTTCGCTTAAGATCCTTTGGTCTAACCACGAGACTGAGGAAGCTACATGGGAGGCAGAGGATGCCATGAGAGAGCGCTACCCTTTCCTTTTTGATCAGGTATGTTTGGTTACGGGGACGTAACCTTGTTTCTTTTAGGGGGGTAGGAGATGATCGCAAAGAGTTTTTAGGAGCTTTATACCTTTTTTTTTATGTTGTGTCGGTATGGTTGTTGTCGTTTGAGTCGAGCTGAGTTGAGTTAGTAACATGTTTTATGTTGAGTTTTGTTTTGGTTGTTGAGTCGGGAGTGCGTAGTGTGAGTCTTTGTTTTGTTGTGGTTTGAACTTCGGGGACGAAGTTCTTTTTAAGGAGGGAAGACTGTAATACTCCGTATTTATAAGTCTCTGGGTACTCTATCGAGTAACTATGATACTCGATCGAGTAAGGGGGTACTCGATCGAGTACCTTAGCTACTCGATCGAGTAGGCGGTTTACGGGGAGTTATTTCTCGGGTTTTGTTAATTATGCGATTAAGGTATATAATCTTTTCCGTCGTTGTTCTAAACACTTTTCAAAACCTAAATTACTGTTAAGAGAGAAAGCAAAGTACGTTCATCACCTTAATCGCATTGTTAGCAAATCCCGGAGTTTGGAAGGTCGGATTTCACCTTTCTTTGTACCGTTGTGATCCTTGCGTCAAGGGTAAGACCTATATACCATTTTTATAATGTTTCTTTAAAGTTGGTTAAACCCTAATTTGGGAATTGGGGGTTTTGTTGTATGTTATGCTTGGTAGTGATTATATGTTTGTATGTTAGGAGGAGGATTCGTAGAGGAAGCTTTTTGATATCACCGTGAGATCGTCGATTGTTGTGCTTTCCGGTAGGGTTTTCCTACTCGCATTAGTTACATAATGCGTGGTGATTGTCTTTGTAATTAGTGCTTGTTGATTGGTTTCGTGACGGTTGTTGATTGATTGTTGTTGATGGATGTGATTGTTTGTCTCTGGTTCTCGAGATGCGTTCTCGGCTGAGTGGAGTCACTTGCGGGAGTGGCTTCACGCCCTAGTTTCGCCCTCCGTGGAACCCGCCACGGGAAGGGATGTGCACATTAATGGGACAGGGTTATCGCTTGGTATGATGAGCGGGGCTTAGGTGGGAACGGCTGCGGTCCCCCACTCGCGGGTCGGGTCCAAAGGGACGATCGGAGACGGAGTTGATTGGAGTGGGTGATTGTGTGTGACTGTTTGAGCCGTGTTGTTTGTTGTACTGTTGATTATATAAATTGTGTAAATGGTACTGACCCTAGTTTATTGTTTTTAAAACCTGCGGTGATCCATTCGGGGATGGTGAGCAGATATTGAGCAGGTATGAGATGAGTACTGGGATAGCTGGGATGTACCACGATATGATGATAGAAGTCTTCCGCTGTAGCTTAGTAGTTTTCATAACATTTCAGTTAGATCAGTAAACAGTCAGTTTGAGAACATGTATTTGTACTTTTGGTTTTGGTTTCGAGATTGTAACCTTTCACTAAGTATTTCTATTTAAACGTTGTTTCTTTATTGTTTATTTGATTATCATTGCCTCGGGTAACCGAGATGGTAACACCCTTATACCTGGGTGGTCCTGGTAAGGCACTTGGAGTATGGGGGTGTTACAACCACATCTGTGCTTTCAAGGACTACATGTCTATCAAAGGCATCAAACCCGAGATGTTCTTAAGGATCTTTCCTTCATCTCTTGACGCCATCCCAAAGCAATGGTTCTACTCTTTAGAACACAAGAAGATCGCTACTTGGGAAGACGCCGTGGTCGAGTTTGCTAAGAAATATGCGGATAATGCTGAGATCCAAGTTAACATGCGCACTTTAGAGGTTCTTACCCAAAATGACAAAGAAGGTTTCACCGACTTCCTAAGTAGGTGGAGGAAGACTAGTACCGAACTAGTTGAACGCCCGGATTGTTGGGTCTGGTGTCCTCTACAGTTAGTGCAATAACATTTAAATCTCTAAAAGGATCAAAGGGTATACTTTTGTATTATTATCAGTTGGTCCACGTTTATCAATAACGGTTGGCTTGCTAGATAAGTTTGACGTTATTGTCATACAGATGGCGGTGATCAACTGGTCCCTAAAAGTCACACCTGTAGGATACGTTTGAGAGATGTGACGGTATGAAAATACAGTCATGTTGATGCCTAATTTGACTAAGCAGTTAGTCGGAGTTATTATTGACTAATAATTAGTCAAACGCGATGTTGAGATATTTATTTAATACGGATTAAATAATAATAGATAAGGCGAATTAAGCGGTTAATTTGTAAATTGAATATAAACGGTTATATTTAATTAATGTATATTGAATTAATTAATTATACAATATTGTCATTGTCGGACTAGTATTAATATATCGACTGAGTCATGTTATTAGTTGATATTTTAATATCCGATGGCGAATGACGATTTATAATTAAAATCCGCCATATACATGTTAGCGATTCAAGTCCGACCACGAGTTAAAATAAGGAGAAAGTGGAAAGCCCACTCCCTCCTCTTGAAGCTCACGGCCGAACCAAAGGAGAACAAAAGGAGAGTCTTTCTCTCCTTTTGACCTAAGCATATTCATTTGCACAAAAATTAGGTTTTTGGAGGCATTTTCTCTGAAACCTAGATCTCACATCGAAAACCTCACAAAAACCTCTCTCAATATTGCAAGGCAATTAGAGAGTACTTTCTAGCACAAGGGGCATAGTCTCAGACGGTCTTGGGTGCAACGATTAGGAGGAAATCTATATTGATTTCTGTTCTTAGGCCGTATTTACAAAGGACCCGAGGTTGATTCTTGTTCTTTATCGTTTCTCTATTGTTTTTCGTTTATGACCATAAATCGCATGCTAAACTTACGTTATAGTCCTAAAATTTAAGGGAATTTTACGGATATTTCCCTACAAGTGGTATCAGAGCGAGGCCACGTAATTTTTTCATGTTGATTTTCATTGAACAAATTGGATCGATAAATTTTTGCATAAAAATCGTGCGGCCGAATTTTTACACGGCTGGTTTATTTTTTTTGCATTGGGAGCCGTGCCACACGGCTTACTGCTGATCCGTCTCAATCGTCTGATTTTTTTTCGATTTGTTCTTTGAATATTGTTATTTTAAACGATAATCATAGCAATATGTTAAAGATTTGTCATTTGTAATTTTTGTTTTAATACGGATTATGTTCAAATTGCAATTGGTTTTTGTCAAATCGATTTTGTTTGGCCTGTTATTGCTCACGGCATGAGCCATTGAAAAGAAAAAAAAAAATTTTTTGGGGAAGCTCTCGGTCAGGCCGTGAGAAAAAGAAAAAAAAAATTTATGTTTTTTGTTTTTTTTTTTGCTGCTCTCGGCAATTGCAGCTAAAATAAAAAAAAAATTTCGGTATTTTTGGCCATAACATGTACATTATACGGATGTTGTACACTCGCTTGATAGTGAAACGGTTCACTCACGTACCATTTAGTTATTTTAAAGCGATTTAAAGTAACGGATTATCATGAATTAAAATTAAGTTGATAGAAGCGGTTTTGTCACATAATTTTAATCGTTAAAAAGGTGGTTTGGATAAATTTAACATAATTACGGAATTATGTCACGAATAAATTTTATTTTAGTTGATGCATTTTTTTTTATCGTTACTTTTGAATGCCTTGAATGTTTTTAATTACGTATTTAATTTTACAAACGGTTGTAACTTAGTGTGGCCTTAGTAGAACGTGTTACCGTAATGATGGAACACGGTCTTGGTTGTATTTTGATATCTTGTATCTCCGTTTTGATTTTTCCTTGTAATTACAGTTTTAATTTAGAATGTAAATAGGTTTATATTTTGTAAATTTTAATTGTAATTTTGAGAAGACCAAAGATGGAGATCGGATGCTCACTCCCGCTGCATGGACAAAGATGGAACATCAAGACAAGCTTCTCGGGTCCAACGGTGGATTCCAAAGTTGTATTATGTTCTTTTTACTAGGATAGGCCACACTAGGACTTTTATTTACGTTTTGCATTCTTTTATTTATTTTATCGTAACGATAGTTTGCATCATTTTCCGCCTAAAACCAAACCACCTAATAATTGCATGGAAACTGACTCATATAGAGGTCACGCGTTAGTTTTCTTTGATATACAGATATCACACGTTTTTCTTAAGCCATCACCTAAGTTAATTCATTCACGTAATGCTAGTTTTTCGTTCACTTAAAATGAATTAAAACTAAGTTGATGGGATCTTCCTCGTATAACCAAAAATTGAGAATAGTCTTTATAGGTCAAACTCCAATGAATCCCTTCTTCGTCGGTAGGCATAATATGACCCCTTCTACGTCGGGTAAGTTGGAACTGATTGACCTATTTTATCTCAACACTATGGTCACTCGTACGATCCTGTGATTATGGTGGACTATAGATAGGATTTATGGAAATCTATCGACCAAGAGTTCTAACAGTAGAACTAGCTAAACATTTGGCTTATCAATTTACGGAAATTGAGTCTTGAGATGTAACACCCCGGTTTATAAAAGAAGTCCTCGTCAAGACATTCCCTCATAAACCGGACTGTTACCATCTCGGTTTCCCGAGGTAGTGAATAACAAATTAAACTCCAAGGCAATTTATATAATATTTAACTTAATTATTACAAATTCTCTTTTCAAATTAAATTACAAGAACTGACGTAAATAAAAGTGAAGTCTTCTAGATGATGATCTAGTTACTAGGTCTTCTGATCCAGTGTCTCACGCCCATCAAGCTCCCGTCCTATCTCTTAAACCTGTCAAGTCTGCTCCCCATAAAACGGTTCATCACAGGTGTTCACGAATACACAGGGTCAACCACGAGGTTGAGTAGGGAAAACAATAAAACAATAAAATATGATATGCATGATACTCCGTCACCTCCATCTCCACCTCAACTCATCACACACATCTCATAACCCGGACAACCCAGCCATACCGATCCCCGGTAGACTATATATCGACCGGCCGATCCGCCACCAATACCGAGGACACCAGGGCAAGTCCTGCAGAACCCGCCTGGGCCTTATCACAACATCGCATCGTATCTCAACATCGTCACCACCACCTCATCCTCCAACTCCAATGCATATGAAATGCTCAACAGCTTATTAATGCAATGCAATATGTATATAAATCATCGAATCGATAAATCATAAAGTCATGCCAGTTACCCGATGTTGTGATATCATACTCAATACGATCAAATCAATCAATCACCTTTCCGAATATAAATGATAACGTAAATCAACAACCAGGAATCAAGTTAACACAATTCGACAATGACGATAATAGGACAAGTGTATTTCCCTACCTCAAAGTGCCAAAGAAATCCAATTAAGCGATTAAGCGGTCAATGGACAGATGTCCAATAATATTCCATCTCAAAATCGTTCTCTGAAAGATAAATAATGATAACAATTACTTAACTATTCCCGTTCCCAACATAGAGGGTTATTAATGATAGGACTTCCTAAAAATGGAAACTTTCCCGATATAGTAACTTTCCTTTAAACCCGACTCAAGATAATTAATTATGATTAATTATTATTTTATCTTAACAACTCGGAACTAAAACCCAAAATGGTAATTAAAGGATTAACGAATTATGTGATTTAATAAAAACCCGAATCAATCATTTGAATAACTCGACACCCGACTCAAAATATGTCTTTAATTATTTTAATACACTCGGGAATCAATTAAATAAATTATTTAATGACACGGGAATTATATTAATTAATTAAGAGTACGACCAATTACGAAATACAACGATTAACTATGAAAACCCGTTTCAAAAACAACTCGAATAACCCGTCATCACCCCCGTCCCTTCACACACGCTCACCCGCCACCACAGGCCACCACGTGGCCGTGTCAACCGCCAGCTCACACACCCACTCTGCCCCAGCCACCAACGGCCACCCCCACTGGGGTCGACTGCCGCCGGCGAGTCAAACCCAGGCCGCCATTTGGCCTGGTTCACCACCACGGCTCACCAACACCCCCTGTTCTCCCTTTACCACCACCGCAGCCCAACACGTGTCCCCTGCCAAACAACCACCGTCCTACTCTCCGTCAACCCACGAACGCCGACACCACAAAGACCACCGTCTCGACCTCCCCTAGTCCACGGTGGTGCCACCCAAAACCCACTCGCCTAAACTCCCCTAAAACCCGTGTAATAACCGCTTCTACCACCCCCGTCGATGCCGCCAATCTCTGCCCCTACAACCACCTATGACCACCCTAACCACCACCACTATACTCGCCCTATACCACCCATTATCATTACCCCGACACCAACCACCAAAGAACCTCACCAAGACACGAACAACCCTCCCAAAACCCGACATACGTAAATGAAAACAGAGAAGGGAGGTGAACGCTTACCTTTCCGCCACCACAACGGCCACCTATAGCCACCTATGAACGTCGACAAGCTTCCCTAGCTCTTCCTTGCAGTGCCCTCAATCACCCACGACCACTCTCTCTCTCTCTATATGCGTGAGGTTTGATGTGGAGGTCCGATGAAGGGAGGAGGCGGGAGGAAGAGGGAGGCGGGTTGGAGGGAGTTACTATTAGGTTTAGGTTTTGGTTTAGGTTTAGGGTTATGGTTAGTGTTAATTAGGGTTAATTGGGCCTTAGTGTTTAATTGGGCTGGACAGGTTATTGGGCCACTCACATGTGTCACCACAATTCGAATTCCATATAAAACCGTCTCAATTAACTTATATCGATATAACGCGGGTTAAATAAAATAACTTAATGAAATTATCGACTCAATAATTTACCCGACTTAATTAGTAATATGAATTGTATAATAATTAATATATACTAATATCCATTTAATTTATTATATAAAATACGGAGTATTACAGTCTTCCCCCCTTAAAATGAACTTCGTCCCGAAGTTCGCTCCCGTACCCAAACCTCAAAATGGTATTGTATATCGTACCTACGGAAGTCACGCATTTCTAACTTGGTTAACACACCCTTTTGACGCATCAATTACACATAACAAATACGAAATGTTACATGAGATCACTTGTATTATTCTTGAGGGAGATCAATTATGCAAGTGCAATGAGTCTACACGTTAAAATGAATTTTAAATAGACTTAAATCACCTCGATGAGTTGCTTATTTCGTTTTGTTCTTCCTTTCTTTTTCAGTGTAGATCACGATCACTTAAACTGCTAATAACAAAATGGTTGGCCGTGATGACGACCCAATGCCAAGTGCCACATTGGACCGTGAGTCCTGGCTTCGGATCTTCATGAATCAGATGAATCGCTACTCGATCAAGAATGATGGATCAAACTTCGCGGACTGGGAGGCGGCATTACGGAATGCTGCCGCTGCTGACGGAAAGCTCAAATATCTGACAGAGCCCATCCCGTCAAACCCAGGCCCCACGGCTGGAGCTAACGAGATCGCCAAGTATAACGATTTTGTCATGGAAGCGGGTGCGATTAAAAACGTACTCATTTTTGCAATGGAATCCAATTTGCAGAAACGCTTCATAGCCCAAGGTGCAAACAAGATTTTCACCACGCTCACTAAAGAATTCTCGAAAGCACCGAGAATCGTGACCTATGAGCATACCACTCGCTTCTTTGATGCGAAACTCCGAGAAAGGGCCAACTGTTAGCCCACACATTCTCAACATGATTGAGAATGTCGAGAAACTGGAGGCGCTTGATTGTAAAATCAGCGAGAACATCGTGATTGACCGCATGCTTCATTCACTCCACGATGGTTTTGCGCTCTTTAGAGCGAATTACTATATGAATGATTTGAAGAAAAGTCCTCATGAACTACACTCCCTACTCGTACAGACCGAGAAGAATATGAAGTTTAGTGGGAGCTTGAAACAGGATGTTCTCGTTGTGTCAAACAAGGGCAAGGGTAAGGGCAAAGCTCAGGCAGACCTAGCGGTAGGTAAACCAAAGTTTAAGAAGTCGGGATCAGGTAAGAGTGGGCCTGGTGAGTCGAGCACCTCATCAGGCGCGACAAAGAGCAAGACTGGTAACATGGAATGCCATCATTGCCACAAGACTGGGCATTGGAGGCGTACATGTCCTGTATACCATGAGGACATAAAGGCAGGTCGCGTTAATCCTGTTGGTATGTCTTCTTCTTCTTCTTCTTTTATTCATATGATTGAGATTAACCACGCAAGTTACGGAACTTGGGTACTAGATACTGGTTGTGGTTCTCATCTGTATAACCATGTGCAGGGCCTCCGAAACATCGAACCCCTCGTAAAGGGTGAGGTGGACCTGCGTGTCGGGAATGGAGCACGAGTGGCTGCCGTCTCGAGGGGAACATATGTGATCCAAACTTCCTAGCGGATTTGAGTTATTTCTATATAATCGCTATTATGTACCCGTCTTTTGAAAAACATTATTTCGGTTTTACACTTGACAAACTTGGTTTTTCATTTGTAATAGAGAATAATAGTTGCATTTTCTCATTACACGATATGATTTATGGCAAGGCGCCTCCATGAACGGAATTTATGTTTTAGATCCGACCACCGAAATATTACACGTAATGAATAAGAAGTTAAAGGTTGGTGACAAAGATCAAACGTATCTATGGCACTGCCGTATGGGACACATTAATGAGAAACGCGAAAACCAAAAAGAATGGAGCTATATCGGCCTTTGATTTTCAATCATTTGGCACGTGTGAATCATGTCTCATTGGTAAGATGACTCGAATTTCCTTCAAAGGTGTTGAATGCGCGCTGCGACCTATTAGGACTCATACATACGGATGTGTGTGGACCTATGTCAATCACCGCACGAGAAGGCTATAGGTATTTCATCACTTTCACGGACGATTTAAGTAGATATGGCTATGTCTACTTGATGAAGCACAAAAGTGAATCCTTTGAGAAATTCAAAGAATACCAGAATCGGGTACAGAACCAACTGGGTAGAAAGATTAAAACACTACGATCAGACCGTGGTGGCGAGTATCTTTCTCACGAGTTTGATCAACACCTTAAGGACTGTGGGATTGCCTTACGCTTAACTCCACCCGGAACACCTCGGTTGAATGGTGTGTCCGAACGGAGAAATCGAACACTACTTGATATGGTTCGATCCATGATGAGTCACACCGTGTTGCCCGACTCATTGTGGGGTTATGCTCTTCATCAATTTGCTCTAATACTTAACCGAAGTCCGTCTAAAGCTGTTGACAAGACTCCATATGAACTATGGAAGGGAATGGTCCCTAACTTGTCCTTTATACGGGTTTGGGGCTGCGAGGCTTATGTCAAGTGGAGACACGAGGATAAGCTCGGCCCGCGATCGGTCAAGACATACTTTATAGGTTATCCTAAAGGAACACTTGTTCATTACTTTTATTCGCCAACCGAACAACGTGTATTTGTTGCGGCTAGTGCGACCTTCTTAGAGAAGGAATTTCTCGAGAATGCGAAGAGTAATAGAACCTTCGAGCTGTCGGAGATTCCAGAACCAAATACCGAACAACCATTGGAGGAACTAGTTCCTTCAATCCCGACTGTGGTGAACATTCCTGAGGAACTTAGGAGGTCGGGAAGAGTCTCTATTCCTCCGGACAGATACATTGGTATGGTCGAGGAACATGACATAGATGACATTCTGCTCTTAACGAGTAGTGAACCCGCAACCTATAAAGGTGCCATGACTAGTTCCGACTCAAAGCTATGGCTTGAAGCCATGCAATCCGAGATGGACTCCATGTATGAGAACAACGTATGGGATCTTGTTGACTTGCCTGCTAAGGTTCGTCCCCTTTAATGCAAATGGCTTTACAAGATAAAGCATTCTGTGGAAGGTCAACAAGATATCTATAAAGCACGACTAGTTGCTAAAGGTTTCACCCAAGTGCCAGGTTTGCACTACGATGAAATTTTTGCACCCGTAGTCATGCTGCGTTCCATTCGGATTATCTTAGCGATTGCCGCTTTTCATGATTATGAAATTTGGCAGATGGATGTGAAAACCGCCTTCTTAAACGGTTATTTGGAGGAAGAGTTGTACATGGTACAACCCGAAGGTTTCATCGATCCAGAACATCCTAAGAAAGTGTGCAAGCTTAAGCATTCCATTTATGGACTTAAGCAAGCTTCTCGGAGTTGGAATCATCGTTTAGACCAACTGATAAAAGAAAATGGATTTACTCGATCGGTCGAGGAACCATGTCTATATATCAAGTCGAGTGGGAGCAAGATTGTCTTCCTAATATTGTATGTTGATGACATACTCCTGATTGGGAATGACATACCTCTCTTAACTTCGGTAAAAGTATGGTTGAAGAACCATTTCCAGATGAAAGATCTGGTGAGGCACAAAGAATTTTGGGCATCCGTATCTATCGAGATAGATCGCGTCGGATGTTATCTCTCAGTCAGGAGTCTTATATAGACAAGATTCTAGAGAGATTCAGCATGACTAACTCCAAAAAGGGGTTTCTTCCTATGGCTTCAGGGGTGCATTTGAGCAAGTCTCAGGCACCAGAGACACCGGAAGAGAAAGAGCGCATGACACGGATTCCTTATGCCTCGGCAATAGGATCAATCATGTATGTCATGATATGCACACGTCCGGACGTGGCATATGCATTGAGTATGTCAAGTCGATTCCAACAGCATCCAGGTGAATCACATTGGATGGCTGTCAAGAACATTCGTAAGTACCTACGGAGGACTAAAGATTGGGCATTGACTTATGGAGGCGAACAAAAGCTATGCGCAACCGGTTACGCAGATGCTAGCTTCCAAACGGATCGAGATGACTCGAAATCTCGGTCATCTGGATTCGTTTTTACTCTTAATGGCGCTGCAATCAGTGGAAGAGTTCCAAACAAAGTGTTACAAAGAGATTCTACGACCGAGTCCGAGTACTATGCCGCTTCGAAGGCAGCAAAGGAAGCGATATGGATGCGTCAATTCTTATAAGGACTATCTGTAGTGCCTAGTTCGAATGACCCGATCACCATCTATTGCGACAATAGAGGTTCCATCTTCCAAGCTAAGGAGCCTAAGTCTAGCAACAAGTCTAGACATGTACAACGGAAAGCTCATCTAATCCGAGATTACGTGGAGCAAAAGGAGGCAGTGATAGAAAAGATTGCTACAAATGATAATATAGCAGATCCTCTCACTAAACCATTACGACAAGATAAGCATGAAGGGCATGTTAATTCCATGGGAATTAAACGTGTTACTGAGTTGTAGTACTCTTTTATGGATTAGATTCATTCTCTTTTGTACGCTATACGACATCATCGTTTTGATATTTATATATTTTGTTTTTCATGTGAATTTGTACGACAATTTTGAACACCACAAAGTGAACTGAACAAACATTATATTGTTGGTCCTTAATTGCCCATGTGAGCTGATAACTCTGGCAATTATTTTGTGACGTTGGTTGATGGTGGGTTCAACGAGCCATAAGACAAAAGGTTGACTGACCAATCACAGAGGCGAGTTATACGGATATCTCATAGGACACAATTGTGACATCGACATGGAGTCCTAAATGTTTTATAACATTCGGTGCCAGGTCGTGGATAGGACCTCCATGGTGATCCTAAGAGTCGATTCTTTTGACTATCGACTGTCTCTTGAGACTAAGGCAGATTTTGGGTGACTTTGGTTTCTTTCTCACGGTCATCCGTAACAGGGGACCAAGTAGATTTTTTCTGGGTCATTTCATGATGTGCTTAGATCGGTAGGAGTCGAGTTGAAGGAAATATTCAGCCTTTATCAGGTACTCGATATTTCTCAGGGCCACTCGAGGAGTCAGAATCGAAATGCATGGCCATGCTCGAATACGAATTCGTTTTATCAGTTGAGTTACTCTCTAGTCGGGGAAACCACTCTTGATACAGATCGATTGTAAAATACGACCTTTGCGGATCCGGATCTGCAAATTGTTTTACATTGAGTGGGAGAAATTTTAAATGAATATGAGAATCGGTTATCGCACATACACTTGTACGGACAAGTGGGAATTTGTTGGAGCCGTGTCCTCCAGTTAGTGCGGATAACGTTATTGCACATACACTTGTACGGACAAGTGGGAGCTTGTTGGGGCTGGTGTCCTCTATAGTTAGTGCAATAACATTTAAATCTCTAAAAGGATCAAAGGGTATACTTTTGTATTATTATCAGTTGGTCCACGTTTATCAATAACGGTTGGCTTGCTAGATAAGTTTGACGTTATTGTCATACAGATGGCGGTGATCAACTGGTCCCTAAAAGTCACACCTATAGGATACGTTTAAGAGATGTGACGGTATGAAAATACAGTCATGTTGATGCCTAATTTGACTAAGCAGTTAGTCGGAGTTATTATTGACTAATAATTAGTCAAACGCGATGTTGAGATATTTATTTAATACGGATTAAATAATAATAGCTAAGGCGAATTAAGCGGTTAATTCGTAAATTGAATATAAACGGTTATATTTAATTAATGTATATTGAATTAATTAATTATACAATATTGTCATTGTCGGACTAGTATTAATATATCGACTGAGTCATGTTATTAGTTGATATTTTAATATCCGATGGCGGATGACGATTTATAATTAAAACCCATCATATACATGTTAGCGATTCAAGTCCGACCACGAGTTAAAATAAGGAGAAAGTGGAAAGCCCACTCCCTCCTCTTGAAGCTCACGGCCGAACCAAAGGAGAACAAAAGAAGAGTCTTTCTCTCCTTTTGACCTAAGCATATTCATTTGCACAAAAATTAGGTTTTTGGAGGCATTTTCTCTGAAACCTAGTACTCACATCGAAAACCTCACAAAAACCTCTCTCAATATTGCAAGGCAATTAGAGAGTACTTTCTAGCACAAGGGGCATAGTCTCAGACGGTCTTGGGTGCAACGATTAGGAGGAAATCTATATTGATTTCTGTTCTTAGGCCGTATTTACAAAGGACCCGAGGTTGATTCTTGTTCTTTATCGTTTCTCTATTGTTTTTCGTTTATGACCATAAATCGCATGCTAAACTTACGTTATAGTCCTAAAATTTAAGGGAATTTTTCGGATATTTTCCTACACGGATGAGGCTACCCTCGTGGAGAAATTCGTGGACAACTTAAAGCCCATCTATGCAAATCATTTGAGGTATCAAAACATTAAAACTTTCAAGGACTTAACCGTACTAGGAACAAGGATCGAAGATGACATCCGTAAAGGGCTCTTATCCAAAACGGTAGGTCGAGGATATCAAGGCTCAACAAGTCGTTATTACGGCTCCACTATCAAGACCGATGAATTTAACCTCCTCGAGCCATCCAAGAAGAGTTCCCCACCAAGGAAATTTACAAATCTTGGGGACACTTACTCCAATGCTCTAAAAAGGCTAATGAAACAAGGGAAACTCCAACCCATAGGACCTACGCCCGAACCTGAAAAGAAGTCCAAGTTCTGGGACGAGAACTCATACTACGAATATCATAGGGGTAAGGGGCATGACACGGAAAAATGCTACAAATTGAAAACTGTGCTTCAAGACATGATAGAGGATGGCCGACTACCAATACCACCGGGAGGTAAGCCCAACAACACTCAGAATCCTCTTGGAATTATAGTGATCACAAGTGAAGAATCTACCTTAGATTGTTCACACCTCATTTCTCCAGTCGAAGACAAGATCCACGCGATCGAGAGCGAGGGGTTCTACTCTACCATTTCCCCTACCATTGCCGACTTCACCGCATGGGCAAGGAGTGTGGATAGGCAAGTTTGGGAATTGGAAAATGTGGTAACAACTTTACATGACCCCAACGCGACACCTAAAGAATATGCGCCACTAATCTTTTCCCAAAATGCTACTTTGCAAGAAATAGTCGTCGTGGTTGATAAACTAGTCGACCAAATCACACAATTAGAGGACGAGATCATGAGAATGTGGGAACTAGCTACAATTAATGGGGTATGGCCCAATGACGATGAAGACGAGTACCTTATTGAACACTCCCTAGTCAAGGAAATAGTCCAAAATGGTGAAGACCAAGATGTGGACCACCTAACTCGTTCGGGGCGTCCATATCAAAATACTACTCAAAATGGTCCAACCAACGTTGTCACACCAAATGATAACGAAGATGACTCTACTGATCATTTGCTCAAGCAATTACAGAAGACAAAGGCTGATCTTTCAGTCTGGAAATTAGTAGCAAGCTCATTCCCACATCGCCAAGCTTTACTGCAAGCTTTGGCCAAGCTAAATGTAGCACATAACTCCACACCCGACGATGTAGTCAACTTGGTCTTCCAAGAATCACCAAAGCTAAGTAATCCTATTAATTTCTCAGATGAAGATTTGCCACCCTTTGGCGATTGCCACAACTTGGCTCCTTACATCACCGTCATTTGCTTAAAGAAGAATGTGCCAATGACCTTGGTAGATGATGGCTCCGCGGTCAACGTCATACCCCTCAAAATGGCATACAAACTAGGCATGAAAGAGTAGGATTGGACCCCTACCAATCAAGGTGTTCGTGCATATGATGGTACACGACGAAAGGTTGTAGGAATCGTTAACCTAACCATAGCCACAGGGCCAATTGAGCGAAAGGTTAACTTCCGAATAGTGGACATTGAAGCTTCCTTCAACATACTTCTGGGAAGACCTTGGATTCACGCTTCCAAAGCGGTAACATCCACCCTTCACCAAAAGATCAAAATTCCACTAAATGGCAAAGTAGTGACGATCACTTAAGTAAGCCCATCAAGGGTATAATCGAAAAGAAGTCAAATAATCAAGTCCTTGCGGATCCAGTATACGAACTTGGGGGCTTTCAAAGCATAAGTGTCATAGAAAGCGAATTGGCACCCCTATATTATGACCCCTACTCCAACTTGGTGGTCAACCACATACTCAAATCCCAGGGATACTTCCCTGGAATGCCTTTAAACCCTGTCCGGAGAAACACCTTCGCACCCTACAAGGAAGGCAACTCAAAAAGGATACCACTTGGCCTAGGATATAAACCCACCAAAGAGGAAGTTCTCGAGATGCTTGCCCAAGTTCAAAACCGTAAGCACGTAGAAGTCCAAACGCGACCATATCGCCTTACCCTGAATGGATATTTTGTTAGGGAAGGAAGTCAAGAACTCTTTCACGGATTTCCTGAACCTTGGCATTATCTCGAAAGGAAACTAGCCGGAATCGAGATCTTTCACGATTGCTACTTCATTCCTCCAGAAACGGTTCCTACCGTCAACGAACGTCAAGCACCTTGCTTAGACGAACAAGTTGTTAGTCTACTATTTGGAGAAGATCGATTTGTTAGAGCCGCGCAGGATGAGATCATTACCATGATACTTCAAGACAACAACTTCAACCCTACCGCGTTAATCACATAAACAAACGCGAACCAGCAGAAAGGATGGAGAAAATCAATCAAGTGGACCAACAATCAAGGAAGACTCTTCAAGCTCACCACTGGAGAAGGAGAGATGTTCAAAGGAGAACCAGAAGACGATGAATTCGAGTCAGAGTTAGAGTCGGAGTCAGAGTCAAAGTCGGAGTCTAGAGAAGTCACTAAGGAGTCTCCTCCTGTCGTCACCCCCATTCCCTTTGTTTATCCTAGCTTAGCCTCAAACAGTAGCAGTAGTTCGGGAAATGCCCCAACAACTGTCCCTTTACCGCCACTTACCACAGATCAGATGGCTTCTTTATTTCAACTTTTCTCAAACTTTAATATGAATAAATCAGGTTCTTCTTGCTCTTTGTGTTATCTTGAATGAAATTCTGTTTATGATGATATTGAGGATGACCCAGACCCAGACTCAATTGAGATACCTCCCTACATAGCCAAGAAAATACTAAAAGAGGGGGAAGGGGGACCAGTAATAGAGAACACTGAACCCATCAACGTAGGAACCGAACTAGAACCCCAAGAACTTAGGATAGGGACAACCCTGAGCCCCACCGAAAGGGCCAGTTTCATAGACCTCCTACACGAGTTCAAAGACGTTTTCGCTTGGTCCTACAAAGACATGCCAGGGATCGACAGGGATATCGCCGAACATAGAATCTCAATTAAACCAGGTTTCAAGCCCGTAAAACAGAAGCTTTGTCGAATGAGAACAGAGTGGGCTCTCAAGATTAAGGAAGAAGTCGATAAGCAATTCAAAGCCGGGTTCATCAAAGTTTTCGAGTACTCTGACTGGATATCCAACATAGTACCCGTACCCAAAAAGGATGGGAGAATCCGTGTTTGTGTTGATTTTAGAGAATTAAACAAAGCAAGTCCTAAAGATGACTTTCCTCTACCACATATCGACATATGGGTGGACAATACCGCAGATCACGCGTTACTATCCTTCATGGATGGGTATGCGGGTTACAACCAAATCAAGATGGCCAGAGAAGACATGCATAAGACCGCCTTTGTCACTCAATGGGGAACCTATTGCTATACGGTTATGCCATTTGGGTTAATCAACGCCGGAGCTACATATCAACGCACCGCAACTACACTCCTACATGACATGATGCATAAAGAAGTTGAGGTATACGTAGACGACATGATCGTCAAGTCCAAGGATAGAGAAGGGCATATTGCGAACCTTCATAAATTCTTCTTAAGGCTACGAAAGTACAACATGAGGCTCAATCCTCAGAAGTGCACATTCGGAGTAACATCTGGCAAACTCCTGGGATACGTCGTTAGCCAACGAGGTATAGAAATAGACCCTTCCAAAATCAAAGCTCTGATCGAAATGCCACAACCTCAAACAGATAAAGAAGTCAGA
This sequence comes from Silene latifolia, assembly GCF_048544455.1. Taxonomy (NCBI): domain Eukaryota; kingdom Viridiplantae; phylum Streptophyta; class Magnoliopsida; order Caryophyllales; family Caryophyllaceae; genus Silene; species Silene latifolia. The sequence goes on along the minus strand of NC_133530.1, from coordinate 36,995,785 downwards.
GGATTCCTGGGAAAAGTGCAATATATAAGTCGATTCATATCGAAACTCACCATGATCTGTGAACCTATCTTCAAGAAGCTAAAGAAAACATATCACACCATGTGGGATGATGACTGTCAGAAGGCATTCGACAGAATCAAGGAGATATTGGCTAAACCACCCGTGCTCATGCCACCTCAACGAGATCAACCTCTTGGTTTATATCTCACAGTGACCGAAACAGTCATGGGTGTCATGCTAGCTCAAACCGTAGGAAAGGAGGAAAGGGCTATCAACTACCTTAGTAAGAAGTTCTTGGAGTACGAGTGTAAATACTCACAACTCGAAATGACATGCCTCGCTCTTGTGTGGGCAACGAAGAAGCTACGCCATTACATGCTTAGCTACTCCGTCAAAATATACTCCAAAATGAATCCAGTCAAATACCTCTTCGAGAAACCCGTCCTCAACGGACGATTAGCAAGATGGACATTGATGCTCTCAGAGTTCGATCTCAAATACGTGACCCTGAAAGTTATAAAAGGGCGTGCCGTTGCCGAATTCTTTGCGGAAACCCTCATCAATGATGCACAAACAATAGATACTTGGTCATTTCCAGACGAGGATATACTTCAAACCGATGTAGACTCCTGGGACCTTTACTTTGATGGAGCATCAAACTTAAGAAGATTTGGAATAGGAGTGTTGCTCATTTCTCCTGAAGGCGAGCAGACACCGATCTCTGTCAAACTCGACTTCGAGGTGACAAATAATCTTTGCGATCACTGAAGCTTGTCTCATTGGACTACGAGCGAGTGTGAGCTTAGGCATTAAAAATCTCCGAGTGCATGGGGATTCATCCCTGATCATCAATCAAGTTACGGGATCGTGGAAAATCCGAAGCGAAAGCTTAGCACCTTATCAAGCCAGAATAGACCAAGTCGCCCAATTCTTTGATCACGTGATCTATCTACACCTACCTTGGGAAGAAAATCAATTTGCGGATGCTCTTGCAAAACTCGCATCTTTGATTTATATGCCAGATGACATGGTGGAAATGCCTTTGTGTATCGAACGACGATCAGAGCCAGCTTATGTCCACCAAATCACCGACGAAGAGGAAGTCGCAGAGGAACCTTGGTTCCAAGCAATCCTAAATTTCAAACTCAACGGTACCTATCCACCAGATATGGACAAAAGGGGACAACGCGCTATATGCCTACTAGCTTCCCAATATGTTCTCATGCAAGGAGAGCTATACAAAAGAACACCTCTTGGTGTAATCCTACGTTGCCTTGATCATTCGCAGGCGCGGAAAGTGATGGAAGAAGTTCATGATGGAGAGTGCGGTCCTCACATGAGTGGGCCCATGATGGCGAAGAAAATCACACGTTTGGGGTATTATTGGACCACAATGGAATCGGATTGCATCAAATACGTAAGACATTGCCACAACTGCCAAATCTTCGGGAATGTACAGCATGTCCCTCCTTCATTGCTCTATACGATGACATCTCCTTGGCCATTTTCTGCCTGGGGAATTGATATAATCGGGAAGATAACTCCAGCCGGAACAGGAGGTCATTGTTTCATCCTCGTGGCAATTGACTATTTCACCAAATGGGTAGAAGCAGCTTCCTACACTAGTCTCACGGCTAAAAACGTGGCAAAGTTCATACAAAACAACATCATATGTCGATACGGTTGCCCACATGAGATCATTAGTGATAATGGATCACATTTCCAAGCCGAGACTGAGCAATTGCTAGCCAAGTAAAAAATTAGGCATCATCCCACTTCGCCATATAGACCACAGACTAATGGCACAGTAGAGGCGGCAAACAAGAAAGTTGTCACAATTCTCAAGAAAATGATTGACAATTATCGAGATTGGCCAAGCAGAATACCCTTTGCTTTGTGGGGATATCGCACATCAGTTAGGACGCCCACTCGGGCCACCCCTTTCTATTTGACCTACGGCATGGAAGCCGTACAGCCAGTCGAGTTAGAAATACCATAATTGCGTATCTTACTCGAAAGTCAAATCCCGGAAGCCGATTGGAAGAGGGATAGATACGAAGAACTCGTCCTCTTGGATGAACGTAGGCTACGCGCATTACATAATGTCCAAACATATCGAGCACGTATCAAACGAGCCTTCAACAAAAGGGTCAAGCCAAGAAATATCAAGGAAGGAGACTTGGTACTCAAGTCGGTTAGAGCCCTTTTACCTGTCGATCCACGGGGAAAATTCAAACCTAATTGGGCTGGGCCATTTCTAGTCAAGTCCATACTTCCAGGGGGGTGCGGTTAGAATCACAGATCTAGATGGGAATAAATTTGCCAACCCGACAAACCTTAACCAACTAAAGCGGTATTATGCCTAGAATAGGAACAGAAACGCGCCTCGCGTAACCTCACGTGTCGCTCTTGTGGCACTAAAATAAACGACCCCTGGCCAAAGCTGAAATAAGCTAATGTCACTCTGCTCTAGCATTTTGACAAATTGCCATCCTCATATCATCAAACAAACTAAATTGCACCTTAAGAGTAAGTAAAAGCTCATGCTTATCTTCTAAAGTTCATTACAAGCTCTTGCTTAGAACAATTATTCTTTTACATTTACTCAAACTACGCGCAAGGGTTTGATTTTTTTTTTTTTTTTTTTTAAATGAATACGTAGGTAATCCTTCACAGGATACAACCCATTAATTTCAAAATATAAATAGAAGGACATTTGCAGTTGCATTTGGAATTCGACAAGAATAATGAATAGAAAATCGCAAACGGTTTCATAACCAATTAACCTCTTTTATTTCATTCATTTCTAATAATAATAATAATACGTTACATAATAATAATAATGCAAAAAAAAAAAATAGGCTAGGATTCTAAAAACCCACCTTCTTATTACATTAATAATAATAATAAATAATAATAAAGACTCGGGCTATTCCTCCATTTTCCCTTTGCCCTTGTCATTTTTGACATACTTCTTGTCACGACCTCGAGCCGGACAGTGTGTAATGAGAAGATGGCTCGAGGTCGTGAGTAGTAACTTTGCTCCACCGCAGATAGGAGTCCGACACCCATAAGGCACTAACAGAAGAGTTTAAGAACCACACGTTCCTTTGAGCCCATTTAATGGCCCATTCCCTTCGGCTCTCAGTAGTAAGCGCCACGGCAGTCTGCGGGACAGTGTCAAGCTTCGGGATCATCTGCTTCAGTCCAACCTGTCTCATCAGCCTCTCCGGGAAGATACATACCATGAATTCCAAGCCAGGAATGCGCACATATCGGGTAGGATCCAAGGAAGATACTCCAGTGACAGATTTGAGATGCCACCACGGTACAACCCATCTAATCAAGGGACCATCATGACTCTTCAGTTTGTTTTCCCAGTAATTGCAGACCCGAGTGAAGTCCACCATATAAAGTCTGTTCCTCATTGCAGTTGAGCGAGCATGATAAGAAGGAACATGAACTGGGGGCTCGATCAACCGAAGGCGCTCCATAAGCCAGACCTACCAAAAGCGGGTATTAAAAAAAAAAAGAAAAAAAAAGAAAAAAAGAAACGAAAAAAAGAAAAAGAAAAAACGAAACAAAAAGAAAAAGAAAGAAAGAAAAGAAAAAGAAAAGTGTTCTTTTACCTGCAAAATAATGGGACTTCCCAAATAAGGTAGGTCACGATTGGCTTTCCTGTTATCCAAACCCAATAAGATCACTCCTAAACATAAACAAGCTGGGCTCCTACGCAGCTCCATTTGCTCAACTAGGCCCAGGAGACGGGGATCACCTCTCAAATCTTCATCAACATGCCCTTGAAGGACATATACATGTAACAAGCAAAATCCGAATGCCCTTCGCCTAGCAACATAAGAGACGGTGGGGTCGGCCTTGTTAATGAATCGGTCAATAAAGTCCAACATTCGCACTCCTTTCGAGGTCACTAGACGGTCCACCTCAATTCTTGACAATCCAAGCAAGTCTCTAAATTTGTTCTTATACCCTTGTGAAGTAGAAGGAATAGCAGGAAAGTGTTCTGGGTCCCACCCACCGATCGCAGCAATTTCTTCAGGAAATGGGCAAATGTCACCTCCGGGAAAAGCAAAAACATGATAATTCGGGTCCCAATAATCAAGACAAGCATCTAGGAATGGTTTGACCACCTTAATAAGCTTCAAGCTCAACAATGATCCAAGATTATAAGCACCCATGTCGTGTTTCTCCATGTTGAAAAACTCGTTGGTCCACTCTTTTAAACGAATCTCTAAAGTATTCATGATGAATGTTTGTTTTGAGGACTTTATGTAATAAGACGAGGAAGAGACGGAAGAATTGTGTGAATAAAACCTCTATCGACGTCTCTATTTATACTAAAATCTGTTTCAAAAAATCAGCCAGGACGGAAACATCAGGGAACAGGCGCAGCACCTGCTGCGCCTCTTCAAAGGGACGCAGCTCCTGCTGCGCCTCTTCCTCAGCATTGTTTCTGTGAATTTCCGCGTTGGATCTTTCCTAAATTCCTTAACGAATAATTTCCTATTCATACGGGTTATTATTATGGTAAAGACGTCGAAGTTACCATATTTCGCATTTTCTAATTCCGCAGGCGCGCATTTCGAGGCAATATCAGCATTTTCGTAATTTTAGCACACTTATATATTTCTTTCTATTTTTCTTTTTTAGGAAATCATTTCTCCAATTTAATGTAATTTCAAACTTATTTATTTCTCTTATTTATTTCTTTTTTGGGGAATCATTTCGCTCCCATCCACATTACATTTCTAACTTATAGATTTCTATTTTTTTATTTTTTTTGGGGGTAACCCTCCCTACCGTCCGGTCAGTTCCAGAATTTTTTTTTTTCATTTTTTACATTTTTTGCACTTTTGAGTCATTTGTTTTGCGCTAATTTAGGCCATACATCATCAAATGTATGTTTTACGTGAACTTCTATACAAATTTCGGCAGCATGACAGCGTAAACCGTCATCTACCAAACCTGTTCAAAGCTAACCTGCAGGTACAAGCAACACAACCCAGCAGCAAAGGCACTCAGGCCATCATATTGATGTGACCATAATTAGAGCATATTTAGTCCCCGGATTAGCCTTGTCCCCATGCTTTTTAGTGCATATTTGGGTCATTTATTGTCTTTAGTTCTTTGTTTTGCATATTCTTTGAGGTTTTGATCCCTTGGTAGGAAAGGAGTGCAAACCTTGCATTTTCATGGCAAAATTAATGAGGCTAATTTGATTGAATTCAATGACCAAGTAGGCAAGTATCAAGGAGAGACAAGATTAGAAGGCCTTTGTACATACTATAGTAGATGGGCAATGATGAGAAAAGATCCTTGCATCCCCGAAGAAATCCCCAAGGATTTTATGAAGAAAAAAAGGAAGAAAAGAAGAAGGAACGAAACTGCCCAGCAATCCATGCGGATTATCTAGAAGACACCCGTCCACCACTCCACAATCTGTGCGTCTTCACACCAAGACGCCCGGGCAAAAACTCCAGAAGACGCCCGTCTTCACCCCAAGACGCCCGGGCAGAGACCACCAAATCCGCCCGTCCCATGCTAAAGACGCCCGGATTCTCAGGCAGACCCATTTTGTCGTCTTCAAGCTTCAAGGAAGGATGCACATTTTTTTCTAGAGACCGGAGTCTCCCTAGAGACCGGAGTCTTTCCAAAAAGATCGGCGTTTCCTCAACAAGGGACTTAATCGTCATTTAAGCCCTTAGTTAACCCTAATTCATGTACCTAATCCCCACTATATATATCCCATTTTGTAAATAATCAGGAGAGGAGAGTTTTTGGGGAGATTAGAAGGAAGTTTCCTTAGATTAAATCAAGCTTTCTTAGATTAGATTAGGAGTAGATTAGAATAGATTAATCTCAATCTTTCCACAAAATTACACATTAAACTTTCCTTAATTATTGTTCTAGTTTATTATTATTGGGTAATTAAAGATTATTTTGTTATTATTGGAGGATTGACAACCCTTCATCAATCAATCAATTTTCTTCTATTATTCTTTGCTTTATTATTTGGAATCATCTCAAGTTTGGTATAATTCTTTTACCCTTTACTCTTTATTGTTTATTTCCTCATTCTCTTATCATGTTTACACTTGTTGTTATGTTTGACACCATTAATGACATGTTCTCCATGATAATGAGTGAGTAGTTACTAAACTAGGATTAGTGGGTAATTAGGGGAAACAAACATGGGATTGATTAATGCTTAATCTAATATGTTTTCATAACCAAATTGCTTGCTTGTTGTGATGTCAACTTTATGAACATGTTATGTTTGATGAAATGCTAAGCCTATGAATCCTTGCATTTACAACCATCTCTTATCTACTCAACTTGACTTGTAAGATATAAGCCAACTCGAGTCTTGTTAGACCATGCATAGAAGTTGAATAGGAGGAAAGTAAGTCGACTTGTATGTGTTGTACAATCTAATCGATTCGGCTTTGGGACCCAACTCTTCCTATGAACCGTAAGACATAAACCAACTCAGTTCCTCCATAACATTAATTGCTTGCAACTTTGTAAACATGTTTGTATGATCAACTCCCATGAATCCCCTATGACCCCATGATATCCTAGCACTTTTAGCCAATTGTTTACATCTTTCCTTTTATTGCTTGTTTTACTTTATTGCTTTTATTAGTCTAGAACACAACTACAAACCCCATCAATTGTGACACTAGCATAAATTGAGATAGATGGACTTAGAACCCAAAGCACACTGTCCCATGGATCGACCTCGACTTACCGCTAACTAGTTATTTGTTGAGTATTATAAATGTGTTTTGATTGGGTGTAAAACGACATCACCCACGTCAAAAATGGCGCCGCTGCCGGGGATGGTGCTATGTGATTAAGTTCTTACTTGTTTGTCTATTTTAATTGTGCTTTCACCTTGAGGAACTTGTTCCTCAAGGATTGTTCTTACCATTTTTGTGTAGTTTCCATGCTTGTAGTTGTTTCCTTATCTTAGCTATGATGGCTCAAGAATTGACATATGGAGTATGTGTTGGATCTTTTGAGTATGACTATGGGTATGGGGAGTTTAAGGAGCAAGTCAACACAAACCTACCTTACAACTCATACAATGAAAATCCTAACTACTACCCCAAATTTTCCAACCAAAATCCTCACATCCAATATCCACAACAACCACCCACCCAATACCCACTTCATAATCAGTTTCAATTACCACAATACAACCACTTTCGCACTTACCCACAACAAGAAAATGAACCCATTCAAAATGTGATTCTCCAAATGATGGAAGATCAACAAAACTTCTTCAAACAAATGCTAGAGGAGAGCCAAAAGAGGGATAATGTTCTTCAAGGCATTGTTACCCAAGGTGAGGAATTGGAGATTCAAATTACCCAATTAAAAGAAACCCAACTAACTACTCCTCACCATTCTTTGGACATTGATCATGAATGTGAATTTGAAGTAGTAACTTTTGACATGAAAAATTTAAAATGGGAAGAGCCAACCTCCTTGAACTCTTGTGAGTATGAAAGTGTTGTGTTTGATGAGGAAGATTTGAGGTTGAGTAAGCCAAATACTCTTAACCTTTGTGAGTACGAGGGTGTGTCATTTGATGTGAACATGGAGATGTTGGAGGAAGAAATAATGAAGAAAAATGAAGCCCCCATTTATGATTCGTATGAAGATAGCAACAATTATGATGAGCCTAAAGGATGGACCCGTAATATCACCTTGCTTAAGGAGCCTATCCTTGAGACATTTGAGATACCCTATCATGAAGAAGAACGTCCTTCCTCTATTCCTCATAAAGACTACTTGACACCTATCATGGAGCCAATGATCGTTGAAGAGGATATGGTGGACCTTCTTCAAATGGCCAAAGCATCCAACAAAAGCTACTTGGTGAAAACGCTCAAAGAGAAACTTGCTCGTGAAGCTAGTTGTGGAAGTTTGGCACCCACAATGACAACTTCTAAGGAACTCGATCATCAAAGCCATGAAAATTCTCCTTCCACCTTGGAAGGATTGAAAAATCAAAATGCTATCATCATCATTAAAATTGAAGAAGAAGTTGGTAAGTGTAAGTCTACGGATGAAAATGAACCATGCTTCGTGACTAGTGTTGACAAGAATCATGGGCTTGTTTATTGGAAACATTGGAAAAGCTCTAATGCCGAGGACAAAGCAAAAGAAAGAACATTTTACAAGCTTCCTTGGCCAAATTTCATGTTCAAATGGAGCAACCCATACTTGTGTCTATTTGGAGCTTGTTCACAAGCTTTTGATCTCTTATTAAGAGCCTTGAGCTCTATGGACAAAAATTCCTACAATTTGAACTAGTTTGGTGGAGTCCTATCTCAAACCACCATTTGTAAGATATTTCTTGGACCCCTTACTTTGTATAATATTGTACATTCTTGCATTTGTATTTGATTTCTTGCATGAGAGTAGTGAGAGAGAGAGTCATCATACATTTTTATTGAGCAAATTTCAGAAAAAGATAAGGAGAAATAACAAATCGGTGAAAGGGTATGATTGTGCAAGGAAAAGAAAGAAAAATAAGAAAAGAAACAGAAGACGGCCGTCCCGAGGCCTGGACGCCCGTCCAGGGCCCTTGTCATATAAATGGTTGGCACTGTCTCAGAATCCGAACGGATTCAGCACAAGACGCCCGTCCTGGAAGAAGACGCTCGTATTCTCCACGGGACGCCTGTCCTGAATGTCATCTGAAACAAAATTTTGAAACTGCCAGGAAATCCGAGCGGATTTTTGGAAAACCGCCCGTCCCGTGTGAGACGCCCGTCTCAACGCAGAAGACGCCTGTCTTCTCCCTGCTCCCAAAATTGCTGAGCCCCTGTCTCAAAATCCGCGCGGATTTGAAAGAAGACGCTCGTCTTCTACTAGCACAAGACGCCCGTCCCGCGTGAAAGACGCTCGGATTGGGGCCTTTTTCTCGAACAATCCGTCCGGGTCCCACCCTTATCCGCTCGGATTCCCCTGTTCTATAAAATCACCCCCTTTCTCCCTCATTTCTTCACCTTATCTAACCCTAAAACACTCATCTTTATCCTCAAAAACACTCCCCTCACATCAAAAGCCAACAAAACCCCCATTTCCTCAACTTCAAGATGATGAACCTCAAGGGCAAGGCTAAGAAGTTGGTTGAATCCACCGGAAGGAAACGCAAGGGATCATCCTCTTCAACTCCGCGAGAGGTAGTACCGCCAAGGAACTTTCGTCCCATAATGACAGGAGGAATTGAACAACTTGAGTACTTCCAAGAGGTGCTTTTCGAATCCGATGACCACCGCAAGAACTTTGTAAAATTGCTAGGTAAGAACTATGAACCCACTCAATTCATAGATACTAGGGTGTTGGAAGTCCTTAGGATAAGATACCCCACCGAGATGTTCTTTGATGGCCTAGGGATTGGAAAACGTTTCCATGCCCATGAGGAGACGTACCTTAGTCTCACCCTTGAATTTTTGAGTAGCCTTCGCATTGTAACGAATACTCGAACAACTGTGGGCATGGAGTTTAGGTTGTGCAACTTAGACCATAGTCTTTCACTTGATCAATTTGCCTACATTTTCGGTCTTGAAGTGCCCACCAACTATACCGATAAACCCGATAATTTCGATGTGGACCTACTTTGGAGGGCTATTTTCGGGAGTAATTTTACCGGTTTAAAGCAATGCTATACCTTCGCCATCCAACATCCGGTGATTCGAATCACCGAGCGCTTTGTGGCCGGTACCATCAATGGGAGGTACGAACAAGATAGGTGTACTCTCATTGATTTAACTTTTCTTGAGTCCTATTTGAATGTTCGGGGGACGAGGCGCTATAACTTCAACACGCCCCTTGAGATACTTACTAGGTTTAATGATTTTGCTCAAGGGACCACCCAACTCAAGACCTTCGTAATGGGAGGTCTAATTACTATTTTGGCCAACTACCTTTGCCCCGGGTTCAACGCCTGTGGGATCTATACTCCTCTTGAGGGGACGACTTTGATTGATGAGCACACCGTCTTCACCCATCACCGGTGGTGTAACTACACTCAAGAAGGAAGTGTAGAATGGTACACCAAAGGATGCACCTAAATCATCCTTGAGGGTTGGAAGATACCGGGCATCGACCCAAGATTGAGCCCATATTCGCCTCCACCAAGCTACCTCCTTGATATCCAAATTCTCGACAATCCCCCTCAAAGGGAAGAGCCACCCCGCCAACAACAAGTACCTCGTGGGGCACCGGCAAGGCCTACTCGCCCACCTTCCTATGTGCCCATCCCACCATACCCTACCCCATATACCAAATTTGAGCCGGAAATCCCCAATACCCCAGGCATTAATGATTTGATGAAACTCATGAATAGAGTGGACCTCGGGGTACATGAAGGGAGGGTCGACAACTACTTGGCCCTTTATCTCCAATACTATAACATGGCTCAACAAGGGTATATTGACCCCAATGGTCCTAAGCCCTCTTGGACCCGACCACAACATTTGTTCCCTAATCAAGGGGGCCAAGCTTGGAATCTCGGTGGTGGAGGGTACTCGGGCCAAGGAGGAGGGCATGACCAAGGAGAGTTTGACCAAGGAGGGTATTGGGGCCAAGCAAGAGGGTATGACCAAGCCGGGAGCTCTCACCAATATGGCTACCTCCAAGATGAGGAGGTCGACGAGTGAAAGAGGCCTACCTCACCACCTCCATTTGTATGATACCCCTCTCTCCATCTCTCTCTTTTGTATACACATTGCATTTAGTGTAGTTTTCGCATGCATTTGTATCAAATTTCATTTGCATTAGCTAGTTCATATAGTATAGTTGCATTGTAATATATCTCACATGATTAGACTAGTTTGCATTGTATTATATCTCACATGATTCATGTAGATAGTTGCATATAGACTAGAATTCATGCATAGGCACTAATGACCAAACCTATTCCTTTTCTACACTAGAAATAGTGCTTAAATCGGTTTGGGGAGGTTTGATCATAGGTGACCATAGTACACTAGAAATATAGTTTAGATTGCATTCATTTGTTATATATGTCATATAGAATTGCATTTAGTTAGAGCATGCATTCATTCATATCATATCATTGCATTTGTACTTTATTTCAAAAAATCAAAAATCCAAAAACATGTATTTCCTTTTTCATTCCTACTCCTACATGTACATTGAGGACAATGTCCAAAATAAAGTGAGGGATGGGAATTTATATTCCAAAAATGCATAAAAATTGAAAAATATCGAAAAATCACAAAAGTATGTCTTTTAATTTCATAAAAACAAAATCCATAAAAATTTGAAAAATTCAAAAATTCAAAAACATGTTCATTCCTTTTTAGTATAGACTTGTATATATTATGTTTGTCTATCCTTTTTCACATTGATCGACTACGCCGCATCCGAGACATGAGGATATTGAAGACCGCATGGTATGATCTTTCCAATCTCCTTTTTCCTCTTTATGTTAATGACTATGTGGCTTTATTTTGATTGATGCGGTATAAACAATGTGAATTTAGGATTGCATTTAGTTGATATGACATACTAGTTGGTAGAAGCATATGCATTAGGATGTATATATGTTAGTTGCATCATGGCATATAGTTTGCATGTTAGAAAAATTTTGCGAAACCGTCTACTTGGGAAGCTTGACAAGTATATATAGGACCTAGTAGATGCTTTTTCTTCTTAAGACTTTGCTTGTTAGAATACTTGTAAAACACCCTAGGATGTGTCATGCTAGTATCCTTTGACCCATGGTTTAAGGCCTAGTCAAGAGTACCTTGTGGTGTGATAACTCCTTGGCTACCGTTTATTCCAAGGTGACCCTTGAAACCATGCAACCATCATTCATCCATGTTCTACCACATTTTTGTCATCAAAGGGAATGGGCACAAAAAGAAACTAATTTGAGTTCAAGAAATGAAATGAAAAGTTAAAGAAAGTTTGCAAATTGCATCAAATGAAAAGAGGAGCAAAAATAGAACTCCTAAAGCTTCAAATATAAGCCACCCTCACTACATATGGGGTGACTTTGAAAATGTTCAAAAAGAAATGCAAAAGTTGAAAAGTTGTCAAGTGTTGAATTGCCAAAAAACAAAAGAAATGGCAAAAGAAAGTGTTCTCATATGTTATATGCCACAAGAAATTGGGGGGAAAAACAACAACAAAGCAAACTCCCAAAGTGAAACTCAAATATCTATTGATCCCTTTATCCATCGTATCCATTTTTGTGTATGGTAGAGAGGGGACGACCCTTCTTCTTGTCTAGGCAAGAGGGGGAATTCCGCGATCCTCCAGTGTTTCTAACACCATAGGGAATCTACTATTGACAAAAGCATTTAACGATTGAGGACAAAGGTACCCTAGCTTGACACAACTTGGAGGTGATTTATTGGTATCCTTCTAGGCTTAGTAGTTTGAAGGAATTGTATCTATGAAGGAGTGTGTGCCCTTGAATTGCTTCCCTTGTAGATAATTTCTGCCACTTAGATGAGGAAAGTGGCTATTCTTTTGTAGATGCATCCATTATTTGATTTTGTGTGCTTAATGTTTGGATGTGTCGCCATTTTGGCAAGACCCACCTTGCCTTCCAAGAAGGCGTCCTACCTCATGGTTGTCTTGTTGTGAGTTGAAGGGGCGGAGTGACACCCGCTAATTGTCTCATATCGGCTATGTTATTAGGTTAGTTTAAATAATGGTCCTAGTCTTTGTCACCTCTTTACTCGTGACGAGCAAAGGTTCGGTTTGGGGATATTTGATGTGACCATAATTAGAGCATATTTAGTCCCCAGATTAGCCTTGTTCCCATGCTTTTTAGTGCATATTTGGGTCATTTATTGTCTTTAGTTCTTTGTTTTGCATATTCTTTGAGGTTTTGACCCCTTGGTAGGAAAGGAGTGCAAATCTTGCATTTTCATGGCAAAATGAGGCTAAATTGATTGAATTCAATGACCAAGCATCAAGGAGAGACAAGATTAGAAGGCCTTTGTACATACTATAGTATATGGGCAATGATGAGAAAAGATCTTTGCATCCCTGAGGAAATCCCCAAGGATTTTATGAAGAAAAAAAGGAAGAAAAGAAGAAGGAACGAAACTGCCCAGCAATCCGTGAGGATTATCTAGAAGACGCCCGTCCACCACTCCACAATCCGTGCGTCTTCACACCAAGACGCCCGGGCAAAAACTCCAGACGACGCCCGTCTTCACCCCAAGACGCCCGGGAAGAGACCACCAAATCCGCCCGTCCCGTGCTAAAGACGCCCGGATTCTCAGGCAGACCCATTTCGTCTTCTTCAAGCTTCAAGGAAGGATGCACATCTTTTTCTAGAGACCGGAGTCTCCCTAGAGACCGGAGTCTTTCCAAAAAGACCGGCGTTTCCTCAACAAGGGACTTAATCGTCATTTAAGCCCTTAGTTAACCCTAATTCAGGTACCTAATCCCCACTATATATATCCCATTTTGTAAATAATCAGGAGAGGAGAGTTTTTGGGGAGATTAGAAGGAAGTTTCCTTAGATTAAATCAAGCTTTCTTAGATTAGAGTAGGAGTAGATTAGAATAGATTAATCTCAATCTTTCCACAAAATTACACATTAATCTTTCCTTAATTATTGTTCTAGTTTATTATTATTGGGTAATTGAAGATTATTGGGTTATTATTGGAGGATTAACAACCCTTCATCAATCAATCAAGTTTCTTCTATTATTCTTTGCTTTATTATTTGGAATCATCTCAAGTTTGGTATAATTCTTTTACCCTTTACTCTTTATTGTTTATTTCCTCATTCTCTTATCATGTTTACACTTGTTGTTATTTTTGACACCATTAATGACATGTTCTCCATGATAATGAGTGAGTAGTTACTAAACTAGGATTAGTGGGTAATTAGGGGAAACAAACATGGGATTGATTAATGCTTAATCTAATATGTTTTCATAACCAAATTGCTTGCTTGTTGTGATGTCAGTTTATGCACATGTTATGTTTGATGAAATCCTAAGCCTATGAATCCTTGCATTTACAACCATCTCTTATCTACTCAACTTGACTTATAAGATATAAACCAACTCGAGTCTTGTTAGACCATGCATAGAAGTTGAATAGGGGGAAAGTAAGTCGACTTCTAGGTGTTGTACAATCTAATCGATTCGGCTCCGGGACCCAACTCTTCCTATGAACCGTAAGACATAAACCAACTCGGTTCCTCCATAACATTAATTGCTTGCAACTTTGTAAACATGTTTGTATGATCAACTCCCATGAATCCTCTATGGCCTCATGATATCCTAGCACTTTTAGCCAATTGTTTACATCTTTCCTTTTATTGCTTGTTTTACTTTATTGCTTTTATTAGTCTAGAACACAACTACAAACCCCATCAATTGTGACACTAGCATAAATTGAGATAGATAGACTTAGAACCCAAAGCACACCGTCCCATGGATCGACCTCGACTTACAGCTAACTAGTTGTTTGTTGAGTATTATAAATGTGTTTTGATTGGGTGTACAACGACATCACCCACGTCACATATACAACCCAAAAAGGGGACATGTACACCAAACTGGGGGCTCGAGCCAAAAACAAAATCCAAATGTCCAAAATATAGGTCCCAAAATGTACAAATGTACAAAAACTACAGCCAACAAAAACAAAAAACAACAAAGCTACTGCTGGTCGCCGCCTAACTTCGCAACTCTCGCCTCGAGAGCAGCAACCTCGGCGTCGCGAACCTCGAGCTCCTCAACAAGCGAGTTGTCTCCTCCCGAGATCGGGCAAGCTCTCGCTCCACTCACGCTCCTCTCGCAGCAAATTTGACTCATGTCAATCATTTCAAACAATCATAAGAAAATAAGAAAATTCAAAAATGAAGAAAGGTTCATACCCGACGACCTCGACCGCCGACAAGTGCCTCGACGGCAGTAGCTCGCAGCCGGTTGGCCACCCTCCATAGCGCCACGAACCGGGACGGCGCAACCTGCATTTTCAAAAAGAGGTTCTCAATAATGGGATAAGTCCAATCAAACGTGTTCTTACACAAAGATCATGCAAATTAGAGGCTCACCCTCCGAACCAGATGTTGCCAATCGTCCAGGCCAGCATCCGTCACAGCCACGTCAAAGTCACACAGATTAGACATCGTCGTCCTCCCGGTCGCGTCAGTGTACTCAAGGGTTTCGGGGTACTCTGGGGGCTCGATGCCTGCCGCCTCGACCTTCTGCAAAGCCAAATGATCCTCATTAATCGGTGATCTTTCATCGTATTCTTAAAAGTCAAAAATAAAGAAGGATAAAGCACTTATCACAACTGGCCAGTACGCCAACCTCTCGTAGAGGAACGCCGAGTAGTCCTCGCCAGGAAGGAGGAGGGCGTCACCATCGATACCAGCCATGTCAGCCTCCCTCTCAGCCTCAGAAGGCTCCCTGAACATCGTTCTAGGAGGATTTATGGGAACCGTCAAGACATCCCGAGAGCACTGACGAGCCAAGCGCTCGCCCAAGTACCACACAGGACCCATCGACGTCCTCAACAGCAACCGGCTCAAGCTCCTAGGTCAAAGGACCTCAGCCACAAAAGGAGGAGCGCCAGCGTACTCCGCCCAAGGCCTGAGCACCCACTTGGAAAAGACAAGCAAGAAATCATTCTTATGATCGGTAAAAAAGTAATAAAGAAGCAAAACGAATATAAGTGAGATGCTCACACTGTCCAGCTGAAGAGCGTTCACGTCCCGCCGGTAGACACCGTGAGAGGAGCGCTTGCTCCTCGTGCGACACATCACCCAATCCCTCACAACGGGATAGGCCTTCTCCAGCGGCTCCGTCGTCTTGGGCGAGAGGCTCGGAAAATAGGAGTACACCCACGCCTGTGAAGCAGGATAGTCAATAAACGATTTTTCGTAATTCGATAAAGAAAAGAAATGATTATTAGTCTAAATGAAGGTTCATACCTCCAACAGTAGTCCAGGGCCGACAGCTCCAGGAGAAGTCCCCTTCTCCATCAACTCCGGACGAACCATGGCCCTCATGAAGCGGATGAGGACCGCAAAACCAAAAGTGACCCAGTCCCAACGCCCTAGGGAGCTCAGGTCGAAAAGGAAGGAAGAAGCTTCGTCGTGACTTCTCTCCCTTGTCTCCGAGGTAGATCGAAGACAAGAACCACCGAGCCACAAACGGACTCTACTCACTGGCTACAGACAGGGGAGGAGGAGCCGTCTCTCTCCCGTCGATCACCATCAGCGTCGGGGTCTTCCCCACAAAGTAGTCTCGGACATAAGAACTAGGCACCAAACCAGGCACTGTAACAGCCTTCAGCGCCAAGTTCCAGCCGATCAACCTCCTAGCCTCGGCCGAGTCCACCCTCAAGGAAGTCTCCGGCCACTCCACCACCTCAGTCCCACACGGCAACCCAGAGATCATGCCGTAGTCCTCCAACGTCACTCCCACCTCACCGAAAGGCATGTGAAAGTGGAAGTCGTATCCCAGAATCGGTCCAAGAAAGCGCGGACCAGGCTAAGGTTAGCCCGCAGCTTCCTCTTCGCGATATCCCTCCAAGCCTGCACCAGGGCGCCGAACGCTCTCCGCTCGATCATGGCCCGCTCCTCCACCGACAGCCTCTCGTAGCACTTCATAGCCGTCGTGTAGCCCGAGAACGATCTGATGTTCCCGGCCTCCTATTGTGATGTGAAACAAAAGCTATCTTTAGTTTGTATGAAGTTGGAAAGAAATTGGAGCAAATGAAACGAAAGAATATGAGTGATGAGTAATGAATTGAAGGATTACCAAGCTCTTCACCATCCTATAGGACAGGTGACCCTCCGCAGCCCAAAGCAAGTGCCTGCTGTCCCAGGTCTCAGCCCACGCAGGTGCTCCTCTCAGCTGACGACCTCCTCGCCCAACATTGGCCCGTCTCGGGGCCTCCTCCTCCTCCTCAGCAGCCATCACCGCAATAAAAGCCTCCTCGAGAGCACGAGAAGCGTCAACAGCAGTGTCTATCTCCATGGGAGCCCTCCTAGAAGTAGAAGCCTCGTCACCTGCAAAATTAAGGCAGATTTAGGCCGCGTCAAGTGACGACGAGCCTTGATTAGGGGATTTTCGAGTTTTAGAAGCCCGAAATCGCTCTTTTCTCGCCATCTTTGGCCGTATTCCCACAAACCCGATTACTCATGTGGTAATTTGGGTTAAGTCAAGCCTAAGTTGAAACCTAGTCAGGGGTTCGAGTCGAAATTTCGGCAGCATTTCGTTATAACGGCGATTATGCCATAGAAAAGTGTCCTGAAAAAGCCGTCACAAACCAAAATTCTGAGATGGTAGGAAGTTTACCCATCATTCAAGGATTCCGAATATCAAGTTTTATCGCAAATGGGCAAGCCTAAGGCTATTTTCGAAGCAATTTACGATTTAGCTGTGAAACCGTCTCAATTTCACTCAAATGCTCAAAACTCAACGAAATATCGAAACAAATACATGGTTATGATCCTTATACTACCAATTAGCCATTTACATGGTCAATTTTACAAGGCAAGATCATTTGGGGGAAAAGCCCCAAATTTTCGACATTTTAGGGTTGAAAACCCTAAATTTTGTCGATCCAATTCGTCCATTATAGAAGATTAATGCAAGAATGATATGAATACCTCGATTAGTCATGGCGAATGCAAGCTTTTGGATCAAATTTTGGCGGAAATGGTTGAAGTTTGAGAGAGAAATTGATGATTTATGTTTCGAAACAAATGAATAAAACCCTCTGTTTCATCGCCTTTTTACGCAGAAAAGACACACTAAGGAACAGACGCAGCAGGTACTGCGCCTCTTCCAAGAGACGCAGCTCTTGCTGCGCCTCTTCCTTAGCTTCCCTTCATACGAATTTTCAAAAATTCGTTATGAGTTCGTTATTTGTGGGCCCATCTTTGGTGCGCCTCTTCCCCGATGCCGTTTTATCTTTTTTGGTCCATTTGACGATAATTCTTCGTTCAGACCCGCATTTCTAAGCCAACTACAGACTGTTATACATTATTTATCGCTTCCAAGACCTTACTTATCACAACGAGCAGGTATTCTTTGACAGGTGTTTCGACACGCCTTCATTATATTCCCGCAGAGAGAGTAAGCGGATAGACAATCCCTCTCGAGACATGGAGATAAATTCCTGATAAGGTTTCCCCCAACGAGAGTTCACGACATACAATCGTCTTTCTCGAGTTCTTCTGAAGTTTGTTTGAAGACGACCCAAACAGATTTCTCCCAGCAGTTCCCGCCTGTGTCCTGCTACCCACGATATTTCCTGTTTCCCCACGGAGTACGATAAAGGTGCCGTTCTCCGTAAGTTCCCAAACCAAGAGAGTTCTTATACTCAAGCCTTAGTTACCCTCGCTTTGAAATTATATTTTTAGCCTCATTCCCATTGATGCTTTCCTTTAGGGTCCCACACCCTAGCACAATCCTTTTATATCTTTTAGGTCTTACCCTTAGCTCCTATGCTTACCCTTAGCTCCTACGCTTACCCTTAGCTCCTACGCATACCCTTAGCTCCTATGCACCTCCAGAAGCATCTCGAGAAAGAAGTCTCAGGTATGGTCTCTTCTTATGGCTGGCGAACCTCCTTACGTAGTCTAATGGACTTTAAACGACCCTCCCCGATAGTCGACAGACTCTAAAATGTTCCCGACGACAGGTCCTTGGTTCAGACCCCTTGAACCGCCTCGCGTCGCCATAGTCGTCAGGTTGTAATCTTCGATTGACCTAATGGCTATACTTTGACTTTCGCCTTGTCCAAGCCTCAGTCAAAGTGGGGACTCTGTAGATACCTCATTTCTGCACCTCCCGCAAACCACCCGGTGATGATTGGGCCGCATGTTTGGTACGCGGAACGATTTGTGACAGTTCGTAAGTTTATCGTCAAGTGATTGCACAAACACTGATGTCCACCTCTTAGTTGTCATCTACGCGCCGATACGGTCGTTTTGACAGTAATTATAGTACATTTGGAGTTCGGGCCTAAAACCGTCTTCATTTTCTGATAACCACTAAATCCCGAGTCAGAATGTTCTGGAATGTTCCGGATATTTCTATTCCATATTTTGTAAATCTTTCACAATCTTTTATTCTTTGGTAAAGAATTTCCCGTAATATTCATACAAAATATTAAGGAAAACCAAATTATCCCGTCATTCCATAAATTAAACACGGAAATCTTTCTTTCGCAGGAGGAAACCACTGGGAACAGACGCGCAAAGTCTGCGCCTCTTCCAAGAGACGCAGTGCATGCTGCGCCTCTTCCCAGGTCCTTTTCTGCGTATTTTTTCGTATCTTTTCGAGATTCACTTCCAAAGTCTCTCCGAAAACCCTATTCCTTCACGTGATTAGGATAAATAGGAGCCTTCGCTCCTCATATTTCTCACGCGAGTGTCCGCCCTTCTCTTCTCCCTTTGCATTCTAAACCATGTTCTTACTTTTTGGCGTCTACGTGCTTGAACATTCGACCACGTAAGCTCGGATCCTTCTGAGTACCAGCCTCGTTTGCATGACCGACCAATTTGACCAACTCCACAATCAATCAACTTAATTAATCTTAATCGTTTTCCTCTTACGAGGGCACTTTCGTTACATTCGAGTCGAGCATCACTAATTATAAACTTCGTTCATCTCGTTTCGTCAAACATGTAATTAAGTCTGAGGGTGTAAATCCTTCTTTATTTATTGTTATTTATCTTTTTATCATTAATGTAAGGTTTATGTCGAAAATACGTTTTAAAACCGATTTATAAAACCATGCTTTAAAACCCTTTTTACGGATTACCAGAAGATGACCGTCGAGAAAGGACGCAACAACTGCTGCGCCTCTTCGAAGGGACGCAGCACCTGCTGCGCCTCTTCGTGAGGCTACCGCAGTTCCTGCTTCCTTTCTTCTTCCTTCGTCCTCTGTCAATTCGTCTCTTGTTCTTTGTTTTCGTTTGTTCTTCAGTTTCTTTGGCATAATAGCTTAATAATTTCACATGTATATTATTTATCATCATTAATACATATTACTCGTCATTAAATCCCGACTTAAATCCCAAGTAATCTAATATTTGCGGGTTTTCGTCATTAAAATCAATCCGGGTTGTAGAGATTCAATTCTTTTATATTAAGTTTCTGGAATTCGATCTTTGATATATTTCCATCTGTCTATTGTCGTATTTGTCATTAATTTGTCATGTTTAACCTATTTGGTTCACCTATGTCACTAATCAATCTTTTATTCATATAATTAATTCGTTTGCATTCGTTTAATCCATGTTTTATCGTTTTTATGACTCATTCGCATGTAATTAATACGTTAAATCACTTCCATCCGAGTCGAATATCATAATTAATCCTTAAATTCACTAACGAAAATTAACGATTTGCAGTTCCGGCTTCACAGCCAGAACTCACCCTTGGAACAGACGCGGAATCGCTTGCGCCTCTTCCGAGGGGCGCAGCTACTGCTGCGCTGCTCCAGATGACTTCTGTCTCTGAACTTCCGTTCTGCCTTGACTTAGTTTAATTAGTGTACGTATTAATTAACTATTAATCGTATAATCGCCTAATTCTTGTTCGCTTATTTGTTTATTTTTTTCTTTCTCAAATTATCCGTTTTGGAAATATTTTCGACATAAATCATTGAATCCATTGTAATTATTGTAATTTTCATTATTATTTATTGTATTTCATTGTATTTCTTTTATTGTATCATTTGTATGCCTTCACATGTAATTGAGCTTAAATTCCTACTTTGACATTTATTGTATCTAAATTAATTGTTCACCGACTTAGTCTAAATCTTCACATGCTAGGATTAAAACTTGGATGTTGCATTGCATGCATATAATCGACAATATATCAAGTATAGATGATTTTCCCTAATCATTAGTAGAGGCCGCTATCGAGGTGGGCGGGATTAGGTGTTTGATCAAAAGAGCTTCCTAATACGTACCCTCACCCCTTACTCCAGATCTTTGTGAACATCCGTGTTCATTGGCATCCACGAGCGTCATTCTAGACATAGAATGCTAAGGGTAACGAGTTCTTGGTGTTCATGTCACTACTTTGTGTCTTGACATGGCACGAGGTATTCGAACGGTTTCCAATTTTCCACAATAAATTGGTGGCGACTCCACAAATGCAAACGCTTGTTTCCCAAGCGCCCCCGTGGCCCCATGTCCACAAAGGCGAGCATACACCAATCTCTGTCAAACTCGACTTCGAGGTGACAAATAATGCTGCAGAATACGAGGCTTGTCTCATTAGATTGCAAGCGGCAGTAGGTTTAGGCATCAAGAATCTTCGAGTGCATGGGGATTCATCTTTGATCATCAACCAAATTACGGGATCTTGGAAAATCCGAAGTGAAAGCTTAGCACCTTACCAAGCCAGAATAGACCAAGTAGCCCAATTCTTCGATCAAATAACCTACCTACACCTACCTCGAGAGGAGAATCAATTTGCAGATGCTCTTGCAAAACTTGCATCTTTGATTAATATGCCGGATAGCATGGTAGAAATGCCTTTATGCATGAACGAGGGTCAGAACCAGCTTATGTGCACCAGATCACCGATGAAGAGGAAATCACAGAGGAACCTTGGTTCCAAGCGATCCTAAACTTCAAACTCAATGGCACCTATCCACCGGATATGGACAAAAGGGGACAACGTGCTATACGCTTACTAGCTTCCCAATACGTTCTCATGCAAGGAGAGTTATACAAAAGAACACCTCTTGGTGTAATCCTACGTTGTCTTGATCATTCATAGGCATGGAAAGTGATGGAAGAAGTCCATGATGGAGAATGTGGCCCTCACATGAGTGGAACCATGATGGCAAAGAAAATCACACGTTTGGGGTATTATTGGACCACAATGGACTCTGATTGCATCAAATATGTAAGACATTGCCACAATTGCCAAATCTTTGGGAATGTGCAACATGTCCCTCCTTCATTGCTTTACACCATGACATCTCCCTGGCCATTTTCTGCTTGGGGAGTCGACATCATCGGAAAGATCACTCCAGCCGGAATAGGAGGTCGTTGTTTCAACCTAGTAGCAATCGATTACTTCACCAAGTGGGTAGAAGCGGCTTCCTACACCAGTCTTACAGCCAAGAATGTGGCAAAGTTCATACAAACCAACATCATTTGTCGATACGGTTGCCTACATGAGATCATCAGTGACAATGGATCACATTTCCAAGCTGAGACTAAGCAATTGCTAGCCAAGTATAAAATCAAACATCACCACTCATCGCCATATAGACCACAAACTAATGGCGCGGTAGAGGCGGCAAACAAAAACGTTGTCACAATTCTCAAGAAAATGATTGACAACTATCGAGATTGGCCAAGCAAGATACCCTTTGCTTTATGGAGATACCGTACGTCTGTTAGGACGCCCACTGGGGCCATCCCTTTCTATTTGACCTACGGCATGGAAGCTGTACAACCAGTCGAGCTAGAAATACCACCCTTGCGTATTTTACACGAAAGTCAAATCCCAGAAGCCGATTGGAAGAGGGATAGATATGAAGAACTCATCCTCCTGGATGAACGAAGATTGCGTGCATTACACAATGTGCAAACATATCAGGCACGTATCAAACGAGCCTTCAACAAAAGGGTTAAGCCAAGGAGCATCAAAGAAGGAGGCTTGGTCCTCAAATCAATTAGAGCTCTTTTACCTGTCGATCCACGAGGAAAATTCAAACCCAATTGGGCCGGGCCATTTCTAGTCAAGTCCATACTTCCAGGGGGTGCGGTTAGGATCACAGACTTAGATGGGAACGAATTTGCCAACCCGACAAACCTCGACCAACTGAAACGTTACCATGCCTAGAATAAGAGCAAAAACGCGCCTCGCGTAACCTCACGTGTCGCTCTTGTGGCACGAAATAAGCGGCCCCTAGCCAAGCCGAATTAAGCTAATGTCATCTTGCTCTTGCATTTTGACAATTTGTCATCGTCATATCCTCAAATAAACTGAAATGCATTTTAGGAGTAAGTGAAAGCTCATACTTATTTTCTAAGTTCATTACAAGCTCTTGCTTAGAACAATTATTCTTTTACATTTACTTGAACTACGCGCAAGGGTTTGATTTCATTTTTAAATGAATACGTAGGCAATCCTTCACAGGATACAACCCATTATTATTTTAAATGTAAATAGAAGGACATTTGGAAATGCATTTGGAATTCGACAAGAATAACATTAGAAAATCGTAACGGTTTCATAACCAATCGACCTCTTTTATTTCATTTCTTTCAATAATAATACGCTACATAATAAAAGATTTAAAAATAAAAATGGGCTAGGATTCTAAAACCCCACCTTCTTATTACAATAATAATAATAATAAATAAAAATAATAAAGACTTAGGCTATTCTTCCATTTTCCCTTTGCCTTTGTCATTTTTCTCATATTTCTTGTCCCGACCTCGAGCCGGACGCTCTTGCGCCACTTCCGACCTAATCACTAACGGTCTCTCTCGTGGTCTAGCCTTGCCATTCTTGTCAACCACCATCTCGACGGTAGGAGAAGTCTTCGGTTTCTTCAAGGATGAACAACTCGAACCCGCTTCTTCCCCTCCCTCGCCGATCGATGCTTCTCTTTCTCCTTTTCTACATCACGAACCTTGTAGTCAACAGGCTCGCGTTTCCTCAATCTCTCGCGTTCCTCCAAAGTAGAAGCTTTCCTCCACCGCAGATAGGAATCCGACACCCATAGAGCACTAACAGAAGAGTTCAAGAACCACATATTTCTTTGAGCCTATTTGATGGCCCATTCCCTTCGACTCTCAGTAATAAGCGCCACGGCAGTCTGCGGGACAGTGTCAAGCTTTGGAATCATCTGCTTCAATCCAACCCGCCTCAAAGAACCTCTCCGGAAGATGCATATCATAAACTCTAAGTCAGGGATGCGCACAGACCGGGTAGGATCCAAGGATGATACTCCAGTCAGATTTGAGATGCCACCATGGTACGATCCATCTAATCAAGGGACCATCGTCACTCTTCAGATTGTTTTCCCAATAGTTGTAGACTCGAGTGAAATCCACCATGTAGAGCCTGGTCCTCATCGCGATTGAGCGAGCATGATAAGCAGGAACATTAACTGGGGGCTCGATCAATCGAAGACACTCCATAAGCCAGACCTACCAAATGCAGGTATTAGAAAAAAAAAACGAAAAAAAGAAAAAAAATCTTTTACCTGCAAAATAATGGGACTTCCCAGATAAGGAAGGTCACGGTTGGCTTTCCTGTTATCTAACCTCAACAGATCTCTCCTAAGCACGAGCAAGTGGGCTCTGCGTAACTCCATTTGCTCAATCAAGCTCAAATAACGAGGATCACCTCTCAAATCCTCATCAACATGCCCTTGAAGGACATATACATGTAGTAGGCAAAACCCGAATTCCCTTCGCCTGGCAACATAAGAGATAGTGGGATCGGCCCTATTGATGAATCGATCAATGAAGTCCAACATTCGCACTCCCTTTGAGGTCACAAGACGGTCCACCTCAGCTCTTGTCAACCCAAGCAAATCCCTAAACTTGTTCTTATATCCTTGAGAAGTAGAGGGAATAGCAGGCAAATGTTCCGGGTCCCAACCACCAATCGCAGCAATTTCTTCGGGATATGGGCAAATGTCGCCTCCGGGGACGGCAAATACGTGATAATTTGGGTCCCAATAATCAAGACAAGCATCTAAGAACGGTTTGACCACCTTGATCAACTTCAAGCTCAAAAGTGATCCAAAGTTATAAGCACCCATATCGTGTTTCTCCACATTAGAGAACTCATTTGTCCATTCTTTTAGACAAATTTCGAGAGTATTCATGATGTATGCTTATTGTATGAGCTTTATGTAATAAGACGAAGGAAAGACGGAAGAATTATGTGAATAAAACCTCCCTCGACGTCTCTATTTATACCAAAAGCGCTTCCTAAAATTCGTCAGACGGATACATCTGGGAACAGGCGCAAAGACCCAGCCGCACCTCTTCAAAGGGACGCAGCTCTTGCTGCGCCTCTTCCTCAGCCTTCTTTCTGTGTTTTTCTGCGTTGGATCTTTCCTAATTCCTCAAATAATAATTTCCTATTCATACGGTTTATTATTTTGGTAAATCCGTAAAATTGTCATGTTTCATGTTTCCTAATTCCACGGGCACGCATTTCGAGGCGATATCGACATTTTCGTCATCTTATCACGCTTATCCATTTCTTTTTCTTTTTTTTTATTTTGGGGAATCATTTCACCAATTTAATTTATTCATTTTCAAACTTATACATTTCTTTTTAATTTTCCTTTTGGGGAATCATTTTGTAGATACCTCATTTATGCACCTCCCGCAAACCACGCGGTGATGATTGGGCCGCATGTTTGGTACGCGGAACGATTTATGACAGTTCGTAAGTTTATCGTCAAGTGATTGCTTAAACACTAATGTCTACCTCTTAGTTGTCATCTACGTGCCGATACGGTCGTTTTGACAATAGTTAGAGTACATTTGGAGTCCGGGCCTAAAACCGTCTCCATTTTCTGATAACCGTTAAATCCCAAGTCAGAATGTTCTGGAATGTTCCGGATATTTCTATTCCATATTTTTACAAATATTTCACAATCTTTATCCTTTGGCAAACAATTTCCCGTAATATTCATACAAGATATTAAGGAAAACCAAATTGGGAACAGACGCAGCAGGTGCTACGCCTCTTCCAAGAGACGCAGTGACTGCTGCGCCTCGTCCCATGTCCTTTTCTGCGTATTTTTTAATATCTTTTCGTATCTTTCCGAGATTCACTTCCAAAGACTCTCCGAAACCCTAATTCCTCCACGTGATTAGTATAAATAAGAGCCTTCGCTCCTCATATTTCTCACGCGAGTGTCCGCCCTTCTCTTCTCCCTTTGCATTCTAGACCTTTGTTCTTACTTTTTGGCATCTACGTGCTTGAACATTCGACCACGTAAGCTTGGATCCTTCTGAGTACCATCCTCATTTGCATGACCGACCAATTTGACCAACTCCACATCAATCAACTTTAATCAATCTTAATCGTTTTCCTCTTACGAGGGCACTTTCGTCTACATTTGAGTCGAGCATCAATAATCGTTAACTTAGTTCATCTCGTTTCGTCAAACATGTAAGTCTGAGGGTGTAAATCTCCCTTTTATTATTGTTGTTTATTTTTATATCATCACTAATGTAAGGTTTATGTCGAAAACACCTTGTTAAAACCGATTTCTAAAACCGTGTTTAAAACCCTTTTTACGGATTTCCAGAAGACAGACCGTCGAGAAAAGACGCAGCTACTGCTGCGCCTCTTTGAAGGAGCGCAGTCCCTGCTGCGCCTCTTCGTGAGGCTGCCGCGGTTCCTGCTTCCTTTCTTCTTCCTTCGTCCTTCGTCCTCTGTAATTCGTCAAGCTTTGTTCTGTTTCGATTGTTCTCTCTAATTCTTCGACACAATAGTCTAATAATTTTATGTATATTATTTATCATTCATTCACATGTTTAATTCGTCATTAGAACCCGACTTAAATCCCTTATAATCTTATATTTGCGGGTTTTCGTCATTAAACTCAATCCGGGTTGTAGAAATTCGATTCTTTCATGTTGGGTTTCTGGAATTCAATCTTCGATATATTTTTCATCTGTCTATTGTCATATTCGTCATTAATTTGTCATTAATTCGTTATTTTTAACCTATTTTGTTCACCCATGTCACTAATCGATCATTCATCCATGTAAATAATCCGTTTAATTCCGTCTCATCCATGTTTTGTTGCTTTTATGACCATTAATCACATGTAAATAACCTGATAATCACTTTCATCCGAGTAAATATATTAATCAATCATTTAAAATCACCAATTAATATTAACGATTTGCAGTTCCAGCTTCACAGCCAGAACTCAACCATGGAACAGACGCAGCAACTGCTGCGCCTCTTCCAAAGGGCGCAGTCCTGCTGCGCCTGTTCCAGGTTGAGTTCTGTCTCTGAACTTCCATTGTTGCTTGACCTAGTTCAATTAGCTTACGTATAATTGACTATTAATCGTATTATCACCTGCTGATCTGTTTGTTAATTCGTTCGTTAATTCTTTCTTTTATTCTTTTTCTCAAATTATCCGTTTTAAAGGTATCTTCGACATAAATCGCTCAACCCATTGTAATTTTTATTGTAATTTTCTATTTTTGTATTATTTATCGCACTTGTATGATTTATTTGTATGCCTGCATATGTAATTGAGCATTAAATCCTACTTCGACCCTAATTGTATGCTAAATTATGTGTCAACCGACTTAGTCTATTCTTCACATGCTAGGATTAAAACTTGGATGTTGCATTGCATGCATATAATCAACGATATATCGAGTATAGATGATGTCCCTAATCATTAGTAGAGGCCGCTATCGAGGCGGGCGGGATTAGGTATGGCAACCCACCCTTTAAACCAAAACTCTTTTAAAAGCACTTAGCATCCCGTTATAATGCTTGTATAAATGTTTGTACCTTACATGATCACCATTTCTAAACGAAACCATGACGATTTTTGTAAAAATCAAAACTCTTTTTTAAACAAGAATTTTCGAAGAGGCCATTGATTAGCGCAAAACCCAGTCGAAACTCTGTCCGTTTGTCGAGTCAAAATTTGGGCCCAAACCCATTTCAAAACCTCACTTTGAGTCCACTCCTACAACTACACTATAGTTGACTAGGATACACATTTTCAAAACTTTGTCTTTTCTTCAAAACTCACTCAACACAAGTGGCACACACCCACTTCAACAGTCAAAACATTTATTCTCTTTGCAAGTGTGTTAGGATGGTCGAGCGTGTTTTGATTCGTCATCGATCTCTTATCCAGTTTTCAAGATGCCTGGAACCAGTGACACGAACCTCCACCAACTTCAAGATGGTAATGATCGAATCCTAGCCGCACTAGCTCAAATCCAAGTTACTCAAGATCAAGTGTATGATCGCCTTGACACCATCGAGGTCCGGATCTATGCCGTAAAGGGGAGATTGCCTCCTCACGAAAGTGAAGTAGTGGGTGACTTCGCGAGTGAATCCAAGGACGAAAATCCTCTCATGGGAATGATTGTAGCCGAAAAAAGGCTCCAATACTTAGAAGAGCAATTGATGTACCTTAAAGGAGATGACATTTATAGGGAGTACAACTGCAAGTATGAGGCCGTCAACTCCAAATTGCCAACTAACTTCAATATGACGGATATCCCTAAATTCAAGGGACATAAAAACCCTTTGAACCACATCCGTGCCTTCAAGGATTACATATCTATCAAAGGCATCAAACCCGAGATGTTCTTAAGGATCTTTCCTTCATCTCTTGACACCATCCCAAACCAATGGTTCTACTCCTTAGATCACAAGAAGATCGCTACTTGGGAAGATGCCGCGATCGAATTTGCTAAGCAATATGCGGATAATGCCGAGATCCAAGTTAACATGCGTACTCTAGAGGTTCTTACCCAAAATGACAAATAAGGATTCACCGACTTCCTAAGTAGGTGGAGGAAGACTAGTACCCAACTAGTTGAACGCCCGGATGAGGCTTGATGCGTGTCATTTATATGATGTTTTGCACCTCATGTTACACGAATTTCAGAGCTCAATTGAATAGTTTATGCTACTATTTTCCTTGTTTCGTGTATTTCTTCCTTTTTGTGTGATATTGCAGAAATATGAAGATTTCAGTGGAAAATAAGCCGAATCCGTCCCTAAGTACTTAGCATTGCATTTGACATGGAGTATTGACTCGAGGAATGAGCTTGGTGCGCGTTTCAAGGCCTAAAGATAGCAAAAGCAAGGGTGCGTACGAGTTTAACAAGCGAAGAAGCATTTCACGACATTGCAGCCTAGTTCAGGTGGCTATATCTCAAGTTCTAGAGCAGATAATCAAGTGATTCCAATTGGAGGTGAAAGCTTATCCTCTTAGCTTTCCAACGCCGTGTAGAAACCCTGATTTTACCACGTAACGAAGAAATGGCAGCTGTTTTAAGATCGGTGCGCGCTGTAGGAATCGTCAGAATGAAATTCTGTACAGCACCTTTGGTCGATCGACTGACCTCAATGGTCGATCGACCACCACGCGAGCTGATGCGCAAATTAAAAGATCGAGAATTAGAAAGCTCAATGTATTCTTAGGTTTAGGAATAAAAGTGCGTGATATTCCTATAAAAACTAACTTATGTTTTCAGAATAATCATCAGTTTTTGGAGGAGAGACATTAGGTCTCGAGTTTAGCATAGTTTACATTCAAATACTTTAATTTCTCAATAAAGTTCTTCTTTGCATTCGGGTTTGTTCCTCCTGCTTTCTTTATTTCTGGTAATTCTTGCTCTGAATTTTGTTCTTTCTTCGTAGTATAGAATTGTTAGTTAGAATCCCTAAGCCCTAATTTCTCTTTATGCGATTTTACTGTCTATTTAATTTAATTATGAATTCGGTTATTTGCATCTTTAGTTTTGTTTCCATTATTATCGTTGTTATGTCTAGCTAAATCAACCCCGCTAAGATGTAGGGGATCTATGGCGTAGATGGCATTAGAATAGGTGACCCCGTATTAAGGCTTGGTCGATCGACTGGCTTAACTAGTCGGTCGACTGAGCCGGTTGGTCGATCGACCGTAGCTGGTCGATCGATCGACTTTCAGCGTCTGGTTTTGTTTTGTTTGTTTCGTTAAGTGCTTTATCTTTCAATGAGACCGAGAGGAGACTTGATAGATGCTTAAACTTGACCATCCCGTAGATCGAGAGATAGGAATGGACAATAATTAACGAATTAAAACAACTAAATTGCTAAGATCGAGAGATAACGTGATTTAGTTTGCATTAGGAATCATTAATCAAGAACGAGAGTTAGTATTAACGAGACTTAGGGATTAGTAGCATAGGCCGAGAGGTAGTTACTATTTGACATGGACCGAGAGGACTTGTTTTCCCCATCCTTCGCGACCGTATTTCAAAGTTACCTAGGATTATGTGCCATCGCAGCGATAGTGAACCGACCGTCTTAGCATTTCTTTTATCATTGTTTACCGTCCTTATTTACTTTTACTTGTTTATTTAGTTTATGTTGTTAGATTTAGTTATAATTTACATCAAAACCCCCCTCATTGTTACCGTTAGACTAAAATTAGAAACAACTATTATCTCCCTACCTCCCTGCGGATCGACCCTTACTACCGCTTGCTAGTAGTAGTTTGGAATTTATAAATATTATTTTTGGTACTCACAACGACGGGTATCAAATTTTGGCGCCGTTGCTTGAGGCAGCGCTAGTTTTAGTTGTTTTTTTTAGTCCAGTGCTTCGCCTCAAGGTAAGACTCGAGTTTCTTGAGGCGCTTCTTATCTTCTTCTTTAGTGTTGTTTATTTGCAAGATTTCAAGGTCCACTCATGTTCCATTCTCGGGAGCGAGAAGGTCTTTGTTTTGTGAGAGATGCGGCGGAGTGGGACACACATCTGAGGCATGCAGGCACCCTAAGGAGAAGATGTTTGCTTTCCATCAACTTCAGCTCGACAATTCGTATAATTACGCTCCTACTTCACCGCAGCAACCATATGAGCCTCCTTATGAAACCCCACTACCATCCACTCCGTCACAAAGAAGAGTTGAAAACGAAGTTGCGGTGTTGACGAGTCTAGTCACCGCTTATGGTGGAGGTACGAGGAAGAGTAATGCGGCAAACCATGCCTTAATCACGAACCTGATATCTCAAATTGCCACATTAGACAAGAATGCAGCTGAGATACCGAGTCAATTTCACTATCTGAATCAGCGTACTGAGACCGTACATGCAATGACGCTGAGGAGCGGGTGTGCTCTCGATGGACCTAAGAAAGCTGCTGGAAAAGGAAAGAAGAAAAAGAGCGAGAAAAAGACGGACAACAGCAATTCCGGTCGATCGACCGCATCACCTATTCGATCGACCACTCCGCGATCCTCAGTGACACCTTCTGATCTCTCTGTTCATTCTGGAAAAGAAGAAATCAGTCGATCGACCGACCACACTGGTCGATCGACCGATGATGCTGCTGATGATGGGCCAATTCGTCCTTCAATGCCAGATAACTTGAGGGATTTCTTGTTTCGGGATGAGACGACTCCGAAATTATTGAGGCAAGACCCAAATGCTGATGGGTCAGTCCCGGTTCCGAAGTATGACCCGATGTCGGTCAATGGTTCATTCCTGAGACGGTCTAAAGAAGGGTCAAGTTACAACAAAGACAAAGTAGTGGATTTTCAGCCTAAGTCCACTGATGCCGGTATGAGAGACCTAGAGAAGAGGGCAAAGCTACTTCTGACAGCTCCTTATCCGGAAAGACTAGTGCCAACCAAAGATGAGGTAACATTCGATAAATTCAAAGATGTCGTGCGTAGTCTTAACGTGCAAATTCCTTTCTTAGAGCTAGTTAATCAAATACCTGCATATACGAAGTTCATGAAACAGTTGCTAGCTAAGAAGAGGTCTTTGAATATTGTGGAGTCAGTGCATTTAACTGAAGAGTCTAGTTCGTACTTAACTCACACTGCTACTCATAAACTGCCCGACCTGGTAGTTTCTCCGTCCCCCGCATATTGGTACCTTCTCAATTGAGAAGGAATTATGTGATTTAGGGGCTAGTGTCGGTGTTATGCCTTTGAGTCTGGCTAAGAAGTTGGGATTGACTAGATTTGCCATTACGACATGATCAGTGCAAATGGTCGACCGTTATGCGATTCGACCCAAGAGGGGTCTTAGAGAATGTGGCTGTTCAAATTGAAAAGTTCTTTTTCCCTGTTGACTTTGTTGTTTTGGATATTCCTGAAGATGTCAACACCCCAATTATTTTGGGAAGACCGTTTTTGCACACTGTTGGTGCAATAATTGATGTAGGGGAAAGAACTTTGAGATTTAAGGTAGGGAAGCACTCTATTATGTTTGCCCCCAAATCTCCCTAGGAAGAAAGACCCCATGTGGCCCATGACCTGTAATATGATTTCTGAAAAGAAATCTTATTTTGTGCTTTCGACATTCCCACTTCCTTACCCGTACCTATTCCTGTTCGACACCTCCGCCCCAAATTGGGAGCAATATGGAGGACAATTCTCTTGTTTTGAATGTTGCAGAACCGGTTTGGGAAGGAAGAGCCGCTAATGCTCCAAATGTGAAGGAACCCATTGTTCGAGAGGCGGTGCGGGATGTCGAGCTATGGCACCGACGAGGAGCCGATGAGGAGCCCAAGAAGAAGGAGCCGATGTAAAGATTTCGGAGTCAGATCTTGAGTGTGAGGAGCTAGAAGATGATGGCTGTGCTTGGGAAGATGCTAGAGATGACCCATTGAGTATTCCAAATCGGAGTAGAGTGGAGTCCAACTTCGAGATGAGCACTCATGAAAGCTACTTCATGTGGCGAAGCCTTGGTGGAGATTTTTCAGCAGCTTTCCGTTGATCTATTTATTGCTTTTAGACCATTTATCATTTTTCGTGTGCGCGAG
The DNA here is from genome assembly GCF_048544455.1 of Silene latifolia. Taxonomy (NCBI): domain Eukaryota; kingdom Viridiplantae; phylum Streptophyta; class Magnoliopsida; order Caryophyllales; family Caryophyllaceae; genus Silene; species Silene latifolia. The sequence continues at coordinate 36,963,239 of NC_133530.1, read as the reverse complement.
ACTTCGCTTTTATTTATGTTTGCTTAGGATTTAAGACCTTTAGACTTTACATTTGGGTTTTGCGCAATTTTGGGCGCGTTATTATGTGCTTTTGCAGGTATAAAGACCATATTAGCTCTCTTTATTGAGCTAATTAGACGAAATCAGAAAGTTACAAAAGATTAGTTGATCGATCGATCTGTGTGGTCGATCGATCGAGCCGCATGATTCCAGGAGCTTGCTCGACACATTGGTCGATCGACTGAGTAATATGGTCGATCGACCGAGGACGCTGATGTACCTGTTCACGATCACTCCCCTGCTGTGTTTGGTCGATTTGCGAAATTAAGGGAGTTTTCTACTCCACTTTATTTTCCGTCATATATCTGATTTCTTCCATTTTCTTAATTTTGCACATAATTACCGTCCCAATTTTGCTTTCTTGGTTTTATGCGTGGTATTTTTGTCTTTTCAGGTACCTATTAGTAGCGCTGTTGGCTACTGAAACCTCCTGGCTCACGCTGGTTTGGGGAGGTTTCCTTTTTGCTGCGTTTAAAGTCTTGTGAGTTCCCGATTTCCACTTCATGTCTTGTTTGTTTAATTTCACGCAAATTCCCGTTTTTCCTTTTATTTCATTACATGATTTTGCACAATGGGGACATTGTGCGATTTGGTTTGGGGAAGGGTTTTGCGTTGCATTTCATTTGCTTGCATTCACGTTTACAGTTTGTCTTGCATTGTTGTTTATTTTCTCTTATATATACAGGAAATTAAAAAAAAACTGAAAAATTTCAAAAAATTCAAATAAATGCATGTTTATTTTAGCATATAGGTTGAGTCGGAACGGTAGTATTTCAATGATGACATTGCATTTGCATCTGTTTTTGCCTAAGCCTTGCTAATTGACATGTTATTAGTAGAATCATATATGCATAGTCTACGAGTTTTTGTTAAATTTCTTGCTGAACTTGATAACTTGACTTTGATTTTTGGCAAACTACATCATATTCTGAGATTTAGAGCCTTATAACTGGTGACATTCATTACCAGTTTATCTAGGAATGTGAGTAGTACTCCTTATGAGACATGTTACATAAATGTGCATAAATATGAACTTAATCTGCTTAATACCTGTATGCATTCGGTTTGTGGTTTGTTGACACATGTGGTAGAGGTTCCCTTTTCTCATTTTGCCCATGAAACCTCTCATAGCCAAATTTAGCCTTTTGTCCCTTAACTACATCCTATATTCAGCCTGCCTTTGTCAAGCTAGTAGCCTTAGTTTTCGGGAATATGTTTATTGCGATTTGGTTATATGCTCATTTTTGAGATGATGATGGACAAAAAGAATGAAGGAGGAAAAAGAATTGAGAAAGTTGAAAAGAAAGAGAAAAAAAAAAAGAAAAAAAGTGTGCTTACTGTAGAATCCGGTCGATCGACTGTTCCTTTGGTCGATCGATTGCAGCCCGAGAAAAAGAAAGAAAAAAATCACATGTTTCAATTATTATGATTTGGTGATTTTCACTCCCATGTTATCATCTATATTCTTTGGGGAGTTAACTTTTATGGAAGTTGCGAGATTTGTGCTTGATAATTAGCACCGGTTTTATTGTTGATTATGAGCAAGAAGTTGGATGTTGTCATATGGTTTTGTTTAGGTACTAGCTTGGCCGCCTATACCTCCACATTCCCATAAATGTTTTGCCTCTTCTTGCCCAAACCTCACATATCCAAATTTACCTCGACATGTGTCATGGTCATTTGTTTGGTTGGAATGCATATGTACGGTTGTAGAGATTACTTTCATATTAGATTGCAGGCATTGTGGACAAGGCCCTCGGGAACTGCGTCCGCGGGATCCACACTGGGCATAATCGACTCGAGGTTCTTTCGAATCGAATTAAGACATATTAGAGTCGCCACCAAGTTTTTTGGGAACTTGGAACCGTTCAAGTCAACTTTACACCTTTCATCGAAAAGCATAAAGCCCATCGACTACGAGTGATTAAAGATAAAGACTTGTACCCTATATCACTCGATTTGAATGACTCTCGTAATCCAATGGTATTTAGACGGATCCACAAACCATAGATCTTGAGTAAGGGGTGAGGGTACGTGTTGGGAAGCCCATAAGGACACCCAACCCCGCCCGTCAATAACGGCCTCTACTAAGTCAAGTGTCGGATTTCAAACAAGGTCATAGCTACTACGATGTATGATATGCAAACGTTGTTTTAACCCTATCATGTGACAACAATTTCTATGTCGTTTTAGATGCAACTAAACTAACTTTGTCAAAGTTGTAATTTAGCATGTGGGTTGATTGATCTAGCAACATGTAAAGCAAACAAACAAGGCTTAAGGGGGAATGGGGGAGCCGTTGGGATCTACCTATTACAAACCAGGCATTTCATGCCGACACAACGATAAATAAATTACAACTCGATCTAATTACAATTGCTACATACAACTCAAAACACGACACAAAACACACGGCCATTAGGCCTTGAAAACCGTGCACATGAGGGTGGCCCGCGGCTCACATGACCCACGGTCCTTGGGTCACTCCTCGTAATGCGTGCTCGCGCTTAATCTCATCGAATTAGACATAAGGCTACGCACCAAAGCATGCATTAGCATAAACCGGGCCATGTTGCTTTAAACAACATGCGGTTTACTACGCTCCTACAAGCATTGGGGAACAACCGTCTAACCAAACAAGACCAAGGTTTTTGAAGAGGTTTTGACTCAAAAGAGGTAAAACAAACTCGAAAATTACAACTCAATAAACAACGATAAATTACAAGCTAACAAACGACAAAGAACGAAAGGTAAGAAATAAAGCGAGACAAAGAAAGACGTGGCTAACCCCACGGCCTAAAGCCACGGCCAAGATAAAGCCAACCTAGTTCCTAAGTTAGATTCATTGGTTAGATCGAATGATTGCGAAAAGGGATAGGAAACAAATTAGAAAACGAGTTAAAAACGATGTCGATTGACTGTCGCGCAAGGGTGCATTCTACACGGCCTAAAGGGTCTAATTAGGTCAAATTCGCTAATTAATTTAACTCATCGAGTGTCAATAAGAAGGTGCTAATCACGCACTCTTATACTAGCGAGAAATTAGGTGAAAGAGAGAGATGCATTCAATTAATTACAGAATCGTCGATTGATTTTATAACTTACGTCGAAGCCACCTATCGTGTCTAATTAGGTTATTAAATTAAATTAAAGTCATCTAAATACGTCATAGGTTAACAACCAGAGGTTAAACTAACATGCAACGGGTCCTAGGGTCTGTCGATTTGGCCGAAACAAAAGGGGGTCGAAAACGAAGAACAAAGTTAGATAATTGTTTTATTTATGCCCTACTTTGAACACGAGGATATGTAAATGAGACGGGGGTGTACGACCGACAGATGTAGCGGTTTCTTTTCCCATCTCAAGTCAACGCGGGTGTTCATAGTGGTACTTTAACTCATACTCGGACTAACTAGTTTCATAGTTAATTTAAAACAATCGATAAACAAGCGAAAAAACAAACAAAAAAAGACAATAAAAAAGGCATAAAAAAACGAAATAAAAAGAGAAAAGAGAAGGGGATTTGATGCACCCTCAACCTACATGTATCGTTGACACCGTCTTGGGTCGTCATCGATGGTAGATTTTATCTCGAGAGGCCGTCGTCGACGAAGAACAAAGCAAACACGGGTTTTGGAAAGTTTCTGGACAGCGATTTTAAAACAGTGATATCTCCCTCGTTTCACGACGAAAATTCGATTCGAAAGATGTTTTGGAAACTAGAAAGAGAGGAGAACAAGGATCTTAAAGCAACCCCTGCTCGTTTTGGGTTATTGGGCACGAAAAACGAGCACAAACAGAACTGGACAGACAAGAGTAAACCGCGAAAACAGAGTGTTATTTCACTCTGTTTTTCGAGGGATCTCGTGTACTCTCAAGGGCAATTTGGCTCGTAAATCTTTGTCTAATGTGTAGATGGATGTTATGTGGTTAATTAGGAACAAGAAACTCGAATTTTTATGGAGTTTTGATGGAGGAACGAAAGGGTTTTCGAAGAGGACACACAAACAGTTTCAGTTTGTATGTCGGTTTTGTTTAGGGTTTTTGAAGGATGTTTAGGGTTTGTTTCTGAGGTTTAAAGCTTGTATGTGATGCTTGGATGTATGGAGGACTTAGAGGAATGATTGTATGGTGAAGGGGTCGTATTTATAGGGAGTTAAAATAGGTTAAAAGAGAGGGGAGGCAAATCGGGCTAGCTGAACATAGCTGCTGTCCAGCAGCTTTTGGGGGGGTTTCTAGGGTTCGTTTTTGGGGTTTTCTTGGTGATTAAGCTAGGATAATATGGGTAGGATACTAGGGTATGGGTTAGGGTTAATGGGTACGGGTCTTGGTAGTGTTTGGAGCGGGTTTGGGCTCGAGAATTGGCGGCCAAAACAGGGGACTGTTGCGGTTTGGTGCGGGCTGCTTGTGGCCTGTTTCGAACGAGAATTTGGGCCATGGTATGGGGGTTCGAACATGGGTGGATGGGTATTGGTCTAGGTGGGTTAGTGTACTCGAGATTCGTGCCAATTCGTAAAGGAAACGGGCTCAAAAACCGAGCTAAAATCGAGCTCAAAAACAAGTGTTCAAAACGAGTTTTCTTCGCTTTTCAAATCGATTTTTCAAATCAATTAATAAATTGAAATAAATGACTTTTCAAATCAAATATACTCATACAATGATTTTTCAAATCAAATATTTATTTTATTTTCAATAAAATAAACTTAAGAAAATAAATTCAAAATAAAGCTTTAATTTAAATATCATTTAAACTAAATAAAAAATGAATTCACTTAAAAAACATATTAATTTTAAATATCATTTAAAATAACAAAAATGAACTCACTAAAAACATTAAAATAAATATCATTTAAATTAACAGACTGAATTCACTAAAAAAAACATTAATTTAAATATCATTTAAATTAATAAGATACTTTATCGACGACGCCCATTCTACCTCGTAAAACGAGCTCCAAATAATGACAATGACAACTAAAGAATACATGTGTCCTATCATCATCGGGTGTTTGTCGGGTTCTCTATAAATTCCAATATCGACGGATACGGGTATCTACAGGCATGTTCTTATAGGTCGCAGTTAGGTGAGAGTCTTTACAAAACCAATTCTTTCTATCTTTACATTATTCACCTGTGCTTGTTTGAGTGATATGAGCGACCCGTGAGAGTCCAATTTGATGAGTCTCTACAGTTGACGGTTCAGCAGTTTTTAACGAATACATAACTCGTTTGCATAGTTCATGTTGCTAATTGATTGTTGATTTGTAGCATTAAACTGGTTTAGGCTTTACAGTTTGCATTTCGCTCTGAGATTGAACTCGTTCCATTAGGTTCTAAGATCGAGTCTAGTTCTTGCTTGGGGACAAGCAAGGGTTTGGTTTGGGGAAGTTTGATGCGTGTCATTTATATGATGTTTTGCACCTCATTTTACACGCATTTCAGAGCTCAATTGAATAGTTTATGCTACTATTTCCCTTGTTTCGTGTATTTCTTCCTTTTTGTGTGATATTGCAGAAATATGAAGATTTCAGTGGAAAATAAGCCGAATCCGTCCCTAAGTACTTAGCATTGCATTTGACATGGAGTATTGACTCGAGAAATGAGCTTGGTGCGCGTTTCAAGGCCTAAAGATAGCAAAAGCAAGGGTGCGTACGAGTTTAACAAGCGAAGAAGCATTTCACGACATTGCAGCCTCATTCAGGTGGCTATATCTCGAGTTATAGAGCAGATAATAGAGTGATTCCAATTGGAGGTGAAAGCTTATCCTCTTAGCTTTCCAACGCCGCGTAGAAACCCTGATTTTACCAAGTAACGAAGAAATGGCAGCTGTTTTAAGATCGGTGCGCTGCAGAATCGTCGAATGCAGTGCATGACAAGACCTTTGGTCGATCAACTGACCTCAGTGGTCGATCGACCACCACGTGAGCTGATGCACAAATTAAAAGATCGAGAATTAGAAAGCCCAATGTATTCTTAGGTTTAGGAATAAAAGTGCGTGATATTCCTATAAAAACTAACTTATGTTTTCAGAATAATCATCAGTTTTTGGAGGAGAGACATTAGGTCTCGAGTTTAGCATAGTTTACATTCAAATACTTTAATTTCTCAATAAAGTTCTTCTTTGCATTCGGGTTTGTTCCTCCTGCTTTCTTTATTTCTGGTAATTCTTGCTCTGAATTTTGTTCTTTCTTCGTAGTATAGAATTGTTAGTTAGAATCCCTAAGCCCTAATTTCTCTTTATGCGATTTTACTGTCTATTTAATTTAATTATGAATTCGGTTATTTGCATCTTTAGTTTTGTTTCCATTATTATCGTTGTTATGTCTAGCTAAATCAACCCCGCTAAGATGTAGGGGATCTATGGCGTAGATGGCATTAAAATAGGTGACCCCGTATTAGGGCTTGGTCGATCGACTGGCTTAACTAGTCGGTCGACTGAGCCGGTTGGTCGATCGACTGGGGTAGCTGGTCGATCGACTGACTTCGCGTTTGGTTTTGCTTTGTTTGTTTCGTTAAGTGCTTTATCTTTCAATGAGACCGAGAGGAGACTTGATAGATGCTTAAACTTGACCATCCCATAGATCGAGAGATAGGAATGGACAATAATTAACGAATTAAAACAACTAAATTGCTAAGATCGAGAGATAACGTGATTTAGTTTGCATTAGGAATCATTAATCAAGAACGAGAGTTAGTATTAATGAGACTTAGGGATTAGTAGCATAGGCCGAGAGGTAGTTACTATTTGACATGGACCGAGAGGACTTGTTTTCCCCATCCTTCGCGACCGTATTTCAAAGTTACCTAGGATTATGTGCCATCGCAGCTATAGTGAACCGACCGTCTTAGCATTTCTTTTATCATTGTTTACCGTCCTTATTTACTTTTACTTGTTTATTTAGTTTATGTTATTAGATTTAGTTATAATTTACATCAAAACCCCCCCTCATTGTTACCGTTAGACTAAAATTAGAAGCAACTATTATCTCCCTACCTCCCTGCGGATCGACCCTTACTACCGCTTGCTAGTAGTAGTTTGGAATTTGTAAATATTATTTTTGGTACTCACAACGACGGGTATCAAATTTTGGCGCCGTTGCCGGGGAGGCAGCGCTAGTTTTAGTTGTTTTTTTTTTAGTCTGTGCTTCGCCTCAAGGGAAGACTAAGTTTCTTGAGGCAGTTCTTATCTTCTTCTTTAGTGTTGTTTATTTGCAGTACTTCAGCAGGGTCCACTCATGTTCCATTCTCAGGAGCAGCAGGTGCTGTTTTGTGAGAGATGCGGCGGAGTGGGACACACATCTGAGGCATGCAGGCACCCTAAGGAGAAGATGTTTGCTTTCCATCAACTTCAGCTCGACAATTCGTATAATTACGCTCCTACTTCACCGCAGCAACCATATGAGCCTCCTTATGAAACCCCACTACCATCCACTCCGTCACAAAGAAGAGTTGAAAAACGAAGTTGCAGAGTTGACGAGTCTAGTGCAGCTGCTTATGGTGGAGGTACAGAAGAGTAATGCGGCAAACCAGGCCTTAATCACGAAGCTGATATCTCAAATTGCCATATTAGACAAGAATGCAGCTGAGATACCGAGTCAATTTCACTATCTGAATCAGCGTATTGAGACCGTACATGCAATGACGCTGAGGAGCGGGTGTGCTCTCGATGGACCTAAGAAAGCTGCTGGAAAAGGAAAGAAGAAAAAGAGCGAGAAAAAGACGGACAACAGCAATTCCGGTCGATCGACCGCATCACCTAGTCGATCGACCACTCCGCGATCCTCGGTGACACCTTCCTCGATCTCTCTGTTCATTCGGAAAAGAAGAAATCACCGATCGATCGACCACACCGGTCGATCGACCGATGATGCTGCTGATGATGGGCCAATTCGTCCTTCAATGCCAGATAACTTGAGGGATTTCTTGTTTCGGGATGAGACGACTCCGAAATTATTGAGGCAAGACCCAAATGCTGATGGGTCAGTCCCGGTTCCGAAGTATGACCCGATGTCGGTCAATGGTTCATTCCTGAGACGGTCTGAAGAAGGGTTAAGTTACAACAACGACAAAGTAGTGGATTTTCAGCCTAAGTCCACTGATGCCGGTATGAGAGACCTAGAGAAGAGGGCAAAGCTACTTCTGACAGCTCCTTATCCGGAAAGACTAGTGCCAACCAAAGATGAGGTAACATTCGATAAATTCAGAGATGTCGTGCGTAGTCTTAACATGCAAATTCCTTTCTTAGAGCTAGTTAATCAAATACCTGCATATACGAAGTTCATGAAACAGTTGCTAGCTAAGAAGAGGTCTTTGAATGTTGTGGAGTCGATGCATTTAATCAAGAGTCTAGTTCGTACTTAACTCACACTCGCTACTCATAAACCGTCGACCCCCAGTAGTTTCTCTGTCCCTCAATATTGGTACCTTCTCAATTGAGAAGGCATTATGTGATTTAGGGGCTAGTGTCGTGTTATGCCTTTGAGTCCGCTAAGAAGTTGGGATTGACTAGATTTGCCATTACGACATGATCAGTGCAAATGGTGACCGTTATGCGATTCGACCGGTAGGGGTCTTAGAGAATGTGGCTGTTCAAATTGAAAAGTTCTTTTTCCCTGTTGACTTTGTTGTTTTGGATATTCCTGAAGATGTCAACACCCCAATTATTTTGGGAAGACCGTTTTTGCACACTGCTGGTGCAATAATTGATGTAGGGGAAAGAACTTTGAGATTTAAGGTAGGGAAGCACTCTATTATGTTTGCCCGAGTCCCTAGGAAGAAAGACCCCATGTGGCCCATGACTGTAATATGATTTCTGAAAAGAAATCTTATTTTGTGCTTTCTGACATTCCCACTTCCTTACCTGTACCTATTCCTGTTCTGACACCTCCGCCCCAGATTGGGAGCAATATGGAGGACAATTCTCTTGTTTTGAATGTTGCAGGAACCGGTTTGGGGAAGGAAGAGCCGCTTAATGCTCCAGCTGTGAAGGAACCCATTGTTCGAGAGGGCGGTGCAGGATGTCGAGCTATGGCACTCGACGAGGAGCCGATGAGGAGCCCAAGAAGAAGGAGCCAGTAAAGATTTCGGAGTCAGATCTTGAGTGTGAGGAGCAAGAAGATGATGGCCGTGCTTGGGAAGATGCTAGAGATGACCCATTGAGTATTCCAGTCGGAGTAGAGTGGAGTCCAACTTCTGAGATGAGCACTGCGGAAGCTACTTCATGTAGGCAGAAGCCTTGGTCGGAGATTTTTCGCAGTTTCCGTTGATCTATTTATTGATTTTAGACCATTTATCGTTTTTCGTGTGCGCGAGACTTCGCTTTTATTTATGTTTGCTTAGGATTTAAGACCTTTAGACTTTACATTTGGGTTTTGCGCAATTTTGGGCGCGTTATTATGTGCTTTTGCAGGTATAAAGACCATATTAGCTCTCTTTATTGAGCTAATTAGACGAAATCAGAAAGTTACAAAGATTAGTTGATCGATCGATCGCTGTGTGATCGATCGACCGAAATTGCCGCCCTGGAGCTTCATTCTCGACACATTGGTCGATCGACCGAGTAATATGGTCGATCGACCGAGGACGCCGCTTGCACTGTTCACGATCACTCCCCTGCCGTGTTTGGTCGATTTGCGGAATTAAGGGAGTTTTCTACTCCACTTTATTTTCCGTCATATATCTGATTTCTTCCATTTTCTTAATTTTGCACATAATTACCGTCCCAATTTTGCTTTCTTGGTTTTATGCGTGGTATTTTTGTCTTTCCAGTACCTATTAGTAGCGTGCTGCCACGAAACCTCCTGGCTCACGCTGGTTTGGGGAGGTTTCCTTTTTGCTGCGTTTAAAGTCTTGTGAGTTCCCGATTTCCACTTCATGTCTTGTTTGTTTAATTTCACGCAAATTCCCGTTTTTCCTTTTATTTCATTACATGATTTTGCACAATGGGGACATTGTGCGATTTGGTTTGGGGAAGAGTTTTGCGTTGCATTTCATTTGCTTGCATTCACGTTTACAGTTTGTCTTGCATTGTTGTTTATTTTCTCTTATATATACAGGAAATTAAAAAAAAAACTGAAAAATTTCAAAAAATTCAAATAAATGCATGTTTATTTTAGCATATAGGTTGAGTCGGAACGGTAGTATTTCAATGATGACATTGCATTTGCATCTGTTTTTGCCTAAGCCTTGCTAATTGACATGTTATTAGTAGAATCATATATGCATAGTCTACGAGTTTTTGTTAAATTTCTTGCTGAACTTGATAACTTGACTTTGATTTTTGGCAAACTACATCCTATTCTGAGATTTAGAGCCTTATAACTGGTGACATTCATGACCAGTTTATCTAGAAATGTCAGTAGTACTCCTTATGAGACATGTTACATAAATGTGCATAAATATGAACTTAATCTGCTTAATACCTGTATGCATTCGGTTTGTGGTTTGTTGACACATGTGGTAGAGGTTCCCTTTTCTCATTTTGCCCATGAAACCCCTCATAGCCAAATTTAGCCTTTTGTCCCTTAACTACATCCTATATTCAGCCTGCCTTTGTCAAGCTAGTAGCCTTAGTTTTCGGGAATATGTTTATTGCGATTTGGTTATATGCTCATTTTTTAGATGATGATGGACAAAAAGAATGAAGGAGGAAAAAGAATTGAGAAAGTTGAAAAGAAAGAGAAAAAAAAAAAAGAAAAAAAAAATGATTCAAAAAAGAAAAAAAGTGTGCTTACTGTAGAATCCGGTCGATCGACTTTTCCTTTGGTCGATCGATTGCAGCCCGAGAAAAAGAAAGAAAAAAATCACATGTTTCAATTATTATGATTTGGTGATTTTCACTCCCATGTTATCATCTATATTCTTTGGGGAGTTAACTTTTATGGAAGTTGCGAGATTTGTGCTTGATAATTAGCACCGGTTTTATTGTTGATTATGAGCAAGAAGTTGGATGTTGTCATATGGTTTTGTTTAGGTACTAGCTTGGCCGCCTATACCTCCACATTCCCATAAATGTTTTGCTTCTTCTTGCCCATACCTCACATATCCAAATTTACCTCGACATGTGTCATAGTCATTTGTTTGGTTGGAATGCATATGTACGGTTGTAGAGATTACTTTCATATTAGATTGCAGGCATGTTCTTATAGGTCGCAGTTAGGTGATAGTCTTTACAAAACCAATTCTTTCTATCTTTACATTATTCACCTGTGCTTGTTTGAGTGATATGAGCGACCCGTGAGAGTCCAATTTGATGAGTCTCTACAGTTGACGGTTCAGCAGTTTTTAACAACTACATAACTCGTTTGCATGGTTCATGTTGCTAATTGATTCTTGATTTGTAGCATTAAATTTGTTTAGGCTTTACAGTTTGCATTTCGCTCTGAGATTGAACTCGTTCCATTAGGTTCTAAGATCGAGTCTAGTTCTTGCTTGGAGACAAGCAAGGGTTTGGTTTGGGGAAGTTTGATGCGTGTCATTTATATGATGTTTTGCACCTCATTTTACACGCATTTCAGAGTTCAATTGAATAGTTTATGCTACTATTTCCCTTGTTTCGTGTATTTCTTCCTTTTTGTGTGATATTGCAGAAATATGAAGATTTCAGTGGAAAATAAGCCGAATCCGTCCCTAAGTACTTAGCATTGCATTTGACATGGAGTATTGACTCGAGGAATGAGCTTGGTGCGCGTTTCAAGGCCTAAAGATAGCAAAAGCAAGGGTGCGTACGAGTTTAACAAGCGAAGAAGCATTTCATGACATTGCAGCCTCGTTCAGGTGGCTATATCTCGAGTTCTAGAGCAGATAATCGAGTGATTCCAATTGGAGGTGAAAGCTTATCCTCTTATCTTTCCAACGCCGCGTAGAAACCCTGATTTTACCAAGTAACGAAGAAATGGCAGCTGTTTTAAGATCGGTGCACGCTGCAGGAATCGTCAGAATGCAATTCTGTACAGCACCTTTGGTCGATCGACTAACCTCAGTGGTCGATCGACCACCACCCGAGCTGATGCGCAAATTAAAAGATCGAGAATTTGAAAGCCCAATGTATTCTTAGGTTTAGGAATAAAAGTGCGTGATATTCCTATAAAAACTAACTTATGTTTTCAGAATAATCATCAGTTTTTGGAGGAGAGACATTAGGTCTCGAGTTTAGCATAGTTTACATTCAAATACTTTAATTTCTCAATAAAGTTCTTCTTTGCATTCGGGTTTGTTCCTCCTGCTTTCTTTATTTCTGGTAATTCTTGCTCTGAATTTTGTTCTTTCTTCGTAGTATAGAATTGTTAGTTAGAATCCCTAAGCCCTAATTTCTCTTTATGCGATTTTACTGTCTATTTAATTTAATTATGAATTCGGTTATTTGCATCTTTAGTTTTGTTTCCATTATTATCGTTGTTATGTCTAGCTAAATCAACCCCGCTAAGATATAGGGGATCTATGGCGTAGATGGCATTAGAATAGGTGACCCCGTATTAGGGCTTGGTCGATCGACTGGCTTAACTAGTCGGTCGACTGAGCCGGTTGGTCGATCGACTGGGGTAGCTGGTCGATCGACTGACTTCGCGTCTGGTTTTGCTTTGTTTGTTTCGTTAAGTGCTTTATCTTTCAATGAGACCGAGAGGAGACTTGATAGATGCTTAAACTTGACCATCCCGTAGATCGAGAGATAGGAATGGACAATAATTAACGAATTAAAACAACTAAATTGCTAAGATCGAGAAATAACGTGATTTAGTTTGCATTAGGAATCATTAATCAAGAACGAGAGTTAGTATTAATGAGACTTAGGGATTAGTAGCATAGGTCGAGAGGTAGTTACTATTTGACATGGACCGAGAGGACTTGTTTTCCCCATCCTTCGCGACCGTATTTCAAAGTTACCTAGGATTATGTGCCATCGCAGCTATAGTGAACCGACCGTCTTAGCATTTCTTTTATCATTGTTTACCGTCCTTATTTACTTTTACTTGTTTATTTAGTTTATGTTATTAGATTTAGTTATAATTTAATCAAAACCCCCCTCATTGTTACCGTTAGACTAAAATTAGAAACAACTATTATCTCCCTACCTCCCTGCGGATCGACCCTTACTACCGCTTGCTAGTAGTAGTTTGGAATTTATAAATATTATTTTTCGTACTCACAACGACGGGTATCAAGGCTACCCTTGTAGAGAAGTTCGTGGACAATCTAAAACCCATCTATGCCAATCATTTGAGATACCAAAACATCAAGACTTTCAAGGACTTAACCGTACTAGGGACAAGGATTGAAGATGACATCCATATAGGGCTCTTGTCCAAAACGGTAGGTCAAGGATATCAAGGCTCAACAAGTCGTTCATACGGCTCCACTAGCAAGACCGATGAAGTTAACCTTCTCGAGCCATCCAAGAAAAGTACCCCACCAAGGAAATTCACAAACCTTGGGGATACTTACTCCAACGCTCTTAAAAGGTTAATGAAGCAAGGCAAACTCCAACCCATAGAACCTACTCCCGAACCCGAAAATAAATCCAAGTTCTGGGACGAGAACTCGTACTGTGAATACCATAGGGGCAAGGGGCATGACACGGAAAAATGATACAAATTGAAAAATGTGCTCCAAGACATGATTGAAGATGGCCGACTACCAATACCGCCGGGAGGTAAACCCAACAACACTCAGAACCCTCTTTGGATTCTAGTGATTACAAGTGAAGAATCTACCTTAGATTGTTCACACCTCATTTCTCCAATTGAAGATGAGATCCATGCGATCGAGAGTGATAGATTCTACTCTACTATCTCTCCTACCATGTCCGACTTCATCACATGGGCAAGGAGTGTGGATAGGCAAGTTTGGGAATTAGAAAATGTGGTGACAACTTTACATGACCCCAACGCGACACCCAAGGAGCATGTGCCCCTAATCTTCTCTCAAAATGCTACTATGCAAGAAATAGTCACCGTGGTTGATAAACTAGTCGACCAAATCACGCGACTAGAATACGAGATCATGAGAATGAGAGAACTAGCTACGATCAACGGAGTATGGGCTGATGACGACGAGGACGAGTACCTCATTGAAAACTCCCTAGTCAAAGAAATAGTCCAAAATGGAGAAGGCCAAGATGTGGACCACCTAACTCGTTCGGGACGTCCATATCAAAACACCACTCAAAATGGTCCAACCAACGTTGTCACACCAAATGATAACAAAGATGACTCCACAGATCATTTGCTCAAGCAATTACAGAAGACAAAGGCTGATCTTTCAGTCTGGCAATTGGTAGCAAGCTCATTCCCACATCGCCAAGCTTTACTGCAAGCTTTGGCCAAGCTAAATGTAGCACATAACTCCACGCCCGAAGATTTAGTCAACTTGGTCTTCCAAGAATCACCGAAGCTAAGTAATCCTATTACTTTCTCAGACGAAGATTTGCCGCCTTTTGCCGCTAGTCACAACTTGGCTCTTTACATTACTGTCATTTGTCTAAAGAAGAATGTGCCAATGACCTTGGTAGATGATGGCTCCGTGGTCAACGTCATACCCCTCAAAACGGCATACAAATTAAGCATGAAAGAGTCGAATTGGACCCCTACCAATCAAGGTGTTCGCGCATATGATGGTACACGACGAAAGGTAGTAGGACTTGTTAACCTTACCATAGCCACAGGGCCAATTGAGCGAAAGGTTAACTTCCAGATAGTTGACATTGAAGCTTCCAAAGCGGTCACATCCACCCTTCATCAAAAGATCAAGATCCCACTAAATGGCAAAGTGGTGACGATCACTTCGTCACCCATCAAGGAAATAATCGAAAAGAAGTCAAACAATCAAGTCCTTGCAGATCCAGTATATGAACTTGGGGGCTTCCAAAGCATAAATGTCATAGAAAGCGAGTTGGCACCCTTATATTACGATCCCTACTCCAACTTGGTGGTCAACCATATACTCAAAGCCCAGGGATACTTCCCTGGAATGCCTTTGAACCCTATCCGAAGGAACACCTTCGCACCATACAAGGAAGGCAACTCAAAAAGGATACCACTTGGACTAGGGTACAAACCCACTAAAGAGGAAGTTCTCGAGATGCTTGCTCAAGTTCAAAACCGTAAGTACGTGGGAGTCCAAATGCGACCCTATCTCCCTACCCTAAACGGATACTTCATTAGGGAAGGAAGCCTAGAACTCTTTCACGGATTTCCCGTACCTTGACACTATCTCGAGAGGAAGCTAGCCGGAATCGAGATCTTTCACGATTGCTACTTCATCCCTCCAGAAACGGTTCCTACCGTCAAAACCCGTCAAGCACCTTGCTTAGACGAACAAGCCGTTAGTCTATTGTTTGGAGAGGATCGATTTGTTAGAGGCGCGCAGGATGAGATCATTACCATGATACTTCAAGACGATCGCTTCAACCCTACCGCGTTAATTACAGAAACAAACGCAAGTCAGCAGAAAGGATGGAGAAAATTAATCAAGTGGACCAACAATCAAGGAAGACTCTTCAAGCTCACCACTGGAGAAGGAGAGATGTTCAAAGAAGAACCAGAAGACGATGAGTTCGAATCAGAGTCAGAGTCGGAGTCAGAGTCAGAGTCTAGAGAAGTCTTCGGTTTCTTCGAAGCATGAAAAACTCGAAACCCGGCTTCTTCCTCTCCCTCGGTCAGATGCTTCTCTTTCTCCTTTTCCACCTCGCGCACCTTGTAGTCAACGGGCTCGCGCTTCCTCAATCTCTCGCGCTCTTCCGGAGTAGTAGCTTTCCTCCATCGCAGATAAGAATCCGACACCCACAAGGCATTAGCAGAAGAGTTCAAGAACCACACATTTCTTTGGGCCCATTTAATGGCCCACTCCCTTCGGCTCTCTGTAGTAAGCGCCACGGCGGTCTCATGGATCGTATCAAGCTTCGGGATCGTCTCGCTTTAGCCCAACCCGTCTCATCGCCTTTCCGGGAAGATGCACACCATGAATTCCAAGCCAGGAATGCGCACGGATCGAGTAGGATCCAAGGAAGACACTCCAGTGACAGATTTGAGGTGCCACCATGGTACAATCCACCTAATCAAAGAGCCATCATCACTCTTCAGTTTATTCTTCCAGTAATCGCAAACTCGAGTGAAGTCCACCATGTACAGCCTGATCCTCATTGCAATCGAACGAGCATGATAAGAAGGAACGTGAACTGGGGGCTCGATCAATCGAAGCCGTTCCATAAGCCAGACCTACCAAAAGCAGGTATTAGACATCAAAAAAAAAAAGAGAACAAAAAAACGACAAAAAAAAGAAGAAAGAAAAAAAAGAAAAAGTTCTTTTACCTGCAGAATGACGGGACTTCCCAAGTACGGTAGGTCACGATTGGCTTTCCTATTATCCAAGCCCAACAGGATCTCTCCTAAGCATAAACAAGCTGGGCTCCTGCGCAGCTCCATTTTCTCAACAAGGCCCAGAAGACGAGGATCACCTCTCAAGTCTTCTTCAACATGCCCTTGCAAGACATACACATGCAACAAGCAAAATCCAAAAGCCCTTCGCCTAGCAACATAAGAAACGGTGGGGTCGGCCCTATTAATGAATCGGTCAATAAAGTCCAACATTCGCACTCCTTTCGAGGTCACTAGACGGTCCACCTCAAGTCTAGTCAATCCAAGCAAGTCTCTAAATTTGCTTTTATACCCTTGTGAAGTAGAAGGAATGGCAGACAATGTTGGAATATATGTCCTCCGACAATAATGCGATCACAATTGTCGATCATATTGATCACATATTTAAATCTCATTACAAGAATACGGAAGGGATGATACATTATATATATAGTCAACTGGTCCACACATATCGGTAATGATTGGCTGGCTAGAGTTTGACATTACTGTCGTGCGACGGTGGTGATCAGTTGATCCCTTGAGGTCACACCTAAAGGACGATTCCCTTAATTGAAAAGGTTAATTAGTTGTATACCGATACAGACTAATTAATTCCTTAAAATTGAACAAATTATTATCATAAGAGTGAAAATGACATCTTATTATAATGTGATTAAATGAGATTTTATTTAGTAATTTAAGAAATTATATTACTAAAATTAATCGGTGTTTGCGAAACACGCGAGATGAGAATGATAAGTCAGTTATAATTACAAGATGTGAATTATACTAACTAGTAATTAAATGACCATTTTATGAGAAAGTAATTTTAAATTACTAGTCAATTTGTTAAATATGATTTATTTAATTTGTAAATGATATTTAATTTGTTAAATATGCATTTTAAATTAAAACATGACATAAGACATGTCACATGTCACATGACATACAATTGTACAATTGACAAAAATAAAATGGACTCCATATTACACTATAGAAACCGAAATTGGTGGGCTATATGAGAAGTTTTGTCTTTTTCCATTTGTCTTATTCATTTGTCCATAACACTTGATAGTGACATGACCATGGAAAAAGACTTACACATTTGTCTTGTGAAGACAAAAAGAAAAAGAATATTGGTCATAAGACCATATGAAGCCACCGGTTTTTGTAGAGTGGATTGAGAGAGTTTTTCTCAATTTTTATCATTCTTCTTATGTTTAATAAAAACAATACCTTCTCCCTCTTGTTCTTCATAAAATTCATTTTTATGAATCTAATTTGTACAAATCAATTACTAACAATACTAGTAGTAGTATATGAGTATTAGTAATCAATTTTAAGGTAAATCACATTACAAATATCTAGTACATATTAGTTTGTGGGATTAAGGGATAGTCTTGGGTGCTACTAATTGGAGGGCTTCTATTTTGAAGTCATGAATGTTCATCCATTATTGGAAAGCTCAAGAACTAACAAGAAGGAGATCTTGTTGGTGCCCATTTGACCGAAAATTAGATGGTGAGAAATTGATTTTCTTATCTCTTCTTATTTAGTTTGCATGCATAAGATTTGTAATTAATTTTATGACTAAATTAATTTGAAACATATATGAATATGTTAAATAAAGAGATATAGATTTCCAACAAGCGGTATCAAGAGCACAAGGTTGTTTGCATGCAAATCGGTTATTGTTTTTCCGAGTTTTACGATTAACATACAAAACTCATAAATTTGTGTTATTATGATATATCACGAAATTTATTATGCATGTTAAATTTTCTGGTCCTAAAATGTTTTAGGATATTTTGGTTTAATTTATGGATTTTATTGTTCATTTTATATAATATTGGCATTAAAATGTGATTTTTATGATAAAAATGTCATTTTTGGACGAAAATTAGCTAAACTTCGAATTTTCCAGTGGTTTTTGGATATGTTTTCACATATATTATTTTTAGATGATCTGGAAATTTTCAGAGTTTTTGGAGTTTTTATGCTCGAAATATGGATCTTTCATGATAAAAATCGAATTTAAATAAAAAATAGGTAAATATGAGAAATGTTTCGAATCTGGTCATAGAAATTTAGTATGTTGTCACATGTAATTTTACAAGATGTGTGTAAAATAATAGGCTATAATGAAGTCTTCATGCATGCTTTATGAATTTTTGATGAAAAATAGCATAAATAGTGACTTAATTAGTGAAAAATTGCTAAAACATACTTCATGACTAAGGAAAAACGTCACATGTTGCATTTTATCATATATTTCAGATCTAAAATTGAAAAGTTGATAAATATAATTTTTCTTATATTTTTATGACAATATTTGATAAATCCGATAAACCGCAACATTGTTTTTCCCGATAATTTTTGAAATTTTTAACCTAAGTTTTTTGAACATTGTGAGTGTCATGGTATTTTTCCAGAATGTTCATGAGTTTAAATCTCAAATTTTGAATTTATTTGAAATTTTTGTGATTTATTTGAAGTTTATGGCTTTATTTTGTAATTTTAAGTCCTTTTATGAACAATATTAAGAAATATAAGTTAATTATTGTCATAAGTTAGTGGAGACTAATTTTGAGTCCTAAGTTTGTTAGGGTAATTAACTTGTGCATAAATATGAATTTATGTAATTTTGTGATTTTAAAAGGTTGAATCACGCAAATCCGTAAAAACCGATTAATATACGATATTGGCTCCTTAAAGGCGATTTAGCATAAAATTGGGCATGTTCATACATATTATAATGCTGCATTTTATTTATGATTGTCATAATTTTATTTTATGTAATTTTGAATTATGTAATTTTTACTAAGTATGGCCTTAGTTTTTAATTGGTATTACCCGAAATGTATGGGAATATCGATTCGGTTATAATTTATTGTGATCTCGTATCACCGATTTGTAATTTAATAGATTTATTTTATTTTAATTACAAATGTATAATAGGAAATTATGTAATTTGTTATGTAATTTATTTATTCCGGAGTTCCTTGAAGACGGTGTCACTCAAGAAGGCGATACATAAAGACGGTGTTACCTCGAGATGCATGCCAAAAACCGAAGTTCAAGGGACCAATGGAGTTGGTTTCCGAATATGTAATAGTTAATTAGATTTTCTATTTTAGGAAGGCCATACTAGGATTTAATTTATGTTTTGCATTTTATTTATATGTCGCATGCATCGCTAAATCGCCATAACTAAAACATGCATTGTCATTTTAATCGAGTTTATCGACCGTGTCAATTATAATTATCGTAGTTCACCGCTTTAGTTCATTTAAAACGTGATAGATAATAAATTGACATGACCTCTCGCTAAAAATAATTTGAGACTTAGCCTTACCAAAAATTAGAAACCATGAAGTACCAGTTTCACAAGGGAGTTGAGCCGGCTTTACCGTAAGATAAACCTTGTTACGTTGGTGAAGTGGGTGATAAATGTCTATCCACCGAATTCATGTTGATGAGGGATGAATCGGCCCTACCGTGCCCAAGTTGATGTGGATTTGGATCATGGACACATTTATTCGAAATTTGGATTGAGCTCAACGGAAGTATTCGTGACCGTAGTCGCATGTGTTCCGGGCTAAAGATAAATGTTAATGTAATTTTATCGACCAAGAGTTCTAAAAGTAGAATCGATTAAAGTGTTAATCCACCGAGTTATATTGATAAGGGATGAATCGGTCCCAAGTTAATATGAATTTGGATCTTGGAATCATTTATCATAGTTGGGTAGAGGTCACTATGTAAATGTTTTACTTGTAATTTACAAGTATTAATAAAACGATAAATGTTAAGTTTTCCACTATTCCGTTATCATATTGTTCTATTTCTTTACCACAATTCATATACGATATCATTTCGATTTTTGATTCAAATCTCCATTAAAACATCGTAACTAAAGACAAATTTGATTTTTCTTCTAAAAGACCTCGAATTATCCATTGCTAAGGATCTCTTGTAAAGAGTATAGATTAGAGTTATTCATTATCAAACAGGTTTTTGATTCTTGACTAACACATCTACTTACAATGGATTGTTTTTCATATACTTAATTAAATTAAGTACCTTGAAACGTTAAATTGTCTTGGTAATTAGAAATCATAATTGACCAAAATACCGCAACCACTTCAATGAAAGTTTTAAGACTAAACAAACGAATGAAGAGTAGTCTTCATGAAATTAAATTTTGCTTCTCTAGGCAAAGATTCATTTAAATGAGTGGGAGCATTCTCTTAAACCGTTAAGAAAGGGATGAGGTTCAAAGAAGTAAAATTAGAATGGAATTGATACAAGGTTATGATAAAAGTAAAGTTGTTGAGAATAACGATATTAAACCTGTCAATCCCGACCGATAAAGTTTCCATTGTCTTAAATGTTGGACACTATAAAGGAAACTACCCAAATTATTGAAGAATCAACAAGTTAGTTGTGGGACATCTAATGGGATCTTCTTCTTTAAATGTTTATTTGATTGACATAAATTTTGTTAGTACCATTTCGTCAATATTAGAAACCGATGGTGGTTTTCATCATTGTATGCTATACATAGAATGATTAGAATATGACGACTAGCAACAATAATGTTGAGAGATAGAGTCATTGTGTACTAAATCTAGTTTTTGGGTTTAGAGTTGTACTTAATTGTGACTATTAAGTGAATAAACTCTAAATAAGAATATGAACTTGTTAAGATACAAAAAGCGGTTTCACTTTTGTGACCCTATACCACATGATTTGATGTATGGCTAGCCCATTATCAAGGTGATCATATTCTAAACCAAACTAGAATAATATATCATGAAGATGATGCAAGACTCAAATTGGTAACCCAAGATCAAACCTAAGATTCTGGAATGATGAACGCGAAGAGTTATCGAGTACTCTTGAAACCATTAGATCTTATGGTATATGCGTATCTTGTATTCAAAGCAAGATGTCTCGTGCCTTTTGGTTGAAAAGGAGATCAAGGTTGTAAATCATTGATCCAAAATAGGTTGATCATTTTCTTTTACCAACGATTTAAGTTGACGCTAATATGTTCACTTAATAAGGTAAATAGAGAAATCTTTGAAGAAGTTCAAAGTGTTCAAAGAATCACGATTTAGTCGTGATGGGATTATCAAAGTGAAGACTTTGATATAAGCCAAAGGAAATGTGATTTAGAATCACAAGTTAATCTCTCTTAGCACGCATTATGGAATAATGTGTGGTTGGATAAGAAATCAAACGCTATTCGATATGGTTTGGACTTCGATCAAGTTACTTTGAGTTACTTGATCCTTTTGGGGATTTTATCATTTTGTCTAAATTATTTTTCCACTAAATCTAAAACGAATCATATGAGATATGAAATGGTAGAGTACCATATTTGTAAGTTTTCACAAGAAACAAATGCTCATTTTTCCTTTCAATTATCACGAGTACGACGGGTTTGCGGCTCGTGAAGCTGTCTTTCTAAAATACAAGTTTATTTCTAGAAGACAGAGTGGGAGAAATTATTCAAGAGCCACAAAGAATGCCACAATGCCACAGAGAATGTTATGTCGCAAGAAACTGGTCTTTCTTGACTACATGACACGTTTTGTGTAAGATGTTGTTTCTTTAAAACCTAGGAGGGTTAAATTCGTCACTTGTTGAAGATGATGAATTCATGCTACTTTTAAGAAAGTAAAGAGCTTATAACTTACAAAAGAAATCGTTTGATTCAAGTTAATTACTTCTAGAAAGTAATGAACATATGACTTACATGAGAGTGTTTAAAGTCACAACTCAATACAAGGCTTAGAGCCATGAAAATCCGAAATAAAAAGGCTTGATTAGTGACAAAGGGTTTTGCACTAATAAAGAAAGATTTCAATGCAAGATTGGTGGCAAAGAGTTTTGCACTGGTTGAAATGCTTAAGTCTATTTGGATCTTCTTAGGGATTGTGTTTCATTATTATGAAATACATAGCGAGTGAATTTAAAACCCACTTCTTCAATTAGAAGGAATGTATTCAATACATGTCTTGAGTTTTGTAGATTCTTGCAATCCTAAGATAATGTGAAACTTAAGAGAGAATCTTAAGTAGGACATCAATGAGTTGGAATCAATGTTTTTGATCATGTTATAAAACTTTTCTCGATAAGTCGAGAAGTTGTGTTTATACATGGAGTTTAGTGGGAGTTACGGAAATTTTTAATTAGTCTTTTATGTGGATGATATATTGATCATTGCGAATGATTTAAGACTTATGGAGTATTATAATACATCTTTAATATCCAGATTTATGGAAATAAATCCACATGATATTAGCGTCAAATAAGAAGTCTTATGTTGATAAGATTCATTACTAGTTCAATCGAGTTGAACATATTTGATTGATTCCATTTGCTTCCGCTGCCGGATCAATTAAAAAGGAAATGATGTATAACA
Source organism: Silene latifolia (assembly GCF_048544455.1). Taxonomy (NCBI): domain Eukaryota; kingdom Viridiplantae; phylum Streptophyta; class Magnoliopsida; order Caryophyllales; family Caryophyllaceae; genus Silene; species Silene latifolia. Next base: position 36,940,397 of record NC_133530.1, on the reverse strand, counting down.
CTTCATATACTTTGAGTATGATGAATTGTTTCAAATCGAATTTAAATAATAATTACCAAGTAAGCCATAAAGATTACCCTTAAGTGCTTGCAAAAGCATTAAGGAAGTAAAAGCAAAGTGTTTTGATGCAATTTTGTGTAAGGGTGTTACACAAGTGACAATTGACAATTGAGATTGCGCATGGTTTCTGACAAAACCATAATCAAAACACATTAGGATGGTTAAGATACCATTGCGGCTATGTTATTTAAGAAATATATTTTCTAGAATCGTTCTAGGCAATAAAGAACAATGAGAAATATTTACAACGGAAATTGAGTACACTTGCAATCATGGGATGTGCAAGAAGGATGAGTCCCGCACACTGTGAAAACAGTGGGAGATATTCTAAGGCTAGAGGGCCTATGTCTTGATTGGATCTCGACACGTACTTAGAAAGTTTAGTAATGCAAATGTATACATTACAAAGGAAAACGAGTATGTAGTGAGGTTGAGTAAGGTACAAGAAGTTGATAAAACCTACTAACCAAAGCCTTTGAAGGCTTAACATGATGAGTCATGTCATTCAATTAAATTGAGATGAACAACTACATTCAAGATCAAAATGGATTATAGAATATGAAGTAGTAATCAGGCATTGATTATTCATATGTGATAATCGCATTTGTCGTTCGAGTTTTACTTTAAAACTCTTTTATTATACTTTGTTACATCCAAACGGGTTGTAGAGACAACATTGAACCCCGTTAAAGTGAACCCGGATTAACATGGTATTCGCCCATAGTCACTTGTATGAGGTGACGTCTCGAAGTGACTTGAGTGTGATGCGATTGATGGCAAGTTCAAGTGCCATAGAGTCATATGAGATGACTAGTCGATCACATAGGCAGACTATTAGGAACACTTTGTCGGGCAGTGACCGCTTATAGAGTTCTAGCAAATTTATATAGCCTGGTCGTGGCGAGAGCTACTATAGTATTCTAATGAGTCAATTCTTTTGACTAAAGACAATTTGCCTAAGGTGGCACAGTTTCAGATTAACTTTGATTTGTGTTACTACGACCTTCTTAAATGGGGTCAAATGGGCATATTTTGGGTTATGATGGCTGTGGCTAGTCGAAGGGAATAAGTGCGATAGGAATTGTCCACCCCTTGTCAGGGTTAAAACAATATCTCAGGGCCACTCGAGGAGTAATGAACTGGAAATGCGTGGCCACGCTCGGAAGGTATCTATGATAGATAAATCAATCGGTTATTCTCCAGATCGAGGAAACCACTCTCGATATGATCACTTGCAAGTACGACCCGAAAGACACCTTGCATTGAGTGGGAGATAGTAATAGGACAAGAGAATTGGTGACGCACACTTGTCGAGGACAAGTGGGAGATTGTTGGAATATATGTCCTCCGACAATAATGCGATCACAATTGTCGATCATATTGAGCACATATTTAAATCTCATTACAAGAATACGGAAGGGATGATACATTATATATATAGTCAACTGGTCCACACATATCGGTAATGATTGGCTGGCTAGAGTTTGACATTACTGTCGTGCGACGGTGGTGATCAGTTGATCCCTTGAGGTCACACCTAAAGGACGATTCCCTTAATTGAAAAGGTTAATTAGTTGTATGCCGATACAAATTAATTAATTCCTTAAAATTGAACAAATTATTATCATAAGAGAGAAAATGACATCTTATTATAATGTGATTAAATGAGATTTTATTTAGTAATTTAAGAAGTTATATTACTAAAATTAATCGGTGTTTGCGAAACACGCGAGATGAGAATGATAAGTCAGTTATAATTACAAGATGTTGTGAATTATACTAACTAGTAATTAAATGACCATTTTATGAGAAAGTAATTTTAAATTACTAGTCAATTTGTTAAATATGATTTATTTAATTTGTAAATGATATTTAATTTGTTAAATATGCATTTTAAATTAAAACATGACATAAGACATGTCACATGTCACATGACATACAATTGTACAATTGACAAAAATAAAATGGACTCCATATTACACTATAGAAACCGAAATTGGTGGGCTATATGAGAAGTTTTATCTTTTTCTATTTGTCTTATTCATTTGTCCATAACACTTGATAGTGACATGACCATGGAAAAAGACTTAGACATTTGTCTTTTGAAGACAAAAAGAAAAAGAATATTGGTCATAAGACCATATGAAGCCACCGGTTTTTGTAGAGTGGATTGAGAGAATTTTTCTCAATTTTTATCATTCTTCTTATGTTTAATAAAAACAATACCTTCTCTCTCTTGTTCTTCATAAAATTCATTTTTATGAATCTAATTTGTACAAATCAATTACTAACAATACTAGTAGTAGTATATGAGTATTAGTAATCAATTTTAAGGTAAATCACATTACAAATATCTAGTACATATTAGTTTGTGGGATTAAGGGATAGTCTTGGGTGCTACTAATTGGAGGGCTTCTATTTTGAAGTCATGAATGTTCATCCATTATTGGAAAGCTCAAGAACTAACAAGAAGGAGATCTTGTTGGTGCCCATTTGACCGAAAATTAGATGGTGAGAAATTGATTTTCTTATCTCTTCTTATTTAGTTTGCATGCATAAGATTTGTAATTAATTTTATGACTAAATTAATTTGAAACATATATGAATATGTTAAATAATGAGATATAGATTTCCAACAGACAAGTGTTCGGGGTCCCACCCATCAATCGCAGCAATTTCTTCAAGAAATGGGCAAATGTCGCCTCCAGGGAACGCAAAAACATGATAATTCGGGTCCCAATAATCAAGACAAGCATCCAAGAACGGTTTGACAACCTTGATGAGCTTCAAACTCAACAAAGATCCAAGATTATATGCGCCCATATCGTACTTCTCCACGTTGGAAATTTCGTTGGTCCATTCCTTTAAGCGAATCTCCAAAGTATTCATGATGAGGGATTATTTTGAGAATTTTATGAAATAAGACGAAGAAGACACGGAAGAATTGTGTGAATAAAAGCTCTATCGACGTCTCTATTTATACTAATTTCTGTTTCCAAAAATCTGTCAAAGCAGAAACACCCGGGAACAGGCGCAGCACCTGCTGCGCCTCTTCAAAGGGACGCAGCTCATGTTGCGCCTCTTCCTCTTCAAGGTTTCTGTGATTTTCCGCGTTGGATCTTTCCTAAATTCCGTAACGAATAATTTCTTATTCCTACGGGTTATTGTTTTGGTAAATACGAGGAAATTAACATATTTCGTGTTTCCTAATTCCGTGGGCACGCATTTCGAGGCAATATCGACATTTTCGTCATATTATCACACTTGTACATTTTCATTTTAGGAAATAATTTTCAACTCCAATTTAATTCATTTCAAAGTCTATATATTTATTTCTTTCATTTCTTTTTAATCATTTCATTTCTAACTTACAGGGTTCTATTTTTTCTTTTTTTTAGGGGGTAACCCTCCCTACCGTCCGGTCATTTCCGGCAAATTTTTTGCATTTTTGCATTTACTTTTGCATTTTTTGCATTCCGTTGAGTCATTCGTTTTTGCGCTAATTCAGGCCGTATGTATATACAAATGTATGCCTTGCGTGATTTCTATGTAAATTTCGGCAGCATGACGGCGTAAACCGTCATCTACCAAACCTGTTCAAAGCTAACCTGCAGGTACAAGCAACGCAACCCAACAGCAAAGGCACCCAGGCCGTCATATATACGATCAAAAAGGGAAATGTACAACAAACTGGGGGCTCGAGCCCCAAACAAAGTCCAAAATGTTCAAAATACAGGTCCAAAATGTACAAATGTGTAAGAAACAAACAACAACAAAACAAAACTACTGCTGGTCGCCCTCCAGCTCCGCAACTCTTGCCGCGAGAGCAGCAATCTCGGCGTCGCGAACCTCGAGCTCCCTCAACAAGCGAGCTGTCTCCTCCCGAGATCGGGCCAACTCTCGCTCCGGCTCACGGTCCCCACAGAAACAACAAATTGGCTCATGTCAATTATTTCAAGAATTACGAGAAAAGATGGAAAATCAAAATTCAAAAATGAAATAGGCACAAGGTTCATACCTGACGACCTCGACCACCGACAAGTGCCTCGACGGCAATAGCTCGCAGCCGGTTGGCCACCCTCCATAACGCCACGAACCGAGACGGCGCAACCTGCATTTTCAAAAAAGAAGTTCTCAATAATTAAATAAGTTTAACCAAATGTGTTCTTACACAAAAATTATGCAAATTAGAGGCTCACCCTCCGAATCAGATGCTGCCAATCGTCCAAGACAACATCCGTCACAGCCACGTCAAAGTCACGCAGCTCGGAGATCGTCGTCCTCCCGGTCGCGTCAGTGTACTCGAGTGTCTCGGGGTACTCTGGGGGCTCGATGCCCGCCGCCTCAACCTCCTGTAAAGTTAAATGTTTCCCATTAACCGATGATCTTTCATCATATGCTCAAAATCAAATAAAGAAGGAGAGAAAATACACTCACCACTACCGGCCAGTACGCCAACCTCCCGTTGAGGAACGCCGAGTAGTCCTCGCCAGGAAGAAGGAGGGCGTCACCACCGACGCCAGCCAAGTCAGCCTCCCTCTCAGCCTCAGAAATCTCCCTGAACATCGTCCTAGGAGGATCAATGGGAACCGTCAACACGTCCCGAGAGCACTGACGAGCCAAGCGCTCGCCCAAGTACCACACAGGACCCATCGATGTCCTCAACAGCAGCCGGCTCGAGCTCCTAGGACGAAGGACCTCAGCCACAAAATGAGGCGCTCCTGTGTACTCCGCCCAAGGCCTGGGCACCCACTGGGACAAGACAAACAAGAAATCATTCTTATGATCAATTAAAAGCAATATAGAAGCAAAATGAATATAAGTGAGATGCTCACGTTGTCCAGCTGAAGAGCGTTCACGTCCCGCCGGTAGACACCGTGAGAGGAACGCTTGCTCCTCGTCCTGCACATCACCCAATCCCTCACCACGGGATAGGCTCTCTCCAGCGGCTCCGTCCTCTTGGGCGAGAGGCTCGGAAAGTAGGAGTACACCCACGCCTTTGAAACAAGATAGTCAATAACGATCTTTCGTAATTTGATAAGGAAAAGAATTGATTTTAGTCTAAATGAAGGTTCATACCTCCAACAGCAGTCCAGGTCCGACAGCACCAGGAGAAGTCCCCTTCTCCATCAACTCCGGACGAACCATGGCCCTCATGAAGCGGATGAGGACCGCAAAACCAACAGTGACCCAGTCCTAACACCCTAGGGAATTCAGGTCAGAAAGGAAGGGAAGGAGCTTCATCGACAGCCTCTCTCCCTTGTCTCCGAGGTAAATCGAAGACATAAACCACCAAAGCCATAGACGAGCCCTCTGCTCAGCAGTACAGGGAGGACGCGCCGTCTCCCTCCCGTCAATCGTAACCAGTGTCGGGATCTTTCCCGTGAAGTAGTCTCGAACGTAGGAGCTGGGCACCAAACCCGGCACTGTAACAGCCTTCGGCGATAAGTTCCAGCCGATCAACCTCCTAGCCTCGGCCGAGTCCACCCTCATGGTAGTCTCCGGCCACTCCACCGCCTCAGTCCTACACAGCAGACCAGAAATCATGCCGTAGTCCTCCAGAGTGACTCCCACCTCACCAAAAGGCATGTGAAACGTGGAAGTCGTATTCCAGAATCGGTCCAAGAAATCGCGGACCAGGCTAAGGTTAGCCCGCAACTTCCTCTTCGCGATATCCCTCCAGGCCTACACCAAGGCACCGAATGCTCCACGCTCGATCATGGCGCGCTTCTCCGCCGACAGCCGCTCGTAGCGCTCCATCGCTGTCGTGTAACCCGAGAACGACCTGATGTTCCCGGCTTCCTATTGTGATTTGAAACAAAAGCTATCTTTAGTTCTGAATAAAAGTTGGAAAAGATATGAGCAGATGAAATAAAAGAAGGTGAGTGATGAGTAATGAATTCAAGATTACCAAGCTCTTTACCATCCTGTAGGACAGGTGACCCTCTGCAGCCTAAAGCAAGTGCCTACTCTCCCAGGTCTCATCCCACGCGGGCGCTCCCCTCAGCTGACGACCTCCTCGTCCGACGTTGGCCCGCCTCGGGGCCTCCTCCTCCTCAACAGCCTCCTCCTCCTCGTGGACCTCGTTCCCAGCAGCCATCACCGCGGCGGTGAAAGCCTGCTCCAAAGCCTCCTCGATCACAGCAGCGTCTATCTCCATGGGAGCCCTCCCAGAAGTAGAAGCTTCCTCACCTGCAACATTAAAGTAAATTTAGGCCGTGTCACGTGACGACGAGCCTTGGTTAAGGGATTTTCGAGCCTCCGAAAGCCCTGAAATCGCTCTTTTCTCGCCATCTTTGGATATATTCTCACAAACCCAATCACTCATGTGGTAATTAGGGTCAAGTCAAGCCTAATTTGAAGCCTAGTTTCGGGTTCGAGTCGAAATTTCGACAGCATTTCGTTATAACGGCGATTATGCCCTAGAAAGTGTCCTGAAAAAGCTGTCACAAACCAAAATTCCGAGATGGTAGAAATTTTACCCATCATCCAAGGATCCCAAATATCAAGTTTCATCGCAAATGGGCAATCCTAAGGCTATTTTCAAAGCAATTTACGGTCTAGTTGTGAAACCGTCTCAATTTCACTCAAATGCTCAAAACTCAACGAATATTCGAAGCAAATACGTGGTTGTGTTCCTTATACTACCAATTATCCATTTCTAATATCAATTTTACAAGGCAAATCCATTTGGGGGAAAAGCCCCAAATTTTCGAGATAATTGGGTTGAAAACCCTAATTTTTTCGATCCAAATTGAGAAAACATAGAAGATTAATGCAAGAATGAGACACATACCTCGATTAGTCATGATTAATGCAAGCTTTCGGATCAAATCTTGGCGGAAATGGTTAAGATTTGAGAGAGTATTGTGTGATTTATGTTTCGAAACAAATGAAACAATCCATCTGTTTATCGCGTTTTTACGCAGAAAAGCCACACTCAGAAACAGACGCAGCAGGCGCTGCGCCTCTTCCAAGAGACGCAGCTCTTGCTGCGCCTCTTCCTGGTGTTCCCTCCTTACGAGTTTTCAAAAATTCGTTATGAGTTCGTTATTTGTGGGCCCATCCTTGGTGCGCCTCTTCCCCAATGTTATTTTATCTTTTTGGTCCGTTTGACGATTATCTATCGTTCTGGCCCGCGTTTCTAACCCAATAGCAAACGATTATACGTTATTTATCGCTTCCAAGACATTTCTTGTCACAACGAGCAGATATTCCTTCACAAGTGTTTCGACACGCCTTCATCATATTTCCCTAACGAGAGTAAGCGGATAGACTTTCCCTCTCGAGACATGGAGATTAGTTCCCGATTATGTTCCCCAACGAGAGTTCACGACCGACAGTCACTTCCTCTCGAGACATGGAGATCAACATCAGCCCCTATTTCTTCCGAAGTTTGTTTGAAGCTGAACACGAACAGATTTCTCCCAACAGTTCCCGCCCGTGTCCTGCTACTCACAATATTTCTTGTTTCCCTTCGGAGTGCGACAAAGGTGTCGTTCTCCATAAAGTTCCCAAACCAATAGAGTTCCTACACTCAAGCTTTAGTTACCCTTATGTTGAACTTATATTCGAGCCTCCTTCCCATTGATGCTTTCCTTTAGGGCCCCACACCCTAGCACCAATCCTTATATATCTTAGCTCCTACGCTTACCTTTAGCTCCTATGCACCTCCCGAAGCATCTCGAGAAGAAGTCTCAGGTATGGTCTCTTCTTATGGCTGGCGAGCCTCCTTACGTAGTCTAATGGACTTCAAACGACCCTCCCCGATAGTCGACAAACTTTAAAATGTTCCCGACGACAAGTCCTTGGCTCAGACCCCTTGAGCCACCTCGCGTCGCCATAGTCGTCAGGTTGTAATCTTCGATTGACCTGATAGCTATACTTTGACTTTCGCCTTGTCCAAGCCTCAGTCAAAGTGGGGGCTCTGTTGTAGATACCTCATTTCTGCACCTCCCGCAAACCACCCGGTGATGATTGGGCCGCATGTTTGGTACGCGGAACGATTTGTGACAGTTCGTAAGTTTATCGTCAAGTGTTTGCTCAAACACTAATGTCTACCTCTTAGTTGTCATCTACGTGCCGATACGGTCGTTTTGACAGTAATTAGAGTACATTAGGAGTCCAGGCCTAAAACCGTCTCCATTTTCTGATAACCGTTAAATCCCGAGTCAGAATGTTCTGAAATGTTCCGGATATTTCTATTCCATATATTTACAAATATTTCACAATCTTTATCCTTTGGTAAACAATTTCCCGTAATATTCATACAAGATATTAAGGAAAACCAAATTATTCCGTCCTACCATAACTTAAACACGGAAATCTTTCTTCCGCAGGAGGAAACCACTTGGGAACAGACGCAGCAGGTGCTGCGCCTCTTCCAAGAGACGCAGTGACTGCTGCGCCTCTTCCCAGGTCCTTTTCTGCGTATTTTTTCATATCTTTTTCGTATCTTTCCGAGATTCACTTCCAAAGACTCTCTGAAACCCTAATTCCTCCACGTGATTAGTATAAATAGGAGCCTTCGCTCCTCATATTTCTCACGCGAGTGTCCGCCCTTCTCTTCTCCCTTTGCATTCTAGACCTTTGTTCTTACTTTTTGGCGTCTACGTGCTTGAACATTCGACCACGTAAGCTCGGATCCTTCTGAGTACCAGCCTCGTTTGCATGACCGACCAATTTGACCAACTCCACATCAATCAACTTTAATCAATCTTAATCGTTTTCCTCTTACGAGGGCACTTTCGTCTACATTCGAGTCGAGCATCATTAATCGTTAACTTAGTTCATCTCGTTTCGTCAAACATGTAAGTCTGAGGGTGTAAATATCCCTTTTATTATTGTTGTTTATTTTTGTATCATCACTAATGTAAGGTTTATGTCGAAAACACCTTGTTAAAACCGATTTCTAAAACCGTGTTTAAAACCCTTTTTACGGATTTCCAGAAGACAGACCGTCGAGAAAGGGCGCAGCAACTGCTGCGCCTCTTCGAAGGAGCGCAGTTCCTGATGCGCCTCTTCGTGAGGCTGCTGCAGTTCCTGCTTCCTTTCTTCTTCCTTCGTCCTCTGTAATTCGTCAAGCTTTGTTCTGTTTCGATTGTTCTCTCTAATTCTTCGACACAATAGTCTAATAATTTCATGTATATTATTTATCATTCATTCACATGTTTAATTCGTCATTAAAACCCGACTTAAATCCCTTATAATCTCATATTTGCGGGTTTTCGTCATTAAACTCAATCCGGGTTGTAGAAATTCGATTCTTTCATGTTGGGTTTCTGGAATTCAATCTTTGATATATTTTTTATCTGTCTATTGTTATATTCGTCTTTAATTTGTCATTAATTCGTTATTTTTAACCTATTTTGTTCACCCGTGTCACTAATCGATCATTCATCCATGTAAATAATCCGTTTAATTCCGTCTCATCCATGTTTTGTTGCTTTTATGACCATTAATCACATGTAAATAACCTGATAATCACTTTCATCCGAGTAAATATATTAATCAATCATTTAAAATCACCAATTAATATTAACGATTTGCAGTTCCGGCTTCACAGCCAGAACTCAGCCTTGGAACACACGCGGCAACTGCTGCGCCTCTTCCAAAGGGCGCAGTCCTGCTGCGCCTGTTTCAGGTTGAGTTCTGTCTCTGAACTTCCGTTGTTGCTTGACCTAGTTCAATTAGCTTACGTATAATTGACTATTAATCGTATTATCACCTGCTGATCTGTTCGTTAATTCGTTCGTTAATTCTTTCTTTTATTCTTTTTCTCAAATTATCCGTTTTAAAGGTATCTTCGACATAAATCGCTCAACCCATTGTAATTTTTATTGTAATTTTCTGTTTTTGTATTATTTATCGCACTTGTATGATTTATTTGTATGCCTTCATATGTAATTGAGCATTAAATCCTACTTCGACCCTAATTGTATGCCAAATTATGTGTCAACCGACTTAGTATATTCTTCACATGCTAGGATTAAAACTTGGATGTTGCATTGCATGCATATAATAGACAATATATCGAGTATAGATGATGTCCCTAATCATTAGTAGAGGCCGCTATCGAGGCAGGCGGGATTAGGTGTTCGATCAAAAGAGCTTCCTAATACGTACCCTCACCCCTTACTCCAGATCTCTGTGAACATCCGTGTTCATTGGCATCCACGAGAGTCATTCTAGACATAGAATGCTAAGGGTAACGATTGCTTAGTGTTCATGTCTCTACTTTGTGTCTTAATATGGCACGAGGTATTCGAACGGTTCCAATTTCCCGTAAAAATTGGTGGCGACTCCAACAAATGCAAACGCTTGTTCTCTTCCTCCCAAGCGCCCCCGTGGGCCACACATTTCACTCTCGTTCCACATTACATTTCAAACTTATATGTTTTTATTTTTTCCTTTTTTTAGGGGGTAGCCCTCCCTACCGTCCGGTCATTTCCGGCAAATTTTTTGCATTTTTGCATTTCCGAGTCGTTGTTTTGCGCTAACTTGTGGACATGGGGCCACGGGGGCGCTTGGGAAACAAGCGTTTGCATTTATGGAGTCGCCACCAATTTATTGTGGAAAATTGGAAACCGTTTGAATACCTCGTGCCATGTCAAGACACAAAGTAGTGACATGAACACCAAGAACTCGTTACCCTTAGCATTCTATGTCTAGAATGACTCTCGTGGATGCCAATGAACACGGATGTTCACAGAGATCTGGAGTAACGGGTGAGGGTACGTATTAGGAAGCTTTTTTGATCGAACACCTAATCCCGCCCGCCTCGATAGCGGCCTCTACTAATGATTAGGAAAATTGTCTATAGTCGATGTATTGTCGATTATATGCATGCAATGCAACATCCAAGTTTTAATCCTAGCATGTGAAGATTAACTAAGTCGGTGAACAATTAATTTAACAAACAATTGGGTCGAAGTAGAAATTTAGGTTCAATTACATGTGAAAACATACAAATGATAAAAAATGCAATGATAAATACAATGAAAGAAAAATTACAATAATAAAAATTACAATAATTACATCGGGTTTAGCGATTTATGTCGAAAATACTTCTAAAACGGATAATTTAAGAAAAAAGAATAAAGGAATGAATTAAGGAACAAATCAGTAGGCTATAATACGGTTAATAGTTAATTATACGTAAACTAATTAATCAGGTCAAGGCAGAACGGAAGTTCAGAGATAGAAGTCAACCTGGAACAAAGCGCAGACAGATCGCGCCCTTTGGAAGAGGCGCGCGATTCTTGCGTCTGTTCAAGGGTGAGTTCTCGCCGTGAGCCGAATCGCAAATCTTTAACATTAATTGGTGGATTTAAGGATTGATAATGATATTCGACTCGGATGAAAGTAATTTAATACATTAATTACATATGAATGAGTCATAAAGGCAGTAAAAACATGGATGAAACGAATGTGAACGAATTATTTACATGGATGAAAGATTAATTAGTGACATGGGTGAACTAAATAGGTTAAACATGACGAATTAATGAAGAACTAATGACAAATATGACAATAGACAGATGGAAATATATCAAAGATCGAATTCCAGAAACTCAATATGAATGAATCGAATCTCTACAACCCGGATCGACTTTAATGACGAAAACCCGCAAATATTGGATTACTTGGGATCTAAGTCGAATTTATTGACTAATTACATGCTAATGAATGATAAACAGCGTACATGTGAAATTATTATGCTATTATGTGAAAGAATTGACGAAAACAAACGAAAACAAATAAAAGCTAACGAATTTACAGAGGGATTTAAGGAAGAAGAAAGGAAGCAGGAATTGCGGCAGCCTCACGAAGAGGCGCAGCAGGTACTGCGCTCCTTCGAAGAGGCGCAGCAGTTGCTGCGTCCTTTCTCGACGGTTATCTTCTCGTAATCCGTAAAAAGGGTTTTTAAACATGGTTTTAGAAATCGGTTTTAATAAGTATTTTCAACATAAATCTTACATTAATGATACAAAAAGTAAATAACAATAAATAAAAGAGAGATTTACACCCTCAGACTTACATGTTTGACGAAACGAGATAAACTAAGTTTATGATTAGCGATGCTCGACTCGAATGTAACGAAAGTGCCCTCGTAAGAGGAAAACGATTAAGATTAATTAAGTTGATTAGTTGTGGAGTTGGTCAAATTGGTCGGTCATGCAAACGAGGCTGGTACTCAGAAGGATCCGAGCTTACGTGGTCGAATGTTCAAGCACGTAGACGCCAAAAATTAAGAACGTGGTCTAGAATACAAAGGGAGAAGAGAAGGGCGGACACTCGCATGAGAAATATGAGGAGCGAAGGCTCCTATTTATACTAATCACGTGAAGGAATAGGGTTTTCGGAGAGACTTTGGAAGTGAATCTCGAAAGATATGAAAAAGATACGAAAAATACGCGAAAAGGACTTGGGAAGACAAAGATCCACTGCGTCCTTGGAAGAGGCGCAGCCGCTGCTGCGTCTTTCCCAGTGGTTTCCTCCTGCGGAAGAAAGATTTCCGTGTTTAATTTATGGAATAACGGGATTATCTTATTTTCCTTAATATTTTGTATGAATATTACGGGAAATTGTTTACCAAAGATTAAAAGATTGTGAAATATTTATAAAATATGGAATAGAAATATCCTAACATTCCAAACATTCTCACTTTCGGGATTTATAAAATATGGAATAGAAATATCCTAACATTCGAAACATTCCGAACATTCTCGACTCGGGAACATTCCAGAACATTCTGACTCGGGATTTTGTATGAATATTACGAGAAATTCTAATTACTGTCAAAACGACCGTATCGGCGCGTAGATGACAATTAAGAGGCAGACATGAATGTTTAAGCAATCATTTGACGATAAACTTATGAACTGTCACAAATCGTTCCGCGTACCAAACATGCGGTCCAATCATCACCGGGTGGTTTGCGGGAGGTGCAGAAATGAGGTATCTACAGAGCCCCCACTTTGACTGAGGCTTGGACAAGGCGAAAGTCAAAGTATATCCATCAGGTCAATCGAAGATTACAACCTGACGACTATGGCGTTGCGAGGCGGCTCAAGGGGTCTTTACCAAGGACCTGTCGTCGGGAACATTTTAGAGTCTGTCGACTATCGGGGAGGGTCGTTTAAAGTCCATTAGACTACGCAAGGAGGCTCGCCAGGCATAAGAAGAGATCATACCTGAAACTTCTTCTCGATATGCTTCTGGAGGTGCATAGGAGCTAAGGGTAAGCGTAGGAGCTAAGGGTAAGACCTAAAAGATATATAAGGATTTGTGCTAGGGTGTGGGGCCCTAAAGGCTTGAGTGTAGGAACTCTATTGGTTTGGGAACGCCTGGAGAACGACACCTTTGACGCACTCCGCGGGGAAACAAGAAATGTTGTGAGTAGTAGGACACAGGCGGGAACTGCTGGGAGAAATCTGCTTGGGTCGTCTTCAAACAAACTTCGGAAGGACATGATAAGGACGATTGTATGTCGTGAACTCTCGTATTGGGAAACCTTATCAGGAATGTATCTCCATGTCTCGAGAGGGATTTTCGATCCGCTTACTCTCACTGGGGGAATATAATGAAGGCGTGTCGAAACACCTGTGAAGGAATACCTGCTCGTTGAGACAAGCAAAGTCTTGGAAGCGATAAATAACGTGTAATAGTCTGCAGTTGGCTCAGAAATGCGGGTCTGAAGGAAGAATAATCGTCAAACGGACCAAAAAGATAAAATGGCATTGGGGAAGAGACGCACCACAGATGGGCCCACAAATAACGAACTTATAACGAATTTTTGAAAACTCGTATGGAGGGAAGCTAAGGAAGAGGCACAGCAAGAGCTGCGTCTCTTGGAAGAGGCACAGCAAGAGCTGCGTCTCTTGGAAGAGGCGCAGCGCCTGTTGCGTCTGTTCCTGAGTGTGTCTTTTCTACGTAAAAACGCGATAAAACAGAGGGCTTCATTTCATTTTTTCGAAATACAAATTATCAATTTCTCTCTCAAATCTTAACCATTTCCGCCAAAATTTGATCCAAAAGCTTGCATTCACCATGACTAATCGAGGTATGTATATCATTCTTGCATTAATCTTCTATAATGGATGAATTTGATCGACAAAATTAGGGTTTCCAACCCTAAAATGTCGAAAATTCGGGGCTTTTCCCCCAAATGATTTTGCCTTGCAAAATTGATCATGTAAATGGATAATTGGTAGTATAAGGATCATAACCATGCATTTGTTTCAATTTTCGTTGAGTTTTGAGCATTTGAGTGAAATTGAGACGTTTCACGCCTAAATCACCGAAATTGCTTCAAAATGGTCTTAGGATTGCCCATTTGCGATGAAACTTGATATTTGGAATCCTTGGATGATGGTAAACTTCCTACCATCTCGAAATTTTGGTTTGCGACGGCTTTTTTCGACACTTTTCTAGGGCATAATCGTCGTTATAACGAAATGCTGCCGAAATTTCGACTTGAACCCATGACTAGGCTTCAACTTAGGCTTGACTTGACCCAAATTACCATATGAGTGATCGGGTTTGTGGGAATACGGCCAAAGATGGCGAGAAAAGAGCGATTTCAGGGCTTCCGAAAGCTCGAGAATCCCTTAATCAAGGCTCGTTGTCACTTGACGCGGCCTAAATTTACTTTAACGTTGCAGGTGACGAGGCTTCTACTTCTGGGTGAGCTCCCATGGAGATAGACACTGCTGTTGACCCTTCTCGTGCTATCGAGGAGGCTTTGGAGAAGGCTTTCACCGCTGCGGTGATGGCTGCTGAGGACGAGGTCCAGGAGGAGAAGGCTGCCGAGGAGGAGGAGGCTCCGAGGCGGGCCTACGTTGGGCGAGGCGGTCTTCAGCTGAGGGGAGCACCTGCATGGGCTGAGACCTGGGACAGCAGGCACTTGCTTTGGGCTGTGGAGGGTCACCGGTCCTATAGGACGGTGAAGAGCTTGGTAATCTTGCATTCATTACTCATCACTCATCTTCTTTCATCTCATTTGCTCATATCTCTTCCAATTTTATTCAAACTAAAGATAGCTTTTGTTTCAAATCACAATAGGAGGCCGGGAACATCAGATCATTCTCGGGTTACACGACAAACGATGGAGTGCTACGAGAGGTCAAGTTTGGCGGAGGAGCGCGCCATGATCGAGCAGGGAGCGTTTGGTGCCTTCGTGCAGGCTTGGAGGGATATCGCGAAGAGGAAGCTGCGGGCTAACCTTAGCCTGGTCCGCGCTTTCTTGGACCGATTCTGGGACACGACTTCCACTTTTCATATGCCTTTTGGTGAGATCGGAGTCATGTTGGAGGACTACGGCATGATTTCTGGGCTGCCGTGTGGGACAGAGGTGGTGGAGTGCCGGAGACTGCCATGAGGGTGGACTCGGCCGAGGCTAGGAGGTTGATCGGCTGGAACTTGTCGCCGAAGGTCACATTCTGGTCCTGTTTGGTGCATAGTTCTTATGTCCGAGACTACTTTGCGGGAATACCCGGCCGGTGGTGATCGACGGAGAGAGACGGCTCCTCCTCCCCGTGAGTAGAGGGCCCGCTTGTGGCTTTGGTGGTTTCTGCCTTCGATTTACCTCGAGACAAGGGAGAGAGGTCACGACGAAGCTTCTTCCCTTCCTTTCGACCCGAGCTCCCTAGGACGTTAGGGACTGGTCATCTTTGCTGGTTTTGCGATCCTCATCCGCTTCATAAGGGCCATCGTTCGTCCGGAATTAATGGAGAAGGGGACTTCTCCTGGTGCTGTCGGCCCTGGACTACTGTTGGAGGTATTAACCTTCATTTAGACTGAAATCATTTCTTTTCTTTATCAAATCATGAAAGATCGTTATCAGCTCTCTTACTTCACAAGCGTGGATGTACTCTTACTTTCCGAGCCTCTCGCCCAAGAGGACGGAGCCGCTGGAGAAGGCCTATCCCGTCGTGAGGGATTGGGTGATGTGTCGCACGAGGAGTAAGCATTCCTCTCACGGTGTCTACCGGCGGTTCGTGAACGCTCTTCAGCTGGACAGCGTGAGCATCCCACTTATATTCGCTTTGCTTCTTTATTACTTTTTAACCGATCAAAAAATGATTCCTTGTTTGTCTTTCCCAGGGGTGCCCCAGGCCTTGGCGGAGTCGTTGCGCGCGCGCCTCCTTTTGTGGCTGAGGTCCTTCGACCTAGGAGCTCGAGCCGGCTGTTGTTGAGGACGTCGATGGGTCCCGTGTGGTACTTGGGCGAGCGCTTGGCTCGTCAGTGCTCTCGGGATGTTTTGACGGTTCCCATCGATCCTCCTAGGACGATGTTCAGGGAGCCTTCTGAGGCTGAGAGGGAGGCTGACTTGGCTGGCGTTGGTGGTGACGCCCTCCTGCTTCCTGGTGAGGACTACTCGGCGTTTCTCTACGGGAGGTTGGCGTACTGGGGTTGTGGTAAGCATCTTACTCTCCTTTATTTTGCTGATTTTGAGAATACGACGAAAGATCATCGATTAATGAGAAACATTTGAATTTGCAGGAGGTCGAGGCGGCGGGCATCGAGCCCCCAGAGTACCCCGAGACCCTTGAGTACACTGACGCGACCGGGAGGACGACAATCTCCGAGCTGCGTGACTTTGACGTGGGCGCGGATTGATGCCGCCCTGGACGATTGGCAAGATCCGTTGGAGGGTGAGCCTCTAATTTGCACGATTTTTGTGTAAGAACACATTTGATTGAACTTATCCAATTATTGAGAACTTCTTTTTTGAAAGTGCAGGTTGCGCCGTCTCGGTTTGTGGCGTTATGGAGGGTAGTCAAACGGCTGCGAGCTACTGCCGTCGAGGCACTTGTCGGCGGTCGAGGTCGTCAGGTATGAACCTTTCGATAACGTCTTTTCTTCCCAATTTTGATTTTCAACTTTTCTTGTAATTGCTTGAAATGATTGACATGAGCCAATTTTGTTGTTTGCAGGGGAGGAGCGAGCTGGAGCGAAAGTTGGCTCAGTCTCGGGATGAGACAGGTCACTTGTTGAGGGAGCTCGAGGTTCGTGACGCCGAGGTTGCTGCTCTCGAGGCGAGAGTTGCGGAGTTAGAGGACGACCAGCAGTAGTTTTATTTGTTGTTGTTTGTATCTTGCACATTTGTACATTTTAGGACCTACATTTTTGGACATTTTGGATTTTGCTTGGGGCTCGAGCCCCCAGTTTGTTGTACATTTCCTTTTTGATTGTATATGATGGCCTCGAGTGCCTTTGTCTTTCTTTGAGTTGCGTTGCTTGTACCTGCAGTTAGCTTTGAAAAGGTTTGGTAGATGACGGTTTGTCTTGGTCATGCTTTGCGAAATTTACATAGAAATCACGTAGAACGTACATTTGCATATACATATGGTCTAAATTAGCGCAAAACGAATGACTCAAAGGTGAAAAAAATGTAAAAGAAAGTGCCAAAAAAGAAAAAAATTTACCGGAAATGACCGGACGGTAGGGAGGGTTACCCCCAAAAAAAATGAAAAAAATAGAGATCTATAAGTTAGAAATGTAATGTAGGACGGGAGTGAAATGTTTAAATGAAAGGAATAAATAAAAGAAATATATATAAGTTTTGAAATAAATTTAAATGAAAATATACAAGTGTGCTAAAATGACGAAAATGTTGATATTGCCTCGAAAAGCGTGCCCGCGAATTTACGAATTACGGTAATTTTGACGTATTTACCAAAACAAAAACCCGTAGGAATAGGAAATTATTCGCTAAGGAATTTAGGAAAGATCCAACGCGGAAAATCACAGAAACTTTGCTGAGGAAGAGGTGCAGCAGGAGCTGCATCCCTTTGAAGAGGCGCAGCAGGTGCTGCGCCTGATCCCAGGTGTTTCCGTCCTGGCGGATTTTAGGAAACCGATTTTAGTATAAATAGAGACGTCGATAGAGCTTTTATTCACACAATTCTTCCGTCTCTTCTTCGTCTTATTACATAAAATTCTCAATATAATCACTCATTATGAATACTTTGGAGATTCGTCTAAAAGAGTGGACCAATGAGTTTTCCAACATGGAGAAGCACGATATGGGTGCTTATAATCTTGGATCATTGTTGAGCTTGAAGCTTATCAAGGTTGTCAAACCATTCCTAGATGCTTGTCTTGATTATTGGGACCCGAAGTATCATGTTTTTGCGTTCCCCGGAGGTGACATTTGCCCATTTCCTGAAGAAATTGCTGCGATCGGTGGGTGGGACCCAGAACACTTGCCTGCTATTCCTTCTACTTCACAAGGGTATAAGAATAAATTTAGAGACTTGCTCGGATTGACTAGAATTGAGGTGGATCGTTTAGTGACCTCAAAAGGAGTGCGAATGTTGGACTTTATTGACCGATTCATTAACATGGCCGACCCCACCGTCTCTTATGTTGCTAGGCGAAGAGCATTCGGATTTTGCTTGTTGCATGTTTATGTCCTTCAAGGGCATGTTGATGAAGACTTGAGAGGTGATCCCCGTCTCCTGGGCCTAGTTGAGCAAATGGAGCTGCGCAGGAGCCCAGCCTATTTATGTTTAGGAGAGATCCTATTGGGTTTGGATAACAGGAAAGCCAATCGTGACCTACCGTATTTGGGAAGTCCCGTTATTTTGCAGGTAAAAGAACACTTTTCTCTTCTTTTCGTTTTTTTCGTTTTTTTTTCGTTTTTTTTTTTCTTCGTTTTAATACCCGTTTTTGGTAGGTCTGGCTTATGGAGCATCTTCAATTGATCGATCCCCCAGTTCACGTTCCTTCTTATCACGCTCGTTCGATTGCAATGAGGACCAGGCTTTACATGGTGGACTTCAATCGAGTCTGCAATTATTGGGAGAATAAATTGAAGAGTGATGACGGCCCCTTGATTAGGTGGATTGTACCATGGTGGCACCTCAAATCTGTCACTGGAGTATCTTCCTTGGATCCTACCCGATCTGTGCGCATTCCTGGCTTGGAATTCATGGTATGCATCTTCCCGGAGAGGCTGATGAGATAGGTTGGACTAAAGAAGACAATCCCAAAGCTTGACACTGTCCCGCAGACTGCCGTGGCGCTTACTACTGAGAGCCGAAGGGAGTGGGCCATTAAATGGGCTCAAAAAAACGTATGGTTCTTGAACTCTTCTGTTAGTGCCTTATGGGTGTCGGACTCCTACCTGCGATGGAGGAAAGCTACTACTTCGGAGGAGCACGAGAGATTGAGGAAGTGCGAGCCCGTTGACAACAAGGTGCGCGAGGTGGAAAAGGAGAAAGAGAAGCATCTGACTGAGAGAGAGGAAGAAGTCGGGTTTCGTGTTGTTCATCCTTCGAAGAAACCGAAGACCTCTCCTGCCATGGACAAAGTGATTGACAAGAATGGAAAGGCTAGACCGCGAGAAAGACCGTTGGTGATTAGGTCCGAAATGGCGCAAGAGCGTCCGGCTCGGGGTTGGGACAAGAAATATGACAAGAATGACAAGGGAAAAGGGAAGATGGAAGATGGAGGAATAGCCCAAGTCTTTATTATTATTTACTATTGTTATTATTGTAATAAGAAGGTGGGGTTTTTAGAATCCTAGCCTATTTTTTATTTTTATTTGGCATTATTATTATGTAACGTATTATTATTATTATTATAAATGAATGAAATAAAGGAGGTTAATTGGTTATGAAACCGTTGTCATCTTCTATTTATCATTCTTGTCGAATTCCAAATGCAATTGCAAATGTCCTTCTATTTACATTTTGGAATTAGTGGGTGGTATCCCGTGAAGGATTGCCTACGTATTAATTTAAAAATGAAATCAAACCCTTGCGCATAGTTCGAGTAAATGTAAAACAATAATTGTTCTAAGAAAGAGCTTGTAATGAACTTAGAAGATAAGCATGAGCTTTTTACTTACTCTAAAGGTGCAAATTTAGTTTATTTGATGATATGAGGATGACAATTTGTCAACATGCAAGAGCAGAGTGACATTGGCTTATTTCAGCTTGGCCAAGGGCCGTTTATTTAGTGCCACAAGAGCGACACGTGAGGTTACGCGAGGCGCGTTTTTTTTCCTATTCTAGGCAAATTCATTCTCATCTAGGTCTATGATTCTAACCGCACCCCATGGAAGTATGGACTTGACTAGAAATGGTCCGGCCCAATTAGGTTTGAATTTTCCACGTGGATCGACAGGTAAAGAGCTTTAACCGACTTGAGTACTAAGTCTCCTTCCTTGATGTTCCTTGGCTTGACCCTTTTGTTGAAGGCTCGTTTGATACGTGCTTGATAGGTTTGGACATTATGCAAGGCACGTAGCCTACGTTCATCCAGGAGGATGAGTTCTTCATATCTATCCCTCTTCCAATCGGCTTCTGGGATTTGACTTTCGAGTAAGATACGCAATGATGGTATTTCTAACTCGACTGGTTGTACAGCTTCCATGCCGTATGTCAAATAGAAAGGGGTGGCCCCAGTGGGCGTCCTAACAGATGTGCGATATCCCCACAAAGCAAAGGGTATTTTGCTTGGCCAATCTTGATAGTTGTCAATCATTTTCTTGAGAATTGTGACAACGTTCTTGCTTGCAGCCTCTACCGCGCCATTAGTCTGTGGTCTATATGGCGAAGAGTGGTGATGCCTAATTTTGTACTTGGCTAGCAATTGCTCAGTCTCAGCTTGGAAATATGATCCATTATCGCTAATGATCTCATGTGGGCAACCGTATCGACAAATGATGTTGTTTTGTATGAACTTCGCCACGTTTTTAGCCGTGAGACTAGTGTAGGAAGCCGCTTCTACCCATTTGGTGAAATAGTCGATTGCCACTAGGATGAAACAGTGACCTCCTGTTCCGGGCTTTCCAAGGTTATCTTCCGATTATGTCAATTCCCCAGGCAGAAAATGGCCAAGGAGATGTCATCGTATAGAGCAATGAAGGAGGGACATGCTGTACATTCCCGAAGATTTGGCTGTTGTGGCAATGTCTTACATATTTGATGCAATCGGATTCCATTGTGGTCCAATAATACCCCAAACGTGTGATTTTCTTTGCCATCATGGGCCCACTCATGTGAGGACCGCATTCTCCATCATGGACTTCTTCCATCATTTTCCGCGCCTGTGAATGATCAAGGCGATGTAGGATTACACCGAGAGGTGTTCTTTTGTATAACTCTCCTTGCATGAGAATGTATTGGGAAGCTAGTAGGCGTATAGCACGTTGTACCCTTTTGTGCATATCCGGTGGATAGGTACCGTTGAGCTTGAAATTTAGGATTGCTTGGAACCATGGTTCTTCTGTGATTTCCTCTTCATTGGTGATTTGGTGGACATAAGCTGGCTCCGACCGTCGTTCGATGCATAAAGGCATTTCCACCATGTCATCTGGCATATTAATCAAAGATGCAAGTTTTGCAAGAACATCTGCAAATTGATTTTCTTCCCGAGGTAGGTGTAGATATGTCACGTGATCAAATAATTGGGCAACTTGGTCTATCCTGGCTTGATAAGGTGCTAGGCTTTCGCTCCAAATTTTCCAAGATCCCGTAACTTGATTGATGATCAGGGATGAATCCCCATTTACTCGGAGGTTTTTAATGCCTAAGCTCACTGCCGCTTGTAGTCCAATGAGACAAGCTTCGTATTCTGCGGCATTATTTGTCACCTCGAAGTCGAGTTTGACAGAGATTGGTGTATGCTCGCCTTCAGGAGAAATGAGCAATACTCCTATTCCAAATCCTCTTAAGTTTGATGCTCCATCAAAGTAAAGGTTCCAGGAGTCTACATCGGTTTGGAGTATATCCTCGTCTGGAAATGACCAAGTATCTATTGTTTGTGCATCATTGATGGGATTTTCTGCAAAGAATTCGGCAACGGCGCGCCCTTTTATAACTTTTAGAGGCACGTATTTGAGATCGAACTCTGAGAGCATCAAATTCCATCTTGCTAGGCATCCGTTGAGGACGGGTTTCTCAAAGAGATATTTGACTGGATCCATTTTGGAGTATATCTTGACGGAGTAGCTAAGCATGTAGTGGCGTAGCTTTTTCGTTGCCCACACAAGAGCGAGGCATGTCTTTTCGAGTTGTGAGTATTTTCACTCGTACTCCAAGAACTTCTTACTAAGGTTGTAGATAGCCCTTTCTTCCTTTCCTACGGTTTGAGCTAGCACGGCGCCCATGGCTGTTTCGGTTACTGTGAGATACAAACCAAGAGGTTGATCTCGTTGAGGTGGCATGAGCACTGGTGATTTAGCTAATATCTCCTTGATTCGGTCGAATGCCTTCTGACAGTCATCATCCCACATGGTGTGATCCGTTTTCTTGAGCTTCTTGAAGATAGGTTCACAAATCATGGTGAGCTTCGATATGAATCGACTTATATATTGTACGTTTCCCAAGAATCCTTTGACTTCTTTTTCTGTTTGAGGTTGTGGCATTTCGATCAGAGCCTTGATCTTGGAAGGGTCTATTTCTATACCTCGTTGGCTAATGACGTATCCCAGGAGTTTGCCAGATGTCACTCCGAATGCACACTTCTGAGGATTGAGCCTCATGTTGTACTTTCGTAGCCTTGAGAAGAATTTGCGAAGGTTCGCAATATGCCCCTCTCTATCCATGGACTTGACGATCATGTCGCCTACGTATACCTCAACTTCTTTGTGCATCATGTCATGTAGGAGTGTGGTTGCGGTGCGTTGATATGTAGCTCCGGCATTGATTAACCCAAACGGCATGACCGTATAACAATAGGTTCCCCATTGAGTGACAAAGGCGGTCTTATGCATGTCTTCTATGGCCATTTTGATTTGGTTATAACACGCGTACCCATCCATGAAGGATAGTAACGCGTGGTCTGCGGTATTGTCCACCAATATGTCGATATGTGGTTGAGGGAAGTCATCTTTAGGACTTGCTTTGTTTAAGTCCCTAAAATCAACACAAACACGGATTCTCCCATCCTTTTTGGGTACAGGTACTATGTTGGCTACCCAGTCAGAGTACTCGAAAACTTTGATGAACCCGGCCTTGAATTGCTTATCAACTTCTTCCTTAATCTTGAGAGCCCATTCTGTTCTCATTCGACGAAGCTTCTGTTTCACGGGCTTGAAACCTGGTTTAATTGGGATTCTATGTTCGGCGATATCCCTGTCGATCCCTGGCATGTCTTTGTAGGACCAAGCGAAAACGTCTTTGAACTCGTGTAGGAGGTCTATGAAACTGGCCCTTTCGGTGGGGTTCAGGGTAGTCCCTATCCTAAGTTCTTGGGGTTCTAGTTCGGTTCCTACATTGATGGGTTCGGTGTTCTCTATTACTGGTTCCTCTTCCCCCTCTTGTAGTATTTCTTTGGCTATGTAGGGAGGTATCTCAATTGAATCTGGGTCTGGGTCATCCTCAGTATCATCGTAAACAGAATTGCACTCAAGATAACACAAAGAGTAAGCAGAACCTCATTTATTCATATTAAAGTTTGAGAAAAGTTGAAACAAAGAAGCCATCTGATCTGTGGTCAGTGGCGGTGAAGGGATAGTTGTTGGGACATTTCCCGAACAATTGTTACTATTTGAGGCTAAGCTAGGAGAAACAAAGGGAATGGGGGTGACGACAGGAGGAGACCTCTTAGTGACTTCTCTAGACTCCGACTCCGACTCTGACTCGAATTCATCGTCTTCTGGTTCTTCTTTGAACATCTCTCATTCTCCAGTGGTGATCTTGAAGAGTCTTCCTTGATTGTTGGTCCACTTGATTTATTTTCTCCATCCTTTCTTTTGGTTCGCGTTTGTTTCTGTGATCAACGCGGTAGGGTTGAAGTGGTCGTCTTGAAGTATCATGGTAATGATCTCATCTGTAGCGCGCTCTAACAAATCGATCTTCTCCAAATAGTAGACTAACAGCTTGTTCGTCTAAGCAAGGTGCTTGACGGGCTTTGATGGTAGGAACCGTTTCTGGAGGAATGAAGTAGCAATCGTGAAAGATCTCAATTCCGGCTAGCATCCTTCCGAGGTAGTGCCACGGTTCGGTAAATCCATAAAAGAGCTCTTGACTTCCTTCCCTAACAAAGTATCCATCTAGGGTAGGGAAATATGGTCGCATTTGGACTCCTACGTGCTTACGGTTTTGAACTTGGGCAAGCATTTCGAGAACTTCCTCTTTAGTGGGTTTGTACCCTAGTCCAAGTGGTATTCTTTTTGAGTTGCCTTCCTTGTAGGGTGCGAAGGTGTTTCTTCGGGTAGGTTTCAAAGGCATTCCAGGGAAGTATCCCTAGGTTTTGAGTATGTGGTTGACCACCAAGTTGGAGTAGGGATCGTAGTATAGGGGTGCCAATTCACTTTCTATGACACTTATGCTTTGAAAGCCCCCAAGTTCATATACTGGATCCGCAAGGACTTGATTATTCGACTTCTTTTCGATTATCGCCTTGATGGGTGACGAAGTGATCGTCACCACTTTGCCATTTAATGGGATCTTGATCTTTTGGTGAAGAGTGGATGTTACCGCTTTAGAAGCGTGAATCCAAGGTCTTCCCAGAAGTATGTTGAAGGAAGCTTCAATGTCCACTATTTGGAAGTTAACCTTTCGCTCAATTGGCCCTGTGGCTATGGTTAGGTTAACGAGTCCTACTACCTTTCGTCGTGTACCATCATATGCGCGAACACCTTGATTGGTAGGGTTCCAATCCGACTCTTTCATTCCTAGTTTGTATGCCGTTTTGAGGGGTATGACGTTGACCGCGGAGCCATCATCTACCAAGGTCATTGGCACATTCTTCTTTAAGCAAATGACAGTGATGTAAAGAGCCAAGTTGTGACTAGCACCAAAGGGTGGCAAAGCTTCATCTAAGAAAGTAATAGGATTACTTAGCTTTGATGACTCTTGGAAGACCAAGTTGACTACATCTTTGGGTGTGGAATTATGTGCTACATTTAGTTTGGCCAAAGCTTGCAGTAAAGCTTGGCGATGTGGGAATGAGCTTGCTACTAGTTGCCAGACTGAAAGATCAACCTTTGTCTTCTGTAATTGCTTGAGCAAATGATCAGTGGAGTCATCCTCGTTATCATTTGATGTGAGAACGTTGGTTGGACCATTTTGAGTAGTACTTTGATATGGATGCCCCGAACGAGTTAGGTGGTCCACATCTTGGTCTTCACTATTTTGGACTATTTCCTTGACTAGGGAGTGTTCAATGAGATACTCGTCTTCATCATCATCGGCCCATACTCCATTGACCGTAGCTAGTTCCCTCATTCTCATGATTTCGTCCTCTAATTGTGTGATTTGGTCGACTAGTTTATCAACCACGGCGACTATTTCTTGCATAGTAGCATTTTGAGAGAAGATTAGTGGCGCATGTTCTTTAGGTGTTGCATTGGGGTTACATAAAGTTGTCACCACATTTTCCAATTCTGAAATTTGCCTATCCACACTCCTTGCCCATGCGATGAAGTCGGCGATGGTAGGGGAAATGGTAGAGTAGAACCCTTCATTCTCGATTGCGTGGATCTCATCTTCAATCGGAGAAATGAGGTGTGAACAATCTAAGGTAGATTCTTCACTTGTGATCACTAGAATTCCAAGAGGATTCTGAGTGTTGTTGGGCTTACCTCCCGGCGGTATTGGTAGTCGATCATCCTCAATCATGTCTTAAAGCACATTTTTCAATTTGTGGCATTTTTCTGTGTCATGCCCCTTACCCCTATGATATTCGCAGTATGAGTTCTCGTCCCAGAATTTGGACTTTTTTTCAGGTTCGGGAGTGGGTCCTATGGGTTGGAGTTTGCCTTGTTTCATTAGCCTTTTTAGAGCATTGGAGTAAGTGTCCCCAAGATTTGTGAATTTCCTTGGTGGGGTACTCTTCTTGGATGGCTCGAGAAGGTTAACCTCATCGGTCTTGCTAGTAGAGCCGTAAGAACGACTTGTTGAGCCTTGATATCCTCGACCTACCGTTTTGGACAAGAGCCCTTTACGGATGTCATCTTCAATTCTCGTCCCTAGTACGGTTAAGTCCTTGAAAGTTTTGATGTTTTGGTATCTTAAATGGTTGGCATAGATGGGCTTTAAGTTGTCCACGAATTTCTCCACAAGGGTAGCCTCATCTGGGCGTTCAACTAGTTAGGTACTAGTCTTCCTCCACCTACTTAGGAAGTCGGTGAAACCTTCTTTGTCATTTTGGGTAAGAACCTCTAAAGTGCGCATGTTAACCTGGATCTCAAAGATTATCCGCATATTGCTTAGCAAACTCGATCGCGGCATCTTCCCAAGTAGCGATCTTCTTGTGTTCTAGAGAATAGAACCATTGCTTTGGGATGGTGTCAAGAGATGAAGGAAAGATCCTTAAGAACATCTCGGGTTTGATGCCTTTGATAGACATGTAATCCTTGAAGGCACGGATATGGTTCAAAGGGTTTTCATGCCCCTTGAATTTAGGGATATCCGTCATGTTGAAGTTGTTTGGCAACTTGGAACTTACGGCCTCATACTTTCGATTGTTCTCCCTATAAATGTCATCCCCTTTAAGATACATCAATTGATCCTCTAAGTATTGGAGTCTTTTCTCAGTTGCAGTCCTTCCCATGGGAGGATTTTCGTCCCTAAAGTCATTCACGAAGTCATCAACGATTTCACTTTCTTGAGGAGGCAACCTCGCTTCTACGGAATAGATCCGACCTTCGATGGTGTCAAGGCGATCATACACTTGGTCTTGGGTAAATTGGAGTTGAGCTAGCGCGGTTAGGATTCGATCATTACCATCATAGAGTTAATTGAAGTTCACGTCGCTTGTTTCAGGCATCTTGGAAACTGGATAAGAGATCGATGATGAATCAAAACACGATCGACCATTCTAGCACACTTACTAAGAAAGAAATGTTTTGACTCGTGAAGTGGGTGTGTGCCACTTGTGTTGGTGAGCTTTTGAAGAAATGACAAGATTTGAAAATGTGTGTCCTAGTCAACTATAGTGTAGTTGTAGGACTGGACTCGAAGTGAGGTTTTGAAATGGGCTTGGGCCCGAAATTTGACTTGACAAATGGACAGAGTTTCGACTTGGTTTTGCGCTAATTATTGGCCTTTTTCGAAATTTACATTTTTAAAAAGGATTTTGATTTTACAAACATCGTCATGGTTTCGTTTAGAAATGGTGATCACGTAAGGTACAAACATTTATACAAGCATTATAACGGGATGCTGAGTGCATTTAAAAGGGTTTTGGTTTAAAGGGTGGGTTGCCATACCGAACAATCAAACCCGAAGTCTGTGGAGTGGCTCGTACCAAACAAGAGTAAGGCCTATTCCTAGTCCATTTCCTCAAGTAGTGAAGGTCCTTGATACAAACAAGAGTAAGCATCATGGTATGGATGACGTCAATCGCTATCTATCCTTAGGCCCAAATAAGAATTAGGACCGTTTAGACGGGACGATTGGTCGAATGGGTTGGGTTGGGCCTAGGAAGGCCGAATGAAACGATCTAGGAAGACCGAGTTATGAAAACCGACAATTGTCTTGTACAAACTATTCCCTAACCTTGTTCAAGTTTCACCCTTTTGGCTACACGTAAGTGTATTATCCCCAGCGGAGTCGCCAAACTGTGGACATGGGGCCACGGGGGCGCTTGGGAAACAAGCGTTTTCATTTGTGGAGTCGCCACCAATTTATTGTGGAAAATTGGAAACCGTTCAAATACCTCGTGCCATGTCAAGACACAAAGTAGTGACATGAACACCAAGAACTCGTTACCCTTAGCGTTCTATGTCTAGAATGACTCTCGTGGATGCCAATGAACACGGATGTTCACAGAGATCTGGAGTAAGGGGTGAGGGTACGTATTAGGAAGCTCTTTTGATCGAACACCTAATCCCGCCCGCCTCGATAGCGGCCTCTACTAATGATTAGGGAAATTGTCTATAGTCGATGTATTGTCGATTATATGCATGCAATGCAACATCCAAGTTTTGATCCTAGCATGTGAAGATTAACTAAGTCGGTGAACAATTAATTTAACAAACAATTGGGTCGAAGTAGAAATTTAGGTTCAATTACATGTGAAAACATACAAATGATAAAAAATGCAATGATAAATACAATGAAAGAAAAATTACAATAATAAAAATTACAATAATTACATCGGGTTTAGCGATTTATGTCGAAAATACTTCTAAAACGGATAATTTAAGAAAAAAGAATAAAGGAATGAATTAAGGAACAAATCAGTAGGCGATAATACGGTTAATAGTTAATTATACGTAAACTAATTAATCAGGTCAAGGCAGAACGGAAGTTCGAGAGAAAGTCAACTGAACAGCAGCAGCAGATCGCGCCTTTGGAAGAGGCGCAGCAGTTGCTGCGTCTGTTCCAAGGGTGAGTTCTGGCTGTGAAGCCGGAACTGCAAATCTTTAACATTAATTGGTGGATTTAAGGATTGATAATGATATTCGACTCGGATGAAAGTAATTTAATACATTAATTACATATGAATGAGTCATAAAGGCAGTAAAAACATGGATGAAACGAATGTGAACGAATTATTTACATGGATGAAAGATTGATTAGTGACATGGGTGAACTAAATAGGTTAAACATGACGAATTAATGAAGAACTAATGACAAATATGACAATAGACAGATGGAAATATATCAAAGATCGAATTCCAGAAACTCAATATGAATGAATCGAATATCTACAACCCGGATCGACTTTAATGACGAAAACCCGCAAATATTGGATTACTTGGGATCTAAGTCGAATTTAATGACTAATTACATGCTAATGAATGATAAACAGCGTACATGTGAAATTATTATGCTATTATGTCAAAGAATTGACGAAAACAAACGAAAACAAATAAAAGCTAACGAATTTACAGAGGACGAAGGAAGAAGAAAGGAAGCAGGAACTGTGGCAGCCTCACGAAGAGGCGCAGCAGGTACTGCGCTCCTTCGAAGAGGCGCAGCAGTTGCTGCGTCCTTTCTCGACGGTTATCTTCTCGTAATCCGTAAAAAGGGTTTTTAAACATGGTTTTAGAAATCGGCTTTAATAAGTATTTTCGACATAAATCTTACATTAATGATACAAAAAGTAAATAACAATAAATAAAAGAGAGATTTACACCCTCAGACTTACATGTTTGACGAAACGAGATAAACTAAGTTTATGATTAGCGATGCTCGACTCGAATGTAACGAAAGTGCCCTCGTAAGAGGAAAACGATTAAGATTAATTAAGTTGATTAGTTGTGGAGTTGGTCAAATTGGTCGGTCATGAAAACGAGGTTGGTACTCAGAAGGATCCGAGCTTACGTGGTCGAATTTTCAAGCACGTAGACGCCAAAAAGTAAGAACGTGGTCTAGAATACAAAGGGAGAAGAGAAGGGCGGACACTCGCATGAGAAATATGAGGAGCGAAGGCTCCTATTTATACTAATCACGTGAAGGAATAGGGTTTTCGGAGAGACTTTGGAAGTGAATCTCGAAAAGATATGAAAAAGATACGAAAAATACGCAGAAAAGGACTTGGGAAGAGGCGCGGCGAGCCATCGCGTCCCTTGGAAGAGGCGCAGCACCTGCTGCGTCTGTTCCCAGGTGGTTTCCTCCTGCGGAAGAAAGATTTCCGTGTTTAATTTATGGAATAACGGGATTATCTTATTTTCCTTAATATTTTGTATGAATATTACGGGAAATTGTTTACCAAAGATTAAAATATTGTGAAAGATTTATAAAATATGGAATAGAAATATCCTGAACATTCCAGAACATTCGACTCGGGATTTAACTGTTATCGAAAAATGAAGACGGTTTTAGGCCCTGGACTCCAAATGTACTCTAATTACTGTCAAAACGATCGTATCGGCGCGTAGATGACAATTAAGAGGCAGACATGAATGTTTGAGCAATCACTTGACGATAAACTTACGAACTGTCACAAATCGTTCCGCGTACCAAATATGCGGCCCAATCATCACCGGGTGGTTTGCGAGAGGTGCAGAAATGAGGTATCTACATAACTTAGGCCATGTGTACAAATGTATGTTCTATGTGATTTCCGTGTAAATTTCGGCAGCATGAGGGCATAAACCGTCATCTACCAAACCTGCTCAAAGTTAACCTGCAGGTACAAACAAAGCAACCCAAAGAAAAAAGGCACTCGTGGCCATCATATATACAACCAAAAGGGGATATGTACACCAAATGGGGGCTCGAGCCCCAAAACAAAGTCCGAATGTCCAAAATATGGGTTCTAAAAATGTGCAAAATACAGACGAAAACAAAAAAACAACAAGCAAACTATCATTGGTCGCGCCTAGCTCAAGAACTCTCGCCTCAAGAGCATCAACCTCGGCGTCGCGGACCTCGAGCTCCTCAAGAAAGCGAGCTGTCTCTCCTCGGATCGGGCAAATTCTCGCTCCACCACGCTCCTCTCGCAAAACAAAAGAATTGGCTCATGTCAATCATTTCAAACATAAGGAAGGTTAGAAAATTTGAAAATGAAGTAAACGGAAGGTTCATACCTAACGTCCCGGCCCAAAAGTACCTACCTCGGAAGAGTCTGCACCGATTGGCTACCCTCCACAAAGCCACGAACCGGGATGGCGCAACCTGCATTTCAAAAGAAGAGATTCTTAAACGATTGGGCAAACTCAAGCAAATGTGTTCTTACACCAAATTATACAAGTTAGGAGACTCACCCTCCGAATCAGATGCTGCCACTCGTCTAAGCCAGCATCTCTCACCGCCGCATTAATGTCGCGCAGCTCGGAGATCGTCATCATCCCCGTCGCGTCGCTGTCAAGGGTCTCGGGGGTACTCTGGGGCTCGATGCCCACCGCCTCGACCTCCTGCAAAGTCAAATGATTTCCGTTAACCGATGATCATTCATCGTATTCTCAAAATGATCAAAAAAAAGAGTAAAATACTTACCACGACCGGCCAGTACGCCAGCCTCCCGTAGAGGAACGCCGATTAGTCCTCACCAAGAAGAAGGAGGGCGTCACCACTAACGCCGACTAAGTCAGCCTCCCTCTCAGCCTCAAAAGGCTCCCTGAACATCGTCCGAGGAGGATCGATGGGAACCGTCAAGACATCCTGAGAGCACTGACGAGCCAAACGCTCGCTCAAGTACCACACATGACCCATCGACGTCCTAAGCAGCAACCGTGTCGAGCTCCTAGGTCGAAGGACCTCAGCCACAAAGAGAGGAGCGCCAGCGTAGTTCACCCATGGCCTGGGCACCCACTAAGAAAAGCAAACGAAGGGTCATTCATATGATCAGTTCTAAAAGTAAAGAAGAAAGACGAACAATGCAAGGTGAAGTACTCACGCCGTCTAACTGAAGAGCGTTCACCTCCCGTCGACAGGCATCGTGAAAGGAACGCCGGCTCCTCGTACGGCACATCACCCAATCCCTCACAACGGGATAGGCCCTCTCCACCGGCTCCGTCCTCTTGGGCGCGAGGCCCGGAAAGTAGGAGTACACCCACGCCTGTAAAACAAGATAGTCAACAACGATCTTTTGTGATTCGATAAGAAAAGAAAATGATCTTTTATGAAATAAGATGAAGGTTTATACCTCCAACAACAGTCCAGGGCCAACAGTGGCAAGAGAAGTCCCCTTCTCCATCAACTCCGGACGAACCATGGCCCTCATAAAGCGAATGAGGACCGCAAAACTAGCAATGACCCAGTCTCAACGGCCTAGGTCGCTCAGGTCAGAAAGAAAGGGAACGAGCTTCGTCGATAGCCTCTCTCCCTTGTCTCCGAGGTAGATCGAAGACATGAACCACCAGAGCCACAAACGGACTCTCTGCTCTGCAGTACAGGGAGGAGGAGCCATCTCCCTCCCCTCGATCACCACCGACGCCGGGGTCTTCCCCGCAAAATAATCCCGGACGTAAGAACTAGTCACCAATCCAGCACCGCAAAGACCTTCGCATCAAGTTCCAACCGATCAATCTCCTAGCCTTAGCCGAGTCTACCCTCATGGTTGTCTCCGCCACTCCACCACCTCGCCCCCACACGCGCAAACCGTAAATCATGCCGTAATCCTCCAACGTGACCCCCACCTCACCAAAAGGCATGTGAAACGTGGAGGTCGTGTCCCAAAACCGGTCCAGAAAGCTCGGACCAGCCGAGGTTAGCCCGAAGCTTCCTCCTCGTGATATCCCTCCAAGCCTACACCAAAGCACCGAACGCTCCCCGCTCGATGTCTTCGCTTCTTCTCGACACCTCTCGTAGCACCCCATCGCCGTCGTGTGGCCCGAGAATGATCCGATGTTCCCGCCTCCTATGTGGGTTCAAAACAAAAGCTATCCTTAGCTTGAATGAAGAAGAAAAGGAATAACAAGAATAAATGAAAGAAGATGAATGAAGAGTGATGAATTCGATTTACCAAACTATTCACCGTCCTGTAGGACAGGTGACCCTCTGCAGCCCAAAGTAGGTGCCTGCTGTCCCAAGTCTTAGCCCACGCAGGTGCTCCCCTCAGCTGGCGACCACCCCGTCCAACGTTGTCCCGTCTCGGGGTCTCCTCCTCCTCAAGACGCCTCTTCCTCAAGGACCTCGTCCTCAGCAGCCGTCACCGCGGCGGTAAAAGCCTGCTCTAACGCCTCCTCAAGCGAACGAGAAGGGTCAATAGCAGTGTACACATCCATGGGAGCTCTCCTTGACGTAGAAGCCTCATCACCTGCAAAATTAAAGTGAATTTAGGCTGCATCAAGTGACGACAAGCCTTAATTAGAGATTTTCGAGTTTTCGGAGCTCCGAAATCACTCTTTTCTCGCCATCTTTGGCAATTTTCCCACAAACCCGTCCGCTCATATGGTAATTTGGGTCAAGTCAAGCCTAAGTTGAAGCCTAGTTATGGGTTCGAGTCAGAATTTCGACAGCATTTCGCTATAACGGCGATTATGCCCTAGAAAGTGTCCTGAAAAAGCCGTCACAAATCAAAATTCCGAGATGATAGAAAGTTTACCCATCATACAAGGATTCCAAATGTCAAGTTTCGTCACAAATGGGTAATCCTAAGGCTATTTTCGAAGCGATTTACGGTTTAGCTATGAGACCGTCTCAATTTCACTCAAATGCTCAAAACTCAACGAAAGTTCGAAATAAATACATGGTTATGATCCTTATACTACCAATTAGCCATTTACAAGGTCAATTTTGCAAGGTAAAATCCTTTGGGGGAAAAGCCCCAAATTTTCGACATAATTAGGGTTGAAACCCTGATTTTGTCTGTCCAATTTGATCAATTATAGAAGATTAATGCAAGAATAATACACATACCTCGATTAGTCATGGCAAATGCGAGTTTTTGATCAAATTTTGACGAAAAATGGTTGGAATTTGAGAGAGTAATTAGTGAATTATGTTTCGAAATTATGAAATAAAACCTCTGTTTCATCGGGTTTTTACCCAGGATTGCCACGCTCAGGAAAAGATGCAGCAGGAGCTGCGCCTCTTCCAAGGGACGCAGCTCTTGCTGCGCCTCTTCCTTAGTTTTCCTCCCTACGAATTTTCGAAGGTTCGTTATAAGTTCGTTATTTTGTGGGCCCATCTTTGGTGCGCCTCTTCCTTGATGTCATATCGCATATTTGGTCCGTTTGACATTTATTCTTTGCCCGGGCCCGTATTTCCAAGCCAACTGCAAACTGTCGCCATATTTTTATCAAGACCTTGCTTGTCACAACGCGCGAATATTCTCTGACAGGTGTTTTGACCCACCTCTGTTATGTTCCCCCAGCGAGAGTACACGGACAGACATTCCCTCTCGAGACATGGAGATCAGTTCCCGATTATGTTCCCCCAGCGAGAATTCACGGACAGGCAATCGTCCCTCTCGAGACATAGAGATCAACATCGACCCCAAGCTCTTCCGAAGTTTGTTTGAAGCCGACACAAGCAGATTTCTCCCAGCAGTCCTGACTACGTCCTGCTGCCTCCTCCCAATATCGCGTTTTGTTTCCTCTGGAGTTTCAAGGAATTTTAGGTATGGTCTCTTCTTATGGCTGGCGGGCCTCCTTACGTAGTCTAATGGACTTTAAACGACCCTCCCCGATAGTCGATAGACTCTAAAATGTTCCCGACAACAGGTCCTTGGCTCAGACCCCTTGAGTCGCCTCGCGTCGCCATAGTCGTCAGGTTGTAATCTTCGATTGAACTGATAGCTATACTTTGACTTTCGCCTTGTCCAAGCCTCAGTCAAAGTGGGGGCTCTGTAGATACCTCATTTCTGCACCTCCCGCAAACCACCCGGTGATGATTGGGTCGCATGTTTCGTATACGGAACGATTTGTGACAGTTCATAAGTTTATCGTCAAGTAATCGCGCAAACACTTGTGTCTACCTCTTAATTGTCATCTACATGCCGATACGGTCGTTTTGGCAGTAATTAGAGTACATTTGGAGTCCGGGTCAAAAACCGTCTTCATTTTCTAATACCCGAGTCAGAATATTCTGGAATGTTCCGGATATTTCTATTCCATATTTTTCAATATTTTGGTATTTGGTAAAATATCTCCCGTAATATTCACACAAAATATTAAGGAAACGAGATTAATCCGCTATTCCATAATAGAAACGCGGAAATCTTTCTTCCGCGGGAGGAAACCACTTAGGAAAGGACGCAGCAAGTGATGTGCCTCTTCCAAGAGACGTAGTGCCTGCTGCGCCTCTTCCTCAGTCCTTTTTTGCGTATTTTCCGTATTTTTTCGAGATTCACTTCCAAAGTTTCTCCGAAAATCCTACTTCCTCCGTGTGATTAGTATAAATAGAGACCTTCGGTCCCACATATTTCTCACGCGAGTGCCCGCCCTTTCTCTTCTCCCTTTGCATTCTAAGACCACGCTCTTGCTTTTTGGCGTCTACGTGCTTGAACTTTCGACCACGTAAGCTCGGATCTTTCTGAGTACCAGCCTCGTTTTGCATGACCGACCAATTTGGCCAACTCCACATCAATCAACATTAATCAATCTTGTTCGTTTTCCTCTTATAGGGCACTTTCGTCTACATTCGAGTCGAGCATCACTAAACGTTAACTCAGTTCATCTCGTTTCGTCAAACATGTAAGTCTGAGGGTGTAAATCCTTCTTTTGTTTATTGTTCTTTATTATTGTAATTAATATTGTAAGATTTATGTCGAAAGTATTCTTAAAACCGATTTGTAAAACCTTGTTTTAAAACCCTTTTTACGGATCTACAGGATACAACCGTCGAGAAAGGACGCAGCAACTGCTGCGCCTCCTCGAAGGGACGGAGCACTGGCGCGCCTCTTCCCGAGGGCCGCCGAGCCTCAGCCTTTTCCTTTCTTCTTCCTTCGTCTTTTGTTCGTCCTATTGTTTTTCGCTTTGTTTTTAATTGTTCATTGTTCTTTAGCATAACAATTTGAATATGATAATTTTAACATGTTCATAATTCATTATTAATTAATTCATCATTAAATCCCGACTTAAATCCCTTATAATTCAAATTTGCGGATTTTCGTCATTAAAATCAATTCGGGTTTTTAGAGATTCGATTCATCGATATTGAGTCTCTGGAATTCATCTTTGACATATTTGCATCTGTTATTTATCGTCACCATCATTAATCCATCATTAATATTCTGTTTAGTCTAATTAATTTGATTAGTTTGTTAATTTGTAATTAATAATCTTTTAATCTTGTAATAATTCGTCCTAATTAATTTTGTCCATGTTTTATCGTTTTTTATGACCTCAATCACATGTAAATAATATGTTAATCACTTTCATTCGAGTCAATTATCCATTAATCAAGAATTAAAATCACCAATGAGCATTAACGAGTTGCGGTTCCGCTTCACAAATTTAACTCAACCCAGAATGACGCAGCTGATCGGCCGCGCCACTTTTCAAGGGACGCACTCTTGCGCACTGCTCTTCCTTAATTTCTGTCTCTGAACTCCCGTTTCTGCCTTGACTTAGTTTATTAATTACGTGTTTAATTAACCATTAATCGTAATATCATCCATAATCTGTTCGTTTATTCATTTATTCTTTCTTTTCTAAAATCATCCGTTTTAAATGTATTTTCGACATAAATCATTAAATCCAATGTAATTATTGTAATTTTCCTTTATTGTATTTTTGTTGTATTTCTTTTATCGTATTGTTTGTATGCTCTCACATGTAATCGATCTTAAATCTCTACCTCGACATTATTGCATGTTAAATTACGTGATAACCGACTTAGTATTAATTCTCACATGCTAGGATTAATTTATTGGATGTTGCATTGCATGCATATAATCGACAATATATCGAGTATAGACAATTTCCCTAATCATTAGTAGAGGCCGCTATCGAGGCGGACGGGATTAGGTGTTCGATCAAAAGAGCTTCCTAATACGTACCATCACCCCTTACTCCAAATCTCTGTGAACATTCATGTTCATTGGCATCCACGAGAGTCATTCTAGACATAGAATTCTAAGGGTAACGAGTGCTTAGTGTTCATGTCACTACTTTGTGTCTTGACATGACACGAGGTATTCGAACGGTTTCTAATTTTCCACAATAAATTGGTGGCGACTCCACAAATGCAAAACAAACCAAGAGTGAAAAGCTTGCTTCGCTTTTCGCCCCCGTGGGCCCGCGTCCACAGGGTGTCATAGATATATTGGATGATCTGGCTTCGTTGTTTGTTTGGTTATTTGTGGTTCTCGAGGTGCGACCTCGGCTGAGTGGAGTCATCATCGGGAATGGCTTCACGCACTTGGTTCTTTGTGATTCCCGTCATAAGGGGGATGTGCACATTAATGGACATGGGTTATTCGCTCGTTGCGATGAGCGGGGCTTAGGTGGGCAAGGTTGCAGTTCCACACTGGCGGTGTGGGTCTCCTGTTGCGATGGGAACCCGACAGGGCTACACACTTTGGTGTGCAGTCGGTTACTGATTACTGATGAAGTTTTGAGGAATGTGTATTTGAGTTACTTGGATGTTGTTTTGTTGTATTTCTTGTTTTGGTTAATCAGATGACTGACCCCGTTGTTGTTTGACAAAACTGTGGTGATCCATTCGGGAATGGTGAGCACTTGACTAGCAGGTACTTCTATGGATAGCTCGCGGGTTCTAGCTGGGATAGAGACATCACTTGTTTAGGAGTCTTTAGTCTTCCACTGACAGTTGTTATGGGTTTGGGTGTTTTGGTTTTGCCAGTTGTAGTACTTTTGGTTTCAGTTTTACGGTTGTATACATTTAAACGGTTGAACTTTAAATTATGTTCTTTTATGGTCACTTATGATATACTTTACCTAGGGCAATCGAGATGGTAGCATTCCTCATATGCTAGGGTGGTCTTGGTAAGGCACCTTGGTGTGTGGGGGGGTGTTACACCGTGCCTCCC
The DNA here is from genome assembly GCF_048544455.1 of Silene latifolia. Taxonomy (NCBI): domain Eukaryota; kingdom Viridiplantae; phylum Streptophyta; class Magnoliopsida; order Caryophyllales; family Caryophyllaceae; genus Silene; species Silene latifolia. The sequence goes on along the minus strand of NC_133530.1, from coordinate 36,903,041 downwards.
TCATCTTTTGTCTAATCATCTATACTTGCTCAATCATGTATGTCCTGTATTATTTAAGGTTCCAATTTAACAGACTCTGTCACATCATCTCAACACACCAGACTTCTACACTCATACAAGGCCTCAAAGATACAAGGTCTCGATTTGAGTTAGTTCGTTGCACTAAGACATTTATCATGTTCGATGATCTTAGTACTTAAAAGAAATCCCCCCTTCTCAATTTGTGATCAAACATATATGAGATTCTTGAGTCTTGTAACAAATCTAGATAAAACTCAGGCCAATGTCTTAAGATAGAGTTGTTCTAAGCAATTAAAGTCTTATTGCGGCGTAGTTTTAAGTAAAGAAGCTAAGTCTTTTGGCGGAGTTAAGCGAAGTCTTAAAGCAGAGTAACTTTGACCAAAAGCCTTATTTCAGAGTAGCTTTAAGCAAATGCAACTGATGGAGTAGGTTGGTGAGTTGTCTTATAGTTAAGAGTTTAATTGTTTGAGTAAAATTCTAAACAAAGCAATAAAATATCTCTTGACGTAAGCTGCGGAGTAGTGGTTGAACCAGTTTTACAAACATTGTTTTGTTTGTCTACTTACTTTTACTTTCTATTGCATTAATATTATTTCCCTCTTACAATTTATATTCAGATTCAAGATTTCATCGTGACATATACTAAACTGAGTTCGTGTTAGTATACTTTTAACTCGATAGTTCTAAGTTTCATCACCTCAATTATTCAAAAGTATTGTCATATAAGTTTTGTTTTTGATTAAAGTTTTCAAAGAACCCTTCACTAATTGTATACACTATTTCTCTTTTTAATTTAATGTTATGTTAAATATTTGAGGCTTTTTTTATTGTTGTGTTAAATACTTGAGGTTGCTCCATGCTGACTTGGGGAGTGATGAATAAGATAAGAAGCTCTAGATGTTGACTTTCTAAAATGATTGTTTTTTCAATGCTAGGCAACACGCTTTGGGGTTTCTATTTCGAAAGTCAAGAAGAACTAAACAATTTTTGACTGTTGACTGCCTTCATTCAACAGCATTTTATAAGCTATTTTTGTTTTTCTATTTTTATAAATCGCTTATTAGAGTTGATATACAGATGCGGATTTTAGAAGGATTAAATATAAAATGACCGCTCTCAAAATTTCTTAATTTCAACATAGAATTTGGTTTTCTTCAACTTTATGTCAAGAATTCAAGTACCTTCCTAACTCCTAATGTTATGTCACAAACACTACATTAGTTGCGGATTGGAAACCTCTAATTTATAATAAAAGTTAATTTGTACATTATATACGGACAAGTTTTTTGAAATTATTGCAAAAGAATTATCAATTAGTCTCATTATAGATGGATACATTCGTCTAAAGTGCAAAATGGGTCAAATATGTTTAAAGTAGTGACTTTTTGAGCATCATGCAACTTATTATTTGTTTTATGCTTAAAGTGGGTGAATTTTGACTCGTATATAATTATATACAGATATCTCTCATTTATAATGAGAATTTGGAAAGAATTATTACACAAAAGTTAAAATATTGTCATTTGAAAAACAACTAGTCAATCACTCGGTCTCGTCATTTCTTATGTAGCTCGGAATAGAGTGATTATTTTGACTGTTGGCTTCCTTAAAGTTCTCATGCATGACACGTTATTACTTTAGCTACAAAGTACGTTCCCAAAATTAAGTCAAAGGTCAAAATCGACGCGCATGTTGAGAAACCCGGTTTATTGATTGACCATCCTAATGATTGAAGAGCAAACAAATACTCGCACTGAATTAGAGTATGTCTTCGTGGTCTTTTAATAAATTTATTGAAAGATGTGTTTTAATTTAAACTAAAAATAAAAAATAAAAAAATTAATACATAATGAATTATGTACTCAATATGTTCAAAATAATAAAATAGGTACATCATTATGTATAATACACAACTTCTTCAATCGAAACCGAAAAAATAAATGTACAAATCATGTCCCATCTAACGTAAATTAACAACTCAGGTAGTTAACAAACAATAATAATAATGTGTGAAGAAGTTAAAATGTTAATCTGATGGTTAAGAGTGATATACTTTGAACAACTATACCTTTACATTATGGTGTTCAATCGAGGTAACTTTTTTATATCGCTTATCTCAATAAGATCTAATTCTTACTTAAGGTTGAGAGTTGGGATGTTAATATTTTACATTCAGGCCTAGGATTGTAAATGAAATTTCACATCACCACCTCGCACAGTCGCACGAACCCTAGTGTTATCTAAAATGGTATTATCTATGATTCACCCAACACGGACTTTATTAAGTCGGTTGCTAAAGTGACATATAGTCTATTTCTTCATCCAATAGCGCCCTTTAACTTTTGTATTAAAACAAACGTGTAGTAATTAGAGAAATCCAGAAACGATTCCTTCGCTCTACTAAATCTATTTAGTATTTACAATATGAGTATTATCAAAAAAAATTCTAATGTCGATTGTCAAATAAGCCTTGCAGCCTTTTTTTTGGATCAAACTTATCTGATCCAATTGAATCAACTTATAGATCTCGAATCGAATCGAATCAACTTATATGATTTGAATCAACTTATTGGATCTCGAATCGAATCAACTTATAGGATTCAACTAAACTTATAGGATTCGAATCAACTTAACTTAACTTATAGGATCCGAAGTTAACTTAAATTAAGTGAGATAGGATCTCGAATCAACTTATAGGATTCGAATCAACTTATAAGATCCGAATCGAATCAACTTATAGGATTCGAATCGAATCAACTTATGAATCAATCGAACTTATAGGATCCGAATCAATCAATCAACTTATGTAATCTAAAAGAAACTTATATTAAGTGATTTTTAAGTTCAAAAGAACATGAATTTTTACCTCATGTTTTTTGTATGCATACATGATTGAATCAAAAATTCATTATTATCACATCGAAATAATGACTCACAATTTGTGGTTTTATAAAATCCAAGAAAAATATTCGTACAGTTCGATTACCAATCTTATCTACACTGTCTTTCCATGTGTGGAGCGTGGGCCTCTTGATTAACCCACGCCTAAATTAATGCTTATTATTGTCATGTCCTCTTCTTCTAAACTCATTTAAGTTGGTCTTGCTTTAGACGGATATTTTGGTCTGAAATAATAATTCGAGATTTTGTAATTATTTTAGAGTTAATGTGACTATTATTGAAAAACACAAAAACTTGGGAGAGACGGTCTCTCACTAAGTTATTGAGAGACCAATTTTCCGTACCCTTATATTTGTATTTCGTACCCCCTTTTATTATTGATCGTAACATAGTAATTTCGTACCAATTTACATAATAAATGTACCCATTTTATCATTAATAATGATTTGTACCTATTTTATTATCTTTGGTACCATTTTTTCTTAAAATTGTACAATGGTCTCTCAATAAAGCTTATTAAGAGACCGCCTCTCAGGAGACCTACTCATTGAAAAATAAGTTACTATAAGCGATAATAATAATCGTAACATAGATTACATATGCGCCAATTACTGATTTAAAAGTGGCCGTCTACCTTATTATTTTCATTGAAGCAATTTAACATTCAATTTATTTATAAAAAAAATGAGAAAAAAACATTATATATTGCATTTGATTCATATTAATTAGAATATTAATTTGCATGACAAAATAATCATGTTTGCATAATTGCATGTGTTGGTACCTTCACTATTTCGGTATATATTCATAATCATTTTTTACATGCGGAGATTCAAAATCTATGTTTGAATCGTAAAAAAGACTAGATACTTGTAAAAACTCAAATGTTATTAGTGTGTTATTATAAGCTTACAAACTTGTATGATAGATTAAAATAAACTGAATTGGTTGCAAAATTTTAATACACATCAACTGTCAAACTTGACATTAGTATTGGCATTGATCGCTACATGAAGATTGCTACGTTTCATCAACATTGCAAATGCCATATGTGATATGCCCCCATATTATGAATTTTTTTTTCCAAAATGGGGCTTTCTAGCAAACAAATTAACGAAATAGGTAGAGTTTCAAATTATTTACCCAAAATGAAACCACGTCATCACCAAACCTGACTCATATTTAAGCAAGCTCATTTCCGGTCAACCGACCTTACCCAAAGTGTCGCTTTATGCCCACCTTAACCTCATTATTGTACTTCAAAGCAAATCGCCTTGGGGGTCAGCGACTTGGCTTTAGATAATCTTCCCCCTGAACAATTTATAAGTCAAGCAATTTATAAGGCATAGAGGCTGAATTGTCAAGGAAACAAGTCGCTCTCCCCCGAGAGATTTGACTTCAAGTCGTCATCTGGGTGAGCGACTTGATTTCTTAACCCAGCTTCGCCAAATCCAATTCTACGTGGACCCATTTTGGGTACTAACTTTGAAACTCGACCTATTTCGTTAATTTATTTGTTAGAATGCCCCATTTTGGAAAAAAAATTCCCATATTATTGTGTGATACACCCATACACCTAGTCAGTGGCGGAATTTCGTAGGTCCAGAAGAGAATTTTTTCTAATTTTGATTAATAAACAAAAAATTCAGACATTTATTTGATTTTATGTTTAAATTATTACTCGTAACAAGTAGATGTGTCGGGTTGGGTCAGGCCGGATCGGGTTAGGTCATATCGGGTTCATGTCATATTAGGTCAGCATACTCGGGTTGGGTCGGGTCATTTTGGGTCAAATGATGTGTCGGGTCGGATTTGGGTCGAGTCATTATCGGGTCCGTAACTTAATCGCATTACTATAATTTTTTACCATTAAATTTACTTTTTAACCTATTATTTGGTTTAATTACTTCATTACTAATTCAAAAATATCAATCTAAGCACAAAATCACTTTCATTTTCATTAAAATTAAGCTTAATAATTGTCAGGTCATCGATTTAATCGGGTCGCATCGGATCGGGTCTGAGTCGAATTCGAGTCACTGATAATCGGGTCATGTCGGGTTACGGGTCGTCGTCGGGTCGGGTCATAATATTTTCGGGTCCTGTTGAATTTGCTCGGATTCGGGTCGGTCAGACTTGCTAGCTCTAGTAAGAAGCACGGAGTAATATCGAGTGGATGTACTATATATATTTAGCAAGTTTAAAAATGTTGCTAGCAGTATAATTAACTAATTACCAAGTACTTTTATGGTGGAAAACTGGAAATAAATACATTTCTTTTTTTAGATGGCCACTAAGAACTTCTAAAAAAATGTTGTTTTTGCACAGTTTATAGAAAATTAATCGAAGTTTACTTAAATGCTCATGAAATGACTGGTCAACTACTCAACTTTGAGCTTTCAAGGGTTGAGTGAAATTAATAGGTACGGTGATTTTGGTTACCGCAAGTCTCCCTTATGACGGGTATATACGTTACAAATTTGCGACGGGTTAAATAATATCATGTGAGGTAGATAAGACAAAACAAAATGTTACTCCCTAGGCACTTTGCTTTTGTCTTATCTACCCTACGTGGGTTGTATTTGGCCCGTCGCAAGCTTACGACGGATATGTCCGTCACAAATGAGAATTTGTGTTTTGGTTAAGATGGTTTTTCATACCATTATAAATTAGTATGATGAGGTTACAAGTTCAAATAAATTTCACTATCATACCCTTTTTTTAAAGTGAAATATTAGCTAACATCACGTATAGGGAGATCTGCCATGCATCCACATTTTAACTCATTGCTTTAAAATTTTAGTTAAGATGGTTTTAACACAATTCCAAAATAAACATTACTGAAAAACGCCACTTTTAAAGTTCTGCAATACCACCACACTTCAACCACTACTTTAAGGTTGTGATTGAAATGGTGTTCCCACAATAAACACTACTAAAAACCGTTAAACACAAGAAAGATAATATTTCTTCCTATTCACTAACATCTTCCACATTTCCTAAACCGGTAAGTTGCAATGATCTTCTCATTCTCTCTTCTACTTTTACGGGGTGTTTGGTTGAGGGGTTTGGAATGGATAGGAATGGATTTTGACAAATCTAGTGTTTGGTTGGCTTGTTTTGGAATGGAGTTAGATGAGTTAAATACCTGATGGATTCTAACTTCATTCCAACACCCTATAATCTCATACCTAAGTTTTCACCCAAGTTTTCAACTCCATTTTCCCATAGTGTAAAAAATAAACATACCAAACAAGTTTAGAGCGGTATGGGGATCTCAATCCATACCTCTATGGTATGAGATTCTAATCCATTCTATTCTACCTTCTTAAACCAAATGACCCCTTATTTTCTTTCACATAGTCCATTTCACTAAATATTTACCTAAAATTAATGTGTGAGAAGATAGAGAATAGAAAGGTGTAAAATATTGTCTATAAAAAATGCATTAAAGACAAATGATGGCTGAAAAATTCAAGTGGAGTAGGAGATTAGGATGAACAATAATCAAACCACTGACACTTTTGCTACCTAGTGCTCACTCACCCAACCACGTGAAACATACTATATGACGCCACGTGGTTAATTGTCTAATAATTTTTTCCAATAATTCTCTTTTAGATTGCACAATAAAGATTAGTCTCATTTTAAATGGGATATCCGGTTAAAAATGTACACAAGTTAAATATCTCACCATTTTTATAGTAGGATAATCTCCACTATCCAATTGTTGTTTGTCTTATTATAAAAATGGTTATATATTTGACCCGTTTACAATTTTAGACGGACAAATGTTCGTCTAAAGTGAGATTTTGTGCACAATAAATTGCGCAATACTCGTATTAGAGCATACAATAAAATCAGTAAGTTCTCCCTTGTGATGGATATATTCATGACAAGCTTGTGATGAGTGAAATATTATCCACATAGAGATAGATAAGATAAAAAAACTGAGTGTTTAAGGAGTCACAAATGAATTGTCTTTAAAGATTCTTGTGTATTTTATTTGACGGATATCGACCGTCGCAATGAGAATTTGAGCAATAATATATACTCCAAAATAAGTCCGAATACTGGTTCTGAATAAATGTATGAAACAATTTATTTATATATAAGTAGTTTAGATCCCGCGCAATAAATGCGCGGTATTTATAGAGTTTTTATATTTAAAAAAAAAAATTAACTATAAAACTAATCTAAAAAATTGAGTAATGTCATGAAATGTGTATATTTTTAAACAAAATTAATGAAAATGTTTATAAATTTTTTATTAACATATCTTTTAGGTACAATTTAGCATAGAAAGAATGAATTTTTTATCACAAAAATCTTAGAGACAAATTTTAAATAAGAAATTATATCAAAATAAGAAAGTAAATAAGAGATTTTATCAAAATAGGAAATGTGATTTAGGCGGAAAAACTTGGAGCTTTTCTTATTCTTTTACGTAGTATATAGGGGATTTCTCATTTAAGACGACATTATTCGTCTTAAACTTAAAATGAGTCGATCCACCAAATTACATAGTAAATTGCATAGAAAATGTCAAAATTTATTATTATTAGTGCCACTAGGTAGTATCCCGCGCTTCGCGCGCCCTGTTTTAAACTTTTATTATTATAATTGAAAAAAATTAATATAACTCATATATGACCTCAATATTTTTACTTATGAATAAAAATAAATTAATTTTTCTCAAATTAATTTTTTTAGGTTTAACTTCATTGGTTTAAAATAAAATATCTACAATTATAATTAAAACTATTAAGTGATAATTAATTATACATGATCAACATTTTATAAATAAATTAGTAACTGATCAAATATTATATTAATTAAAATAAAATTTATTCGAATAATGGAACAATCAACATTAAGTTCTCAAATTATATCATTTCACGATATGTTTATATTCAAATCAATTAATATTTGTTCAAAATGATGTGAATATAATTTTATGTAATTTTTAATTTTTTATATTTACGTATCAATCATACAGGGGCCAAACTCAACTTATTCAAATGTTTTTTTTCTTTAAAGAAACTTATTCAAATGTTTTGATTGTATGTTTCGTGTGCTATGTTTCAAATAAACATATCTAAAAGAAATTTGTGCCTTTTGTATTTTTAAATAACTATATATGATGGTGTTTTTCTCAAATATTATTTTTTGAGGTTTAACTTCAAAATATTTATAAGTAAAATATAAAATATTTAACTAAAATTAATACTTAGTTAGTCATAATCAATATTTTATACTTAACGTATACATATTTAATTGAGGATATTAAAGAAAAATATAACGTATTTTCTAATTTTACATGTTTATAATAATATATTACTTAATAATCATTACTTTTATTTTGATTATTCAAATGCATTCGCGATCATTGTGTACATACATACTCATACACGTACACATACTTATCATCAGACTATTTAAACCTATCAAATTCTCATATGTATTCAACCTCTTGCAATATTTTTTTTTTCATTCTCACACTATAAAAACTTATCTCTTAGTATTTTTCTTAAGTTCTATTTTTAATAAATACGATGACTCTTCCAAATATATTTTTCTTAATGGATTTATTGGTCTAAGATTTTTTTTCACGGAAATGTAAAACATTGTGAGACACTCACTTTAATCATCTCTACCTATCAAAATATTTAAATAAACATAATGAAAATTACACTCAATTTAAAGCATTTTTCGCAAAGAACATAATTATTTACATTTTAGAATTTTTATCAAAATAAATTTTTAATAAATTTACAATCAAATCACCACCGTAGTTATTTAATGTAATTTTATTATAAAATTTATTGAACAGTAATTATTATTTTGCTGAGATTTATACCGCATTTATTATGTTCATATTAAATGATTAGCTGAAATTAATACTTGTCATTAAGGTTATATGGATTCGTGGCGCATCCAGAGCGTTTCCACCCAGTTTTATATATATACTACATAGTATCCCGCGCTTCGCGCGGCCTGTTTTAAAATTTAATTATTATAATTAAAGAAAAATAACATAATTTATGTTTAGTATTTTTACTTATAAATAAAAATAATTAATTTTTCTCAAATTAATTTTTTTTAGGATTAAATTCAATGTTTTAAAATAAAATACATACAATTTTAATTAAAACTAATAAGTGATAATTAATTATGCATTATCAAAGTTTTATAAAAATTTTTGTGACTGCTCAAATATCATATTAATTAAAATAAAATTTATTCGAATAATAGAACAATCAACATTAAGTTCTCAAATTGTATCATTTCACGATACGTTATGTTCCTAGTCAATTTATAATTGTTCAAAATGATGTGAATATAATTTTATGTAATTTTTAATTTTTTATGTATAATGTGTGATATTTATGTATCAAACATATAGAGTTCAAACTCAACTGATTCAGATGTTTTGATTGTGTCTTGCATGTGTTATTATGTCAAACATATCTATAAGAATTGCACATTTTGTATTTTTAAACAGCTATATATAAATGATGATTAAGAGTTTACCTGTAAATAAAATAGGTTAAACTTTCTCAAATAATATTTTTTGAGGTATAACTTACTTCAAAGTATTTAAAAGATAACATATAAAATATTTAACTAAAAGCAATATTTAGCTAGTCATAATCAATATTTATACTTGACATATACATATTTTAAATGAAAAAGAAAAATGTAACGTTTTTTCTACTTTTTCATGTCGTTTATAATACTATATTATTTAATAATCATTACTTTTGTTTTGATTATTCAAATGCACTCGCGATCACTGTGTACATACATACTCGTACACATACTCGTTATCACACTATTTAAACCTATCAAAATATTCAATTTCTCGCAATATAATTTTTCATTCCCACATAAAAAACTTATCTCTTAGTAGTTTTCTGTAAGTTGTGTTTTTAAGAAATACAATGACTCTTCCAAATATATTTTTCTTAAGATTTAATGGTCTAAGTTTTATAACTTTATCAAAATGACTTTTTACGTAAACATAAAACATTATGAGACACTCACTTTAATCATATCTACAAATCAAAATATTTCAATGAATACAATGAAAATTATACTCAATTTAAAGCATTTTTCGCAAAGAACGTAATTATTTACATTTTAGAATTTTTATCAAAATAATTTTTTAATAAATTTAGAATCAAATCACCGTAATTATTTAATGTAATTTTATAATAAAATTTATTAAACTATAATTAATATTTTGCTGAGATTTATACCGCATTTATTATGTTTATATTTAATTTTCAGTTGTAATTAATACTTGTATTTAAAGCTGGGTTGACACGTGGTGCATCCACACTCTTTCAACCCAGATTATATATATATATATATATATATATATATATATATATATATATATATATATATATATATATATATATATATATATATATATATATATATATATATATATATATATATATATATATATATATATATATATATATATATATATATATATATAGTATTAGGATCATGTAAGTCCACCTCTTACATGTGACTCCATAAGTCTTCCTTAGAGCCTTTGGATGAGGAAGATGGAGGGTTGAGATTGAAAGCAAAAAGGAGGGGATTAATGCATAATTAAACACTCTCCCTCTCTACTTTACTAATCCATATTAATTAAAAATTAATCCACTATATAAGATTTTTTCTCAAACACACTTCTCACTCATCCCTCATAATATCATCCTCTTCCCTCTCTAAAATCCCAAATAAATCAAAATCCCTGAAAAACAAAAATCACTCTTCCTCACTTTCAAAAAAAAAAAACAAATCAAACCCTAAACCTACCCTCACCACCGTCCCACCCACCACCGGCCTATCCGTCACCGTCCACCACTTCCACACGCCCACCACACCACAGCAACACCAACCTCACAACCCGACACACCACCACCCTCACATTCACCCCGACACTGACACCCTCACCCCACCACACCGAAACCACCTCACCCCGACACCCTCACCCACCACACCGAAACCACCGCACCCCGACACCCTCGCCACCACGTCCTCCCACCTCTGACCCACGCCACCACCTTCCTCCTTTTCTCCAGATCTGCAACCACGCCTGCCGCCACCCCCTTCTTCTTCCTGCCACCTGCCGACTTCCGCCTGTAACCGCGCCACCACCCCCACTTCTCTTTTTCTTTTCCGTCTTAGAGGATTCCAGATCTCGTTTTTTTATTTTTTTTATTTTTATTTCTTTTTTCTTCTTTTTTGTTCTTTTCGTTTTTTATATTTCAGATTTCCTTGCATATTTCGTTTGCTGATTTCAAATTTGTTGGTTTTTGTTCTTCAAATTTGTTTGTTTGTGTGTTTTGTTGGTTTGTGTGTTTTGTTGGTATTTGTTTTATGTTTTTTTTTTATTACCTTGCAGATTTCGATTTCTTTTGTTTTATGTTTTGTTTTGGTTTTTTGTGTTTTTATAAATTATATTGACTTTAATATTAAATTTGTTAATTATGAAATAGTTTTTGTGATATCTCGTTTTTATTATTAGATTTAAAATTATATGATTTAAATTGTTGTCTTGCTTTTTTTAGATGTGCATTTTTTTTTTCCTAGAATTACTCTTTTTTCTTTTAAAATTACACTTTTTTACACTTTTTGTTGTTGTTAGAATTACACTTTTTTCTGTTAAAATTATACTTTTTTCTGCTAGAATAACACTTTTTTCGGCTAAAATTACACTTTTTCTGCAAAAATTACACTTTTTGTTGTTAGAATTACACTTTTTTCTGTTAAAATTACACTTTTCTCCATTAAAATTACACTTTTTTTTGTTAAAATTATAATTTTTTCTGCTAGAATAACACTTTTTTCGGCTAAAATTACACTTTTTCTGCTAAAATTACACTTTTTGTTGTTGTTAGAATTACACTTTTTTCTGTTAAAATTACACTTTTCTTCATTAAAATTACCCTTTTTTCTATTAAAATTATACTTTTTTCTGCTAGAATAACACTTTTCGGCTAAAATTACACTTTTTCTGCTAAAATTACACTTTTTGTTGTTGTTAGAATCACACTTTTTTCTGTTAAAATTACACTTTTCTCCGCTAAAATTACACTTTTTTCTGTTAAAATTATACTTTTTTCTGCTAGAATAACACTTTTTTCGGCTAAAATTACACTTTTTCTGCTAGAATTACACTTACTACTATTGGACTAATGTTACACTCTCAATGGACTTGGTCATATTCTCATATTCTCAATGGACTAAAATTACATTCTCAGTGAACTGAAATTATACTTTTCTGGACTAAAATTACACTTTTCTGGACTAAAATAACACTCTCATTGGACTGAAATTATATTTGCCTGGACTAAAATAATACTCTCCTGGACTAAAATAACACTCGTAAAATGCTAAAATTACAATAAGTTGTGATAAAATTACAAAAATTTAAAATATTATTCGTCAAAATCAGTCAAAAACGACTCAAGTTAAACTCGTAAGACGCAAAATTCTCGTAAACATTCCTTAAAATTACAAATTTCAAAATAATATCCGTCAAAACCGTCAGTAGATTAAAGTTACACTTTTTGTCTTTAGAATTACACTCGTAAAATCCTAAAATGTCGAAAACTTGTCTAAAAAAAAAACGAAAAAAAACTGAAACTGAAAAAGTGTTCACAAAATTTTCATAAACTTTGAAGTATAAGATAAATGGTGGTGTTAATTGTGTATGATAATGAATTAGTAAATGTATTATTAAAACTAGAGAGAGAAGTGAATTAATTAGTGTTAAGTGTGTTTCTTACTTTCAATCTCAAGCATCCACCAAGCATGATCTAAGGGATATGGGAGGGACTTATGGACTCAAAAGATATAAAGGACTTATTTGAACTTGACACTATATATATATATATATATATAGAGAGAGAGAGAGAGAGAGAGAGAGAGAGAGAGAGAGAGAGAGAGAGAGAGTCGGATCCGGTGAGAACCCCTAAATATTTGAGGATTGAGTAACGGATACAATATCGCGCAAATAAACTAAACAATATCACTTAAAAAAAAAGGTAACAAAAACAAACACGCACGCCTTTTGAAATTCATAACCGCGTCGCTTTTTTGACTACTCACTTTCTCTCTCTAAAACTCAAAAACCACAAAAACTCCCGATTATTAAAGTGAATCAACAACAATTTACGAAGAAATACTAATCATTGTTCAATTCAATTGCATTTTGCCTGGAAATCAGGTACAATTTCTGTCTTAATTCTCTCGAGGACTTCAATTTTAGTGAAATCATTGTTAAAATCAAGTATTTGTTAGTTTAAGTATCAAAATTATTGATAAACTTCGTTAATTTCCAATAATTTTCATATAATTGTACAACTTCGTAGTTGTTAATTGAATGTTTTTCTCATTCTGATTGAAATTACATATTTTCTTCTTTAATTCTGCTAAATTAGCGTTGAATATTGTGCGACTGCGAAAAATTAGGGTTCGACATTGTTCGAAGTGCAAAATTAGTATTTCGTATTGTTTTAATAAATTAAGAATAGGTTTTAACCTATTCAATGAAGAAATTTATGTTTAAACACTGTTCCATTGTGATATTCAAAGTTCAACATTGTTTATTTGTGAAAAATTAGGGTTAAAACTGGTTAAAAAACTGTTTAATATATTAAACCGTTTAATTATTCGTTTGAACACTGTTCGATTGTGAAATTGAAAGTTCAAAATTGTGTATTTGTCAAAATAACGGTTGCAAATTATTTGAATCGCGAAAATTAGGGTTAAACGTGTGGTTAAATGTGAACAAGTACAGTTACATAACACTGAATTGAATTTGTTTGACAATGAGGTCCATGAATTGAAAGTTTTTGTTCAGTACAATGAGTAACGTTGATATATGTGTTGGCAATGAGAAAGACAAACTTGTAATACTGTTTTTTGTATGGTTTGATATTGAATCTGAATATTAGTGGTACTCAATCTTCATGAATTTTGTGTAGTTCTATTATTGATAGTGTTTACAGAAATACGAAACTGTATACTCCTTTAAAAATACTTATTACCAGTGACATACAATAGTGATGTTGTTTTGAATAAGGTGTGAAATTATTTCTAATGAAGTGTGATATTGATTCAGCAGAATGGACTTGACAGCATCCAAACAACCTGAAAAAACATACAGGAGAAAGAGGAAATCAAAAAATGATGAGGTTGAACAACAACCAACCAAGAGGTCAAAAGATGGTAATGAAAATAAAAGTAAAGCTGATGAAATGGTGTTACAGGATGAAGTTGAAGAGCATCCTGCCGTCAACAAAAAAAAGGCCAACCATCAACAAAGAAATCAAAGACTGATAGAAACAAAGATGCCGAATTGGTGGTACAGGATGCAGAGGTAGAGCAGCCTGAGATAAAAAAGAAGAAGGTGCAACCATTTCAAACTAAATGTAGGCCACTCAAATTGGTTGAGTTGATTGCCAACTTAAATGAAGAACAAAAGAAGGTTGTTTCTGATGTTGGCTTTGGTGGATTGTTAAAGTTGAAACTAACAAAAATTCCACATGGAATTCTGAAGTTGCTGCTGAAGGCATTTGATCACACAAGCAACATGCTCAAAACAAAAAAAAATTGATTTTCTGTTGACAAAAGACGATGTGCATGACATATTTCAACTTCCTCGACAAGGTCGGAAAGTGGACGTCGCTCACATGGGAAACAACCACTGCTGTGACAGACACAAAGCTGAAAAATGCATGGAAGGCAAAGTTTGGATTGGAGAGTACTTCGGCTCCAATTATGGTCAAGGATGTTCCTGAAAGACTGATGGAATGTAATGATGCTGGAGATGAATTTAAAAGAATGTTTGTAATTTACAACATGTCTATTTTCTTAGCACCGTCTTCAAATAAATCTCTGGACTTGAAACTGGTAAAGGCTGTTGAGCATGTGACAAGGATAAGCCAATTTGATTGGTGTGAATACGTATTTGAGGAAATGGTTAGAAGTGTTAGAGTGTCAAAGAAGGGGGAAAGTCTACTGTCAGTGGATGCGTAATAGTTCTTATGCTAGCATATATGTATAGGTTCGATTTCAAGGGCGATGTTTTGGAACACACTTTACCGCTCATCTAAAATTGGGACGATAAAAAATTGACAAAGAGAGTGGATGATGAGAAAAAAACAGGATCTTTGGGGAATGCTCCAATATCAAAGATTCAGTACCCCATCTGTCAGCAACAAAAAGTCCCTAAAAAAACACCATATTCTTCAACAGCTCCAGAGATATTACTGACTCGGGCGTCTGATCATGAAGCTGAAGTGGAAACAAAAGAGGGGTATATGATGGTGAAGCTGCCTAGTGGTGTTGAAACTGATGAACAAATCAGAGCAAGGGCAATGGATGTAAGCACTAATGAAATCATTTGCTATCTGATAATTATTTTAGCTATGATATTAAAATATTATTGTGATATTGTTTTTGAACTAGTGTGATATTGTTTTGAGTCTGCTGTGATATTATTATGATATTGATATTGAATAAAATCATTTGCTATCTGATAATTATTTTAGATATGATATTGTTTGATATATTGTATGATATTGTGATATTGTTAATTGATAATTGTGATATAGTTTATAAAAGCAAATGATATTGAATAACAGATTGTTGTGATATTGATTTAAAAATTGTTATGATATTGTTTTTGTACTATTGTGATATTATTTGTAGTAGGCTGTGATATTGTTATGAAATTGATATTAAATAACCTTATTATTGTGTCATATCTTCTTATTATCAAAGAGTCTATTTTAGTGTTTAATATATTTATTTTGTAATTTGGCAGCGTGCTCATGAAATTTATCTACGTATGAAGAGGGACAATGAATTGTTCATAGGTAGGTATGTACATAACATGAGAAAACTGATCACTATGAAAGCAAAAAGTTCAATGGGTGAAGCAACTACATCTACACAATCTGGTGCGAAGGTAGATGGTGCGGAAGATGTTAATCCTAAAGAACATGCTGCTGCTGAAGAAGAGGTTGAGAATCCTGAAAACAGTACAACAGAGACTCAAACGCTGCCTTTCATGAAAGATGTTGGATATCATAACTTGATGGACATGTTGATAGCGAGGTCATATGAAATGAAGAAAGCAAAAGAAGGGTTGCCATCATTTGATGTTTGAACTGAAATGTTGAAAGTGCAATACAAGGAATTGAACAAAAAATATTGTGGATGTACAGATAAAGATCTTCAGAACAGTGATGATGACTTGGCATGTGATGACAAACAACAAGATGATGATTTTAATGATGTTACTAACTTGGACAGTGGTGATGATGAAGACCAAGATAATGGGCTGGATAATGACATGAATTCAAAATTGAATGATGTAATATCCAATATTGGTGTAGGAGTAGGAAGTCCCGTTGCAGCGGAATTCAATGAAGAGTTGAATCGTGATACACTTAATCAAGAAGGCGTTCAAAAAGAGTGTGAAAAAATAAATGAGGAGACAGATGTGTTGACACAACTTGATGAAGGTGTAATCAATGTAGGTTTAGGAGGGACCAAGACTGTTGAGGAGGTTAACACAGATAAACCAAATGAGGGCATTGAAAAAGAGGTTCAGGAAATGAATGAGGAGGCTGGAAAAAGGGATGGGGATACAGCAAATGTTGAGAACGTAACAAATGTTGAGGAGGGAATTGGAAAAGATGTTGAGGAAAATGTTAACAATGTACCAACTGTTGAGGACCTGAATACTAAGAACCCATGCACATAAGGCAGTGGAAAAGAGGCTGGGGAGAAGAATTATGATAAAAGTATGGGGTCTCATATGAAGGAGGGTGTTCCAAATGTTCAGTTGGAAACAGCGAGAACGTGGAGCATCAATGACTATTTGTTGCACGCAGACAGCATGAACAAAATACCTGAATCTGGAGATATGGTACCTCATAATTTGGGGTGTACTATGGACTGTGGTTTGCCAGACAAGGATGCTCAACTTGTCTCAGATATCATGTTCAGACAGGACCATTTGTTTGAGACTGTCTTGAAGCGTTGGAAGAAAGTCATGGATTATTGCTTCCTTACAGATCATGCGATTAAGAAGACGTAAGTTTGTTTTTTCAATGTAAGACATTAATTAATCTACTACATAATAAAAATTAAAAAACTAATATGCTAATTTTTTTGGAAAATGGTACAGAGAGATTGTCAGTGACTTTGGTATTTACCATTCCATACCAAAGAACGATATTGAGTCTTTGTTGCCTGACACTAAAATAGAAGCAGTGGTTATTGAGGCATGGGCAATATTGCTCAATCAGTTCGAAATGGCGCAGAAAGACAGCAACAGACCGACAAGGATTTTCTATGGCCTTGCCCACTCGGTATGGAAACATAAACTTCATGTGTTCCTTGTGTTTTAAATTACGTGTAAAAAATGTGTCAATACGACTAATCAATTCTCTTATAAACAAATAGGGTGGTATGGAGAAAATCTTACTTGTAGATGAAGAAGATGTTGACGAACTGACAAAACTGAAGGAAGACGTATGGAGGACATGGGATATGTGGCCAAATCAGTATAAACAGCCACTGAATTTGAATTCAGATATGGTAAGATTTTAAAAGTACTTTTAGTTCTGATACTGTTAAGTTAATTATCTGATATTGTCAGAAGTAAGTATTGATATTGTTTATTAAATCAGGTAATTATTTTAGTTGTGGTATTGTATTATATATTCTGTGATATTGTCACTCATTACTTGTGATATTGTATGCTATGGTCTGTGAATGACAGTTGTTAATTTCTATAAAATATTTCTATAGGTGTTCATACCTTTGCTATATCAAGACCACTACATTTGCGTCTGTATTGACTTCAAGAGGGAAAAAATGTTCTACTTGGACAACCGAGAATATGATGCATTCGAGGACGAGGAGCATGTACACCTTGCTCATTTAACTGTAAGTACTATATTTAAAAATAAGAACTAACGATATAATTCTTTTGTTAGCTAAGATTGAAATTTGATAGTTATTTATTATAAACATAAACAGGGGGCTGTTTACGGGCACTACCTCAACAGTAAAGGTTATGAAAGTGGGGGGAAAGTACAGGACTATGTGCTGACAAATGTCGCCTTTGATTGGCAAACAAAAGAGTTGAACCTGGATTGTGGATTATTCATGATGTTCCACATGATGTTTTTTGTGGGTGAGGATTTTAAATGTGAACTGAATGATGAAAAGAAGAGGCAGTTGTATAGGGGGGCGATTGCAGCGACGCTTGTGTTGAGCGATTTAAATAAATGTAGGAGTCAGGTCCTGAGGAAGGTTACAAACCTTAATGCAATCAAAGGGACACTGTTACCTAAATTACTAGCAAAAAGGAAAGCAGCAAGCAAAAAAAAGAGAGGCAAATGTGGTAAAAAGAATGTTCAAACTCCTGTATCCAAAAAAACAGGTTATTTTTCTTCAACACTGACTTATTTTCATTATATATAATCATTATATATTCAAATAACAAAAATAAATATTTTGTAGTTGTGGTAGAAGATGGTTCTGCCAGTGTGGTGGGAAACAGTAGGAGGGGGAAATCAGATGGCATTGGGAGCACGTACAACTGTGGTGTGGCAGATTCTAAGGTGGAGGTCGTCTCAAGGTTTATGAAGGCTAACAAATCACTGTGTGCAAAGATTTTGACCATGAGGAAACAAGTGCTTGACTACTGCCTATTGGACGACCACAGTTTCCCATTAGAGTATGTTTCTGTGATACTGTTTCTTAAAGAGTGTGATATTATTTTTAGAGTAGTGTGATATTGTTTGCACTATTTAAATTTGATGGTACTTTTATTTTGTCAGAACTGCTATTTTTTGTGATACTGTTTCTTAAGGGGTGTGATATTATTTTTAGAGAAGTATGATATTGTCTGCACTGTTTTAATTTGGTTTGTGTTAATGTTTGGAGCAGTGAGGTGGTTGCCAAATTCAGTAATGATCAATATCTTGTCAGAAACGATATATTGTCGTTGCTTCCAAATGAGCACGTCAGTAGCAATGTGATCGAATGTTGGTCCCTAATTCTGAACCATATTGAGCACACAGAAAAATGTGAAACAAGTTTGATGTTTTTTGGGATTCGACACATGGTAAGCTGTCCATTTAGTTTGATTAAATATAATAACTCTTTAAAACAAAAATAGGACTTGTAACATATATATTCAAAACAGGAAATAAAAACCGAAGGAACTGGAGACAGGGAATTGATTAAAGAAAAGAAGTTTGAAGAATGGGACGAATTCATTAGAAGAAACACAGTTCCTCGTAACTCCGTGCAAGATCTGGTTTTTATTCCAATGGTATGGAAAGAGCATTATTTCTGTGTTTGTATAAATTTCAAAACCGAGACAGTGGAAGTGCTGGACAACACAGAGTACCCCGACTGGGAGCAAACACAAATACACAAAGTTGCAGATTTGTGAAGGAAATGTAGATCTTTATACATAAACATACTCATATATGTTATAAATTAATTTGTCATAAAATTAAATATGGATTTTATGCATGCAAACAAATGATAAAATAGAGGAGAAATCATGTTCTTACATTGGTGATTTCGGTTTTATGGGCACAAAAGAAATCTCCTTTTCTTTTGTTCTTGTGCTTTCCTATGATGGAAGAACCAAGATCCAAGTGTAGGATCTCTCCTTAGGATTAATACCCAAAGCTTACCCTTAATTTAATTAATATTACATGAACTAGTATAATATTAATGTAGTAGAAAAAATGACCCAAAAATATTACAACACACTTAATATTTTCGATTTTATGGAGAGAAGAAGAGGAGAATTATTTTTCTCTCTAGAATTAATTTTTGGATGAGTAAGTGAATGAATGAATAATCTACAACATTTTGTATGTTATTAGGTTAATTAGATGAAAAACCATGATGGTTTTCTCTTCTCAAAAACCGGGTGGAAGGGGGCTTTTTAGGGGAGCCAATGCATGCAAGTGTTGTTCTTTACAATACATAATAGGCTTGCATGGCTAAATAATAGGTAATCATTGTGTTTATTAATAAATTAAACAACACAATATTAGTCTAAAACCCCTCCCTTATTTCGGCACAATTATAATATGGAGTCCATATTATTTTTGTCAATTTGTCAATATGTAACATGTCATATGTCACATAAATTTGTTATGTATTTTTAACATATTAAAAATCAACGTATTGATAAAAATACGTCATATACAAAAATGACTTAGTAATTTCATAATTACTTGTACCAAAATATTTTACCGATTATAAATCACAACAGTTTGTATTTATAATAATTCATTCAAATTCAATTGTTTCTATAAACAATAATTTCATCCGAGTAATTATACAATTTGATTACTCAGACCGTATCTCATTTAATCACATTTCAATTTGATACGTAAATTTTACTTCCAAAATCGTCCGTCAATTTTCAAGTAATTTAATTAACTCGTAACATTATACGATTAATTAAATAATCAATTAAGAGTGTTGCCCTATAGGTATGACCTAGGGGTCAACGATCACCACCGCGCACGACGTAATGTCAAACTCTAGTCACCAATCATTACCGATATATGTTGACCAAATGACTTGAGAATAAAATTACTTCCCAATTGTATTCTTTATAATGAGATTTAAACACGTGATCATCATGATCAACAATGGATCGCATTATTGTCGGAGGACACATATTCCAACAATCTCCCACTTGTCCTCGACAAGTGTGCGTCACCAATTCTCTTGTCCTATTACTATCTCCCACTCAATGCAAGGTGTCTTTCAGGTCGTATTTGCAAGTGATCATATCGAGAGTGGTTTCCTCGATCCGAGAATAACCGATTGACCGGATTCATCTATCATAGATACATTCCGAGCGTGGCCACGCGTTTCCGCTTCATTACTCCTCGAGTGGCCCCGAGATATTGTTATAACCCCGACTAGGGGTGGACAATTCCTATCGCACTCATTCCCTTCGACTAGCCACACCATCATAACCCAAAATATGCCCATTTGACCCCATTTACGAAGGTCGTAGTAACACAAATCAAAGTTAATCTGAAATCGTGCCATCTTAGGCGAATAGTCTTTAGTCAAAAGAATCGACTCATTCGAATACTATAGTAGCTCTTGCCACGACCAGGCTATATAAATTTGCCATAACTCTATAAGCGGTCATTAGGCCCGACAAAATGTTCCTAACATGATGCCTATGTGATCGACTAGTCATCTCACATGACTCTATGGCACTTGAACTTGCCATCAATCGCATCACACTCTAGTCACTTCGAGACGTCACCTCATACAAGTAACTATGGGAAAATACAATGTTAATCCATGTTCACTTTAACGGGGTTCAATTGTCTCCACAACCCGTTTGGATATAACAATGTACAAGGTGAGTTAATAATAACTCAAACGACAAATGTCGACATCACACTCGGGTAGTCAATATCATATTACAACCTTGTGATGTATATCGTTAGTGTAAACACTTATTGATTGCAATAGAAGTTTAACATCCCATGTGTCCATGTGTTCAAACTTCTTACACTTGCATTTTCCTTTACATTCATGTTCTCTCTCATAGCATGAACTTTACCAAGTACACATCAAGGTTCCCGACCTCGGTTTTGGTTCTTTATCTTGAAAGAACTTCCTTATCGATTATCAAATAACGACCGAATTTGTGATGAATGATATAACTTGTACTGATCAAGTACCCCATCCACACACAATGCACTAGGTATATGTTTTGTAGAGTCTTGCAACAATCTGCCAAGACGATTGGCCTAGCACTTCTCACAAGTCCTAGCATAGTTAGGAAAGATTAGTATTGAGTAACTTCTTATTTAATTAAGTACCTTTCCAAAACTTCTTATTTCTCCTTCTAGCTTGAAAGGTCAAGGATTCTCATAAATCCTCACATGTGCTCGGATTTTCATTAATATGCGCAACCTCTTGACACATATAAGAGCATTCTGACAAACACCGAAATCGCTCATCGGATTCTACTCGAGAATTCATGACGTTTCTATTATGGCTTACCAATGATCATCATGCTCTGATGCATATGATTCATAATTGGACATGTGCATGATTATTCTAATGGCGGAAACATTAGTAGCTAATAATCATGAGACCAACCGTTCTTAGGTTCAATGAACTACCATGACTGCTAATGGTAATCCCATTTTCATTCATATGAATAACCTATGTGTATGTTGATACAATGAGTATATCTTAATACAAATCCAATACCTCTCAATGTAATTGGATTCATCATAGTCCATGTTCATCCAGAATTGAAAACTCAAATACTTCTTTGTGAAGAAGATATTAGCTCGTCATTCCTTAATGAGTAATGAGTTTTATACATTCAAGGATGATAGCTCCCACTAAATTCCATGTCTTCACATGATAATTTCTAAACTCCCACTTAATTCCAGGTGTTTCGAAATTTATTACTTAATCGAAATAGCTCCCACTAAATTCCATGATGTTTCGAAATTTATTACTTAATCGAAAACAAAATGTATGTTGCTTTGCAAAGTCATTTAGATGAAGCCTTATATGTTCCTATCATATCCTTTCAAAATTCCTATTTTGAAGAGGTCTTATCTAAACCTTATGGAAAGAAATTTCAATCTCTAACTTGATCATGTCATAATGATTCGGTGCAATGTCATTTGTTTAAATAAAATAATAATATTTAATACACATCCTTCAAAATACCCTTTTAGAAGGAGGTTTAACCAATTTATATCATAATGAGGTTAAGTAATGACTTTTGCATGGTTTAACTTTTAGCAATTGAGGATATCGGTATATCAAATCTTGTAACCTCTAGTCATAAATGTCGCTTATTACTAGGATGTTACTATAATTCATTTAGGCTCTTAAGTAAATCTCAAGGTTGAAACTATTGGTCAAAATTTTCATAAACTTAGTCAAAAACTTGTTAAGACTTTACATTAGTCATTTTTCTTCCAAAACTTTCTTTTGGTCTCCTCGTGTAGTTATCTTGAGAATATACTCTTATGATTACTTCACTTGGTCTCTTTAGTCATATAGAACTAACTTGAGACCATAGATCTCATCTATTCGGCATACTATGTAAATAAATATACCGTCATTCAAATCATTCTCTCTTGTGTAGATCTTCATTTACACAAGTACACAATTTTATCTTGCCTTGTGTGTTGTGTCCTCATTTTTCTCCCACTCTATCTTTAGAATAAATACACTATAGATTCAAAGATAGCATATGAGACACAAATTAATGATGTTGAAGTATAAGGAGAACTATCTCATAGATAGACTAATAGTTATGGATTTCATATGTGTACTTGGTGATTGACATTTCTTTAAGAGAGTTCATAGACTCAAAATCGCTTTATAAATGATCATACACAAGCCTTAAGCATGTGGACATATAATGAAACCCGTCATTATATTTGTCTATTAGATCACTTTAAGTGAATAATCTTATGTTTCAAAGTGCAAGCATTTAAAGATGAATTTTAGAACATAAAAGGATAAATGATAAAACGGGTGACTTGGGTTGCAAACCAAGTCATCATCATCCAAAATACAAACCATTATCCAAAATACCTTTCCATGTCGAACACGGAAACTTAAAGTTATAAAACTCCAAAACATAATTTAAAATAAGACAATGAAAAGCAAAGCTCCATAAAAGCTATCCATAGCTTCTCCATGGTTTCTCATGCTTGCTTTTTCTTTCCCTTGTCTTTGCTTGGTGGAGGCCCTATTTACAATAAAAAGGGAGATACATTATCACAACTTTGCATCATAATACCATAGTTGAATTAGAAACATAAAAGAAGGATAGTCATTTACCTACTGGAGTGATCTTTCCAGCCTTAATGTCACCAAGGTATTTGGAACAATTTCTTTTCCAATGTCCCATACCATTACAATAATGGCATTTATCAAGAGGACCCTTCTTGATCTTTGAGGTGCTAGCTTCATTAGGCTTAGCTTTGGTGAATGTGGGAGCTTGCTTTTTACCCCTTCTTCCACTCTTCTTGAATTTCCCCTTACTCTTAGTGCTTATGTTAAGCACATCCTTTGGTGGGTTCACATTTAACCCCATGTCCCTCTCGGCTTGCACAAGTAACTTATGCAATTCTTCGAGAGACACATCCTTGTCTTGCATGTTAAAATTCACCCGGAATTGCACATATGCCTTGACTTTGGACAAGGAGTGTAGAATCCTATCTACGATGAGTTCTTTGGGGATTTCAACCTTTTGAATTTTCAAGGTCTCGACAAGCTCCAATAGTTTGAGCACATGAGGGCTAACCTTTTGGCCCTCTTTGAAGTCGAGATCAAAGAATGCCGCGGCCGCCTCATATTGGACGATCCGCGGAGTTTGTGAAAACATGGTCACAAGTTTGGAGTAAATCTCATTAGCATTGCCCATTTTAAAGGCTCTCCTTTGGAGGTCCGCCTCCATCGCAAATATCAAGACATTTTTCATTGCGGCGGACTCCTTTTGGTAAGCCTCATATGCTTCCCTAGTGGCCGCGGTGGACCTAGTGGAGGGTTCGGGTGGAGAGGCCTCGGTAAGGTAACGAAGCTTGTCGTCACCTTCGGCGACTAATTTGAGTTGGGCATCCCAATCGGAGAAATTTGACCCATTCTTTTCAAGTTTACATCGATCCATAAAGGATCGGTGCCATGACGAACTAGCGAGAGGTGTGGCGTTAGGAGTTGGTGTTGCCATTTGTTATGAGAAAATAAGTGGTCTACAAAACAAAATAGAAGGAGTAAAACAAATGTCGTTTTAATAATAATACTCGTAAAAATGTATGATTTAAACAAGTTTTATGCATTTTTCTAGTGACCTCTACCCAACTAGATAAATGATTCCAAGACCCAAATTCATATTAACTTGGGCACGGTGTGGCCGATGAAACCCTTATCAATATAACTCGGTGGATTGACGTTTAATCGATTCTACTTTTAGAACTCTTGGTCGATAATATTACAATTAACATATATCTTTAGCCCAAAACACATTCAACAAGGGGACGGTGTGGCCGATAAAACCCTTATCAAAAACTTTTGTTGAGTTCAATCCAAATTTCGAATAAATGTGTCCATGATCCAAACCCATATTTAACTTGGGCACGGTGTGGCCGATGAAACCCTTATCAATATGAATTCGGTGGATAGACATTTATCACCCACTTCCCTTACGTAACAAGGTTTGTACCCCGGTGTGGCCGAGTGCACTCCCTCACGAAATAGGTTTTCATGGTTTCTACTCTTTGGTAAGGCTATGTCTCAATTAATTGTTTTAGCGAGAGGTCATGTCAAATTATTATCTATCACGTTTTAAGTGAACTAAAGCGGTGAACTACGATAATTATATTTGACATGGTCGACGAACTCGATAAGAAGATAATGCATGTTTTAGTTATGGCGATTTAGCGATGCATGCGACATAAAATAAAATGCAAGCATAAAAATAAACAAATCCTAGTATGGCCTTTCCTAAAATAGAAAAACTATTTAACTATTACATATTCGGAAACCAACTCCATTGGTCCCTTGAACTTCGGTTGTGGCACGCATCTCGAGGTAACACCGTCTTTATGTATCGACATCTTGAAGAAATCCGTCTTTGGGAACTCCGAGATAAATAAAATTACATAATAAATTACATAATTTCCTATTATACATTTGTAACTAAAATAAAATAAATCTATTAAATTACAAAACGGTGATACGAGATCACAATAAATTACAACCGAATCGATATTCCCATACATTTCGGAAATACCAATTAAAACTAAGGCCATACTAAGTAAAATTACATAATTCAAAATTACATAAATTAAAATTATGACAATCATAAAGAAAAATGAAGCATTATAATATGTATGAACATGCCCAATTTTATGCTAAATCGCCTTTAAATAGCCAATATCGTATATTACTCGGTTTTTACGGATTTGCGTGATTTCAACATTTTTATAATCACAAAAATACATAAACTCATATTTATGCATAAGTTAATTACCCTAACCTCTTAGGACTCAAAATTTAGTCTTCACTAATAATTTGACCATAATTAACCCATATTTTATAAAATTGTTCATAAATGGACCAAAAATTACAAAAATAAGCTATAAACTTCAAATAAATCACAAAATTTCAAATAAATTCAAAATTTGAAATTTAAACTCATGAACATTCTGGAAAAATACCATGACACTCATAATGTTCAAAATCTTAGGTTAAAAAATTTCGAAAATTTTTCCGGAAAAACAATGTTGCGGTTTATCGATTTTTTAATAAAATAATCATAAAAACATGGAAAAATTATATTCATTAACTTTTCAATTTTAGATCTGAAAAAGATAATAAAAGGCAACATTAGACGTTTTTCCTAAGTCATAGATTATGTTTTATTAAATTTTCACTAATAATGTCACTATTTATGCTATTTTTCTTCAAAAATCCATAAATCATGCAAAAAGACTTCTTTATAGCCAATTATTTTACACACATCTTGTAAAATTGCATGTGACAACATATTAATTTTCTATGACCAGATTAGAAATTTAACTCATATTAACCCATTTTTCACCTAAATCCGAATTTAATAATGAAAAATCCATTTTTCGAGCATAACAAGTCCAAAAATTATGAAAATTTACAGGTTATCTCAAAATAATATATGTGAATACATATCCAAAAATCACTGGAAAATTCGAAGTATAGCTAATTTTAGACCAAAAATGACATTTTTACTCATAAAATCATTTTTAAATGCCATTATTGTATAATATGAACAATAAAAATCCGTAAAATTAACCAAAATATCCTAAAACATTTTAGGACCAGAAATATTAACATGCATGAATTAATTTCGTGATATATCATAATAACACAAATTTTACAAGTTTTATATGTTATTCTTATAACTCGGAAAAACTTTTAACCGATTTGCATGCAAACAACCGTGGCTCTGATACCAATTGAAAGAAATGTAGATATTTATACATAAACATACTCATATATGTTATAAATTAATTTGTCATAAAATTAAATATGGATTTTATGCATGCAAACAAATGATAAAATAGAGGAGAAATCATGTTCTTACATTGGTGATTTCGGTTTTATGGGCACAAAAGAAATCTCCTTTTCTTTTTTTCTTGTGCTTTCCTATGATGGAAGAACCAAGATCCAAGTGTAGGATCTCTCCTTAGGATTAATACCCAAAGCTTACCCTTAATTTAATTAATATTACATGAACTAGTATAATATTAATGTAGTAGAAAAAATGACCCAAAAATATTACAACACACTTAATATTTTCGGTTTTATGGAGAGAAGAAGAGGAGAATTATTTTTCTCTCTAGAATTAATTTTTGGATGAGTAAGTGAATGAATGAATAATCTACAACATTTTGTATGTTATTAGGTTAATTAGATGAAAAACCATGATGGTTTTCTCTTCTCAAAAACCGGGTGGAAGGGGGCTTTTTAGGGGAGCCAATGCATGCAAGTGTTGTTCTTTACAATACATAATAGGCTTGCATGGCTAAATAATAGGTAATCATTGTGTTTATTAATAAAGTAAACAACACAATATTAGTCTAAAACCCCTCCCTTATTTCGGCACAATTATAATATGGAGTCCATATTATTTTTATCAATTTGTCAATATATAACATGTTATATGTCACATAAATTTGTTATGTATTTTTAACATATTAAAAATCAACGTATTGATAAAAATACGTCATATACAAAAATGACTTAGTAATTTCATAATTACTTGTACTAAAATATTTTACCGATTATAAATCACAACAGTTTGTATTTATAATAATTCATTCAAATTCAATTGTTTCTATAAACAATAATTTCATCCGAGTAATTATACAATTTGATTACTCAGACCGTATCTCATTTAATCACATTTCAATTTGATACGTAAATTTTACTTCCAAAATCGTCCGTCAATTTTCAAGTAATTTAATTAACTCGTAACATTATACGATTAATTAAATAATCAATTAAGAGTGTTGCCCTATAGGTATGACCTAGGGGTCAATCGCCACCACCGTCGCACGACGAATGTCAAACTCTAGTCGACCAATCATTACCGATATATGTTGACCAGTTGACAGTAACAAAATTACTTCCCAATTGTATTCTTTAGAATGAGATTTAAACACGTGATCATCATGATCAACAGTCGTGATCGCATTATTGTCGGAGGACACATATTCCAACAATTTGGTGGTATGATTAATTGATATTTCTTTAAATTATTGGTGTATATTAACATTGAAATAATGGAATTCTGTGTTTGTGAAATTATCACTAATGGTTAAGCTTAATATTGTAGGCGGAGCACATGAGTGACTACTTAGCAAAGAAGAACGTGGAAAGAGCAGATGATATAATAACGTTTGATGTTGTCAACATCAACTTCCCTTGGCAAAAGACAGAGATGAACAATACTGAGTCTGGAAACTTCTTAATGATGCACATGATTCGATATGAGGGTGTAATGTTTGAAGCCGACCTGAACCAAAAAGTGTATAGGCGATACTACTAGCTAGAAATGGCAGCGGCATTGCTTTTAGCTGACATAAATGAGAACAGAACACCTTTGATCGAAAAAGTAAAAGAATTTTCAGATGGGAAGGATGAAATATGGAAGACATTGAAGCAAAAGAGGAAGAACAACGAAAAGGTGAAAGGGAAGCAGAAAGAGGAAGTACCAATGGCAGAAGTTCAACCAACAGAGAATGTTGATGTTGTTGTGGAGGAGACAAATAAAGAAGATGTTCCGGAAACAGCAAAGAAGGATTGTACTAAGAAACCGAGTATTAACACAGAATTGCCAATTCTTCGGCAATCTCCTAGGAAAAGGTAAAAACCATTTACAATTGTATATACAAAAAGATAGAAAGTAATTAGTACAAAAGGTGTCCAGAAATAATAACTGATCATTAGTATGGATTTGCTTTTACTGAGGAGCCGATTCCTAAAAGATCTTTGAAGATCGTAGCAACGAGCCGCAATAACATACAAACGTGGTAGGATTAAGACCGTTGCAAATCCTAAGAACCGCGGTAGAGGTAGAGGAAGGAATTAGGACTACTATATTTGTTAGAACAAAGTTGTAATTAAACTAAATGGTATGTAATGTTAGTACAAAAAGGGATTTAATGGTAACTTTTTATAATGGTAAAGCAGTGATGGCTATTTTGGATGTCATCTAACTCTTGCTAAAGTGTGATATTATTTCATGTTTGGTGTGATATTGTGTAATAATTGCTGTGATATTGCTTTTCAATATCACACAGGGCTAAACAATACCACACTGTTTACTTAAAAATATCACTATGGATATGGATTGTTAAATCTCACGTTGATATTTTTTTTAGAATGTTGTGATATTGTTGTGTACACATGTTGATATTGCTTCTCAGTATCACACAGTTTGATTAACAATATCACACAGATTACTAAATAATATCACACTATGAATATTAAATTTTAAATCTTACGTTGATATTGTTTTTACAATGTTGTGATATTGTTGTGTACACAGGTTGATATTGTGTTAGAAAACTGCAGAAGCATATTATGAACTGCCATATTTTGACAACACACAAAACACAAGATGTGAAAATCTTAAAGCAAAAGGCATATATAGTAGTTCTGATGTAGTGACACTGTTTAGAGTAAGATGTGAAATATATAAGTGTAAGGTGTGATATTGTTTCTCAGTATCTCAAAAATACAAAAACAAGACAACTGAGACAAAATAAAATAATCAAATATTCTCCGAGTACGAGTATTTTCTATATAAAATAAAGTATAATCTATACTTAAATGAAGGTTGTGGTCTATATGAATATACTAGTCATAAAAGAATGTCGTCTATTTGTTGCTGCTATAATTAATAAGCGCCATCAACAAAAACGCCTTCGACCGATCAACCATCATCAGCATCATCCTCATCTGAACTACCCTGAAAAATACAAAAAGGTGAAACAGTGATATTATTTTATGTAAGGAGTGATATTATTTCAAATGAAGTGTGATATTGTTTCTATCTCGGAACAATTACAAACAATATCACATTTTGTTATCCTCAAACAGTTATACTGTGTAGTATAAAGTATGATATTATTTCTAATAAGGTGTGGTATTGTTTCTAAAATTACCAGGAAAATATAAAAGAAAGTTGAGACAGATGTGTTGACACATTGTGTTATCCTCAAATAATATCACATTCTGTTATCGTCAAAATAGTGATACTGTTTAGTAGAAGATGTGATATTATTTAAAATAACATGTGATATTGTTTCTGACTCGTGACCATACAGTAGATATAAAAAGTTTCATACAGACTTTTCATGGTGAACATACCTTATTGTCAGCATCAGGTACAAAAGCATTAGGACAGTTACTTTTATCATGGTGAGCCATTTGTTTGCAATTACGGCAAAGCCTTTTAGGCTTCTCCGCTTTAGCTATGCATTATTGCTTTTTGGAGATCATTCTCTTCCCGCTACCCTTGTTCTTTGCCTGACGAGGTGGTAGAATCCTCACCTCAGTTAATGAACTGCACCTAAGAAGCATCTCCAACTCCTGCTCTTTGGTCATTGACTCTGATTGCGGATTGAGTTTCACCCTGAATTGTTTAAGGGTGTCAACAAGATCAGTGATGTCCTTCATAGAGACATTCTTGAGCACACTGATGGTCGCGTAGAACTCTGACCATAACTTGCACATTTCCATCTTTCTTAAATCAGTGGCATCAAAATCCTCAATTAACTCACCATGTGGACCATAAAGAGGGATCTTATGTGCATTCTTGGTCCACCGCATAAGAATGTATTTATCGGGCAAAGTGTGTACTTGTTTTCCAGAGTAAACCCAGATAATGTGTCTACAAATAATACCCTTCCTGTTGAACAACTTGCAAGAACATTCAAATCATTCGTTAGAGAATTGTAGACAACTTGGTAGGTCTTCTCGTTCGGCATCAACAATACCAATTAATTCTACACCGTTTGCGGTGGTGGTGTGAAGCCACCAACACTAAGGGAACAAATAGAAGCGAAGCTTCTACTTGAAAATCTGAAAGCAAGATTTTGTATAAACCTTGGAAGCATGAGCTTCCAACTTAAGAGAAGTTGCTAATTGTGGAAGAGTACAATCATCGTCTCTATCAAGTTATTTTTTAGTATGGCGTTGTACATCAATGGCGCTTTGAAACCGCATTAAGAATTCAACAAGTGTACCATGTGCATTTTCAAAACGCTTGAAAAAATTATTCCGACTCTCAGAACGTTGAGTTGTTCGTAATAGACAACCCATAGGAACATCACGAAAATAAGCTGGGATCCATTTTCTCCTTTTTCTAAACATGGTTGACAACCAGGAATTACCGTCAAGATTATGCTCATTGACCAACTGACACCACTTTTCTTCAAATTCAAGAGGTTCTAACTCAGCATCCCAAACAATAGCATTCAAACGGCTGACAAAATCAGTCTCTTTCGATATTGCAGGCCCAACCTTATCAGTAAGCTTTTGCATGATATGCCACATGTAATATCTGCGCTTAGCATGTTTGAAGACAGCACGCAAACCCAGCTTTATTCCAACACACTGATCAGTTATTATACAGTGTGGCTCTCGCTGTCCCATAGCATCAAGGAACTTTTGAAAGACCCACGTGAACGAATCTTCATCCTCATGAAATAGCAAGGCAGAAGCAAAAGTAACTGACCTTTTGTGGTGGTCTACGCCAGTAAAAGGAGTGAAAAGCATACAATACTTATTCGTACTGTAAGTTGGATCGTAAGTGATGTAATCACCAAACAAAGCATAGTTTCTACGAGACTCTGCATCACACCAAAACGCACGAACCAAGCATTTACCAGAATCCACCTCATAAGCAAAGTAAAAACCTTCAGTGGTATCACGTTTATCCTCAAAATAGTTAACAAACAGTTGAGCATCCCGGTCTCCTATTGTAATCCCCTATAAAATCTAGTGCAAAACAGTGGCGGAAACACTGTCGAATGGGATTAAATACACAAAGATAAAAGTTCTAACTGTTATAAATTGAGAATGTATAAAATTCTCAAGGATAAAATTAAATGGTTAAGTCTAAACAAATGCCACTTTTATAAAAAGGGCGAAAATAAAATTCCTCAAAAGTGTTAAAACTAAAAACCATAAAAGAAAGCAGAAAACGGAGTAGGATATGCAAACTACTCGCTAGCTCACACAGAAATCCCCAGCAAAGTTAATACCTGTCATGTTATAAACATAACAGCCACAATCAGTGGGGAGTAACTCGACGTTCTCCCAGCCATATCACATGATATAAATGTTACAGATGCAAATAATATATCAAAGTAAATTGAATTGTTATAAAACATAAGTAACAAAATATGATTACCAAATCACGTTAAAACAGACGTGCTGCATGCTTAAAAGCAAA
This sequence comes from Silene latifolia, assembly GCF_048544455.1. Taxonomy (NCBI): domain Eukaryota; kingdom Viridiplantae; phylum Streptophyta; class Magnoliopsida; order Caryophyllales; family Caryophyllaceae; genus Silene; species Silene latifolia. The sequence continues at coordinate 36,870,520 of NC_133530.1, read as the reverse complement.
ATATTCAAAAGATAGAATGGAAATAATTTAGTTCAGGCTAGATATTCACTTTAGCTATACTTTTGACACCGCAGCATCTTTACTAGTTTCGGGAACCCAGTGTCACGCTAAGATGACCAACTCCAAGCTCACTAACTAGACAACAAACTATAATAGGACACGACTTACCACGCAGTGCGAAGTCCTAGTCTAAGTACATGTACATGACTCTACGACGATCCGTACCGCCCAGATACCCAACCATATAGCTGTTTTAGTAAAACCGTATGTCTTAGTTTATTATTCTTTGCCTTTACATTCATTATTCCAAACTTAAAAGTATTCCAAGTGATATAGTATATTATTCAAATGGTTCGTAAGTGAACTACACTTTTATTTTCTTCGAATTAGAAAACTTAAACTTAAAACCAAAAGTATAAAATTTATTTAAGGACTTTAAATAAATTAAGTTACTGAAATTAAACTTTAAAGACCATCCTTTGACTTAAGGTACTTTAGTAAAGACTTATTACTTAGGCTTTAATGAGACGGAGTTCTACACTAGTTTGTAAAACTGAACAGCAATATTGTAAAATTCATAATTAATTAAAGAAAAATCGAAATGACGCAAGACCAATTTTCATGGTTTCCTGTAGCTTTTGGCTACAACTTTCATTTTTTAACAAACTTTAAATTAGGAAATTATCAGGTGTCTAAAAATTCATTTCTAAAAACTGTCAGAAAACGTCACCCATAATGTTTCAGTTCATAAATCCACTTTTAGAAAAAATTTTAAGGCAAGGCATAATTTTAAACATAATTAAACATGATAAATCTTCATTGAGAAAAATATTAGCTACTGTATCAAAAGCAAAATATCTTTTAAAAATGAATCTTTGAGAGAAGTCAGAAACGCGTTTTACAGGCGAGCTGTTCACATATAATTTATTCTGACCAAACCGTAAGTTCAAATCTTATGAAAGTTTTTATGCAGACTCTAAACTTCAAAATATCAGGAGTCTATTCTTTACACTTTTGCAAATTCGAAATAAAAATAGGTGATATCATTTTTACAAAAGACGAACATATTTGATGATTTAACAACGGTTTTCATCAAAATTGCAAAATACACCATAAATCGAAAATAATGATTGAAGACCTACAAATTTATACACAACCTAATACTCCATGTCTCTGCCATATACTAAAATATTGTAAATTTACAATTTTATTTAGTATTTTTAACATAATTAAAACCGAATGAATCGCTATAATCGCAGTAAACCGCATCAATACTTTAAATTACGAAATAAATACTAAAAGTCCAAAATAATTACCACGAAAATTCATGGTATTTAAAATCAACTATTAATTCCAGAAAAAAAAAATAATTTACATCAGTTTAAATTATAAAAACGAATTATTAAAACCCTAATATCAAAACAATCGATTTGATCATAAAACTTGTAAATCAACCAAAATAAATACCCTATTAACAAAATAAAATTATACATAGTCAAAATAAATTATGGATATCAAAAGATCAGAAATTAAAGGTTTTGAAAATCATATATATCAATAAATCATCATAAAACATTAAAAATCCAATAATACATACAACTACAACAATTAAATCGATGTAATACCGAGTAACGTCGAAGTTACCTTGTTACGAATCCGAATCCACATATGCTAGCCTTCAATATCTCCTCTACAAACCCTTAGAAAAGGATGAACGGATGATGAGGGAAGGTCGATCGAAATAAAGAAGCAAGAAGGCAAGCACGTACGTAGATTAATTTGTAAAACGGAAATACAGAAGCAAGAAAGCAAGCACGTAAATTTTATTTTTGCAAGCAGAAAACGGCGGAAGCAGTAGGGTTACGTTTCACTGTTTTTTTTTTGCAGGAGGGATAGATATGTGAATGATAAGATATTATGTGAGTAAATAAAATAAAAAGATGTTAAACATCTTTTAAAATATCTCGAAAAAGGCATGAGTTTGATCTTAAAATGATCATTTGAATAAAACTCGGTCCATTTGAAAAATTGGACTGCAAAACAACTAAGAACGGATTTAATTAAATAAATAAATCAAAACCGTGAATTAAAAGATAAAAATTCAAATCTCATAAATAAGAATTAAAATATATGAGATTAGAAATGAGTAAGAATAAAAATAGGGTTCAATAGAAATAATTTCCGAAGTCCAACGAATTAACTCGGAGTAGAATTAGAATACGAATTAAATGAATAAATAAGACGAAGCTGAAATAGTTAGAAATAACAATAGTTCTCGAAAACAAGGAAATATTCGAGACATAAGAGAACTTAAGAATTCAAAGAAAGAAAAGAAATAGCTCACAGATAATTCCGAGTCATACAAATCAAATCGTAATCGTAAATAAAATACGGTTACGAAAATAGATTACAAAAATGGCGAGTGTTACAACCTCCCCCACTAAGAAAAAGTTTCGTCCTCGAAACTTAAAAGTAGAAAACAAATTTTAAAGAACAAGATTTTTTTTTGTTTTTTTTTTGTTTCTAAATCATTTGAGTTTACACTTAAATTCAGAAAAATCATCGTTGAGGTCATACAATTTTTAAACCAGTTTTCAAAATTGAACTATTAAAAATGACTTGTCTCATCTCATGGAACGAGGGAATACTGTCGCGAACCAGAGTTCTGTCGTCCAAGATAAGGGTAAGTCAACATTGGAAAAATCAAATCTTACAACCATGCATCAGCAAGTACTGAACCAGTCATTAGACGTCTTTAATGACAAGTCCTAGCATCCACCAATGTCGAAATTCAAAAGTAAATGTGCCAATTTAACTTAAAACCTTTGAGCAAATCAAATTTTGAAAATACAACACCACTTTTGAAAGTTTCTCAAGGCATCAAAGTATTTGAAAAATAAAATTCGGAAGTATTTTTAAACGAATTTCAAGTCATTTCGAAACCAAACCAATATAAATGATAGCTCAAAACTAAAAGAGAAGAGAAGTTCAAAACTTTGAAGCTAGTCATAATTCAAAATTTCCAAGATAATCAAAATATCTTTATAAAAGTCAAAATATTTTGTGTAAGATGGAATTTCTCAAAGAAAAAGGTTCACGAGAAATCACATTCGTATATACAACATAACATTTGAATGGTTTTTTTTTATGCATTAATAACTTTATTTGAAACAATTCCTTTATATTTCCAAACGAGTTTTAAGACATTTTGAAACAAAACCAAGTTTAGACACTAATCCAGAGTAACACTAAATATGAAATGTTTTTAAATCATAACTCAAAATTAAAATTTCCGAGAACCAAACTTGGTAAAAGCCGAAACTCTTGTATAAAATGGAAATATCCGAGGAAAAATGTCAACGGTAAATCAAGACAAAAGTTTTGAAACTAAAGCAAGGGAGAGAATGATTTAAGAGTCATATATAACTCTCTCAAGGATTATGAAAGGGGATAAACATCTCGAGATTCAAAAGAAGGAGTGCAAATTTTACTTAAAACCTTTGTACAAATCGAATTTGTAAATACAACATAACTCTTGAAAGTTTTAGAAGCATCCAAACAAAATTTTTCGAAACAATTCCGAAATACTTTCGAACGAATTTTAAAAACATTTCAAGACAGGACAAAATTTAGATACTAACCAAGAGTAAAACAAAAATGGAAGTTTTACACTTTAAAATCATAAATTTCAAAGATAATCAAAACTTTATAGGAGACAAACCTTGTATAAAACAGAAATATTCGAGGAAAAAGGCTAAAGGTAAAAAGTTTTCAAACTTAAGCCAATGTTAAGGTAGTAACAGATGCTCAGATGAAGAAGTGAGAAAGAGAGATTCAAGAGCTATACAAAGCTCTCTCAAGGATTACAGAAGAGGTTAAAGATCTCAAGATTCTTGGTACGACTCCTCTATGGAACCCAAGCTTTTTCCTATTTCCATCGAAAACAAACCAAGGCTATATTAACACTAGGCAACTAAGTTGTCAAGCTCAGAGTTGCTAAACTTCCTAGTCTACATCCTCCAAGATTATCGATTAACACAACTCCCATCTCAAATCCTTACATAACTGATCATCCTGTCAAAACATCATGGTAAAAATCCATCAAGTACTTCAACATCCAACCGACTAACTAACCTCCTCAAGTTATCAAAATCCATAAGACTCCTCGAAACATCAAACAGAAAACATTGTCTAACAAAGCTCTGATGAGAATTACTCTGAACTGAAAGCAACAATGCCTCTAATATCCACAAGTACAATCTAAAGAAAATAAAGCTCTCTTAGAAGTCCATCAAAGTCTTTTAGAAGTTCATTAAATTCCCAATCATAACACTTCAACAACTAGGGGGTTAAGAACTCAACCAAGCAACAATTTCGATCATATAAGGTCATCAAACAACAATTTCCTTTAAGGTAATTCATACCAAAATATTCCTCCGAGAAATACCAGTACTAAGGTTAAGACATTAAGATATGATATGTATGCATAATTCCCAACTTCAGGTTCTTAATTCTTCAAATCAATATAATCAATCCAAACTGCAGTTGAGCTAAGACACTCCTTATTTCCAAGGTTAACATTAAACAACCCAAATAAAGATAAGTCACACAACCAAAAGTCCCAAGGTTACAACCTTACATCAGAACTCAACAATCTAAACCCATAAGAATCAAAACTGAGATTAATCTAGGTCAACCAATAATGATACATGGTTACTATAAATACCTTAATCACATCTAGACCAAAATATATAAGCTGCTTATACTTCAAAGCCAACATCCAAGCTAAAATCCTAAGTCCATAATCCACTAGCCACCATTCAAGTTAATCCTTATGGAATGAAAGCTCTCACAAGATAGGCATTAAGAGTAAAACTCACTATCCTCAAACCATAATAACAAGACTTTACTAAACCTCAAACTTACTTAACTTCCATCACATTTCTTCAAGAAGAGTCAGTTTAACCAATGAATCTCAAGAGAATAGATACCAAGGTGGAGGAATCACAAAGATGGATTATTCATCAGAATAGGAGATGAAAATTTATAATAAGGATATAGGAAGCAGCTAAGGCTGAAAAAGTAAAGGAAGAAGAAAGATGATCATAGACTAACAAGGTCTGAGACCAGAGAAGGAATTTTTAAGGTCTAGAGTTGCAAGAGGGCTCACTAGGTCGCACCATCTTCTTGTAGAGAAATAAACACACGAGTCTTAGGTCACTTCGTCTAACAGATCCACAGTGTAATCATCTATTGGTCTAATGCACCATCGTGAGACTTGAGTCTACTCTTGGCCAACTTGTCTGCAGCTTGAGCTGGAAAGAATCTGGGCTGAAACTACCATTGTCCCATCAAGTTCTCCACGCGGTCAGCTAGGTTGTGGAGCGAGTTCAATATCACCATAATGATCGCGTTCTGGTCCAGGAATACACCACGTCCATGTCCACCATCATTCATCTTCTTCATCGGAGAAATAAAACATAGATTCAATGCTAGTCATTGATTTTGCAGAAACACATAGTCTAACATCCAAGTCCTTATTGATTTCAACTCATCTCTCACTAAATCATTTATTTAGTCAAATCATTTATTAGGCATTTTCCTAAAGATCAATGTGTGAGCGTCGGGAGCAGTGATGCTCTGATACCAACTGTAATCCCCTATAAAATCTAGTGCAAAACAGTGGCGGAAACACTGTCGAATGGGATTAAATACACAAAGAAAAAAGTTCTAATCATATAAATTGAGAATGTATAAAATTCTCAAGGATAAAATTAAATGGTTAAGTCTAAACAAATGCCACTTTTATAAAAAGGGCGAAAATAAAATTCCTCAAAAGTGTTAAAACTAAAAACCATAAAAGAAAGCAGAAAACGGAGTAGGATATGCAAACTACTCGCTAGCTCACACAGAAATCCCCAGCAAAGTTAATACCTGTCATGTTATAAACATAACAGCCACAATCAGTGGGGAGTAACTCGACGTTCTCCCAGCCATATCACATGATATAAATGTTACAGATGCAAATAATATATCAAAGTAAATTGAATTGTTATAAAACATAAGTAACAAAATATGATTACCAAATCACGTTAAAACAGACGTGCTGCATGCTTAAAAGCAAAATATTCAAAAGATAGAATGGAAATAATTTAGTTCAGGCTAGATATTCACTTTAGCTATACTTTTGACACCGCAGCATCTTTACTAGTTTCGGGAACCCAGTGTCACGCTAAGATGACCAACTCCAAGCTCACTAACTAGACAACAAACTATAATAGGACACGACTTACCACGCAGTGCGAAGTCCTAGTCTAAGTACATGTACATGACTCTACGACGATCTGTACCGCCCGCAGGATACCCAACCATATAGCTGTTTTAGTAAAACCGTATGTCTTAGTTTATTATTCTTTGCCTTTACATTCATTATTCCAAACTTAAAAGTATTCCAAGTGATATAGTATATTATTCAAATGGTTCGTAAGTGAACTACACTTTTATTTTCCTTGAATTAGAAAACTTAAACTTAAAACCAAAAGTATAAAATTTATTTAAGGACTTTAAATAAATTAAGTTACTGAAATTAAACTTTAAAGACCATCCTTTGACTTAAGGTACTTTAGTAAAGACTTATTACTTAGGCTTTAATGAGACGGAGTTCTACACTAGTTTGTAAAACTGAACAGCAATATTGTAAAATTCATAATTAATTAAAGAAAAATCGAAATGACGCAAGACCAATTTTCATGGTTTCCTGTAGCTTTTGGCTACAACTTTCATTTTTTAACAAACTTTAAATTAGGAAATTATCAGGTGTCTAAAAATTCATTTCTAAAAACTGTCAGAAAACGTCACCCATAATGTTTCAGTTCATAAATCCACTTTTAGAAAAAATTTTAAGGCAAGGCATAATTTTAAACATAATTAAACATGATAAATCTTCATTGAGAAAAATATTAGCTACTGTATCAAAAGCAAAATATCTTTTAAAAATGAATCTTTGAGAGAAGTCAGAAACGCGTTTTACAGGCGAGCTGTTCACATATAATTTATTCTGACCAAACCGTAAGTTCAAATCTTATGAAAGTTTTTATGCAGACTCTAAACTTCAAAATATCAGGAGTCTATTCTTTACACTTTTGCAAATTCGAAATAAAAATAGGTGATATCATTTTTACAAACAGACGAACATATTTGACAGATTTAACAACGGTTTTCATCAAAATTGTAAAATACACCATAAATCGAAAATAATGATTGAAGACCTACAAATTTATACACAACCTAATACTCCATGTCTCTGCCATATACTAAAATATTGTAAATTTACAATTTTATTTAGTATTTTTAACATAATTAAAACCGAACAGAATCGCTATAATCGCAGAAACTGCATCAATACTTTAAATTACGAAATAAATACTAAAAGTCCAAAATAATTACCACGAAAATTCATGGTATTTTAAAATCAACTATTAATTCCAGAAAAAAAAAATAATTTACATCAGTTTAAATTATAAAAACGAATTATTAAAACCCTAATATCAAAACAATCGATTTGATCATAAAACTTGTAAATCAACCAAAATAAATACCCTATTAACAAAATAAAATTATACATAGTCAAAATAAATTATGGATATCAAAAGATCAGAAATTAAAGGTTTTGAAAATCATATATATCAATAAATCATCATAAAACATTAAAAATCCAATAATACATACAACTACAACAATTAAATCGATGTAATACCGAGTAACGTCGAAGTTACCTTGTTACGAATCCGAATCCACATATGCTAGCCTTCAATATCTCCTCTGCAAACCCTTAAAAAAGGATGAACGGATGATGAGGGAAGGTCGATCGAAATAAAGAAGCAAGAAGGCAAGCACGTACGTAGATTAATTTGTAAAACGGAAATACAGAAGCAAGAAGGCAAGCACGTAAATTTTATTTTTGCAAGCAGAAAACGGCGGAAGCAGTAGGGTTACGTTCCACTGTTTTTTTTTTGCAGGAGGGATAGATATGTGAATGATAAGATATTATGTGAGTAAATAAAATAAAAAGATGTTAAACATCTTTTAAAATATCTCGAAAAAGGCATGAGTTTGATCTTAAAATGATCATTTGAATAAAACTCGGTCCATTTGAAAAATTGGACTGCAAAACAACTAAGAACGGATTTAATTAAATAAATAAATCAAAACCTTGAATTAAAAGATAAAAATTCAAATCTCATAAATAAGAATTAAAATATATGAGATTAGAAATGAGTAAGAATAAAAATAGGGTTCAATAGAAATAATTTCCGAAGTCCAACGAATTAACTCGGAGTAGAATTAGAATACGAATTAAATGAATAAATAAGACGAAGCTGAAATAGTTAGAAATAACAATAGTTCTCGAAAACAAGGAAATATTCGAGACATAAGAGAACTTAAGAATTCAAAGAAAGAAAAGAAATAGCTCACAGATAATTCCGAGTCATACAAATCAAATCGTAATCGTAAATAAAATACGGTTACGAAAATAGATTACAAAAATGGCGGGTGTTACACCTATGAAACATTTGATATCCCTTCCAAAATTCTTAAAATCAACCAGTTGAGCTCCAACATTCTCATAGTCATCTACATATTCCTTGACATTTCTAAATGCCCTTGTTGGCCCTTGATTAACCCTTAAATGATCTATAATTGTCTTTTTATGGTAAAGATGGAGGTGCCTGTGTTTTTTTTGAAACTGTTGATTTCTAAGTGAACAAAGACGGTGATTATGCCACTCACGAAACTGAAAAACAACATAACCATCCCCATTATAATGAAAATCAATCATAGCAGTATAACCAATCCTAGTTAATTTAGTGTTCCTGATATCAAAAGGCCTGGGAGTTGCCTGCTCCTTTCCACTATCTAAAACAGTAGCCTTCCTCTTACGATCTCTAAAACCTTCACGGTTGCAAACAACAAATTTATACTTCACATCACCAGAAACAAACCTTTTTTGGGAAGACTTCCTAGGTTCAAAACCACATGCTTCTGCATACACATCATAAAAACTAATAGCTTCTTCCAACATCCCAAACAACTGGTCAATATAAGGTTTAAACTCAGGTGCAACATTCCTTGTCCACAATTCACTACCACCAGGTGTGGAGTCCAAAAGTAGTTGATGCACACGAGAAGGAACAGAATGTTGTTCAACATGTGGAGTAGAGCTAGATGCATCAGGTGGTTCAATGAGAACAGTAGAAATAATTGAAGACTCAACAATATCATTACTATCTTTAGAGGTAATGGCAGAGACATGAATATCATTACAGGAAGAAGAAGTTACATTACTTGTAGGATCTGGCAAGAAAAGTAAAATGAAAAATAACAAGAAAAAGTCATAAAGATATGGACGAAATCAATATCACACAAGTGGCTGAACAATATCACATATCCAGGAAAACAATATCACGTTATTTGGGAAAAATATCACACATGAAGATGGAAAACGATATCACAAAGGAATGTTGCAGGAACAATATCACACAAGTTGTTGAACAATATCACATATCCAGGAAAATAATATCACGTATTCTGGAACAATATCACACATGAAGTTGAAAAACAATATCACAAAGGTGAATATACAATGGTACATATCAACATAAACAATATCACCAGTTGTAGAAAACAATATCACATATTAAGTAAAACAAAAAAACACTTGCTGTAAGGTACAAAATAAGAACGTTAATGAACAGAAAATATGTATAGGTACAAATAATTATACGAACAAAAATAAAGAACATGTGATTGAAAGTACAAAATAAAGAGAGAATACGCAGAGATTTCAGAATACGCTGAAAGTACAAAATTAAGAAGAATAACATACCAGACATCGCAATGATGATTGAATACGCAGAGATTTGACCAGGAAAACTTGGAAATAAAAAAAAAACGTATCAATTTTAGGAAGCACAAAAGTAAATTGAAAATAACAAATAAAGCAAGATGAAATTCAAAGCATAGAAACGAAAGAAGAACAAACAGAGTAAGATAACAACGAATTCAAACATAAGGATTTAAAAAACGGCAATTACGTACTAACAAAGGAAGTAATTGCAATAATATGATAATTGTGAAGAATGAGCAAAAAAACCGGAAATAAAACAAAAACGTTTTAAATTTTAGGAAACACAAAATTAAATTGAAAATAACAACAAAAGCAAGATGAAATTCAAATTATAGAAACGAAATAAAAACAAACAGTAAAGATGACAACGAATTCGAAACTTAGGGATTTAAAAACGCCAATTACGTATCTGAGCAAACGAACTAATTGGAATAATATGATAATTGTGAAGAATGAGGACGAAAAACGGAGATCACACCTAAATTCTAGGTTTTCCACCCAACAATGGAAGAAGAAGCTACAAAGAGAGAGAGAAGTTGAAGGGAGAAGAAGAAAAAGGAGGAAATAACGGTTTTGGCGAAAAAAAAAGTTTATATAGGCACGCGTTAAATTACAAATTTGCCCTTGCTTGTTTCCACCCTAAATACCTATCATAGTATTAATCCTCAATCCTCAAATATATAAGTAATACTCACATGATCTCATTCCTATATATATATATATATATATATATATATATATATATATATATATATATATATATATATATATATATATATATATATATATATATATATATATATATATATATATATATATATAGAGAGAGAGAGAGAGAGAGAGAGAGAGAGAGAGAGAGAGAGAGAGAGAGAGAGAGAGAGAGAGAGAGAGAGAGAGAGAGAGAGAGAGAGAGAGAGAGAGAGAGAGAGAGAGAGAGAGAGAGAGAGAAGTTCTAGTAAGTCCCTCATATCCTCTAAGTTCCTAAGTCCTTCTAAGGACCTTTGGATGAAGGAGATGGAGGGATGAGATTGAATCAAAATGAATGCCCATAAATGAATCTCTTCTAATCACCTTCTTAATCTTCTCCCTCCCTAATCACATCCTCCTCTCATTCTATAATCCTTTCACCCCCTCTCTCATCTAATTATTCACACAACTCACTCCCTCTCTACTTCACTTCTCTCCCAACAAAAAAAAACCCTAAACAAAAAAAAAACAAAAAACAAACAAACAAAATCTTCCTTCACCTTCCCCCTTCACCACCGGCCGGATCTCCACCAACCCGACACACCACCACCATCCTCCTGCCACCCTTACCGACAACCACCCAGACACACCACCACTGTCGCCTCCCTCCTCCGCACCACCGCTTTCCTCCTCTGCCGCCGCTTTCCTCCTCTACCGACCACCGCTTTCCTCCTCTTTGTCGTTCTTCTTCCGCCGCCTCCCTCCCTACCTTTCTCCTTTATTTTTTCAGATCTAAGAAAATAAAGTGGTGGTGGTTTGTTTTTTTTTTTTTTTTTTACGTTTTCAAAATTTTCAGATTTACATTTTTTGTGCAGGTCAGTGGTGGTTGTGTGGCGGCGGTAGTCCGGGGATTGGTGTGGGTATAGTCGTGTGGTGGCTGCGGTGGTGGCGTCGCCTCTCTCCCCTTCTCCTATCTTTTTTTTTTCAGGCCTGAAAAAAGAAGCGGTGGTTATTGTTGGTTGTTGCGGTATGCGGTGGGCGTTGGTGGTTGGGGTTGGTTAAAGGTGCCGGTTCATAATCTCTGTTTCGTTTGATTTTTCTTTTCTTTTTTTTCTTTTTTAAATGGTGGGTTATGTTGCTGCGTTGTTGTTCTTGTTTTCAAGTTTTTTTTTTCTTTTAAAATTTGTTTATTCAAATCATTGTCTTATTATATGTTTGTTTGGTGTTGTGGTGAATGGAGATGCCCTTGCTTTTCTCGTTTTAATCTCGTCTTATATTTATTTTTTCAAATCTCGTCTTGTAAATTCGTCTTGTTATGTATTTTTTTTTAGATCTAATAATTTTTCAGATCTAAATTCGTCTTATTATATATTTTTTTTAGATCTAATATTTTTTGTTGACGAAGTACGGTTTTTTAAGATTTTTGTGTTAATTTTTTTGTTTAGATTTCCTTTGTTTTGTATTTAATTAAAGTTATACTATTTATGACTAAAGTTTTACCCTTGAAACATTAAAGTTATACTATTTTCGACTAAAGTTATACCCTTGAAACATTAAAGTTTCACTATTTACGACTAAAGTGAAACATTAAAGTTATACTATTTAGTGGCAATTTGTGCAACTTCAATGGCAATATGTGCAACTATAGTGTCATTATATGCAACTTCAACGGCATTATGTGCAACTTCAATGCCTATTATGCGCAACTTCAGTGTCATTATGTGCAACATCAATAGCATTATGCGCAACTTCAATGCCCATTATGCGCAACTTCAGTGGCATTATGTGCAGCTTCGATAGCATTATGCACAACTTCAATCTCGTCTTCTTATTGTGTTGGTTTCAAACCTGAATTATAAATTTGGACTAAAGTTGCATGATTTTGGACTAAAGTTACACAATCATTATATATATAAAAGAATAATGTAAAACCGCTGACGTGGCGCAACAATATTTCAGAAAAGTACTCTACAAGGCCTCTCCTTTACTCTCACAATTTCAGTTTTTCTCAGCCAATCAAAACTAACACCATTGCCATGTCAGCTATCATGTCAGCCGTGTGAAATTATTGCCATTTGAACCCAATTTTCCATAAAAAACGAGTAATTACAATACACATAAAAACCGTGTAAAATTATTGCCTTTTGAACCCAATTTTCCAAAAAAAAAACAACTGATTAAAATTCACATAAAAAACGTTTAAAATTATTGCCTTTTGAACCCAATTTCCCATAAGAAACGAGTGAGTAATGTCTCCATTCTTCACCACTCAGATTTCAATTTTCCACAAAAAACGTGTTATTACAATTGGGTTGCACTCTTCACCATACATATTGCAATTTGCCACAAAAACACAATCATCACAATACCCATTGCAGTACCCAATTAAAAAAAAAAACCCTATTTTAAAAAGCGAGACAATTAATAGACATGAAATTACACATCACAAAAAAAAGCCCATATAAATCTATAAAACTATATTAAAAGGGTAACCTTAAAAGGCCATGTAGACAAAGCCACATAGGCGAAGAAAAAGCCACGCGAGCATTACGAATGCCACATCTATAAATCTATATAATCTATCTATCTGTACTATATAGTTAAAAGACAACTTAATACATTTAATTTTTTTGCCATGTAGGATTATCATAATTAAATTATACTCTATTAATTTATATTGTTAATATTAAGGCTACTTTAATAAATTTATTAAAATTCATTATAAGGTTTAGTAATATTTTTTTGTGTGGAAACCATAAGATCATGATTTAAATTATAAAAATAAATTAAGAATTTAGTCTCATCATTTAAATCATTCAATTTTTTCATCTAACTCCTCCTTAACCATAAATATAGTAGCTAAAAGGTCTTATATAGTAAATAAAAAATCTAATAATTTGGATTATAAAGCTACTAATATCTACAAATATATAAATATAATTAAAAGGAAAACCAAAATATCTATCATCATCAATATGTCATATTTTAACTATATAGTTAAAAGGCAACTTAATACATTTAATTTTTTTGCCACGTAGGATTATCATAATTAAATTCTATTAATTTATATTGTTAATATTAAGGCTACTTTAATAAATTTATTAAAACTCATTATAAGGTTTAGTAATATTTATTTTTGTGTGGAAACCATAACATCATGATTTAAATTATAAAAATAAATTAAGAATTTACTCTCATCATTTAAGTCATTCAATTTGTTCATCTAACTCCTCCTTAACCATAAAGATAGTAGCTAAAAGGTATGATATGTAGTAAATAAAAAATTTAATAATTTGGATTATAAAGCTACTAATATCTACAAATTTATAAATATAATTAAAAGGAAAACCAAAATATATATCATCATCAATATGTCATATTTTAATTACATATACAAGATAACTTTTTAAACGACTTTCATGCAAAGTGGAGTTTGTAAGAAAAAAATTAATAATAATAATAATAATAATAATAATAATAATAATAATAATAATAATAATAATAATAATAATAATGATGATGATGATGATGATGATGATGATGATGATGATGATGATGATGATGATGATGATGATGATGATGATGATGATGATGATGATGATAATAATAATAATTAAATAATAATGATTATAATGATGATAATAATAATAATAGTAGTAGTAATAATAGTAGTAGTAGTAATAATAATAATAATAATAATAATAATAATAATAATAATAATAATAATAATAATAATAATAATAATAATAATAATAATAATAATAATAATAATAATAATAATAATAATAATAATAATAATAATAATAATAATACAAACCTTTTACATACCATTTCTCATTTTCCCATATTTATGTTTATATTAAACTTCATAATAATGAAAAATGGATGCTCAAAAGTCATGAACTTGATCTTTATTTATACATATATTAAATTTGATAATAATGAAAAAATAATATTTAATAGCCATAAAACACATCCTCAATTGTTTATATATTTTTTATGGAAGGCAAAATTTGTAAGCAAAAAAGTTCTTATCAGGTCGTGTCGTGTTCGTATTCGTGTCAATATTAAACGGGTCACTACTACCCCAACCCTAACCCGACCCAATTAAATAAACGGGTCATTTGACTCAACCCTAACCCGACCCATTTAATTTTTCTATAACCCAACCCGACCTGTTTAACCCATTTATCTTTAAGCAGGTCATTTTTAACCCACTTAACCCGTTTAACCCAATAAACTAATACATCAAACTACAATTTGTAATCCTAATATTCCAAACATGATGAATGAAAATGTTAATTCTTAAGTTATTTTGTTGAATTACTGACTCAAACCAAATATATTATGACAATTTTAAATAAATGGGTTATTCGTGTCGGGTTCGTGTCAAAAGACATCAACCCTAACCCGACCCATTTAAGTTTTGTGTCGTGTCGTTTCAACCCAATTACTTAAATGGGTCAAAACGTCTTGACCCTAACCCGCTAACTTCGTGTCAGATTCGTGTCGTGTTTTCGGGCCGAAGTCAATGATTGCCACCTCTATGTGTCACCGATATTATTAACTATTTATTTTTTATTTTTTTATTGGAAGTTTCATTGGGTTATGAAGTGTTCATCACATTTTCAATTTCGCTTATGTGTTTGTTTTGTTCTCATTTAGGTGCTATAAAGATTATTTACTGTGTTAAGCTCTTCCAATGTAAATATACTTACATCTCTACGATTTGATTATCATTCCCTCTTTTTTTCATTACTTAAAGTAAAACTAAGTTAATAACGATAATATTGCATAAAACAAATTCCGCTATTATTGTGTTACTTTTTTTAATAGGTATGATTTTAACATGTTTATTACAAAAAATTCAAATTTAATTATAAATTATGAAATTTATTAACATGTTTTATTACAAAAAGTTCAATTAAAATATCAGTATTAATTATAAATTATGAAATTTGATGTAAATTTCTAAGGGTTATATAAATTTGGAAGATAATATATTTAATATACAAAATTAATTTAAGAATAATGATAATATCCTTTAATATTATAGATTTATAGATATAAGTGCATTAAATTAATTTATAGATAAATGATTTAAATTAATGTTATGTAATAATAAATTGATAATCCATGTCACATTAAAAATATGCAACATCACATTTAAATATGTCACGTCACATTAAATTTTAATCTAGATGACTTTTTGGATCCTACGTGGCTTTGTCTAGGTGGCGTTTATTTGTCATGTTAGGGTAGTCTTTTAAGTGAAATACTAAGATTGCTTAAACAACTATATTTTACCTACTAACTAAAGATTGGTGACATCAACGTGGAATCGTGGATGATTAATAATTTTTTGAACATTTATTATATATATTTTGAAATATCACAAAAACTCCGGAGAGACGGTCTCTCAATAGCGTTATTGACAGACTTCTCACATGATGGTGTGAGGGACCCACTGAATTTTTTTCCCTATTATGTCTTCCACTAAATTAGTGGGAGAGGGTGTCTCATTAGACCTACTGTTGAAATATATGGCTAAAAGGTGGAAAATTTGAGGGGATGACATAAAATTTTTTGTATAATATTGTTTAATAGGTGAAGTATTCGGCAATAATGATCCAATTGTTGTTCAAGCTGTTGCTGCTTTAAAATTTTTAGTTCCGCAATTTATTATTATATTAGCTTCAATTTTATGGGGTATGAAATGTTAGTTTTGTCATAACATTTCTAATTGTGTGTTTTATGTTATTTTCAGAATTGTTGATGAAATTTTGATATCTAATTTGTGAGGGTGCTCTATCTTTGGGGATCTTTGTTTGATAATATAGTTTTGTTTAATTTGATTATATGAATACTTATATTATTAATTCATTTTAGTTTGTATTGAGTTACTTTAGTTTTGATAGGGATATTTTAGTATATCTAATGTATGAAATTTTAATTTCTGATAAACTGTTGTATAAAAGACTAATTGAATTTATACAACCCTTAAAACATGAAAACCGTAAATTGAATTGATCGTAGTATGTTATTGTATTAAATCACTAAAGTATTACACTAGAAATAGAACAACTCGTGAATTTCACGGGTCACAAAACTAGTTACATATAAAACAACAAACAATATAAATTACACATAAAACCCTAATTTAAACAATCAATTTAAACGCCCAATACCAACTGTGAACAACCAATACTCTACCCTATTAAAAAACCGAAATCTTTATATTCTCCATAAACTTCTCGGAAATCACAGTTGCCATAAACCTCTTTATTTTCCTCTTAATTCCCCTTCACTTCCTCTTCATTCGTTCTCCATCTTTCAACCTGTAAAAAAATTTCTAAAAAGCTATTCTCAAAAAGTTCTTCTCAATTTCTCAAATGGCCATGACAAATGTTCTTACTATTAGTCAACTCAAATATGGAGTTAGACTTACTCAAATGAATGTTAGGGTTGTTCGCAAATGGTCCAGGCTAGAATTTAGCAACAAAAACAACAAAGATAATAAGAAGAAACTCGATGCCATTGAACTATTATTTATTGATTCAGAGGTATGTCTATTTTCTTTTCAAAATATAGAGGTTGATTATGTATATAACCAAATTCATACCTTAGTTTTCAAAACCAATTTTACTGTGATAACTTTGAAAATATGATTGCTTTCTACGCTTAATATTATTGTGAAAATTTCAAGGAAGGTTCAAATAAAAAATCAGTTTAATGGTTTGCCGTGCAAAATTTATTTTACAAAAAAGGTTTGAAAACTTTATAATTCTTAAAATATCAGAATGATTAGTAATTTTTTTTTGTTAACAATTTTTTTTGGCAATTTTTATTTTTTACAGAATGAGGTTATCTAAGCAACTATTCGGAAACAATTAATTTCCCATGCATTTCGGATCACAACTGTCTGTTGGTGGGATGTACACCATTCGTAACTTAACAGTAGATAACAACACCGGCCTAGACAAGGCAACCCCTCATCCATACCGTTTAAAGTTTGAGTATTCAACAAAAGTTCATTCCACAAATGATCCAGCAATACCAATAAGTCTATATCGATTTGCAAGTTTCAAAGACATCTTAGAGGGCGAAATTCCCAATACACATTATATAGGTATGACTCTGCAATTTTAATATTTATCTTTGGTATTTTTATTTTATTTTCGAGCTACTGTTTTTTTTTAAATATATTATTTTTGACCTTTGCAGATGTTATAGGAAAGCTATATGAAATTGGTCCGATAACAGAAACTCCAAACAAATATGCATGTCGTACTATTAAGCTTGAAGATTTTCAGTAACCTCGTCTCTATTTATTTTGAATTCAAAAATATTTCACCTTCATAAATTTCATATAGCTTAAACAAAAATTTTTTTGTTTAAAATTTTAGGGGAACAAAGCTTTCATGCACATTATGGGATCCTTTCACGGTTCAAATACCCGATATCATTTCCAAACTTCCCAATCCAGAACAGTCAAAGGTCATTGTCATCCAATGTGTTCAAACAAAAAAAATATGAAGGTATTGTAACTCATACATTATATGATCAAAATAATTTTGATGTTGAGATAAGACTTTAATATTCAACCTCTTATACTTAATTGTTTAGGTAATTGGCGCGTCCAAACAACTTTCAACGCTACTGTTTTTCAAGTCAACCCCGACATACCAGAACTCAAAGAATTTGAGCAAAGGTATCATTCTTTTATATTTTTTTTTAAACAATTTTAACTACCAGCAACATTCTTTTAGCTTGTGGCAGTTACCTGAACTCTATGGTTCCTTTACGCTAACTTATTTTGTTCAGTCTTTCCACTCCGGCCGCAAACAATTCTTTGCAAATTATTGACGTGACCGACGACGACGAAAATGATGACATGACATTGGATAGTATAAAATCTATCAGTGACATAAAAGAGAATGAGAAGGTAGTTTATTTGTCATGTCTTTATTTAATAAAAATTATGGCGTGAACTATAATGATTTATTTGTTATTTCACATCTACCGAATTCTATAATTAAATGAGGTATTTATTGCAGGAGGGTTATTACTACACGTACGCAAAAATAATCGATCTTGACTGCACAACTGGTTGGTACTGAAGGAAATGTAGATTCATATACATATTTAACATACTCATATATGTCTAAAATTTGTCATAAAATTAAAACGGATTTTATGCATGCAAACATTAATAAAAGAGAAGAGAAATAATGTCCTTACATTCAATATTTCGGCTATATTGGGCACAAGAGAGATCACCTTTCTCTTCTTGTTCTTGAGCTTTTCCAATGGAAGAACAAAGATCTAAGTATAAGATCTCTCCCCAAGCTTTATACCCAAGGCTTTCACTTAATCTAATTAATATTATAAGTACTAGTATAATATTAATCTTAGTAGAAAATTGAACCAAAACTCTTTAAATCACATAATAGTCTCGGTTTTTGAGAGAGGAAAAGAGAGGATTTTTCTTCTCACTAGAACTTGTATTTTTGGATGAGTAGTTAGAATGAATAATACACACATTACATTATGGTGTATATCAAAAATAAGAAGAAAAACCAAGTGGTTTTTCTTCTCTAAAAATCCGGCCAAGAGGAGGTGGAAAGGAGCCAATGCATGGGCTCATTTGTCTTCACAATGCACTATAGGCATGTAAGGCTACTAAAGCAAAACAATCATTATGTTTAGCTACTAATTAAACAATTTAATTAGCTTAAACCTCTTCTTTATTTCGGTCCATATGATAATATGGAATCCATATTATTTTGTCAATTGTCAATATGTAACATGTCACATGTAACATAATTTGTAATGTATTTTTAACATATTAAAAATCAACGTATTAATAAAAATACGTCACATACAAAAATTGATTTAGTAATTCCATAATTACTGTGCCGAAATAATTTTTACCAATTTATAAATCACAACTGATTGTATTTATAACAATTCATTCAATTTAATTGTTACATTAAACAATTTATTTTATCCGAGTAATTATACAATTTAATTACTCAGACCGTATCTCATTTAATCACATTTCAATTTGATACGTAAATTTTACTTCCAAAATCGTCCGTCAATTTTCAAGTAATTTAATTAACTCGCAACATTATACGATTAATTAAATAATCAATTAAGAGTATTGCCCTTTAGGTATGACCTAGGGGGTCAACTGATCACCACCGTCACACGACAGTAATGTCAAACTCTAGTCAGCCAATCATTACCGATATATGTTGACCAGTTGACAGTAACAATATTACTTCCCAATTGTATTCTTAAAATGAGATTTAATAATGATATTTAAATCATATGATCGCACTATTGTTGAGGACACATTTCTCAACAATCTCCCACTTGTCCTCGACAAGTGTGCGTCACCAATTCTCTTGTCCTATTACTATCTCCCACTCAATGCAAGGTGTCTTTCAGGTCGTACTTGCAAGTGATCATATCGAGAGTGGTTTCCTCGATCCGAGAATAACCGATTGACCGGATTTATCCACTCTGGATACCTTCCGAGCGTGGCCACGCATTTCCAATTCATTACTCCTCGAGTGGCCCTGAGATATTGTTTTAACCCCGACAAGGGGTGGACAATTCCTATCGCACTCATTCCCTTCGACTAGCCACACCATCATAACCCAAAATATGCCCATTTGACCCCATTTACGAAGGTCGTAGTAACACAAATCAAAGTTAATCTGAAATCGTGCCATCTTAGGTGAATAGTCTTTAGTCAAAAGAATCGACTCATTAGAATACTATAGCAGCTCTCGCCACGACCAGGCTATATAAATTTGCCGAACTCTATAAGCGGTCATAAGGCCCGACAAAACGTTCCTAATACCGCCTATGTGATCGACTAGTCATCTCACATGACTCTATGGCACTTGAACTTGCCATCAATCGCATCACACTCTAGTTACTTCGAGACGTCACCTCATACAAGTAACTATGGGCAAATACAATGTTAATCCGTGTTCACTTTAACGGGGTTCAATTGTCTCCACAACCCGTTTGGATGTAACAAAGTATAATAAAAGAGTTTTAAAATAAAACTCGAACGACAAATGCGATTATCACACATGAATAGTCAATGCCTGATTACTATTTCATGTTCTATAATCTGATTTGATCTTATACGTAGTTGTTCATTTCAATTCAATTGAAATGACATGACTCATCATGTTTAGCCTTTGGGAAGGCTTTGGTTAGTAGGTTTTATCAACTTCTTGTACCTTACTCAACCTTACTACATATTCGTTTTCCTTTGTAATGTATACATTTGCATCACAACACTTTCGAGTACGTGTCGAGATCCAATCAAGACATAGGCCCTCTTAGCCTAAGAATAGCTCCCACTTTGTTTTCACGATTAATGCGGGACTCATCCTCTTGCACATCTCATGATTGCAAGTGTACTCAATTTCCGTTATATATATCTCTCATTGTTCTTTATTGCCTAGAACGATTCTAGAAAATCTACTTCTTAATTATCATAGCCACAATGGTATCTTAACCATCCTAATGTGTTTTGATTATGGTTTTGTCGGAAACCATGCGCAACCTCAATTGTCAATTGTCACTTGTGTAACACCCTTACACAAAATTGCATCATAAACACTTTTCTTTACTTCCTTAATGCTTCTGCAAGCACTTAAGGGTAATCTTTATATACTAGGTAAAGATTACTTAAATTCGATTTTGAAAACAATTCATCATACTCAAAGTATATGAAGTGTTATACATCATTTACTCATTTAA
Organism: Silene latifolia; assembly: GCF_048544455.1. NCBI lineage: Eukaryota > Viridiplantae > Streptophyta > Magnoliopsida > Caryophyllales > Caryophyllaceae > Silene > Silene latifolia. Next base: position 36,849,135 of record NC_133530.1, on the reverse strand, counting down.
TTGATCCGTGGCAGAAGCAAATGGAATCAATCAAATATGTTCGATTTAATTGAACTAGTCATGAATCTTATCAACATAAGACTTCTTACTGACGCTAATATCATGTGGATTTATCTTCATAAATCCGGATATTAAAGATGTATTATAATACTCCAAAAGTCTTAAATCATTCTCGATGATCAATATGTCATCCACATATCGGACTAATTAAAATTTCCGTAACTCCCACTAAACTTCATGTATAAACACAACTTCTCGACTTATCGAGAAATGTTTTATCACATGATCCAAAAATGTTGATTCCAACTCATTGATGTCCTACTTAAGACCCTCTCTTAAGTTTCACATTATCTTAGGATTGCAAGAATCTTCAAAACTCAAGACATGTATTGAATACATTCCTTCTATTGAAGAAGTGGGTTTTAGATTCACTTGCTATGTATTTCATAACCTCATAATGAAACACAATCCCTAAGAAGATCCAAATAGACTTAAGCATTTCAATTAGTGCAAAACCCTTTGCAACCAATCAAACTTTGAAATCTCTCTTTATTAGTGCAAAACCCTTTGCAACTAATCAAGCCCTTTTATTTCGGATTTTCATGGCTCTAAGCCTTATATTGAGTTGTGACTTAATCACTCTTATGTAAGTCATATGTTCATTACTTTCCAGAAGTAATCAATCTTGAATCAAACAATTTCTTTGTAAGTTATAAGCTCTTTACTTTCTTAAAAGTAACATGAATTCATCATTTTTAACAAGTGACGAATTTTAACCTCCTAGGTTTTGAAGAAACAATGTCTTACACAAAACGTCTCATGTAGCCAAGAAAGACCAGTTTCTTGCGACAACGTTTTACACAAAACATCTCACGTAGCCAAGAAAGACCAGTTTCTTGCGACATAACATCTTTGTGGCTCTTTTCTTGCGACATAACATCTTTGTGGCTCTTTGAATAATTTCTCCCACTCTGTCTTCTAAAAATAAACTTGTATTTTAGAAAGACAGCTTCATGAGCCGCAAACCCGTCGTGCTCGTGATTATTGAAGGGGAAAAATGAGCATCTGTTTCTTGTGAAAACTTACAAATATGGTACCTTTACCATTTCATATCTCATATGATTCGTTTTAGTGGAAAAATAATTTAGACAAAAATGATAAAATCCCCAAAAGGATCAAGTAACTCAAAGTAACTTGATTGAAATCCAAACCATATCGAATAGCGTTTGATTTCTTATCTAATCACACATTATTCCATGATGCGTGCTAAGAGAGATTAACTTGTGATACTATATCACATTTCCTTTGGCTTATATCAAAGTCTTCACTTTGATAATCCCATCACGACTAAATCGTGATTCCTTGAACTTTTGAACTTCTTCAAAGATTTCTCAATTTACCTTATTAAGTGAACACACTAGTGTCAACTTAAATCGTTGGTAAAAGAAAATGATCAACCTATTTTGGATCAATGATTTACAATCTCGATCTCCTTTTTCAAACAAAAGGCACGAGACATCTTGCTTTGAATACAAGATACGCATATACCATTAACAATCTAATGGTTTCAAGAGTACTCGATAACTCTTTGCGTTCATCATTCCAAAATTTAAGGTTTAATCTTGGGTTACCAATTTGAATCTTACATCATCTACATGATATGTCATTCTAGTTTGGTTTAGAATATAATCACCTTGATAATGGCCTAGCCATTCATCAAATCGTGGTGTATAGGGTCACAAAAGTGAAAACCTCTTTTGTCTCTTAACAAGTTCATATTCTTATTTAGAGTTTATGCACTTAATAGTCACAATTAAGTACTACTTTAAATCCAAAAACTAGATTGAGTACACAATTACTCTATCTCTCAACTTCATAGTTGCTAGTCGTCATATTCTAATCATCCTATGTATCAAACATAATGATGAAAACCACCACCGGTTTCTAATATTGACGAAGTAATACTAGCAAAATTTATGTTTAATCAAATAAACATTTAACGAAGAAGGTCCCATTAGATGTCCCACAACTAACTTGTTGATTCTTCAATAATTTGGGGTAGTTTCCTTTCTCGTGCCTAACATTTAAGTCAATGGAAACTTTATTGGTCGGGATTGATAGGTTTAGTATCGTCATTCTCAACAACTTTACCTTTAACATTACCTTGTATCAATTCCATTACTTCTTGAACCTCGTCCTCATCTTAACGGTTTAAGAGAATGCTCCCACTCATTTCAATGAGTCTTTGCTTTGAGAAGCAAAATTGAATTCATGAAGATTACTCTTCATTTGTTCGTTTTAGTCTTAAAACTTTCATTGAAGTGGTTGCGTTATTTTGGTCAATTACGAATTCTGACAAAACTAATTACCAAAACAATTTATCGCTTCAAGGTACTTAATTCATTTAAGTACATGAAAAATAATCCATTGTAAGTAGATGTGTTAGTCAAGAATCAAAAACCTGTTTGATAATGAATAACTTTAATCTATACTCTTAACAAGAGATCCTTAGCAATGGTTCATGTGAGGTTTTTAGAAGCAAATTTATATTTGTCTTTAGTTACGATGTTTTAATGGAGATTTGAATCAAAAACGAAATGATATCGTATATGAATTGTGGTAAAGAAATAGAACAAAATAACAACGGAATAGTGGAAAACTTAACATTTATCGTTTTATTAATACTTGTAAACAACAAGTAAAGCATTTACATAGTGACCTCTACCCAACTATGATAAATGATTCCAAGATCCAAATTCATATTAACTTGGGCACGGTAGGGCCGATTCATCCCTTATCAATATAACTCGGTGGATTAACTCTTTAATCGATTCTACTTTTAGAACTCTTGGTCGATAATATTACATTAACAATTATCTATAGCCCAAAACACATCCGACAAGGGCACGGTAGGGCCGATACATCCCTTATCGAAAAACTTTTGTTGAGTTCAATCCAAATTTCGAATAAATGTGTCCATGATCCAAATCCATATCAACTTGGGCACGGTAGGGCCGATTCAACCCTTATCAACATGAATTCGGTGGATTAACATTCATCACCCACTTCCCCTACGTAACAAGGTTTGTACCCCAGTAGGGCCGAGTGCACTCCCTCGCGAAATAGGTTTTCATGGTTTCTACTATTTGGTAAGGCTATGTCTCAATTGATTGTTTTAGCGAGAGGTCATGTCAATTTATTATCTATCACGTTTTAAGTGAACTAAAGCGGTGAACTACGATAATTCTAATTGACACGGTCGATAAACTCGATAAAAATAAAGATGCATGTTTTAGTTATGGCGATTTAGCGATGCATGTGACATAAAATAAAATGCAAGCATAAAATAAATAAATCCTAGTATGGCCTTCCTAAAATAGAAAAACTATTAATCTATTACAAATTCGGAAACCAACTCCATTGGTCCCTTGAACTTCGGTTGTGGCACACATCTCGAGGTAACACCGTCTTTATGTATCGCCATTCTTGAAGAAATCCGTCTTTTGGAACTCCGGAATGAATAAAATTACATAATAAATTACATAATTTCCTATTATACATTTGTAACTAAAATAAAATAAATCTATTAAAATTACAAAACGGTGATACGAGATCACAATAAAAATTACAACCGAATCGATATTCCCATTCATTTCGGGAAATACCAATTAAAATCTAAGGCCATACTAAGTAAAATTACATAATTCAAAATTACATAAATTAAAATTATGACAATCATAAAGAAAAATGCAGCATTATAATATGTATGAACATGCTCAATTTTATGCTAAATCGCCTTTAATTAGCCAATATCGTATATTACTCGGTTTTTACGGATTTGCGTGATTTCAACATTTTATAATCACAAAAATACATAAACTCATATTTATGCATGAGTTAATTACCCTAACCTCTTAGGACTCAAAATATAGTCTTCACTGATTATTTGACCATAATTAACTTTTATCTACAAAATTGTTCATAAATGGACCAAAATTACAAAAATAAGCTATTAAACTTCAAATAAATCCAAAAATTTCAAATAAATTCAAAATTTGAAATTTAAATTCATGAACATTCTGGAAAAATTCCATGACACTCATAATGTTCAAAATCTTAGGTTAAAAATTTCGAAAATTTTCCGGAAAAACAATGTTGCGGTTTATCGATATTTAATAAAATAATCATAAAAACATGGAAAAATTATTTTCATTAACTTTTCAATTTTAGATCTGAAAAATACAATAAAATGCAACATTAGACGTTTTTCCTAAGTCATAGAATATATTTTATTAATTTTCACTAATAATGTCACTATTTATGTCATTTTTCTTCAAAAAATTCATAAATCATGCTAAAAGACTTCTTTATAGCCAATTATTTTACACATATCTTGTAAAATTGCATGTGACAACATATAAATTTTCTATGACCAGATTCGAAATTTAACTCATATTAACCTATTTTTCTCTTAAATCCATATTTAATAATGAAAAAATCATTTTTCGAGCATAACAAATGCAAAAATTATGAAAAATTACAGGTTATCTCAAAATAATATATGTAACAACATATCCAAAAACCAAGTGAAAATTCGAAGCATAGCTAATTTTCGACCAAAAATGACATTTTTACTCATAAAATCACATTTAAATGTCATTATCATTAAATATGAACAATAAAAATCCGAAAAATTAACCAAAATATCCTAAAACACTTTAGGACCAGAAATATTAACATGCATGTAATTATTTCGTGATATATCATAATAACACAAATTTTACAAGTTTTATTTTGTTATTCATATAACTCGGAAAAACTTTTAACCAATTTGCATGCAAACAACCGTGGCTCTTGATACCGATTGAAGGAAATGTAGATTCATATACATATTTAACATACTCATATATGTCTAAAATTTGTCATAAAATTAAAACGGATTTTATGCATGCAAACATTAATAAAAGAGAAGAGAAATAATGTCCTTACATTCAATATTTCGGCTATATTGGGCACAAGAGAGATCACCTTTCTCTTCTTGTTCTTGAGCTTTTCCAATGGAAGAACAAAGATCTAAGTATAAGATCTCTCCCCAAGCTTTATACCCAAGGCTTTCACTTAATCTAATTAATATTATAAGTACTAGTATAATATTAATCTTAGTAGAAAATTGAACCAAAACTCTTTAAATCACATAATAGTCTCGGTTTTTGAGAGAGGAAAAGAGAGGATTTTTCTTCTCACTAGAACTTGTATTTTTGGATGAGTAGTTAGAATGAATAATACACACATTACATTATGGTGTATATCAAAAATAAGAAGAAAAACCAAGTGGTTTTTCTTCTCTAAAAATCCGGCCAAGAGGAGGTGGAAAGGAGCCAATGCATGGGCTCATTTGTCTTCACAATGCACTATAGGCATGTAAGGCTACTAAAGCAAAACAATCATTATGTTTAGCTACTAATTAAACAATTTAATTAGCTTAAACCTCTTCTTTATTTCGGTCCATATGATAATATGGAATCCATATTATTTTGTCAATTGTCAATATGTAACATGTCACATGTAACATAATTTGTAATGTATTTTTAACATATTAAAAATCAACGTATTAATAAAAATACGTCACATACAAAAATTGATTTAGTAATTCCATAATTATTGTGCCGAAATAATTTTTACCAATTTATAAATCACAACTGATTGTATTTATAACAATTCATTCAATTTAATTGTTACATTAAACAATTTATTTTATCCGAGTAATTATACAATTTAATTACTCGCATCGTATCTCATTTAATCACATTTCAATTTGATACGTAAATTTTACTTCCAAAATCGTCCGTCAATTTTCAAGTAATTTAATTAACTCGCAACATTATACGATTAATTAAATAATCAATTAAGAGTATTGCCCTTTAGGTATGACCTAGGGGTCAACTGATCACCACCGTCACACGACGAAAGAATGTCAAACTCTAGTCGACCAATCATTACCGATATATGTTGACCAGTTGACAGTAACAATATTACTTCCCAATTGTATTCTTAAAATGAGATTTAATAATGATATTTAAATCATATGATCGCACTATTGTTGAGGACACATTTCCCAACAGGTACTACGACAGCTGCAAGCTCTGTTGGACTAAGGCTACAAAAAATCAAAAGGGGAGGTGGGTTTGTTCCAGAGACAGTTGTGACGGTTATATTAATGGTTTTACATCTAGAGTCCCCAGGTCCAACTTTCATAATTTTTAGTCTCCTCTTTAATTTTGTTTATATTGTTTCAAAACTTCAAATGTGAGACTAATTTGAATTTTATTAACTGCAGATTCCAGATTAAATTTCAGGTTTCGCACCCTTCTGATGATTTGGTATATTTTGTTGTATTTGATAGTCAAGTAAATCAATTCGTCACTCAATCAGCCACTGAGATGCTATCAAAAATTGAAAAGGTTAACCTTTTATACCTCATCGTTTTCTTTTTTCCCTCAAATTTCAATAACCCAGTTATTAAATAAAAAAAAATGTTTCTATTACTAATTTATATTCTATGTTTTCCATAGAGTGGTGGTGATCCACAAGACATACCTCGCGACCTAGAAGTGTTCCTTGACAAGTCATTTGTTTTCAAGATTCATATACATCCTAAGTACAATGTGGCTAAAGGTGGTACTAACTATACCGTTGCCAGTTTGACTACCAACCCCGACATTGCGCATAAATGGCATCAAAGATATATTGAAATTTTCAAAGTATGCTACGATTTTCTTAAACCGATTACTTTTTTCCTTCAAAAATAAAATAAAATATTAACGGTTTTACCTTTGACGTATTCATAGGCGGAGATGAATTCTTTTAAATCGAGGCCTACACCTTTGATTGATGGTCAAAGTTCGAAGGTTATAATCTAAAAATTTACCCTTATGATCAAATGATCGACATGTTCACAATCTACGGCTAACTCTTTTTTCTCTTTTATTTATTAGGTCATCAAAGATTTGGTTGTTCATAGTATTGACGTCGAGGTAAAAATATCATTTAATCGAATACTTAAACTACGTACACGTATTTAAGTAAATATATCTAAAAAACTTACTATTTTTTCTCAGGAGGAACCGTCCCAAACCGAAGACAATAGCCCAAAGATAACTCCTCAGAAAAGGCCGTCCACAATTGATGACCTTTAATCATGTGATGCAAGCTCTGCAACTAAGAAAACCGCTATTGTCAAGACGGAGAAGTGATTTGATAGTGTTTGATTTAAACTTTAGAACTATTTTGGACGACTGTTGTTTTTTGATAAGACTACTTTTTGGTTAGATTGTGTTAACACTTGAATTTTGTGTTTTCCATTGGTGGATTTAAACCGGTGTAATGTTTACAATTTCTTTGAATTCTTTGGGAGCAATTTCTTTTGAATTTTTGGTGTGTTTGTCTTTTCATCACTGAATATCTTTTGAATTTCTTTGGGAGCAATTTCATACCTTACATATCCACTATGATATGCTACATTTAAACATTTACTCTTAATTTAAGTGTAACACCCCCACACTCCAAGTGCCTTACCAGGACCACTCAGGTATAAGGATGCCACCATCTCGGTTACCCGAGGCATGATATTCATAAGACAATAACGAAACAACTTTAAAAGTAAATAAAGTTTAAAGTGATTACATAGCAATTCCAAACTGATAAAAAGAAATACAAGATTCTCGGACGGTCTCTCGCTAAAACTATCAAAGCTACAAAACACCGTCGACACAAATGAAGACTTCTAACCGCCACGTGATGACTCATCCCAGCTATCCCATACGCGTCATATCATACCTGCTCAATAACCGCTCACCACCCCGAATGGATCACCACGATTTTAAAACATTTAAACGGGTCGATTAATCATACAATTTATATATATCAATCAACACAACAACCAACACAAATCAAACAATCACACACACAATCACACCCACTCCAATCAATCTCCGTCACCGATCCCATTAGACCAGCCTGCCGGGGGGGACCGCACCGTACCCACCAAATCCCCGCTCATCATACCGAGCGATAACCCTGTCCATTAATGTGCACATCCCCTTCCGTGGCGGGTTCCACGAAGGGCGAAACTAGGGCGTGAAGCCACCCCCGCAAGTGACTCCACTCAGCCGAGAACGCATCTCGAGAACCAGAGACAAACAATCACAATCACAATGCAACATCAACAACCGTCTGAATCAATCAACAATATATAATCACAACCGTCTAAATCAGTCAACAATCACTAACTACAACACAATCACCACACACATTATGTAATTAATACTGAGTAGGGAAACCCTACCTGGAAAGCACAACAATCAGACGATCTCACAACTGTATCAAAATTCATCTTCTACAAAACCTCCTCCTATCATACAAACACATAAACACTACCAAATCACAATCTACACAAAACCCCCAAATCCCCATATTAGGGTTTAACCAACTTAAAGGAAAAACAGTAAAAAGGGTACATAGATCTTACCCTCGACGCAAGGATCTCAACGGTATAACTAACGATGAAAACCGACCTTCCAAACTCCGGGATTTGCTAACAATGCGATTAAGATGACGAACGTACTTGCTTTCTCTCTTTGACAGTAAATTAGGTTTTGCAAAAGTGTTTAGAATGATGACGGAAAAGGTTATATATCTTAATCGCATAATTAACAAAACCCGAGAAAAACTCTCCGTAAACCGGCTACTCGATCGAGTAGCTAAGGTACTCGATCGAGTGCCCCTTACTCGATCGAGTACCCACGTTACTCGATCGAGTACCCAACAGGTCAGAAACTATTTTAAACTGCAACTCACCCTTACTCGACAGAGTAACGCCTACTCGATAGAGTACCCAGAGACTCATAAATACGGAGTATTACAGTCTTCCCTCCTTAAAAAGAACTTCATCCCCAAAGTTCAACCCATACTCAAAAACAAACATACTAACTCGATCAAGACACAACAACATGACTAAGAACCCTAAACAAAACTCCATCCCAAACATGAACTCGTAACACCAACTCCACTAACTATTCCAACCTCCACAACATGGCTCACGATATCGTATCAACTCCATTATATCTCTCTCAACACTAACTCCATACACTACCAACTAGCTCCGTAATATATCATCCAGAGCCAATCCAATATCAAAATACCCATAACATCAAACGGAATGTTACATTCTACCACCCTTAAAAGGAACTTCGTCCTCGAAGTTTACTCAGACTCATAACATCATCCTCCAACTGTCAACACTATATAAAATATTCTCACACTCTGAAGCATCACACTACTACACGCACGGCCATGGCCTTTTAACAACATCAACCACAAAACAAATCCCTCCTTTACGCTATGCTAACACTCTACTTCCAATTATTTTACAACATGCATAACCATGAAACTCACTTTTATCGCATCCTACTCCTCTTAAGACAAATGTTACGTCCTCGTAACTCACTAATACTAAATCCTTAGCTAAATCATCTCATCATCCTCATCACCACCACATGTCAAAGATAACTGCCTATAACCTCATTTCTATAACCGTTCCTATTTTCAAGGCTTTCTTACTTAAACATTTCTCATGCCTCAATTCACTCTGCACTCCATCTAACTAATACCGCAAAACCCTTAGCATAACCAATACTCCAACTCTTCCACATTACCGCAACATGACATACCTCTCTATATAGACTATATAAAACTTCTATCGCCAAAAGCATAACTCACGATCCACACGTGTTACGTACACTCACACAAGATCCTCAAGTTCTTCCCTTTATTACCGCAAAACTCATACATAACTTATCATGACAATAATTCCCCCAACACCCTACACTCACTGGCCCAACGAAAGATTAAAACCACCTGCAGCTTTCAGATCATTACCACACATGTTCCACGAATCACTTGTCATGACTATGTGCACCGATGTTTCATCTACAACAAGGTCAAAAGTTCTGTACAACCTCTTACAACTGTGCCCTATCAACAGAAAATCACTATACCATCACAACAACAAAACATACACAACGTTCTCCCATATCATGCTCTACCCTCACACCCAAGTTGAAACTGGTAAGAAACATCAACAAACAAAACAACAGTCAACATGTTCAACCAAAACTCACAAAGAACAACAGCAAACAAAACAACAATCTATGTATAACTGGTATGCACTTTCGAAAACTCATATCATAATCATCCCGCCTACTCCACCACAACCGGTGACGGCATCACAACACCGTCACCAACAACCGCACCGCAGTGCGAAAATACCCGCATCACAACACGAAGTACCGTGCCCGGATCACCACCCGAGGCACCACAACCGCACCGATAGACATCACAACTTACTCAAACCCATAAACACTGACTCAGCATAACTTCTCAGACAAGAAGAACTTACTCAAATCCACTTTATTAAATCACAACGCAACATATGATATGGATAAACAGATAAGCACCTCATGAACATCATCTCTACCATTTCACGGAATACGCATGTGTTATCAATACACATAAAATTATAACTAGCCATACCAAATCAATCAAATTATTACCTTTTTAGCCTCATTCCATCAGATTGTCGTACCCTACATATATCACAAACATTCATATAACATCTTTATAACTATCACACCATACCGCTTCTCGTGAGGTCAGAACCTCACACAAACATTTATACACATCATAGACCCATAATCACATCCAACTAGTCAATCCTGATCACGTAAGTTACCAGCTGATAAAAGTTACCTCTCACCCGAGCTTAACTCGTATACACCTCAGAACATATTCTCCCATTTGCATATCCATCACCCTCTGCCAAATGTAGCCACTCCATTAATACTCAACTACTAACAACCGCCTCATATAACCACATCTTATACTCTTTCATAACCATACTTATCAATCTGGTCCCTACAAAATCAACCTCTTTAGATTTGCTGCTTTTCTAATATACCGTCACCCTTAACCACTAGTCACAAACCATAACACTAACACTGTCCAGGCATCAAACCTCTTACACTCATCTCTAAACATCACGATTTCTTTCCTATTTGTGGTTAGCATCCCAAATAACGAACATCAAATCCATCAACAACACTACCTCAACATTCTTCCCAAAACTATCCTTAATTGTATCGTCATCTAACTTTCCACCAAAAATCTCATATCGTGTAAATACTCCACCAACTCTTACTCCCTTAATTCCTCGAAACTCATTATTAATCATGTTGTCCTGAAGCTCCCATATAACCATTAACTAACATCCTCATGATAATATCACACATTTCGATGATTCCTTACCTTTATATCACATAACTCCGGTGAAAATTTTCCTTAGCTTACTTTTTTACTCTTCTTTTCTCTTCATATTCAACAATACCATTTAATAGCTCAACTCCTTATTACTTCTATCTAATTCTTTAGTATTCTGGTTACTTTCTCATTGCTCCAACACCCACATCTCATTATTTCATATCGATATCCTCTCACTCTTTCTTACCATAAAATATTCTCTTGTTATGCCATTAATCACCATTGCCACTAATCCTTTGTACATCTCTAGATATCAAAATTCCTTTGTACAATTGCATCTCCTTTGTACATCTCTAGATATCAAAATTCCTTTCATACCATTAATTGCCCAAGGAAATCCCAAAATGGTTTCACCTCTTAATAAACCAAATCTCCCCAAACTCACTCACTGTCTACAAATCCACCTCGTAACATGTCTCCATAAAGTTCACTATATACTACTCTTCTCAACCCCTTTAAAACGAACTTTCACTGTGTATATTCTTAACCCACACGACTCCTAACCATCTCACTCCATAATTCTTTACACATCTCAAGTTGCCACTATCCAAACTTTCCTTTCAATCTTTTCATTCTCACGTTCCTTAGACCAACATCATCCCTTACCCACTTTCATTTACTTTTACATCACTCACTTTCGCGAATAAATCACTCACCACGTCTCACCAAAACTTGCACCATGCCTCAATCAGCTCATCAATATTCTTTTTCTTTTTCCACTTCTCAGCACAACCACATATAGCTCATCTCCTCCCACCAACCTCATACTCACCATAAGGTGCCACTCACCACCCCATAAGATTGGGTAACTTACGTATCAAGACCAACTTACATGTAAAACAATGCATAAAGAAGTAAAATAACAACTTTGAATTAAACATAATATGCAACGAATGTCAAAAGATAAGCATATGACCCAAAACAGGGGTCACTAGATCGAGTACAGGCCACTCGATCGAGTAAGGGACTTACTCGATCGAGTAGGTGAAGGTCAGAAGCACGTAAAACAAATCACCAGGGCTACTCGATCGAGTAACTAACGTACTCGATCGAGTTCCCCCTTACTCGATCGAGTACCAAGGCTACTCGATCGAGTACCCCAATTCTCAAGATCTGTCCGAGTTTTCGTAAAACAGTCATAACTCACTCATTACTTGGTCGTTTTGGGCGTGTGACCTATCGTTAGAATCGTAATAGGACAAGCTATCACCTCCAATTGGAATCACATCGAAATCATTTATGCATCTCAAGTTAGAACAGTTTAAAGACAACCTCTTTATAATCGAAAAACACAACTACTTGATTTTACTTCCAAACAACTTAAACAACAACCAAGCAAACAAAACCAGTCCAAAACTCATAAAACCAGTATTCATAATCAGATGTTACTATTTTCAAAAATCAAGCAACAACATCCATCATGCACATATATTATTTAACTCATTAGTCATGTACTAACCGCATACTTTAAATTTTATAACTTTTCGTAACACAACATTCTCATACATTACAAATCTTATTTCCATGTTACTAATACAACAACATTACACAATCCATTACCCACATAAACATGCTCCACACATGAATTTCATATTCTTATGCAATTACTTACTTAATCTCTTCCAACCAATTCATCCATTACAGCTACACACTTCTTACAACATATACACATGAACAATCGTGGACAAGTACATAAACTTATCATACAACTCTATGCAAACAAAATATACGTATACAACACAACATTTATATTCACATGTTATTATTATGTCACATTATGAATCATCCATCATGCTTTTCATTCCAACAACGGTTCTATATGCCTCATCAATCTTTCTTTCATATTCTCAACTTTCTACTCCAAACATCCAACAATTACACATACTTCATCACATCCACACACAAGCTAACAAACAACACATATGACCTTGACATACACCCCCCCATGTGGCCGGTTCAAAATTGTAGGGCGCGTTCGCGACTTCAGGACGTCTCCCAAGCCTTTGCATTAGCTCCTACAACCTTTACCCCGGGTTCATTTTAATTGACTCCCTATATTCATTAGATTCATTGGTCACAGGTTTCAGGATCGTCGCTCTGATACCATTTGTAAAACCACCACACTCCAAGTGCCTTACCAGGACCACTCAGGTATAAGGATGCCACCATCTCGGTTACCCGAGGAATGATATTCATAAGACAATAACGAAACAACTTTAAAAGTAAATAAAGTTTAAAGTGATTACATAGCAATTCCAAACTGATAAAAAGAAATACAAGATTCTCAGACGGTCTACTGCTAAAACTATCAAAGCTACAAAACACCGTCTGACACAGCGGAAGACTTCTAACTGCCACGTGATGACTCATCCCAGCTATCCCACACGCGTCATATCATACCTGCTCAATAACTGCTCACCACCCCCGAATGGATTACCATAGTTTTAAAACATTTAAACGGGGTCAGTGCTAATCACACAATTTATATATATCAATCAACACAACAACCAACACAGCTCAAACAGTCACATACACAATCACACCCAATCCAATCAATCTCCGTCACCGACTGTCCATTGGACCAGCCCTGCCAGTGGGGGACCACAGCCGTACCCACCAAATCTGTAACACCCCGATATTCAGAGGAGCCTTAACTAGGCCTTCCTTAGCATATAAGGGCGTTACCATCTCGGTTGCCCGAGGAGAGTGATTATCAAACGTCAATCAAAGAACTATTACGTTAATTTACAAGTGATTCAAACCAAAATACAACATAAAGGTACAACTCAAAGACTACTCGTTATGACCACCATATCTCGTGAAGACTCATCCCTGTCCGGACCTCAGCTATCAACGACATCAACACCTGCTAAGACCGACTGCTCACCATAAGGGATCACGGCAGACACATAACAAACAAACAACCACACAAGGTCAGTACCGAGACAAGATAAGACAATAGCGACCACAAACAACAACACAAACAATGACATTAGTCTCAACCACAACCTTGACAACCCAACCGAACCTGTCACTGACTGTCCACTGGACCAGCCCTGCCAGTGGGGGACCGCAGCCGTTCCCACCTAAGCCCCGCTCATCACACCGAGCGATAACCCTGCTCATTAATGTGCACATCCCCTTCCGTGGCGGGTTCCACGAAGGGCGAAACTAGGGCGTGGAGCCACTCCCGCAAGTGACTCCACTCAGCCGAGGACGCACCTCGAGAACCATCAACAACGCTCACAACCACAACCACAACACAATACAACTACCATGTCAAGCAACCACAATACTATCACAACGACCGACACACTAGACCGTCTACAGAGACTGAGTAGGCGAACCTACCTTTAAGCAACCGCAACCAATCCACGCTGATAGATAACATAGTCAGCGACCAAGCAAAGCCTATAACCACCATACAAATATCTATTACTACAAGCAAACCCTAACTATAGAGACAAAGGCACGGATGATGATTATGACATACCTACTAGGGGAAACTCAGCAAAGACCGCTACCCGACTCAAGAGGCGCTCATCTGGGCACAAGAACCTTCCAAGAGGCATCCATGGAGGTTTTGAGGTGAAGGGAAGGGAAAGAGGCGGCTGAAGGATAGGAGGAAAGTGGCGAAAGTGATTTGCGGATTTAACAAAACGCGATATATAACCCCCGCAGAAAACCAGGCACTCGATCGAGTACCCAACATACTCGATCGAGTAACCCCCTACTCGATCGAGTGCCCTAGCTACTCGATCGAGTAGCCTCTACTCTATCGAGTACCACTTTTACACGTAGCTCAAACAGGTTTTGGCATACTTTTCTAAGACTACTCCCGTTCCCAAGGACGACAAGGATGGTCAAAGGGTCCCTAACAGGCGGGTATTGATCTTCCCCTTAAAAAGAACTTCGTCCCCGAAGTTCAACTCACCTCTCCCGCTCTCGACACGGAACCAACACAACCTTACCAAACTTCCCGGCCAAACCACTACTCTTGTAAATGCCATTCCCCCCCACGTCATCATTATCACCGTCCACATTTATACCTATCGATTCTTGCCACTATCATGTAAGCTTTATCCCAGTCAACGGTTATCTTATACATATAAAGCATCCAACTCGCAATGCGAATCGTCACACACGATCTCCGAACATACAATATCGACTATCAAACTATTGATCTAAAACATGTCTCGTATCAACTTTCACGTGGTACAACTAATGCCACCATATTACTTGGTAACGTGATTCGGATACGATCACACTCACTTTAAAGAACCAAAGAAAATGGTCGTTACATTTTTTTTTTTTTTTTTTTTTTTTTTTTACGATACCGACCACATTATAACAATTACCTACAACATTATAACCGAGCAAAACATCATTCAAACAACCTTTTTATTTCGCAACATTACTCTTCCCCTCTAAAAAGGAACTTCGTCCCCGAAGTTCACCCCCCCAAATATCAACACGTATTACTCATTATGGGCATCTAAACATGGGTGAAAAACCACATTATTATGGACATTACTCACTAATTGTACACTCGCTAACTTAAAATCGTACACACGCCACCGGAATAAGGAGGCACCGTTGATAACATATATTAACATGGTATGCACAAATGTATGAGAAGCTACGACTCCGATGAATAGATCGTAATGAGGCGTATACAAAATAAGAGTAACAAGAAATTATTACCGCCTTACTAGTTGTGACCAACGTGCTTATAAAACTTCAAACACGACTTCCAACACATGAATTTAACTGTCCAAAGGTGTTACTACGCACTAGTAATCATATGAAACAATAGACTTGCAATTATAAACATTTGAACATTTTTTTTTTTTTTTTTTTTTTTCAAAACCTCCTGTAACAGTGCTACTCGATCGAGTAACTAGAGGTACTCGATCGAGTGCCATGCTACTCGATCGAGTGCTTTGGCTACTCGATCGAGTGGCCTACAGGTCAGAAGCTTTTCCTTTTCTAATTCCCGCAGCTACTTGATAGAGTACGAGGTACTCTATCTAGTACCTACAGGTCGAGATGTTTTGTAAACCTGCGACAGATCATGTAATGCATATCTTAGTCTCATAAAGATCAAGTCGGGACGACTTCCCCGACTTCTAACATCCTGTTACCTGCCAAAGTACTAAATCCGGCCTTATGGCCATCAATACAAATCTAACAAAGTTTAGGGAGAACCAACCGCTAAAGTCTGACAACAATATCCACATCTAGAGCCAACTACTACTAACAAACATGAATGAAGATAGAAACAAGGAGTATCACTCCTCCTGCTGCTGCTGCTCGAACATCGTCTCATCACCACCACCACCCGAGGTACCTGCCCCCGATGACCCAATCCCCGCATCCCCTCCCGCTCCTGCTGCTGAACCCGAGTACCACGGGGTCAAACCACCGTAAGGGAAGGACTGAGGTGTCCCCCACGTCGACTGATCCACCCCGTAGGAATGGAAAACCCCCGAGTAGTCTCCTACTCCACTCCACCAAACTGGATGCGGTCCCTCGGTCCCTATCCCCTGAGTGTACGCCATCTCATGCATGTTCCGGAGTGTCAAAGTAGATGACACTCTCTCCGACAAGTAGCTGGACCGTGTCTCCGGGGTATCAAGATAGGGGTAGTACGGGAAAGGCTGCTGCTGCTGCTGCGGCGCCTCCGGCTGTGGTCTAGTCCCCGAGGCCCTCTCCCTCACTCGACGGGGTCCCCTCACCACTCTGGGTCTCTCCACCCTCTGGACTTCCGCATTTTCGCCCTTCGTCGGCTCCGGCATCTCCTGGAGGATGGTACCATCAATGAGATAGGTCTGCAGCTGGCGGGGTGTATCCTCATCCTCCTCCTCCTCCTCCTCGTCGTCGTCCCCATCCACAGTCACCACTGCCGGCTCTAAGGGCTCTATGGCTGGGAGGTGCTCAGGAGCTGGAATCTTCATCCAACTCATGCCATACACTCTCCATGCTAGGCTGCCGTCAGCCAAGGTCCTCAACCACTTCAGGTCGAGGTAGTATTCACGATCCATGGTAGGCACCGGGGTAGCAAGTGGCACGTGCGCCGAAGAAGCCTCAAAGGAGGTTAGCTTTTCAGCTAACCGAGTGGCAATGGCACCACAACTCAGGTATCGAGAATTAGAAGAAGCCATTAAGGCAAGAGCAGCATAAACTATGGAAGGAGCATTGAAGATCACTTTCTTGGTCCGCTCCGGGTTCAGGTACGACATCAAAAGTAAGACCTCATGGTTGTTCAACTTACTGATATCCTTCCTATCATAGAGGAGGTTTGAAAGAGAACGGAGGAAGATTCTCAAGGTGATGTCTTTGAACGTCATTAATCGAAAGATATTGCTTGCGGTGGGAGCTTGCTTCCCAGTTAAGCAAGGCATTAGGCGGCAGACGCCGCACTCAGCTGGAATGTCGGTGATGGAGTCCTTGGGAGGCTTGGCCAACCCAAGGTGAGAGGCAAACAAATCCATGGTTAACAAGAAACTGGTATTCATCAATCAACTCAATACCGATCGACCCGGGTCATAGTTAAAGGAACTCATGAATTCTAGGGTAAGAAAAGGGTAAGTGTGCTTCCTCAACCGGTACAAACCAGTAAAACCCAAGGTCTCGAATATATGACGGACATCCGTCTCTATTTCCAACTCTTCTAACACACCGGTGTCAATACACTTTGTGGGTCTCATCTTGCGTTTTTGTAAAGCTACAAAACGCTCCCTTTGCTTAAAGTCAACAAAAACAACGAAGGGTACTCGAAATCATGGGTACTACCGGTCCACTAGCCTCCCCCCTCTCAAGTGGATCAACCCTTCCCCGTTTACTCTGACGGGTTCCAAGGTTTAGTCTCGGCATCTGCTTTAGACATATGTTCAAACAATTTATATAAACATGCAAGCATATACTTCATGTAATTTAGGTTCTATATACTTAGTAAGTTTGCTAATTCATCAACCAATTCCATATTTGAAGCACATAAATCATGTTATCAAACTTAGTTGCTCAGCTAGGTATACCCCAAATTTTCCAACCATTCTCAGCATGTGAAGCACATATTTCACGTTGTTACTTTGGGTATGAAAATAAGTATACAAGTTCATTAGCAGTTTCTACGATTTCAACACACAAGTTCATATTATTACTACTCATAAGACATAGTGGTGAAAATAGTTATCATGATGGCCGCCTATGTTCAGCTAATGTGAATACCCTATCATGCTTCTAAGGGTGATTCTAGTACATTGCTAGTTACATGTTACTAATTCAAGGGAATGAATAATTCATGACCAACCAATATCACCCTTCACTATTATGCAAATTAACTCAATCAAATTTTTCAGACGGTCTTTACAGCTGTGAGAATTCCGGCATATATTCATCAATCATCGTTTCCATTAGCATATTGAAGTTCAATTCATGCTTATACTGTTAATTACGACACCAATTTTTTTTTTTTTTTTTTTCAATTATAATTCACTAATTTCCATTTAAGGCACTTTTAAGACGGAGTTTTAAGGCGACTTTCTAAGGGTGAAATCATCAAAATCTATCCTCCAACATGATATAAACCATAACTAAGGCTCAATTTTACTATCTAATCATTATAAAACAACCAAAAATCGATTTTAATTTGGAAACCCTAGAAATTTCGGGTTCAACTATTGCAATTTCTAATCTAATTTACAGCATATAATCACCAACAAGCACGAAAAGGAGGCATATGAATCATATTTCAACAATTAAAAGCATCAAAACAACAACTTACTCATGTGAATCGAAATTTTCAGATTATTTCACTATTTTAACACATTCAAGGTAACAAATCACATAAATTAAGAAGAATAACATACCTTGATTGATTAGTAAAGTAAAGAAACGAATTAAACAAGAGATTCAACCCCAAGATTCACTATTAACCCAAGAGAAAGAGAGGATTTGAGAGGAAATAAGGAATTGAGAGTGGTTTAGGTGCAAAAGTGTCGAGATGAAGGGGAAATAGAAGAAGAAATAGAAAGATGAAGGGTTTTAAGAAAACCCGTAGGAATTATCGCACGAGAACCTACTCGATCGAGTGCCTTGGGTACTCGATCGAGTACCACCCTACTCGATCGAGTAGGAGCTAAATCGTCGAGTGGTGCGAATTTTCCCACATTCGACGTTATAGTCTCCTAACTAGATCGAGTGTGGTCTACTCGGTCTAGTACGCACTTGCACTCGGTCAAGTATAATTAAGTGCTCGATCATAGGTACGAAATAACTTTGGAGATTCCTGCAAAAACAACACCGCGTGTCGATTCCAACTAAGTTCGGAATTCGACACTAATTATCGCATTCAATCACGTTTTATAACCGCCACACACAAAATACATCTCTCCACCAACTAAGAGACATATCACGTTGCGTTATACAAATTACCCAACTCGGTCTACCTGTCACCGAGTTATGAACAAATCTAGCCGTGTCATCTTATTACATTTAAACTTACTTTTCATGCCATTACTAAACTCGTGTTTACATCAACTTGAAACGTATAGTTCACATTAATTCCCATATTTACTTATCACATAATTATGTATTTGCCAATCACTTAATCAATTATGCCTTACATGTTATTCTAAGCAATCTATTTTGCATAACTCAAATATTTCGCAGCGGATAAATTTCAACTAGCTACTAAAGCATATACACATTACCATATACCGTGATTCGAACTATTACTCATCCATACTATAATTATCATTAATTTTATGACAAACACTTACATGTTCGCTACTCATACTACACATTCTAATGCACACTTCCACGCATCTCCATGACGTATAATCTCGTCACATAACTCCTAGCTATCCTATAAACTCACTAACCATCCAACGAGCTTCAATAATCCCGTCACTAATTACCATACTCGGCCCAAACATTACTATCACACCTCTATTAATTCTAACAAAACTTAACCGGAGGTAGCTCCGGCACAATTAACATACATAGCACACATAGTCACACAGACTCCACATTCCCATCCCATGTGACTGGCTTAAGTGTCATGGGGCCAAAATTTTGAAATGAGGGCGCCTACTCACCCAAAATCTAGCATCAGCTGGGGCTCCCATTACACATACACCAGGTTCATTTTATTAGACTCTCTATGTTCATTATGTTCATTTGTTACAGTTCCAAAATCGTCGCTCGATACCACTTTGTAACACCCCGATATTCAGAGGAGCCTTAACTAGGCCTTCCTTAGCATATAAGGGCGTTACCATCTCGGTTGCCCGAGGAGAGTGATTATCAAACGTCAATCAAAGAACTATTACGTTAATTTACAAGTGATTCAAACCAAAATACAACATAAAGGTACAACTCAAAGACTACTCGTTATGACCACCATATCTCGTGAAGACTCATCCCCTGTCCTGGACCTCGGCTATCAACGACATCAACACCGCTAAGACCGACTGCTCACCATAAGGGATCACGGCAGACACATAACAAACAAACAACCACACAAGGTCAGTACCGAGACAAGATAAGACAATAGCGACCACAAACAACAACACAAACAATGACATTAGTCTCAACCACAACCTTGACAACCCAACCGAACCTGTCACTGACTGTCCACTGGACCAACCCTGCCAGTGGGGGACCGCAGCCGTTCCCACCTAAGCCCCGCTCATCATACCGAGCGATAACCCCGCTCATTAATGTGCACATCCCCTTCCGTGGCGGGTTCCACGAAGGGCGAAACTAGGGCGTGGAGCCACTCCCGCAAGTGACTCCACTCGGTAGAGGACGCACCTCGAGAACCATCAACAACGCTCACAACCACAACCACAACACAATACAACTACCATGTCAAGCAACCACAATACTATCACAACGACCGACACACTAGACCGTCTACAGAGACTGAGTAGGCGAACCTACCTTTAAGCAACCGCAACCAATCCACGCTGATAGATAACATAGTCAGCGACCAAGCAAAGCCTATAACCACCATACAAATATCTATTACTACAAGCAAACCCTAACTATAGAGACAAAGGCACGGATGATGATTATGACATACCTACTAGGGGAAACTCAGCAAAGACCGCTACCCGACTCAAGAGGCGCTCATCTGGGCACAAGAACCTTCCAAGAGGCATCCATGGAGGTTTTGAGGTGAAGGGAAGGGAAAGAGGCGGCTGAAGGATAGGAGGAAAGTGGCGAAAGTGATTTGCGGATTTAACAAAACGCGATATATAACCCCCGCAGAAAACCAGGCACTCGATCGAGTACCCAACATACTCGATCGAGTAACCCCCTACTCGATCGAGTGCCCTAGCTACTCGATCGAGTAGCCTCTACTCTATCGAGTACCACTTTTACACGTAGCTCAAACAGGTTTTGGCATACTTTTCTAAGACTACTCCCGTTCCCAAGGACAGTCAAGGATGGTCAAAGGGTCCCTAACAGGGCGGGTATTACAAAATCCCCGCTCATCATACCGAGCGATAACCCTGTCCATTAATGTGCACATCCCCTTCCGTGGCGGGTTCCACGAAGGGCGAAACTAGGGCGTGAAGCCACCCCTGCAAGTGACTCCACTCAGCCGAGAACGCATCTCGAGAACCAGAGACAAACAATCACAATCACAATGCAACATCAACAACCGTTAGAATCAATCAACAATATATAATCACAACCGTCCGAATCAGTCAACAATCACTAACTATAGCACAATCACCACACACATTATGTAATTAATACTGAGTAGGGAAACCCTACCTGGAAAGCACAACAATCAGACGATCTCACAACTGTATCAAAATTCATCTTCTACAAAACCTCCTCCTATCATACAAACACATAAACACTACCAAATCACAATCCACACAAAACCCCCAAATCCCCATATTAGGGTTTAACCAACTTAAAGGAAAAACAGTAAAAAGGGTACATAGATCTTACCCTCGACGCAAGGATCTCAACGGTATAACTAACGATGAAAACCGACCTTCCAAACTCCGGGATTTGCTAAAAATGCGATTAAGATGATGAACGTACTTGCTTTCTCTCTTTGACAGTAAATTAGGTTTTGCAAAAGTGTTTAGAATGATGACGGAAAAGGTTATATATCTTAATCGCATAATTAACAAAACCCGAGAAAAACTCCCCGTAAATCGGCTACTCGATCGAGTAGCTAAGGTACTCGATCGAGTGCCCCTTACTCGATCGAGTACCCACGTTACTCGATCGAGTACCCAACAGGTCAGAAACTATTTTAAACTGCAACTCACCCTTACTCGACAGAGTAAGTCCTACTCGATAGAGTACCTAGAGACTCATAAATACGGAGTATTACATTAAGAGTCAATATTAGAACATTTTGTGATTGAACTTCGAGTATAATGTCACTATTAAAAAACTTAAAACACTTCTTATTTATTAAAACACTACTTTAAGAAATATTTAAAAAAAAAATTGTTTAAAGGAATATAAGCGAATAACCTAATTATATGTTATCTTATTTCACAAAACCCTAAAAATAATTTTCAATCTCTTAGCAAATTATAGTAGACTTAAAATAATTACAAATTTAAAATTGGAAGTCGACTTTGAGAGTTTAATAAAATTGACTAATTAATTGAGATAATGTTATGATAAAGAAAAAAAAAGATAAGAAATATGTAGACGACTATTGAACAAATTTTAAGATTTTGAGAACAAATTTTGAGATTTTGAATAACCTGTTCACAAAATTGACTAAGAAATTGAGATAATATTCTGTTCTCAAAAGAAATAATAGTCGTCTAAATATTTCTCAAAATCTGTTCTCAAAAACATGTTAAATATTTCTAAATTTTAATAGTCGTCAAAATCTGTTCAATATTCTCAACCAATAAAAAATAATAATCAATGTGTCACGTTATTCAATTTTTTATAGATAACAGTGTCTCACATTCATTGTATTTTAGGTAATTGTGTATGTATTTGGAATGTTCTACGACCTGACTATTACAATTCTACAACTCCAAAGCCCTACAAGTACTCTAACTCCATTCAAAATCACGTAATACAACTTCTCACAAAACAGAAAAATTAAAAACCATCTGCATCCATGGTAGGATCTAAATCTGAACAACAAACAGCAAAGAAGAGTAAAAGAAAAAGCAATGAAGGTGATAAAGGTTAGTTCATCTATTTTATACTAATTTTACTTTTAATGAATCTCTAATCTAAAAATTGTTCAATAGTTTCTACAAGGTATTGTTTCTTAAACAGACTTACTAATAATTTTATGATTTTTTTTATTAAAACTTTCGATTATACCGTGTATAATAATTTCAACAGCCATATCTAAAGTATGTTTTATGAAAATATGTATGAAAATATAATAAAGTCATAGGTTTAGATTTCCATGAAGCTATTATTTAGAAATATTGTTAATGGATCTCCCTAGAAAGTGTGATTTAAACCCAGAATTCCCGACTATATTCTAATATTTCAGGTTGATGGTGAAGTTCGTTCTTTTTTTTCCTTTTCTGATTATTTTTTTATATCTTTTAGATAGTCCATTTTTAGAGCTTCGTGAAATATCAAACACTAATGGGCGAAGACATACAACTACACAGTCAACAAAGAGTAAAGCACCACTTTATAGAAATACCTCAGGTATTTACTTTTTTATTAATTAATTTACTAAATGCAATTTCAGTTTAGATACCCTTTACGAATTCTTCATGTAATAGCTACATAGTAAATTTTTTTTCCACTATTTTTGCAGCTGACCTTGAGAATATTAGATCCACACAGAAAACAACGTCAATATCCAGGAACACTCATTCACAGTTATCCAGTCATATATCAATTGACCAATTTAATATAAATATGTTGAGTACTCCAATTTACCAAGGTATGAATTTACCAAGGTATGTCATCTAAATACACATTTGTTTTCTTATATAACAAAGCGTATTACTATACTCAATTTCGTAATTTATATTTAATTTAAAAATAATATAATGTACGTCTTTGTTACCACTACGTGACATAACAAACAAACAAACAAGGACAAAGGCAAGCATCAATTCAACCAAATCCTGGTAAAACACCAATGGTTCAATCTCAGAATGGTACGTCTCTCAATTTAATAAATTTTATTTATTTATACAAAAAAATATAAAATCATTTATATCAGTTCATCAAGCAACATTAAGTGGGTGCAGCAAAAAAAAATGCAGTATCATCAAACCAAGAACATGGGATTTACTGCTAACCAAGAACATGGGTTTTACTGCTAAACAAGGGAATCTTTGATCAAAATAATGAAGTGGGTAGTTAAAAATCTACCAGATGATAGATGAGGAGGGGAATTACAAACCAAAATCAGAGAATTAGAGAGGGAACTCATGTTGTATTAATTTTGGTAGAGAAAAAGATAAGGTGCAAAAGAGAAAAAAAATACTGTACTCCGTAGATAATTTGAACTCAACCAGTGTACTGTGTGAAAATGAGATGGATCATTGATTTTTATATAACAAAGTGAATTACTAATTTATTTTGTAATTATTTATATTTAATTTAAAAATAATGTAAGGTACGTCTTTGTTGCCGCTACGTGACATAACAAACAAACAAGGACAAAGGCAAGCATCAATTCAACCAAATCATGGTAAAGCACCAATGTTTCAATCTCAGAATGGTATGTCTCTCAATTTAATAAATTTTAATTATTTTTATATAAATAAAATTACATATACATTTGCAAAAAATAAAATCATTTTCATTACCTTAATTATGTTACATGGTTACTTATATAATTTCGCACCACACATGATGTTATAGTGTTTGATTTCACGCAAGTATTTCAAACACCTCCACATATCCAACGGCAAACATCAATTCAACAAAGTAAGGGTAAAGCACCATTGTATAAGACCCAAAATGGTACGTTTCTCAATTTAAGGATTTCTATAAAATTAAGTACGTACCAATCACTCTGATTTTTTATGTTACTAACTTATTTATTTATTTTTTCCTCATTATCTTAAATTGACTAATTTTACTCAAGCATTTCAACTGCATCCAAATATTCAAAGTCAGTCGTCAATTCAGCCACATAAGGGTAAATCACCATTGTATCAATCTCAAACTGGTATGTCTATCACTTTAAGAATTTGTTTTTAAATAAAGTATAGCTGTGAAAATGAAAAATTATACTTTCTCGTTATCGTTTCTTGGTACTCAACAATTTTTGGTGTTTTAAAAAAGCACCAGATAGGACGAAAAAGAAACTAATGGCAGCCTCTATAAGCAACTTTTGGAATGGTAATCGACTTACTACCTCTTTTAAGAAAAAATCAACTTATAACTATTTGATTTTTTAATAACCCAAATGTGTACCTTAATTTTGTCTCATAGATTATGAGTTGGGAAAAGGTGTAAACGACTACCTACTTGCACAAACCTCAAGGAAACAACGGAAACAAAAATTGTCCATCAAAAGATCCAATGGAAATTTGGAAGTTTTTACGGGCCATAATATTTATTTAACCCAACAACAACGGGCAGCAAAGTTAGCGAAGGAAAAGAGGAAGCTTATCTTACGTCAAAGAAGGATTCTAAAAATTCTTCCAGCTCAAGACGCACAACTCCATCCAGCACCATCACATTTGCTAATTTTCATCAAAACCTTGCAATTTTTTCAAATAAAGGAAAAAAATTAACATTTACAAAATGTATACATTTGTACAGATAATATTGAACAGCAACTTTCGGGGAATCAAATCTTCATCACCGATAACACTTCACTACAGCGGTATTTTGAAAGACAAAACATGATCCGAGATATAGCAAGGGATCTTTCATCAAAGATATGAATCTTATGAAGCAAATAATCGTTTAAGAATGGAAGATGATGACCTTCAAGGTCATATTATTTTCATATTTCAAGCATAATTATTATTCATTTTTTATTCTTTTCTATTGACATTTCTCTTTATTAACATATCTTGAAGGATACGATGATATCGGGGACCCTATTTACACTTGCACTAAATGTGGAGCTCAGATGTGGTACGGTAAAAGGGATCATATGGATACCAAGCCCGTGGTGCCCGCTTTTACTATGTGTTGGAAAAATGGAATAGTAGAACTTCCGTTTATAAAAAAAACTCCAAAGTTGTTATGTGATCTTTTGATGCGAAAACACCCCAAAAGTAAACATTTCATTGAGAACATACGTAGTTACAATAATATGTTTTCATTTACATCTATGGGTGGCAAAATAGATCATTTAGTGATACGAGGTAGGGGTCCATACACATTTAGAATAGGTGGGGAAAATACACATTTAATTGAAAGCTTATTACCTAATAATGACGCAACACCAAATTTTGTCAACTTTATATTTACGACACCGAAGAGGAGTTGAAGCACAGGAAGAACGCACTAAGGTTAGCCTTTTTTTTTCCTACTTCAAAGTTTTCTAAAGTTTTAGTCAATTTTTCTTCAGTTTAATATTTTAATCTTTAACAATTATATATGCAGCTCTACTAATGGTATTCAGTTTGACGATGGTCTAATGAAGGATTTAAAACAAATGGTTGATCGTTACAATGTTTTGGCAAAATCATTTAGAATGGCTAGAGATCGGCTATACCAAGGTGCTGATGGTGAGGTGAGGTTAAGGCTCATTAGTGCACGTAATACTGATGGGAGGGCATATAATTTACCTACTGTCTCAGAGGTGGCTGCCCTGATTGTGGGAGATATGGAGAACACGTTGATAGTAGGGACATTGTGGTTGAGGAACGCTCTGGTATACTACAACGTATATCAGAGCTACATGCTTCTTATTTAGCCTTGCAGTACCCAATTCTCTTTCCGCGTGGAGAGGATGGTCATAGACTTGGTATCCCTCATAGTCAACATTCTATAGCATCTTCAAGTAGCAATGAGAACACTAGGGATAAGTTAACCTTGAGGGAGTGGTTTGCTTTTCGCATTCAAGACAGATCATCAGCCAAGGAATATCCAACTATTTTGATGGGAGGTATATTCTTTTGGACCTAATTAATTTTTTTCCTTATTTATTTTAATTTTTTATTATTTGAACCTTTAATTAATTTAGTGTTTTAATATATGGCTTCTTTAAAAAAATTTGTTCTAACTTTATTTATTTGTCAGGAAAACTATTTCAACAATTCGTTGCTGACGGTTACACGATGATAGAATCTGACCGCTTAAAGTACATCCGTTTCAACCAACCAAAGTTGCGGTCGGAGAACTTCAAGAATCTAGAAAATGTCTCCGCTATAGGACAAACAAACCCGTCCTCCGCTGGTGTTCGTTTCATTGTCCCCTCATCTTTGTTAGGGAGTAAGGGTTACATGAGAGAAACATATCAAGATACAATGACCATTTGCAGGTGGTGTGGGTATCCTAATTTGTTTATTACCTTCACATGCAACCCAAAATGGCCTGAAATTACTAGGTTTGTTAAAAGAGGACTACGGCCAGAGGATAGACCTGATATACTTACTCGAGTATTTAAGTTGAAACTCGACGAGCTCATGCGGGACCTTAAAGAACGACATATTTTTGGACGAACAAGGGCAGGTGAATTTATCATTTTATTTAGTTTACTTTTTAAACATATCTTTTATAATCTTTAACTTTTCTAATTTTGATAATTAACTCTTCTAATTTTGATAATTAACTCCATGTAATTAACTAATTCTTTTTTGGGATTTTTTTTCCCCAGTTGTTTACACTATTGAATTCCAAAAACGTGGCCTCCCTCATGCTCATATTTTGCTATTTTTACAAAGGGATGACAAGTTCCCAGAATCCGTCGATGTTGAACGTATTATAAGTCTTTGAAATTCCGCACCCCTTAGAAAACCCACCCTTTATGCAAAGATCAAAGATTGTATGATTCATGGTCCATGTGGAGAACTTAACCCAGATGCGCCATGCATGATTGATGGAATTTGCTCTAAAAAGTTTCCAAAGAGGTTTAATGAAAGAACTATTGTTGATGCTGATGGTTATCCAGTTTATAAGAGAAGGGAGAATGGAACAACAATTGAGAAAAATGGTAAAACCATTCATAACGGATATGTTGTTCCATACAATGCAGATTTATTGTTAAAATATCGTGCTCACATTAACGTTGGATGGTGCAACCAAGCAAGATCCATCAAGTATTTATTCAAGTACATTAATAAAGGATATGTCCGTGTCACTGTTAGTGCTACTAGCAGCAATAATGGTACTCATTTTTATTCATTTATTTTCTATTTCATAATTTTTGGCATAAAAAATTACTGTTAAATGTCTTATGATGACTTTTTTTTTAATAGGTAGTCAAGACCCAAATCAAATTGATCAAATACAAGAATACTACGACTGCCGTTACATTTCACCATGTGAAGCAGTTTGAGAATTTTTGCCTTTCCTATTCACTATAGGACCCCCCTGTTTTAAGGTTGGATTATCATCTACCTAATGAGCAAAACGTTATTTTCCATGATGACGATCCAATTGACGAAGTGGTAGAAAGGTCTTCAAGAGGTAGGACAAAATTCACAGCTTGGATGGAATATAACAATTTGAAATCTGATGGTAGAGATCTAACATATTGTGAGTTTCCACAAAAATTTGTATGAAAACAAAAGGAAAGGGTATGGAAACCGAGGGAAAAAGGATTTACTCTTGGCAGAATGTATCATATGTCTCCAAATGGTGGTGAGAGGTACTATTTGAGAACTCTACTGAACTTTGTAAAAGGACCCAAATCATATAAAGAAATTCGAACTGTAAATGGAGTCCCTCACACAACTTTCAAAGAGCCTGCTACGCTTTAGGCTTACTTAGTGATGATAAAGAGTGCATTGATGTCATTGAGGAAACGAGTTATTGGGGGACGAGATTTTATCTTAGGAATATTTTTGCAACCCTTTTGCTCACAAATAGCTTAGTGAAGCCGGAATTAGTGTGGGAGAAGACGTGGAAGTTATTATCAGATGATATCTTACACAGAAGACGAACGGAACTACGTAACCCATGTACTTGGATCCATAATTTACGTTATTCATTAATTCCATATAGTAACGTTCTCTTTCATTAACCGAAATTTTATTATTTTTCGTGATTACAGATCTGCAACTCACAGACGAGCAGTTGCAGACTTACGCACTATCCGAGATTGAATCTTGGTTGCAAAGAAACGGTAGTTCCCTGCATAAGTTTGACAACATGCCATATCCGGACGTTGACATTCTTGCTACGTGCTCGAATAGGCTTTTGGCAGATGAGTTATCTTACGATAAAGATGCTTTGAAGAAGGAACATGAAGTGCTAACTTCTTCAATGACAGATGAACAGAAGTCAATTTATAGAAAAATCATGTACTCCGTTCAAAATGGTCAAGGTGGTGTATACTTTGTTTATGGGTATGGGGGAACCGGTAAGACCTTCCTCTGGAAAGCCTTATGCGCTGGAATAAGGTCCAAAGGTGAAATCGTTATAGCTGTCGCTTCAAGTGGCATTGCAGTTATCCTTCTTCCAGGAGGGCGGACAGCCCACGCCCGACTAAGCATACCCATCAATGTCGATGAAAACTCCATGTGTCATGGAATACAACCAGGAACCGATTTGGCAGAGCTATTAAAAAGGGCAAAGCTTATCTTATGGGACGAGGCAGCTATGGTTAATCGTTATTGTTTTGAAGCTCTTGATAGAAGCTTGAGAGATATCATGAGAACTTTACCGAAAGGAGACCCTGAAAAACCATTTGGAGGAAAAGTTGTGGTCTTTGGCGGTGATTTTCCACAAATCTTGTCTGTTATACCTAAAGGAAGCAGGCAAGATATTGTTGGTCTTCTTATCGATTCTTCTCCTTTATGGAGATATTGCAAGGTTAGAACATAATCTCTATTTTATTTTACCATCAGCTTCTGCTATAATGCTGCCATAGTTACATTTACTTAGTAATTCAATTCTGACCCTCTTATTTAATTATTAAATTTAAGGTTTTGAAGCTCACGAAAAATATGAGACTCCAAGTCGGAAGTGCAGAGTCAGACGTTGATGAAATTAAACAATTTTCAGAGTGGATTCTCGAACTCGGTGATGGTTTAGCTGGTGGCCCAAATGATGGTGTAGCTAACATTGAATTACCCAAAGATATACTAATACAGCCTGGATTAGATCCAATAGCTACCATTGTAGAGAGCACGTACCCATCTTTAAAAGATCACTTAGGTGACCCTCAGTACTTCACTGAAAGAGTTGTACTAGCACCTACTCATGATGTCGTCGAAGTGGTAAACGATTATGTCTTGGATCAAATTCAAAAGGAGGAGAAAGTTTACTTAAGCTCTGATGAAATCGGCAAGGAAGAGACCAATTGTGGGGTTCGGGAACTTTACTCTACTGAGTTTCTCAACTCTATCAGATGTTCTGGTTTACCCAATCACAGCTTAAAACTGAAAGTTGGAGCTATAGTCATGCTTCTTAGAAACATCGACCAAGCAAATAGATTGTGCAATGGCACCCGAATGGAGGTAAATCATCTAGGAAATCGAGTGATAAGTGCAACTGTTATTTCTGGAAGTCATATTGATAGCAAAGTCTATATTCCTCGCATCACCTTGACACCTTCCGACACTACCATGTTCCCAGTTAAGTTCGAAAGGAGACAATTTCCTTTAGCGGTTTGCTTTGCCATGACTATTAACAAAAGTCAAGGGTAATCTCTATCCCGTGTTGGGGGACTTTATCTTCCTAGACCAGTCTTCACCCATGGGCAATTGTACGTTGCCTTATCTAGGGTTACAAGTAAGAAAGGTCTAAAAGTCCTTCTTCTAGATGAAGACAAAGGAGTGACTAATAAAACATCTAATATTGTTTACAAGGAGATTTTCGATAAACTATAAATTTTCCTAATTTGATACACTATTCTATTTTAGTTTGTATTAGAACCTTTTTTAAAGTAATTTATCTTTTATTTTAATTAATTTGTTCTTTCATTTTCCTTTCTCATTCGTCTTATAAATCTAATAATTTGATGCAACTAATATAACCACAATATTGACTATAATGTTACATTACGAAAAGCTATACTGGCAATAAGAATGAGCTAATAGAACATATAACAGAGAAGGTTACCTTGTCTTATTTGTAAGACGGGATTGGCAATGCTTCTTCTACCAGCTCTCCAACACTTTTTTAAAAGTATCACCTCACCTCATTACAAACACAACAGAAAACATTTACAACTCTATACACAACCATAATTTAAAGCTTAATTTACAAAGTAAAAGTATTGGAAACACATATTATTACCTCACAAACACAACCGCAAACGTGAGCAATTTTATCCGCCTGAAAATGTATAGGCAAAGTTAAATCGAAGTAAACCAACTAACATGTCAAAGGCACCAAATCAGCTGGTCTAAACACTACATCTCCTGAAAATTAAGAAATCACAAATTTAAGAAATCACAAATTGTAGATCAGAAAAAACGAACCTTGATCTACAATAATAACCTTAATATCAACAGATCTATCATTTTAGAAGATCTGGAGTTCCTTTGCAACAACATGCAACAACATGCAATAAAAAAACAATTATAGTACAAATTAAAAAATAATTATAGTACAAATTTCGGATATGTCCATTACCTGTTGATCCGAAAACGAAGAAAATTTCAACCTATTGTAATTAACAAATTTATTAATACTTTACCGGAATTAAAAAAAATAAAGACAAAATTGTAGATCAGAAAACATGAACCTTGATATACAATAATAACCTTAATATCAACAGATCCATCATTTTAGAAGATCTGGAGTTCTTTTGCAACAACATGCAATAAAAAAAAAACAATTATAGTACAAATTAAAAAATAATTATAGTACAAATTTCGGATATGACCATTACCTGTTGATCCGAAAATGAAGAAAATTTCAACCTATTGTAACTAACAAATTTATTAATACTTTACCAGAATTAAAAAAAAATAAAGACAAAATTGTAGATCAGAAAAAACGAACATTGATCTACAATAATAACCTAATGAATCAACCATTTTCACCATATTTATTGTCATTTTTCGATGATTTCGTAAATTAATGAAGAAATGTGGAATCGGGTTGAATAATCTTCAATCGTAAAGTGGTGACTGAGATGGATCGAGTTTGAGAACGAAGGATAGAAGAAGTTTGAATTGATTAAGTTGATTTTGATGATGATTTCACTGAAGGAGAGGACGATATCATCTGATGAAGAAGATGATATAGATTTTGTAATTTTCCTTTTTCAACTTTGATAAAATGAGGTAGGTGAGCAACTCGGTTTTCTTATTTTGATTGTCGAAAATGAGTTTGTAAAATGAACTCTCCAGAAAATTGGTTTGGGTTGTTCATTTTGGGCTCTAACCACGACCCAAATTGAAATGAAAATGTTTCATACGTATGTCCGACCTCTAAACACGACCCAGAAACTGTTATTTTTTTTTTTGTTCTTTCAATTAAATATTCATTATGAAAAGATTTTTTACTTAAAGAACTTAAATTTGTACGAGTATGTTATAATTTCCTTTTTTAACTATGTCTTAATTGTTTCATTTTAATCCCGTCTTACAATTTTTACTCCTATTAACATTATCATGTGTTATTTTATTAATTTACATATCTTAAAGTTCTCAAATTTGAATGTTATAATTTCTGTATATATATTTTTAAAAAGTACACATGTTCAATAAATAAAATTGGTTATATAATTATTTTCACTACGCCTCCGGTTAATATTGTTTTTTACTACTCCTTCTTTTTTTAAGATTAAATTCATTATCTCTTTAATTTTATCAAACTCGAAACCGATCCCCAACCCGACCCATTATGGACTCGATTAAATTTATAACCCGATTATTATTAAGCTCAATTTCGATCAATTTGAAAGCGAATTACTGGTTACTCCTATTAACATTATCATATGTTATCTTATTAATTAATTTACATATCTTAAAGTTCTGAAATTTGAATGTTATAATTTTCATTTATATATATTAATGATATTTTATTTCTTTTTTATTTTTAAAAAGTACACATGTTCAATAAATAGAATTGGTTATATAATAACTAAAATTTATAGTCATCTTTAGAAAAAAAAATGTACATAACCCCGTGATTTTTCACGTGTGTTACACTGGTTTTGGACTAAAGATATACAAAAAGTACTAAAGTGACAGTAGGACAAATTATATAAACTTGTCTTAAAATTAAATAAATTCCAAATATTTTTTGACTAAAGTTACACAAATTTGGACTAAAGTTATACTCGTAAAAGACAGAAGTTGCACTCTAAAAAATACTGAAATGTTGTAAAGTTGTCTTAAAATTACAAAAACTCAAAAAATATACGTGAAAATCACCTTTTAGTATTAAGTTGCACTATTTTGTATTAAAGTTATACTCGTAAAACACGAGAAGTTACACGTTAAAAATACGAAATGTCGTAAACTTGTTTTAAAATTACAAAAAGTCGAAAAAATATACTTCAAATTCACTTTTTAATATAAAGTTGCACTATTTTGAATTAAAGTTATACTCGTAAAATACTGAAATTATACCCTAAAACTACTGAAATGTCGTAAACTTGTCTTAAAATTACAAAAAGTCAAAAAATATCCGTCAAAATCATTTTTTTTGTATAAAGTTGCATTATTTTGTATTAAAGTTACACTCGGAAAACACAGAAGTTATACTCTAAATATACTGAAATGTCGTAAACATGTCTTAAAATTACAAAAAGTTGAAAAAAGATACTTCAAATTCACGTTTTAATATAAAGTTGCACTATTTTGAATTGAAGTTATACTTGTAAAACATTGAAGTTATACCCTAAAAACTACTGAAATGTCGTAAACTTGTCTTAAAATTACAAAAAGTCAAAAAAATATCCGTGAAAATCACCTTTTACTATAAAGTTGCACTATTTTGTATTAAAGTTATACTCGTAAAACACAGAAGTTATACGTTAAAAAATACTGAAATGTCGTAAACTTATCTTAAAATTACAAAAAGTCGAAAAAATATATTTCAAATTCACTTTTTAATATAAAGTTGCACTTTTTTTAATATAAAGTTGCACTATTTTGAATTAAAGTTTTACTCGTAAAACACTGAAGTTATACCCTAAAAACTACTGAAATGTCGTAAACTTGTCTTAAAATTACAAAAAGTCAAAAAATATCCGTCAAAATCTTTTTTTTTTTTTTGTATAAATTTGCATTATTTTGTATTAAAGTTACACTCGTAAAACACAGAAGTTATACTCTAAAAATACTGAAATGTCGTAAACTTGTCTTAAAATTACAAAAAGTCGAAAAAATAAACTTCAAATTCACTTTTTAGTATAAAGTTGCACTATTTTGAATTAAAGTTATACTCGTAAAACACGGAAGTTATACCTTAAAAACTACTGAAATGTCGTAAACTTGTGTTAAAATTACAAAAAGTCAAAAAATATCCGTCAAAATCATTTTTTTTGTATAAAGTTGCATTATTTTGTATTAAAGTTATACTCGTAAAACACTGAAGTTAGTTATACCCTAAAAAATACTGAAATGTCGTAAACTTGTCTTAAAATTACAAAAAGCCGAAAAAATATACTTCAAATTCACTTTCTTAATATAAAGTGGCACTATTTTGAATTAAAGTTATACTTGTAAAACACTGAAGTTATACTCTAAAAACTACTAAAATGTCGTAAACTTGTCTTAAAATTATAAAAAGTCAAAAAATATCCGTCAAAATCACTTTTTTGTATAAAGTTGCACTATTTTGAATTAAAGTTATACTCGTAAAACACGGAAGTTGCACTCTAAAAAATACTGAAAAATTTATTAGTGTTTTCGTGAGAGGAGAGATGTGAAATGTGTGAAATGTGAGAGACGTGGATTAGAGGAAAAGAAGTTATACTGAATTAGTGATTAATTATGATAGATTAGTGAGGGAGGAGTGAGTGTGTGAGATTAGCCATTAAACACCATTTTTGTGGGTTGATCTTGCTCATTCATTTTTATCATCCAAGGACCCTTAATAGAACTTATGAACTTATATCTATATACTAAACTTAGTTGATATATATATATATATATATATATATATATATATATATATGAGTCCACCTCCCTTAGGTGAGTCCATGAGTTCTCATCCTATCCATTAGATTAAAAGAATATAAATGGTTAGGATTAGAACAAAATCAAGGGTCAGGATTAAAACTAAATGCATAAAACCCTAATCCCCCTACCTCCCTCATTCATTTTCTCTGCCTCCTTTTACTCTCACTTCTCTCTCTTAACTCCCTCTTCTCTCCCCTCCCTTCCCACGGCCACCACCACCTACCGCCACCTCTCACCTATTACCAGATTTACCAACAACAACTACCAACCACCCTTACCCCCATAACCACCGTCATTCACCACGAGCATCTCCTGCTGCCGCCACCGCCTCTCAAGCCACCTACTGCCGCCGCGCCTCTTCTTCGCATTTTTTTTGTTCGGTGTCGTTGTGGTGGTTGATTCCGCCTCTTTTCATTTTTGTTGTTGTTGGATGTTGGCATGGTGGTTGTTAGGTGATGGTGTTGGTGGTTGTGTTGTAGTGGCGGCTGTTTCTGCGACCTTCACTTTTTTTTTTTCAGATCTATGTCGTAGGGGGTTGTGGTGCTGGTTGTGGGTCATGTGGGTGTGTTGGTGACGGTTTGTGAGGGATGCCACCACTCCTCTTCTGCCTCCATTTTCCCGTCTCTCTACATTCTCCTTTTTTTTTCCAAATCTGAGAAAAGGATTGGTTGTTGTTGGTGGGTGGTGGTTATTGGTGTCGTGGTGGGTGGTGGTTAATGGTGTGGTTGTTGAGTTCTTGTTTTTTTTTCTTCATATTTGATCTTTTTTTTTGGGTTGGTGGTGGTGGTCGAGGTGGACAGTTGTGGTGGCCGTGGGTAAGGGGTAGATGGGAGTGGTCGTTTTTTTTTCAGAATTAGTTATACTTTTTTTTTCCTGATTTTTCCTACATTTGCGGTTGTGGTTTTGTGGAGGCGGTAAAGTCGTGTGGGGTGGTGGTTCTGGCGTGGTTGGCGGTGTCATGACGTTGGATTGATTTAATTCAAACAAGTCGTGTTTATTAAAATTACGAAAAATATCATTAAAGTTTCACTCGTATATCATTAAAGTTTCAGTCGAGACCATTAAAGTTCGTTAATTAGAGAAATTACAAATTTTTACATTATTACATAAATAAAAAATTTTATATTGGAAATAGCCCAAAAAAACTAAAGTTTCACTCGTTATCATTAAAGTTTCACTCGTTTAACATTAAAGTTTCATTCATAAATCAGTGAAATTTAAAAAATAATTCAAATTTTTATATTAGAAATGACCTATGAAAATTAAAGTTACAGTTTTAAGCTTTAAAGTTTCACTCGTAAAACATTAAAGTTTTATTCACAAATTTTAGTGAAATTAAATAAATTTTAGTCACAATTATATTATTACATAAATTTCAATTTTTATATTAGAAATGGTCTAAAAATAACTAAAGTTACACTTTAAATCATTAAAGTTATACTCGCAAAACAATAAGGTTTCACTCAAAAATCAGTTAAGTTGAAAAAAATATTAGTGACAATTAAATTATTTCATAAATTCAAATTTTAATATTGAAAATGACCTAAAAATAATAAACTTACACTTTTAAGTATTAAAATTTCACTCGTATAATATTAAACTTATACTTAAAAATCAAATTTATATATTTAAAATAACAATGTATTACATAAATTTTTATTTTTATTTACAAAATAACCTTAAAAAATTAGAGTTATAATTGTAAAGAATTGAAGTTACATTAATAGATTAAAGTTTCATTTATAAAACACTAAAGTTTCATTCAAAAAATGTTTAAAAGTTTCAAATCTCAACCATCAATCTTAGAAGATCAATGGCTTAGATTAGAACTTAGGGACTCAAATATTTAGGTAGACTCATTTGAACTTGACTCTCTCTCTCTCTCTCTCTCTCTCTCTCTCTCTCTCTCTCTATATATATATATATATATATATATATATATATATATATATATATATATATATATATATATATATATATATGGGTTCAGGTAAGTCCACAAATTTGGTTGAGTCCCTAAGTCTTATTCTTAGCCAATCATTTTTGAGTGTAATTCTACTGATTTATGAGTGTAACTTTAAGCATTTAATGATTTATAGGTGTATATTACCTTTTAAGACCAACTTATATATACAAATTTGAATTTATAAATTGAAATTTATGTAATTTTAACAAAAGTCTATGTAACTTTAGTATCTTACGATTGTAACTTTAGTCGTTGGGGATGTAACTTTAGTCATCGGAGTTATAACTTCAGTCATATGGTGGTTTGAATGTAAAAATTTGAATTTATATACTTTTATAAAGGTAATTTTAGTCGTTGGAGGTGTAACTTTAACCGTCGGAAATGTAATTTTAGTCATAGGATGGTTTATATGTAAAACTTTGCATTTATATATTTTTAAGAGTGTAATTTTAGTCGTTGAAGGCGTAACTTTAGTCGTTGAAGTCGTAACTTTAGTTGTATAATGATTTGTATGTAAAAATTTAAATTAATATACTTTACTATTGTAACTTTAGCCCTTTAAACTGTAACTTTTGTTCTTCAAAAGTGTAACTTTAGTCATTAAAGTTGTAATTTTTTGGTCTTAGATTGTAACTCTAGTTCTAGAATTTGTAACCTTAGTCCTCATGAGTGTAACTTTATCCTAATAAAAGTTCTTTCCCAACCATCACCACCAACAACCACCTACGACATCCTACCCCAACCACCACCACCCCAATCCCACCACCTCCAAAACGCAATACTCAACAACCATCAACAGCACCAACCACTTATTAAAAAAAAAAACGAGAACTCAAAAAAAAAAAAAAAAAAAAACCAGCCACCACCACCACACGCATAGGCCACGACCATCACCACAACTACATCTGAAACGACACCTTTAACCAACCTCAACCACCAACACCCACCGCATACAGCCACAACAAACACAACCGCTTTCTTTTTCAGATCTGAAAAAAAAACAGAAAGAAGAGGGAGGCGGCACCACCACCACAGCCACCACATTTGAAAAAACGAGATCTACTCGGTGTTCGTCGTCGGCGTCCGTGGTCAGTGGTGGTGTTCTGAGAAGGAGGAGGGTGTGTTGTTGACGTGTTGTTGTCGGTGGTGGGTGGCGAAGGGGGTGTTGTTGTCGGTGGTGGGTGTGTTGGAATATGTGTCCTCCGACAATAATGCGATCACGACTGATGATCATGATGATCACATGTTTAAATCTCATTATAAAGAATACAATTGGGAAGTAATATTGTTACTGTCAACTGGTCAACATATATCGGTAATGATTGGCTGACTAGAGTTTGACATTACTGTCGTGCGACGGTGGTGATCAGTTGACCCCCTAGGTCATACCTATAGGGCAATACTCTTAATTGATTATTTAATTAATCGTATAATGTTACGAGTTAATTAAATTATTTAAAAATTGACGGACGATTTTGGAAGTAAAATTTACGTATCATATTGAAATGTGATTAAATAAGATACGGTCTGAGTAATTGAATCGTATCATTACTCGGATGAAATTATTGTTTAAAGAAACAATTGAAATTGAATGAATTATTATAAATACAATCTGTTGTGATTTATAAGTGGTAAAATATTTTGGTACAAGTAATTATGAAATTACTAAGTCGATTTTTGTATGTGACGTATTTTTATTAATACGTTGATTTTTAATATGTTAAAAATACATAACAAATTTATGTGACATATTGACAATTGACAAAAATAATATGGATTCCATATTATCAAATGGACCGAAATAATAAGAGAGGTTTAAGCTAATTAATTGTTTAATTTAGTGGTAAACATAATGATTAAAAAGCAAGAGTAGCCATGCAACCCTATTAACCTTGTGAAGACAAATATGGGCATGCATTGGCTCACCCATTAAGCCCCCTCCACCCGGTTTTTTATGACAAAAACCATCATGGTTTTTCATCTAATTTTTACCTAATATTACACTAAAATGTGTTAGTGATCATTCATTCTAACCATCATCCAAAATACAATTCTAGAGAGAATAATAATCCTCTCCTTCTTCTCTCTACAAAACCGAAAATAATTAAGTGTTTATATTATTTTTGGGTCATTTTCTACTAATTAATATTATACTAGTTCTTGTAATATTAATTAAATTAAGAGAAAGCTTTGGGTATTAATCCTAAGGAGAGATCCTATACTTGGATCTTGTTCTTCCATCTTAGGAAAGCTCAAGAACAAAAGAAAAGGAGATTTCTTTTGTGCCCAATATAACCGAAATCATCAATGTAAGAACATGATTTCTCCTCTATTTTTATATTGTTTGCATGCATAAAATCCGTATTTAATTTTATGACAAATTAATTAAGACATATATGAGTATGTTAATATGTATATAGATCTACATTTCCTTCAATCGGTATCAGAGCCATGGTTGTTTGCATGCAAATCGGTTAAAAGTTTTTCCGAGTTATAAGAATAACAAATAAAACTTGTAAAATTTGTGTTATTATGAGATATCACGAAATTAATTCATGCATGTTAATATTTCTGGTGCTAAAATGTTTTAGGATATTTTGGTTAATTTTTCGGATTTTTATTGTTCATAATTTACAATAATGGCATTTAAATGTGATTTTATGAGTAAAAATGTCATTTTTGGTCTAAAATTAGCTATACTTCTAATTTTCCATTGATTTTTGGATATGTTGTCACATATATTATTTTGAGATAACCTGTAAATTTTCATAATTTTTGGACTTGTTATGCTCGAAAAATGAATTTTTCATTATTAAATTCGGATTTAGGTGAAAAATAGGTTAATATGAGTTAAATTTCGAATCTGGTCATAGAAAATTAATATGTTGTCACATGCAATTTTACAAGATGTGTGTAAAATAATTGGTTATAAAGAAGTCTTTTTGCATGATTTATGAATTTTTGAAGAAAAAATAGCATAAATAGTGACATTATTAGTGGAAAATTAATAAAACATAATCTATGACTTAGGAAAAACGTCTAATGTTGCATTTTATTACATTTTTCAGATCTAAAATTGAAAAGTTAATGAAAATAATTTTTCCATGTTTTTATGATTATTTTATTAAAAATCGATAAACCGCAACATTGTTTTTCCGGAAAAATTTCGAAATTTTTAACCTAAGATTTTGAACATTATGAGTGTCATGGTATTTTTCCAGAATGTTCATGAATTTAAATTTTGAATTTTGAATTTATTTGAAATTTTGTGATTTATTTGAAGTTTAATAGCTTATTTTTGTAATTTTTGATCCATTTATGAACAATTTTATAAAATATGGGTTAATTATGGTCAAATTATTATAGTGAAGACTAAATTTTGAGTCCTAAGAGGTTAGGGTAATTAACTTATGCATAAATATGAGTTTATGTGTTTTTGTGATTATAAAATGTTGAAATCACGCAAATCCGTAAAAACCGAGTAATATACGATATTGGCTATTTAAAGGCGATTTAGCATAAAATTGAGCATGTTCATACATATTATAATGCTGCATTTTTCTTTATGAT
This sequence comes from Silene latifolia, assembly GCF_048544455.1. Classification (NCBI taxonomy): domain Eukaryota; kingdom Viridiplantae; phylum Streptophyta; class Magnoliopsida; order Caryophyllales; family Caryophyllaceae; genus Silene; species Silene latifolia. Next base: position 36,808,023 of record NC_133530.1, on the reverse strand, counting down.
TGTCATAATTTTAATTTATGTAATTTTGAATTATGTAATTTTACTTAGTATGGCCCTAGATTTTAATTGGTATTTCCCGAAATGTATGGGAATATCGATTCGGTTGTAATTTTATTGTGATCTCGTATCACCGTTTTGTAATTTAATAGATTTATTTTATTTTAGTTACAAATGTATAATAGGAAATTATGTAATTTATTATGTAATTTTTATTCATTCCGGAGTTCCAAAAGACGGATTTCTTCAAGAATGGCGATACATAAAGACGGTGTTACCTCGAGATGCGTGCCACAACCGAAGTTCAAGGGACCAATGGAGTTGGTTTCCGAATATGTAATAGTTAAATAGTTTTTTCTATTTTAGGAAAGGCCATACTAGGATTTATTTATTTTTTATGCTTGCATTTTATTTTATGTCGCATGCATCGCTAAATCGCCATAACTAAACATGCATTGTCATTTTATCGAGTTTATCGACCGTGTCAATTAAAATTATCGTAGTTCACCGCTTTAGTTCACTTAAAACGTGATAGATAATAAATTGACATGACCTCTCGCTAAAACAATCAATTGAGACATAGCCTTACCAAATAGTAGAAACCATGAAAACCTATTTCGTGAGGGAGTGCACTCGGCCATACCGGGGTACAAACCTTGTTACGTAGGGGAAGTGGGTGATAAATGTCTATCCACCGAATTCATGTTAACAAGGGGTATTTCGGCACACCGTGCCCTAAATTGATATGGGTTTGGATTATGGACACATTTATTCGAAATTTGGGTTGTACTCAACGAAAGTATTCACGACGATTTCCGGATGTGTTTCGGGCTAGAGATGAACATTATTGTAAACATCATCGACCAAGAGTTCTAAAAGTAGAATCGATTAAAAGGTTAATCCACCGAGTTATGTTAATAAGGGGTATTTCGGCACACCGTGCCCTAAGTTAATATGAATTTGGGTCTTGGAATCATTTATTCTAGTTGGGTAGAGGTCACTAGAAAAATGCATAAAACTTCTTTAAATCATACATTTTTACGAGTATTATTATTAAAACGACAATTGTTTTACTCCTTATATTTTGTTTTGTAGACCACTTCTTTTTCATAACAAATGGCAACACCAACACCAACTCCTAACGCCACACCTCTCGCTACTTCATCTTGGCTCCGATCCTTTATGGATCGATGTAAACTTGAAAAGAATGGGTCAAATTTCTCCGATTGGGATGCCCAACTCAAATTAGCCGCCGAAGGTGACGACAAGCTTCGTTACCTTACCGAGGCCTCTCCACCCGAACCCTCCACTAGGTCCACCGCGGCCACTAGGGAAGCATATGAGGCTTACCAAAAGGAGTCCGCCGCAATGAAAAATGTCTTGATATTTGCGATGGAGGCGGACCTCCAAAGGAGAGCTTTTAAAATGGGCAATGCTAATGAGATTTACTCCAAACTTGTGACCATGTTTTCACAAACTCCGCGGATCGTCCAATATGAGGCGGCCGCGGCATTCTTTGATCTCGACTTCAAAGAGGGCCAAAAGGTTAGCCCTCATGTGCTCAAACTCATGGAGCTTGTCGAGACCTTGAAAATTCAAAAGGTTGAAATCCCCAAAGAACTCATTGTAGATAGGATTCTACACTCCTTGTCCAAAGTCAAGGCATATGTGCAATTCCGGGTGAATTTCAACATGCAAGACAAGGATGTGTCTCTTGAGGAGTTGCACAAATTACTTGTGCAAGTCGAGAGGGACATGGGGTTAAATGTGAACCCTCCCAAGGATGTGCTTAACATAAGCACAAAGAGTAAGGGGAAGTTCAAGAAGAGTGGAAGGAAGGGTAAAAAGTAAGCTCCCACATTCACCAAAGCTAAGTCTTGTGAAGCTAGCACCTCAAAAGTCAAGAAGGGTCCTCTTGATAAATGCCATTATTGTAATGGCATGGGACATTGGAAAAGAAATTGTTCCAAATACCTTGGTGACATCAAAGCTGGAAAGATCACTCCAGTAGGTAAATGACTAACCTTCTTTTATGTTTCTAAATTCAACTATGGTAATATGATGCAAAGTTGTGATAATGTATCTCCCTTTTTATTGTAAATAGGGCCTCCACCAAGCAAAGACAAGGGAAAGGAAAAGCAAGCATGAGAAACCATGAAGAAGCTAAGGATAGCTTTTATGGAGCTTTGCTTTTCATTGTCTTATTTTAAATTATGTTTTGAATTTTTAGAACTTTAAGTTTCCGTGTTTGACATGGAAAGGTATTTTGGATAATGGTTTGTATTTTGGATGATGGTGACTTGGTTTGCAACCCAAGTCACCCGTTTTATCATTTATCCTTTTTGTTCTAAAATTCATCTTTAAATGCTTGCTCTTAGAAACATAAGATTATTCGCTTAAAGTGATCTAATAGACAACTATAAATGACGGGTTTCATTATATGTCCACATGCTTAAGGCGTGTGTATGATCATTTATGAAGCAATTTTGAGTCTATGAACTCTCTTAAAGGAATGTCAATCACCAAGAACACATATGAAATCAATAACTATTAGTCTATCTATGAGATAGTTCTCCTTATACTTCAACATCATTAATTTGTGTCTCATATGCTATCTTTGAATCTATAGTGTATTTATTCTAAAGATAGAGTGGGAGAAAAATGAGGACACAACACACAAGACAAGATAAAATTGTGTACTTGTGTAAATGAAGATCTACGCAAGAGAGAATGATTTGAATGAAGGTATATCTATTTACATAGTATGCCGAATAGATGAGATCTATGGTCTCAAGTTAGTTCTATATGACTAAAGAGACCAAGTGTAGTAATCATAAGAGAATATTCTCAAGATAACTACACGAGGAGACCAAAAGAAAGTTTTGGAAGAAAAATGACTAATGTAAAGTCTTAACAAGTTTTTTGACTAAGTTTATGAACATTTGACCAATAGTTTCAACCTTGAGATTTACTTAAGAGCCTAAATGAATCATAGTAACATACTAGTTATGATCGAGTTGCAAAGATTGATATACCGATATCTTCAATGGCCAAGTTTTAACCACGCAAATATCATTACTTAACCTCACTATGAAATGGTTAAACCTCCTTCCAAAAGGGTATTTGCGAAGGACGTATTCTAGATATTGTTTATATTTGAATAATGACATTACTACACATCATTATGACATGAGTGTGTTGGAGATTTAAAATCTCTTTCCGTAAGGTTAAGATGAGACCACTTCAAAATAGGTATTTTGAAAGGATATGATGGGAACATATATGGTTTTATCCTAATAACTTGGCAATGAAATTTATATTTCAATTCTTAATAAAAGGTTTTGATTGAGAAGTCAATTTCGAAATATGTAGAATTGAGTGGGAGTTAGGAAATTCTCATGTAAAGACATGAAATTTAGTGGGAGCTATCATCCTTTGAATGTTTACAAGTCATCACTCATTAAAGAATGACGAGCTAATACCTTCTTTCATAAAGAAGCTTTTGAGTTTTCAATTCTGGATGAAAATGGACAATGATGAATCCAATTACATCAAGGGATGTTGGATTAGTATTAAGAGATACACATCGTATCAACATACACATAGGTTATTCATATGAATGAAAATGGGATTACCATTAGCAGTCATGGTAGTTCATTGAACCTAAGAACGGTTGATCTCATGATTATTAGTAACTAATGTTTCCGCCATTAGAATGATCATGTACATGTCCAATTATAAATCATATGCATATGAGTATGATGATTGATTGGTAAGCCATAATAGAAACGTCATGAATTCTCAAGTAGAATCCGATGAGCGATTTCAGTGTTTGACGGAATACTCCATTATGTGATAAGAGGTTGCACATATTATAGAAAGTCCGAGCACATGTAAGGATTTATGAGAATCCCAATTCTTTCAAGCTTAGAAAGAGAAATGAGAAGTTTTTGGAAAGATGCTTGGTCGAATAAGAAGTTATTCAAAAATAATCTTTCCTAGTTAAGCTAGGACTTGTGAGAAGTGCTAAGCTGTAAATCTTGGCAATTGTTACAAGATTCTACAAAACATATACCTAGTGCATTGTGTGTGGATGGAATACTTGATCAGTACAAGTTATATTATTCATCACAAATTCGTTCGTTATGAGATAGTCGATAAGAAAGTTCTTTCAAGTTAAAGAACCAAAACCAAGGTCGGGAACCTTGATGTGTACTTGGTAAGATTCATGCTATGAGAGAGAACATTAATGTAAAGGAAATTGCAAGTGTAAGAAGTTTGAACACATGGACACATGGGATGTTAAACTTCTATTGCAATCAATAAGTGTTTACACTGACGATATACATCACAAGGTTGTAATATGATATTGACTACCCGAGTGTGATGTCGACATTTGTCATTTGAGTTATTATTAACTCACCTTGTACATTGTTATATCCAAACGGGTTGTAGAGACAATTGAACCCCGTTAAAGTGAACATGGATTAACATTGTTTTTGCCCATAGTTACTTATATGAGGTGACGTCTCGAAGTGACTAGAGTGTGATGCGATTGATGGCAAGTTCAAGTGCCATAGAGTCATGTGAGATGACTAATCGATCACATAGGCAGACTGTTAGGAACATTTTGTCGGGCCTAATGACCGCTTATAGAGTTCTGGCAAATTTATATAGCCTGGTCGTGGCGAGAGCTATTATAGTATTCAAATGAGTCGATTCTTTTGACTAAAGACTATTCTCCTAAAATGGCACGATTTGATTAACTTTGATTTGTGTTACTACGACCTTCGTAAATGGGGTCAAATGGGCATATTTTGGGTTATGATGGTGTGGCTAGTCGAAGGGAATGAGTGCGATAGGAATTGTCCACCCCTAGTCAGGGTTATAACAATATCTCGGGGCCACTCGAGGAGTAATGAATCGGAAATGCGTGGCCACGCTCGGAAAGTATCTATGACCAGATAAGTCCGGTCAATCGATGTTATTCTCCAGATCGAGGAAACCACTCTCGATATGATCACTTGCAAGTCGACGACGAAAGACACCTTGTATTGAGTGGGAGATAGTAATAGGACAAGAGAATTGGTGACGCACACTTGTCGAGGACAAGTGGGAGATTGTTGGAATATGTGTCCTCCGACAATAATGCGATCACGACTGATGATCATGATGATCACATGTTTAAATCTCATTATAAAGAATACAATTGGGAAGTAATATTGTTACTGTCAACTGGTCAACATATATCGGTAATGATTGGCTGACTAGAGTTTGACATTACTGTCGTGCGACGGTGGTGATCAGTTGACCCCCTAGGTCATACCTATAGGGCAATACTCTTAATTGATTATTTAATTAATCGTATAATGTTACGAGTTAATTAAATTATTTGAAAATTGACGGACGATTTTGGAAGTAAAATTTACGTATCATATTGAAATGTGATTAAATAAGATACGGTCTGAGTAATTGAATCGTATCATTACTCGGATGAAATTATTGTTTAAAGAAACAATTGAAATTGAATGAATTATTATAAATACAATCTGTTGTGATTTATAAGTGGTAAAATATTTTGGTACAAGTAATTATGAAATTACTAAGTCGATTTTTGTATGTGACGTATTTTTATTAATACGTTGATTTTTAATATGTTAAAAATACATAACAAATTTATGTGACATATGACATGTGACATATTGACAATTGACAAAAATAATATGGATTCCATATTATCAAATGGACCGAAATAATAAGAGAGGTTTAAGCTAATTAATTGTTTAATTTAGTGGTAAACATAATGATTAAAAAGCAAGAGTAGCCATGCAACCCTATTAACCTTGTGAAGACAAATATGGGCATGCATTGGCTCACCCATTAAGCCCCCTCCACCCGGTTTTTTATGACAAAAACCATCATGGTTTTTCATCTAATTTTTACCTAATATTACACTAAAATGTGTTAGTGATCATTCATTCTAACCATCATCCAAAATACAATTCTAGAGAGAATAATAATCCTCTCCTTCTTCTCTCTACAAAACCGAAAATAATTAAGTGTTTATATTATTTTTGGGTCATTTTCTACTAATTAATATTATACTAGTTCTTGTAATATTAATTAAATTAAGAGAAAGCTTTGGGTATTAATCCTAAGGAGAGATCCTATACTTGGATCTTGTTCTTCCATCTTAGGAAAGCTCAAGAACAAAAGAAAAGGAGATTTCTTTTGTGCCCAATATAACCGAAATCATCAATGTAAGAACATGATTTCTCCTCTATTTTTATATTGTTTGCATGCATAAAATCCGTATTTAATTTTATGACAAATTAATTAAGACATATATGAGTATGTTAATATGTATATAGATCTACATTTCCTTCAGGGTGGTGGGTAGTGGCTGTCGTGGATGGTAGTAGAGAAGGAGGAGGGTGTGTTGTGAGGGAGAGATTGGAGGGAGAGAGAAAGTGGGAGGAAGAGAGAGAATGAGAAATGTGTGTTGTGAGGCAGTGAAATGAGAGAGCTAGGGTTTTGATGCTTTTTAATCTAGGCCCTTTATTTTGATCTAATCTTGGCCATTCATTTATTTGATCCAAAGGTCTAGATTGGGACTTATGGACTCAACCAAAATAGGTGGACTTACATGATCCTCTCTCTCTCTCTCTCTCTCTCTCTCTCTCTCTCTCTCTCTATATATATATATATATATATATATATATATATATATATATATATATATATATATATATATATAGTGTAAAGATCAAGTAAGTCCACCCATTAAGTGTGAGTCCATAAGTCCTCATCCAAGCCATTGAATGAGGAAGATGGGTGGTGGAGATCAAAGCACAAAAAGGTGATTAATTAGCTAAATAAACACTCTCTCTCACTACCTTAACTAATCCACCCTAATTATCACTAATTCCACTATATATAATTTATAATCACATCCATTTATCTCTCATCTTACACAATTCATTCACCTTCTCTATCAAAAACCCAATAAATTCAAAAAAATTTCCCCCTCTTTTCCTCACCAACCCACCCCTCACACAAACCACCACCACCCACGCATCCCACCACCTCCTCACAGCCACCTCCCTCACGCAGCCACCACCCCCACGACCACAACTACCTCCTCCCCACGCACCACCACCTCCACGACCACAACCTCCGCTTTGCCTCACCAACGACCTCCACACCGCCACGACCTTCACCACCCCATGACCTCCTCCACACAAACCACACCCTCACCTCTCCTCCCCTGCTTCACCATCACCACCAACGACCCCAACTGCACACATCCACCACCGCCTCACATTCTTTCACTCCACCACACGTCCTCCTTCCTCCACCGGCTCACCTTCTTCCACTCCACCACACGACGACCACCAACCGCCTCCTTTCCCACCATCTTCCTACCCACCACGACCTTCCACCTCTCCCCATTTCTCCTTTTTCCGTTTGCCACCTTTTTTTCATCTTTTCTTCATTTTTTTTTTGTTCAAACTATCATAAAAAGATTTTGGAGTATAGTTACTAATGAAAGAACAAAGAAAGGTCATACCAATTTCTTAATATATACGATATAGATCGACATAGTGAGTGGGTTTTGGTGTATTTGGTTTTTGATTTGTTGTTTTTTTTTTTTTTTTTTTAAAATTGTTGGTGTTCTTGTCACTTTGTCGTATATTATTTTGTCGTTATTTTGTTTGTTTTTTTTTTTTTTTTTTTTTGTTTCTTATTTATTGTGTGTAGTTGTAGTTTTTGTTGTTGTTATTTGTTCTCATTTTCACTCTTTTTTTGTTCTTCTCATTTTATTGTGGTTTGTTCTTCACATTTTCACTTTTTTTTTTGTTTTTTCAGAATTTTGTTTTGCTCTTCTCATTTTTTGTTCTCATTTTATCGTCTTGTTATTTTTTTTAGACATAGATCTATTAAAATTATAATTATCTTTATTATAGTTACATTTTTTTCTATTAAAATTACACATTTCTCTATTACAATTACACTTATATCTATTAAAGTTAAAGTTATACTTATTTCTATTAAAATTACACTTTTCTCCATTAAAATTACACTTTTTTTCTCATTAAAATTATACTTTTTTCTGCTAGAATTACACTTTTTTCTGTTAAAATTACACTTTTTTCCATTAAAATTACACCTTTATCTATTAAAATTACACTTTTTTCTATTAAAATTACACTTTTTTCCATTAAAATTGCACTTTTTTCTGTCAAAATTACACTTTTTTGTTGTTGTTAGAATTACACTTTTTTTTGTTAAAATTACACTTTTTTCTGTTAAAATTACACTTTTCTTCATTTAAATTACACTTTTTTCTGTTAAAATTACACTTTTTTCTATTAGAATTACACTTTTTGTTAGAATTACACCTTTTTCTGTTAGAATTACACTTTTTTCTGTTAGAATTACACTTTTTTTTGTTAGAATTACACTTTTTGTTAGAATTACACTATTTGTTGTTAGAATTACACTTTTTTCTGTTAGAATTACACTTTTTTTCGTTAAAATTACATTTTTTCTATTGGACTAATGTTACACTCTCAATGGACTTGGTCATATTCTCATATTCTCATTGGACTAATGTTACACTCTCAATGGACTAAAATTACATTCTCAATGGACTGAAATTATACTTTTCTGGACTAAAATTACACTTTTCTGGACTAAAATTACATTCTCCTGGACTAAAAATAACAATCTTATTGGACTGAAATTACACTTATCTGGACTAAAATTACACTTTTAAAAGACTAAAGTTACACTTATAAGTCACTCAATTCACAATGAGTTGTGTTAAAATTGGAAAAATTCAAAATAATATTTGTCGAAAAACTGAGTTACACTCGTAAAACGCAAAATATATTGTAAATTTGCTTCAAATTTTCAAATTTCAAAATAAAATCCGTCAAACCGCAATTTTTTCCGTTGAAATTACACTTTTTTCCGTTGAAATTACACTTTTAAAACAGTGAAAGTGTAGTAACATTTGTATAAAAGTTTCAGTCCAAAAAAAAATTTATGCTCAAAAAATTTTTTTTGTGTATAATTAATCCATTAGTGAATGTATAATTAAAGCTAGAGAGAGAAAGTGGATTAATTAGTGTATAGAAAACTCATTAGTGTTAAGTATGTTTTTTTGCTTTCAATCTCAACCATCCTTAGTGGAAGATCTAAGGGATGTAGAGAGGACTTATGGACTCAAATATTTTGGTGGACTCATAAGAACTTTACTCTATATATATATATATATATATATATATATATATATATATATATATATATATATATATATATAGAGGAAGGATCAACTAAGGTCCTCTATATATTTGAGTCCATAAGTCCTATTGTGAGCCATTGGATGGAGGGAGATGGATGGCCAAGATCAACCTCCAAAAGTGTGTTTATGTACTAATATCACTCATTCTCTCCTCCTTCACTAATCCTTCTAATTAATCACTAATTCACTATAACTTCTTTTCCTCTCATCCACTTCTCTCATATATCACACAACTCATCTTCTCTCTAAAACCCCAAAAAATAAAAACCCAAAAAATCCAAATAAATAAAAAACCCAAAACCCAAATAAATAAATAAAACCCAAAAAATCCAATTAAATCAAAAAACCCAAAAAATCCAATTAAATCAAAAAACCCAAATAAATCATTCATTCTTCTCTTCCTCATTCACCACCACCCACCACTATCCCACCCGACACCAACTCACCGCCCACCACCGCCGCCACCACACCGCCGCCACCGCACCGCCGCCAACTTTTTTTTTTTTTTTTTTTTTTTTCCTCGGTTTTTTTTTTTTTTTTTTTTTTTTTTTTCGTTTGGTCTTTATTTTCATGTTTTGAGTTGTTTTTTCCATTCATTTTTTGTTGTTGTCTTTTATTTTCTTTTATTTTGTTACTTCTCCTTTTTTATTCATTTTCTCAAATCTCTTCTTGTTATACTTTTTTTTAAGATTTCGGGTTTTAAATCTTGTTATTTGGTTTATTTTAGATTTCGGGTTTGGTTGGGTTGTTGGTTTTTTGGTTTTATTATTGTTATTTGGTTTTTTGTTTTTGTTATTATGAGTTTTTTTGGTTTTTGTTATTATTTTTTTTTTTTTCATATTTTTCATATTTATTGTTTGATTTTTTAACTATTTACGACTAAAGTTATACATTTTATGACCAAAGTTATACAAAAATGCACCAAAGTTATACAAAAAATTGGACTAAAGTTATACAAAAATGAACCAGAGTTATACAAAAATGAACCAAAGTTATACAAAAATGAACCAAAGTTATACAAGAATGGACCAAAGTTATACAAATATGGACTAAAGTTATACAAATATGGACTAAAGTTATACAAAAAAAGACTGAAGTTATACAAAAATAGACCAAAGTTATACAAAAAAAGACTGAAGTTATACAAAAATGGACCAAAGTTATACAAAAATGGATTAAAGTTATACAAATATGGATTAAAGTTATACAAAAATGGACCAAAGTTATACAAAAATGAACCAGAGTTATACAAAAATGCACCAGAGTTATACAAAAAATGCACCAAAGTTATACAAAAAATGGACTAAAGTTATACAAAAATGCACTGAGTTATACAAAAATGCACTGAGTTATACAAAAATGGATCAAAGTTATACAAAACATTGACTAAAGTTATACAAAAATGGACTTTGGTGCATGTTTGTATAACTCTACGTGCATTTTTGTACAACTTGGTGCATGTTTGTATAACTCAGTGCATTTTTGTATAACTTTAGTCCAATTTTTTGTATAACTTTAGTCCAATTTTTGTATAACTTTAGTCCAATTTTTTTTATAACTTTAGTCCATTTTTTGTATAACTTTGGTGCATTTTTGTATAACTCTGGTCTATTTTTGTATAACTTTGGTTCATTTTTGTATAACTTTGGTTCATTTTTGTATAACTTTAGTCCAATTTTTGTATAACTTTAGTCCAATTTTTTTTATAACTTTAGTCCATTTTTTGTATAACTTTGGTGCATTTTTGTATAACTCAGTCTATTTTTGTATAACTTCAGTCCAAAATTGTATAACTTTAGTCCAAATTTGTGTAATTTTAGTCCAAAATTGTATAACTTTATTCCATAAGAGTATAACTTCAGTCATAAAATGTATAACTTTAGTCATAAAATGTATAACTTTAGTCGTAAATAGTAAAAAAACCAAACAATTAAAAAAATAAAATCAAAACATACGTATAACTCTAGTCATATAATGTATAACTCTAGTCACAGTTTGTATAACTCTAGTCAATTTTTTGTATAACTTTAGTCCAATTTTTGTATAACTTTAGTCTTTTTTTGTATAACTTTGGTCATAAAATGTATAACTTTGGTCATAAAATGTATAACTTTAGTCATTAAATGTATAACTTTAGTCATAAAATGTATAACTTTAGTCGTAAATAGTAAAAAAATCAAACAATAAATATGAAAAATCTGAAAAAAAAAAAAAAAAAAAATAATAACAAAAACCAAAAAAACTCATAATAACAAAAACAAAAAACCAAATAACAATAATAAAACCAAAAAACCAACAACCCAACCCAACCCGAAATCTGAAATAAACCAAATAACAATAAAAAAAAAACCAAATTTAAATATCGTGTGTATAACTCTAATGCACGCAGTGTATAACTTTAATAGACAAGATGTATAACTTTAATCCAAAAAATCAAATAACAATAACAACCAAATAAAAAAATAACAACCAAATAAAACCAAATATGTAACACTAACAAAAAAAATACCAACAATAATAAATAACATTAAAATACCAAATCAGAAAAAAAAATAAAAAAAAAGATCTAAAAAAAACACCACACAAAATTAATACCAAATAACAATAAAAAAAACCAAAAAAAAGTAAAGCAACAAATAAACCAAATAAACAAAAAAACCGACACCTCATCCCCCTTCTTCTTGTGACCAACAACCACCCCATAACAAATACGACTAGGTCTTAAAAAAACGGAAAAAATAAATAAAACAAGAACAAGAAATAAAAAAAAAAAGACTCCCAAAAACAGATCTGAGGAGAAAAAGCAAGTGAGGCGGCGACAGTGATGGGACGGCACCACAAACGCGCGGCAAAGGGGAGGGGAGGCGACAGAAGGACGGAGGCCCAGTAGCATCGCCGGCGTGGAGCAGAAGGGAGTGGTGTTGTCGGAATCTGAAAAACAAAGAGACGGTGGTGGTGTTGTTGGGTTCTGAAAAATAAAGATAAATAAAGGTGGTGGTTGGAGGAGAAAGGAGGTGGTTGTTGTTTGTTGTTGGTGTTGGAGCCGGGATCTGGTGACCGACGGGTTGTTGTTTGTTGTTGGTGTAGTCGGGTTTTGTGAGTGAAGGTTGTCGGGTGATGTCGGGTGATGTCGGCGGTAAGGAGGATTGTTGGTGGGGGTGTTGTTGTTGCTGGTTGTTGATGTCGGTGGTTGTTGTTGCTGGTTGTTGGCGAGAAGGGAGAAGGGAGGGGGGGCTGGGAAGAAGGTAGGGAGGTCGGGTGGTGGTGGGCCGGGAAGAAGGGAGGGAGGGTGGTGGTGTCGGCTGGTGAGGGTGATGGAGGTGGAGGTGGAGTGGGTTTTTTGGTGATTTTTTTTGTTTTGTTTTAGTTTGGGTTTTTTTTTTGTATGAGCTTGGTTTTTTTTTTTTTTAGAGAGGGTGGGAAGAAAATGAGAGAGAAAGAGTGAATGTGAGAAATGAGAGAGGATGAGTGAATGAGGAAGTGAGTTGGGAGATTAGAATGATGGTAGAGTTGTACACAATTAGGTAGAGTTATACACAATTAGGGAAGGAGATTAGGGAGGGAGATTTGTAGCCCTCCATTGAGATGTAATCTCATCCCTCCATCCCTTCCATCCAAAGGCCCTTATAAGGACTTAGGGCCTTATATGATAGGAGGACCTTAGAAGAACCCTTCTCTCTCTCTCTCTCTCTCTATATATATATATATATATATATATATATATATATATATATATATATATATATATAAGGCAAGATCCTAATGAGTCCACCTATATATTTGAGTCCATGAGTCCATAACACAATATCACGCACTATACAAAACAATATCACGAATTTTTTTTTCCGAAATGTTTTTTTCAAATTTTTTTTTTCGAATTTTTTTTTTTCAATTTTTTTTTTCGAATTTTTTTTTTCAATTTTTTTTTTCGAATTTTTTTTTCAAAATTTTTTTTTTCGAAATTTTTTTTCAATTTTTTTTTTCCGGAAAAGTTTTTTTTTTTTTTTTTTTTTTTTTTTTTTTTTTTTAAGCTGTGATATTGTTTAGTATAACGTGTGATATTGTATTACAAAATAATATCACAATTTTTTTTTCAATTTTTTTTTTTTCGAAAAGTTTTTTTTTTTTTTTTTTAGCTGTGATATTGTTTAGTATAACGTGTGATATTGTATTACAAAATAATATCACAATTTTTTTTTCAATTTTTTTTTTTTCGAAAAAGTTTTTTTTTTCATAAAAAATTTAATGTATCATGTGATATTGTTTAGTATAACGTGTGATATTGTATTACAAAACAATATCACGATTTTTTTTCAATTTTTTTTTCAAAAACTTTTTTTTTTTCGATTGTGATATTGTTTAGTATAACGTGTGAAATCAAGTCTGTGATATTGTGTAGTATAACGTGTGATATTGTATCATGGACTCACGGACTCAAAAAGATAGGGTGGACTCATGTGATCCTAATTCTATATATATATATATATATATATATATATATATATATATATATATATATATATATATATATATATATATATATATATATATATATATATATATATATATATATAGAGTGAGCATCCCATGAGTCTAGCATCTTAGATGAGTCTAGCATATCAATAAGAACCGTTGGATCAACAAGATCCAACAACCCTCATTCTTCCACGTCACCCTAAACAAATCCTCATAAGAAAACCCATACCAGTGATTTTTCTCATTCACGTTTTCTAAATTTCTGGAACTTTTTTTTCTCTCTCTCCCAAAACCCTAAAAAAAGCTAAAAAAATCCCCAAATTCAAGAAGGAATATGCAAATATCAATCGAAAATCGATTGAAGATGTAAGAATATAATCAAAATCTCTCAAAATCAAACATGCTTCTTATCTTGAAGAAGTAAATCAATCGAAAATCTGCAAAAATTAATCAAATATGCTTCTTATCAAGAATCGCGTTTCTTACACACAAATGAAGAGGTAAGAATCAACATTCTTTCCGCTATTTTAATTCTTATTTTCTATATATTCGATCTGATATTTTATGTGTTCTTATTGTTATCGTCGATTGTTCATATTATTATTGTCGATTGTATGTATTCATAGTGTTTGTGCGAAAAGTTAGGGTTATGAGATGGTGAAATTGAGCAATAATTTTAATTTGTAGTTATTATTGAGGAATATCAGTTGTTATTATTGAGGAATATCAGTTGTTATTGAATTGAATCTGAAATATTGGTATAAAATTGTTAGAAACTCATAGTTTTAATTTGTTTTTTTGGTTAATTTACGATTAAATTATGTAATGATTACGATTTTATGAGTTGTTAAATCGTGTTATAATATCATTTTTACTGTTAATTGTCAATTCTAAGTATAAATAGTATTTGACAAAAATTTAGGGTTATGACATTGTGAGATTCATATCTGGATAATTTTCATCAAAATTGGGGCTAAGCAGTGACGATTAAATTATGTTTTGTAAAATTCTCGGCACATGTTCTTGTATCATCATTCTTGTAACATTGTTATTGTGGTATTGTTACTCTAACAATATTCTTTGTAATATTATTCTTGCATTACATAATATAATGGATATTGAGGAATGGTCAATCATTATTGAACTGAACTTGAAATAGTGTTAAAACATTGTATCTTTGATGTTGTGAGATTTAACTCAATTAAATTTGATGGTATAACATTATTGTTGATCACTAATAGAGGGCCATCGGCTTTTGCATATTTTTTTATTATTAATGATCCAATGCTTTGTTTTGAATGTCGAAATTTGAAGAAGAAGTTTGAGAAATCAAGTTCTGAGAAAAAAAGTCACCAAAAAGATGGTATATAAAAAAAAAGTACCACACTCACAAATCAGTCATGAAGATAGGCGTGAAGAAAACAACGTTATTGAAATTGAAATACTAGTAGAGACTTTTATTATGTATGATTATGATATATACTTGTTGTAGGCTTTTCACATACATTTTAGCATATCGGACGAATCAAGTATTCACTTGCTTTTTATTATTGTAATAATTAAAGTTTGATCGTTTAACATAGTATATGTGTTACTTTGATAAATGAATGATATTACAAGAAACACAATTCTTTGTATCGTGTTATTTTGTTGCGTAAATGTAATGATGTTACGATAACACAATTACTATATCATTGTTACTTTGTTGCGTAAATGATGTTACAAGAATAACACCGTCACTTTAAAAATGCAAAAAAATCTTTATCATTACACTTCAGAACTACATTATACACCGTCTTATATAATACACGAACTAAATAATAATTATTGTAACATTGTTGTCATGTTAGTTTAATGAATTAATGTTTTACAAAGAAACATTGTTACGATAATATTGATATACCATTGATGAATTAAATATAACGAAGATGTTACTGATAACAACACCGTAACTTTGATTAATGATGATGTTCTTTGTAGCACTATTGTTGTGACGTGGTAGAATAAGGATTGGTTGTATTGGAATTATGAGGAAAGTACAAAGTTATCTAATAAATTAAAACAATAAAGTGGTGTTAACCATACAACAAACAACACAACAATGGTAAAAGTGTCCACTAGCATTCCCACTTCAATAACATTGCTTTCTTCATGCCTATCTCCGTGATTGATTATTCAACGTCTTGCTTTTGTTTGTATATATTGTATCCATGTGCGCCTTTTTTTATGTTGGTTGATTTCTCAAACCTTCTTCTTTCTTCAATTCTCACGACAACAAAAACAAAACATTCGACAATTACTAGATAAACCATATGCGAATTCAATGGTCCATTATTAATGATAATTTCACGGAACAATATTACAAAAGAACATCATTACAAAGAACATCATTGTGAGTTTGTGACAATGTTAAACCATATTTATTTGAAAAAAATCACATAACATCAAATATACAATGTTGCAAGAATATTTTAAGTTCAATTCTGTCATGCAGTTTTAATGTTACTGTAACGCTATTACGGTAACAGGTGTCGTTGATTATTTTACGAAAACTAATTGAATCCTCACATTTACCGCAATCATATTTTTACGCTATTAAGTTATACCTTCTATTCATGCCTTGACAAGAAGGAATATGATTTGTCAAACCTGAATATTCCATGAAGTAATAATGTTACAGTAATAATATTACAGTCCGCAATGAAATCCGCAACGAACTTGATGAACATGTAAGTAACAGCGCTAAAACTAGTTTAAAAAAATGACACATCAAACAAAACGCGAACAATCAGTAGCATGATTCAAACGCATGTTGTTCTCAGTATCATGCATAACAATACAAGTAATGAAAATAAAATACGAGAAACAAAAAGCATCATCGAAAATACGTATCGTAAAAATTATAAGTTGAACATCAATTACGAAAATTAAAAATTCAATAACCAAATCGAGTTGCTGTAATTGAATAAAAATTTAAAAGCAACTACAAAGGTGTAGATCTAGAAAAAAACCTAAAAATCAGGTGAAGGTATGCGATCAAAATATGCGATTTTAATTAAAGGATATGAAATCGGAAATTGATTAAATTGTTTAAATTATTGAACCGATTCAATCTTGGATTGCTTGAATCATAAATTGCTTGAATTGATTAAACTAATAGAATCACGAATTGCTTGAATTCATAAAATCGACATTCTAAGTTGAACATCAATTAAAAAAATTGAAATTCAATAATAAATCGATTTGTTGTAATTGAATAAGAATTTCGAAAGCAAATATAACTAACCTGAAAATCGATCGATTGAAGATGCGCGATCGAAGGATGCGAAATCAGAGTTTAACTAATCTACTCTGAATTATTGAATCGTGGATGAACTGTGAAACACGTGTGAATGTAAAAATCTTTAAAGTTGCAGCGTTAATGGTTGAGATTAATTTTGCTGGAATTGTGAAGGAGATGAATTAATTTACAGAGGAATAATGAGATTTAGAGAGATGTGCTTATAGAGAGAGAAAGTAATCTTTAATTATGACGGTAGAAAATGATGATTTGGGGTTTATATAGGTGAGCTAGAATTAATCTCAGCCATTCATTAGGAGTAGATCTAATGGATGAGATTAAAATGCTAGACTCACCTAAGATACCTAGACTCACTTGATGCAATTTCTATATATATATATATATATATATATAAAAGATGTCCCATGTCTAGTGTTTAACCCGTTTACGATTGAAAACGGCTACCTCGTCTTATACTCTTATAGTCTTATACAAGGCTGACCGTTATTTATGATTGTCGTAAGAACTGTATATTGCAAGTACCCTAGTCTTTGAACACATTTGACTAGCGACAAAGTCACTTAATATTAGTCAACACAAAAGTTTAATGGCTTCACCACTTTCTAAGAAAGGCATACAAAGACGTCCCAACAGGCAAAATGTTAAATTGTTTAACAATATTAATAGTTACTTAACCCGTTCAAATCATGTATTTACTTTTATATTTTTATTAAAAAGTATTTTAGTTAAGATGACATTTCAATATTTAGGCTCGAGTAAGTCTTGCTTAAAACGGGTCGGATTTTAAGACGGGTCGTTGTGTGAGAGGAAATGGGTAGAGGGGACAAAGGTGGGACCCCCCATGTGCTTCTCCACTCACCCTAAATGAGTATTTTGTGAGAGAATATGGTATCCGTCTTATTAATAAGACGGATACCTTGGTCTGAAATAAGAATTGGGGTTTAGGCTCTATTTGGCAAAGCTATTTAAAAATATAAAAACTGAAAAACTAAAAATTTGGCCCAAAAGCTAAAAAAAACCGAAACCTGAAAAGGTAACTGATAAGGTAGCTGAAAATTAGGAGCTGATAAAATAACTGATTATATAAAAATGTGTTTGACAAACTAGCTTAAAAGGTAGCTGATTTTGATAAAATGACGTAAAAAGATATGAAAATTATTTAATATTATAGAATAAATGGGTAAAAATGGAAAATAAGCCATTTCAGGTACCTGATTTCTCAAATGCTATCTGAGGTAGCATTTCATTTCAGGTACCTTATTTGATCAAATAAGCTAGTTGTCAAACACTTGCAAAAAAATTAGGTAGCTGAAATTTTGGTCAAATAAGCTACCTGAAGTGTGTCAAACGGAGCCTTAGGCTCTGTTTGGCATAACATTTCAGGTACCTTATTTGGTCAAAGTAACTTATTTGACCAAAATTTCAGGTACCTTATATTTTTGCAAGTGTTTGGCAAGTAGCTTATTTGTCCATATAAGATACCTGAAATGAAATGGTACCTAAGGTAAGATTTGTTCAGGTACTTGGTCCTAATTTATATTCCCTTTTTGTCGCTTCAATCTATAATATTAAATAGTTATTATATTCTTTTTCATCATTTCGTCCAAATAGGCCACCACCTTTTGCTTAATTTGCCAAACATTTTTTTTCATATAATCGCTTATCTTATCAGCTCTTAATTTTCAGTTACCTTATCAGCCAATTATTCAGGTTTCAGTTAGTTTTTCAGTTTTCAGCTACCTTTTTGAGGTTTCAGCTACCTTTTCAGTTTTCAGCTAATTTTACCAAACAGAGCCTTATTGTTTCAATTTTAGATTTAAAATTGACTTTGATTGTTAATAATCAATACTATATATTAAATCCAAAAACCAAGGGATTTTAATGTAATTAAAGAAAGTTATACAAATTAATTATACTATATAGTTTTAAATCACGGGCACCGTGTGATGGACCCGATTAAGGGATCTCAATGCAAATATTATATAGTTTGGGTTAAAATTAAATTATAAAGAAGTTTGGTAATTTTCCTAAACATTTGTAAGAGACTAAAACATGGTCAATTTCCTTAAAATAAAATAATTAATTAAGATGGTCAATTTCCTTAAAATAAAATAATTAATTAAGATGGCCAATTTCAAGGAGACTAAAAGAAACAAGATGCTTGGTAATTTTCCTAAATATTTATAGAAGACTAGAAGATGGTCAATTTCCTTAAAATAAAATAATTAATTAGTATAAACATGCACACTTATGGTATTAATTATTATCATTATAAAATTATATATTAAATTAAAATCTATGCAAATTATTAAAATAATTAATTAGTAGAAACATGCATACTTATGGTATTAATTATTATCATCATAAAATTATATATTAAATTTAAAATATATGTAATTTTATTAAACTTTATAGTTTACTAGATGTATAGAGATATTAATTATTTAACATACAAAAATATAATATAAGTAAGTTAAAAATAATTCAAGTTATATTTCATAATATATAATATTGCATAATTCTTTCGATTTGATTTAATGCATATATGTAATATATTTATATAAATATATAATCCTCTTAAAATTACATGCCTAAGTAGTAAAAGTAATTTCACAAGAAAGAAAAGAATTGTAGTAACATTAATCACTCATTTGAACAGTAAAAGTAACAATATTATCAGCGAGATTAGTGAAAGTGGTAGAAACAACAACGGGAGTAGTGAAATAATCAATAGTAATGCGGCAGTAGTGAAAGTAATAATAATTACGGCGGAAGTAGTGAAATTATCAATATTAATGCGGCAGTAGTGATAATAACAATAATTACGGCGGGAGTAGTGAAAATAACAATGATTACGGGCACGTAGTGAAATGTGATTACTATTATTTCATTAATAAGGGTAAAATATTAATAGCGGGAGTAGTGAATTTGTCTCAAAATTTATTTCATCGTAATTTTAGGATATGTCATAGAAAAATATATTAATGATAAATTTATGGGTTATGCAACTTTAAGTAATTTTATTTAATGAAAAAAAAATTAATGGTAAGTAGAGGTAGCCCGAGCAAAGCCGGGCACCAATACTAATATTAAGAAAAGGTGAGATCAACTCGTTTTAATAAAAATTCCACTAACACAATATCCAATCTATATAGCTAAAAGAATAACAAGTTTGATCAAAATTTATTAGCCAGCTCTACGAAGCTACGATATGATTGGACGGTCAAAGAGCTACTATAAATAGTTAAATTTATGTAAAATTGTTTTACAATATGGTGTTAGACGGATCCTATTATATGATTTATATCGACAATATGATAATTAGATAAACAAATTTTAATACTTCAAATTTGTTTACAAACTTTTTGTACACAAGTGTTGATCAAAAACTTGTATTCGAAAAATTATACTCCGGCATTATACTTTGACTACAAACCACAAATATGATGCGACTTCTTGCAACAATTTTTAGCAGTGGTGCACGTCACAGCAAACGTCAAACCGGCAAAAGCTAAAAGTCACACGTGGCAGAAATTCAGGAGTGTAAATCGTTGATCAAACTCTCGGTTTAACATTTTTCCATTGTAATTTATTTCCGTCACTACTTTCTCCGAGCCGCCGAGTACATATGCATAATATCAGTTCGAATTCTCTCCATAACTCTTTTCTCTTTATTATCTTTTAACGGTCTGAATTTATTCCAAAACGATTTAACAGTCAAGTGTTTTCATGAAATAAGGAGAGTATATTAATAGTTTTATAATGGCATATTTAGGAGTAATAAACCATTCATTACTTTCGAGGTAATGGAAAGGATCCTCACTTACATTATACGGTGTAAACTCTCTTATCCGTCTTGATTTTTTATACGAGTATATGTCATCCCTCTTATAATAAAAGAATAAGAGATCTCTCAAATTTTCTCGCCTAAATTAATTTGGCTATAGATGGGCTTTCATTATATCATATCTGTAATTGGGCTTTTATCATATCATATCTAATTGGGTTTTCATTATATCATATCTACAACTGGATTATACTCAACTTTACCTTTTTCCAGCGATTATGCAAATCACTAATGATAATAAATTTTACAATTAAATTTCAAATTGAGTTAAATATCAGTTGTATAATTGCTATTTTCTTTAATATTTCTATCTAAAAAACCGTGCATTCGCACGGGATCTATACAAGTTCTTGCTATTCGAGAAACTTCTTTATTTCTTCAATATATCTTAAAATATAGGAAAAATATTATTAAATGTGGATTTATATGAAAAATCATTTTATAAAAAATTTAACAGTATAATTTTTATAACTTTTGAACTACTAAATTTTGTAAAAAATAAAATTAAAGGGCCACTCAAAAAAAAGTTATATATAAGAAAATGGAGGGAGTAATAAGAAAAAATGTTTGATGATTAATATTTCATTGGAAAAAATTTCTACATTCTCATAATAGAAAGGAAATCAATTATAAAGTGCATATATACATAGAGGTGAGCAAAAAATATCCGATCCGATTTTTTCCCGAATCCGATCCGATATCTGAAAAAAATCCGAATATATGGATACCATTTAAATTGGATACTCGATCCGGTTTTTTCCGAATAAACTGGATCGGATGTGGATCGTGATTTTCTTAACACCGGATATCCGAATCCGATTCGAATTTAAAAAATTTATTTAAAAAAAATGGAAAACATTATATTTAGTTTATGCGGTTTTTACTTTTTTGACTAGTTTTGAAAATTGTAATAAAGACGTTTAATTTATGCAATTAAGACTTACAACCTATGCGATCGAGACTTGTAATTTCTTCGATCAAGAGTTGTAATTTATGCAATCGAAGACGTTACATTTTATAGTGGGTTGCAAAATACGAAATAGACCAAAATTGCATTTAGTTTAAGTTTGCCAATAGCCCAATACCACGAGCCTTAGTGAAACTTTTTGTAATACTACGCTTTTCTATGTCTTTGGGTACTTTATCGAGGGGCTTACTCTATCGAGTAAGTATGTTTGGTGTACTAAACAAGTTACTGCTGAAGGTACTCGATCGAGTAAGTTGGGGACTCGATCGAGTAAGGGTCACTCGATCGAGTAATCGAGTAAGTTACTTACTCGATCGAGTAAGTCGTGTTTTACGGGTTTTCAGCTGGGTTCGATAGTAATGCGTGAAGAGATATATAAACCTATTTCGACAATTCCTCTTTACTTTTACTCTTATTCTCTAAAGTTTTTACAAAGAAAACAAAACAACGTCGATTGTTCTTCTCTCATTGCTATCAAATCCCAAAGGCTAGGGTCGTCGGATCGTCGTGTTCTTTACGCCGTTGAGTTCGTCGAGGGTAAGATCCTTGTATAGTTTTTATATCGTTTCATTGATTTTGTTTAAAACCCTAATTGGGTATTTTGGTGGTTTTGGGAGTATTTTGATAGTAGATGGTGATTGTATGATTGTATGTTTGATAGGAGGTGATTTCGTTGAAGAACGGTTTTGATTAGCTGATTGTGACGATCTTGGTGATTGCTTTTCCAGGTAGGGTTTCCCTACTCGGTTATTGATTACATAGTTGTGTTGATGGTTGTTTAATGATGTGATTCATATCCGATTAGAATTGGTAATTGTTGTTGTATAATGTGGTTGGTTGTATAATTGTCTGTGGTTCTCGAGGTGCGTCCTCGGCTGAGTGGAGTCACTTGCGGGAGTGGCTTCACGCCCTTGATTCGCCCTCTGTGGAACCCGCCACAGAGGGAATGTGCACATTAAGGAACATGGGTTATCGCTCAGATGAGATGAGCGGGGCTTAGGTGGGAACGGTTGCGGTCCCCCACTGGCGGTGAGGATTACTGGTTGCGGCCGTAATCTAGCAGGACTAGACCTTCAAGCTAGTCAGGTGATTGGTGACGTGACGGAGTTGGGTGGTTGTGTATATTGTTGATATTGTTTTATCTTATATTATGTAATTAGTAACTGACCCCGTTTAAATGTTTTAAAAACTGTGGTGATCCATTCAGGGGTGGTGAGCATTTATTGAGCAGGTATGATTTGGATGCGCAAAGGATAGCTGGCCATGTGTCACCGCGAGTCTATTAGAAGTCTTCTGCTGTTATGTCAAACATTGTATTTACATTAATTAGTTTTGGTTTTGGAACGATTGTATCATACTTTACAGTTTTTGGGTTTTGATGTATTCGCTTAAACTATTTTATTAAAGTACGTTCTTTTATGGTCTATATTATATTCATTGCCTCGGGTAATCGACTTGGTAGCACTTCCATTTGCTAAGGTAAGCCTTGGTAAGGCACTTTGGTAGTTGGGGGTGTTACACTTTTACTGTACATTTAAATCCGGATCGAATCCGGTTTAAATCTGAATTCAATTTTGGGATTCAGTTTTTCTGATATCCGAATTATTCGGATCTGGTGTAGATCAAGAAAAATGATAATTTTAAATTCGGATATCCGATCCGGTTTTGAATTTTTTTTAAAATTTAATATAAAATACTTTTACAAAAAAATTATAATTCAATTTTGTAACTATTAAATACCCCTTTCATTTAGTTATTTGTTTACATATTACATTTTTGGGTGTTTTACTCATTGTTCAACTGAGTGTGAAACATTAAATTACCATTACGTTTTGTCCTCTTTTCTTGTGGACACAAGAACCCGGTTTGCAAACATCGACGACGTTTTAGTAAACATCGACGACGTTTTCATTCTAAAAGACGATTTTGCCCCCCCCCCCTCCCCCACATCTCACTAACTTTACTCTTTTCTCTCTAACTCAAAATTTCCCAAAATAATCCCAACCTCAAACACCATCACCACCACCTATCCGGCTACCACCACGCCGCCACTGCCGCAAACCGCCACCAACGAAGGTTAGTAATTTTTTTTTAAAAAAAATTAGCTTTGTAATTGAAATTAAATCGTTTATTGTTGTTGTTAATAGATTATATGACTTTATTTGTGAGTTTTAATTGTTATATACTTCGATTTGGCAAGTTAATTGAATTTGTTTTGATTAGTTTAAGTTTTATTAAACTTAATTGAATTAGTTTTGAAATAGGTTGTAATTGTATTGTTGTTTTCTTGCTAATTAGTTGTAATTGTATAGTTGTTTGCGTAAAATAGGTTGATCTATATGTCGATTAATGTTGTTGTTAGTCTCGAATTTGAGTCGAAAATAAATGGGAAAGGGTACACCATGGTGAAACGTGGGATCCTAACATTTCACCCATGGTGAACGGTGGAAATGGTCGTTTCAACCATGGTGAAACGTGAGATTCCAACTTTTCATCCATGGAGGACGTGGGATTTGGCCGTTTGAGCATGGTGAAACGTGGGATTTGGCCGTTTGAGCATGGTGAAACGAGGGAATTGACCGTTTGAGCCACGGTGAACATGGGAATTGGACGTTGGGCCATGGTCAAACATTGGATCTCTTCGTATGATCCATGGTCAAACATTGAGATTCAACTTTTGTCCATGGTCAAACGTTGAGATTCAACTTTTGTCCATGGTTAAACGTTGAGATTCAACATTCCTCCATGGTCGATTGTTGAATGTCAACTTTTGAGCATGGTACGTTCAATTTTTTTTTAAAAACCGTGTTTTTTGCTATTATTTGCCGATTTTTTTTATTTTATAAGTTTTCTAGTCGATTAGCGTGTTTACTAACAATTTTTAATCTATTAATGCAAATGGGAGATAGAAATGATAGAGGAAAGACCATCATGCAAGCTCTGCCTCCGCCACCCGGACATGACCGTACCAATAGGCAGATGGTTACGATGTCGAAGCGTCGTTTGCGTGTTAAGCAGACCTACCAAGAGCCACCGCCACTTCGAGATCCGACTCGCATGGTTATGATGCCTACTCCCGTTCACGTCTGTAGTGATTCGGAGGAGGCGAGGTCACGGGGGTTGCCGGTAGTTACCGGCATGTTGGAGAGAAGGAGCCGTCGGATGAGGGGTACATGAGTTGGTATACGGAGATTTCACACCCTTATTTCTACCCCCCCCCCCCCCCCTCTCACACCGCCTCCATTTTCGTACTATCGAGTTTCATGAGGAGTCGGAGGTTGCCCTAACTCTTAGTCGTCAATTCAAGAACGTCTTCCAACAACCCAGTGAGGAGATGGAGAGATAGCGTCTAGAGGATTTGTTTGCGGACATGCGTCCCTACTATGAAGACGTGTATGCCGACTAGTTTATTTTATTTTTTATGTTTGTCTCTTTGTATGGATTATGTTATTTCTGTTTTTTTTTTCCTTTAATTTAATGTGTATGGATATTTATATTTCTGTTTTTTTTCCTTAATTTAATTTTAGTAATCATTTTATTGATCAATCCCGTAGTTAACGATACAAATTAAACGTAGCCGGAAACTTAATTTAAACACGATAGGACATAATACAGAAATACAACTTAATTAAGTAAAACATAAATTGAAAATACAACTTAATTAAAACGTAGTTAAAGGAAATTAAACAACAACATAAATTGAAAATACAACTTAATTAAAACGTAATTAAATTAATTTCGAACTTAATTATCTTCGGTTGATGAAGATGACGATTCCAGATCTTCTACATCGTCTCCGGCCTCAATTTCTTCAGGTTGAGCAGCAACATATTGATTCTAGATATCTATGATGTCGATTTTGGAATTTCCGAGGTTGAACACTCTACCGGCACACAAATCAGAAAGTGTTGCGTAATTGAGCACCGTCAGTATGCGCTCAAAATATGTGATGACATCACTTCGCAACCTCCGATACTCCCACATATTTTTTGTTAATGTTTCTACTGACACAACATCGTCAGTAACGGCAGGAGTGCCGAAATCCTTCCAGTTTCCGGCTAAGATATTAAACAGAGAGCCAATTGGCGGCTCCTCAAGCAAGTACCATACATTGTTACTTGGTACGACTAATTCAAGACGAGCCACTATCACTAGTAAATTCTCAACCATTGAGTCGATCTTTTGTTGGTACACTATGATTTTCTGAGCATTTGTGGCCATTTTAGTATTCTTGTGAACGAATTTAATTGAGAAATCAGGATTTTTAATAGTGAATAAGATGGGATGTTGTGATTGGTATGAACATCAGCAAGGGGTATTTATATCCAATTGATAACGGTAACAATTTTTTGAATTTCAAACGGTTAGATTTTTAAATTTTGACCGTCTGTTTTTTTTTTAATTAAATTTCAAACGGTTATAATGTTTGAATTGATAACAGTAACAATGTTTTGAATTTCAAACAAACTTAAAATATATTACACAAGCGAACTTAATATTTATTTTTTCATCATCAGTAACGGTTACATTTTTGAAGCTTCTACGATGTCTTCTCGGCGTCGATCCCATGAATACTTGCCAGTTCTCAATGTTCTATTGGTATAACGTATCTAGGTGAGCAACACTAGTATCTCGGTAGGTCAGGCAAGCGGGGTGAAGTGGTGGCATAGGTACTCTCTCGGGGGGGGGGCTCTATAATGTAACCGCATCCAATGGTTATGGTATAGGACAATCCACATAATACCATACGGTTGTCTGCCTTCAATTGTGGTCTTCAATGGCATGATAGTGTTGCAACTTCCGTCCCAAATTTTTTTCCCATCTGCCCCTCATAAATGACTAATCACACATATCGTCCAGTTGCAAAACGTTTCAAACACTAGCAAATTGTCACCACACATCCAGTAACCCGACCCACAACTAATCGGAGAAAAAAACTTAACTCGTACAACTGCCGACTCAAACCCTGTCAGACCGGTGGTCGCTGATGGATAAATTCCGAACAACTGTCTGTATATATCGTCGTTCTTCATCTACCTCGCACACCATTCCCGCATAACTACATAATCTGTCTCTTGGCCTCGTTGGGCGTGAGATAAAACCCGGAACCCACAATGATCGTCATCTCCAACATCCACCCAACCATCGAAGTGGCCCCAAAGAACCTAAGGAACACCTCACCGTTTGGCCCATGATGATATAAGGTCAATGGTAAAGTTCTTTTCCAACGGAGCACCGGGAGGTCCTGAATCGAAATCACCAAGTCTTTGTTGTGATGGTGGTGCATTTGTTGAACCGCCAGTACTTGGTGTCCCTAACTTCCTTTGTACATGCTCGGACGGCCTTTCGGATGCTCATTGATAGGGGGTGGCAAAATCTCTTGGTCCTCCGGGTGGGAGAAGTCACGCAACAAGTCTATGACTGCCCTTCGGTAAACTGGGTCACTGTTTCTCACACCGTCAATTAATTCCTCAAACAAATCACCATCATTTGTTGGCATTTGTTGAGGACTATCATACACCAATGTAATTTAATCGACGACGTTTTAATAACTATCGACACGTCGCCGCCGCCTTTTGATTCGGGTTTGTTTCTTGTTTGTTGTTTCTTCCTCTCTTTTCCTCTCTTCTTTTTCCTTTTCCTTTTCTTTTCTTTATATTTTTCTCTTTTCCTCTTTGTTTAGGCCGCCACCGCCGTCCGCCACTTGCCGCATGTAGCCGTCGTCCACCCCCGCGCCACCGCCCCTCCCTCCTTACTTCACCACCTTCTTTCTCATTCTTCCTTTTTTATTTAATTATAATTAGGTAACCTCCTCTTACTAGTTACCTTTTTAAATTACTATTTTTCATTTAAATTATGCTAACGCCCGTGGCCCTAGGATAGTATCCATTATTGTTGTTGATGTTGTGATTATTAATGTTGTTAAAGTTGATGTTAAAGTTGATGTTGTGTAATTAGTTTATGTTATGTTTGTAATAATTTTAAAATGTTGTGTAATTAGTTTATGTTATGTTAGTAATAATATTAAAATGTTGTGTAATTAACTTTTGTTATGTTAGTGGCCATTATTGTTGTTAGAAGATGATTGTAAAATGTTATATTAGTTAGTAATGATTGTAATTATGTTAGTAATGTTGGTTTAAAATGTAAGTTAAAAATGATTTTAAAACTAATGTCAAATGTTTTGGTAGTTAGTAGTAAAATAAAACGTTGGGGTTGATGTTGACCTAGTACCCATTCAAGAATTACTCATTAGGAGCAATTCTTGAATAGTCCCCGTTTTGGGACTGTCTTTATACGTTTCAAGTCACTTAGGTAGTGAACATGTACTTGTGTTTTGTTATTGAGGAAAGAATTTGGTGACAATTCCTTTAATGTTTTCTGAATACATATGTAGAGTAACTATTTATTCTACATTGTGTATTTGGAGAACAAAGGGGAATTGCTGCCGAATTTTTTCCTCATTAATAAATCACAAGTGCGTGTTTGCTAGTGACTTGAAACGTACATTGATGGGTTTAGGTTGGAGTGATAAGGACCCAATTCAAAGGAAAAAATATTACTTGTTGACAATAGTTATATATTGGTGATAATGTTTTTTTTTTTCCTTATTCTTGATTGTCATTATTCATTTTTGAAATAGACGCATGTCTAGATTGGGTGCCTGATACTTGGTGGGAGAACCTTAAGATCAGGGAAACAGAAAATCCCGACTTTGCCAAACATTAAAAAATAAATCAAACAAATAGAAGGTCGGGTAGTAAAGATGGGAAAGCATTGGCCACCCACACTCTTGGTCGGAAGAGTTACTCCGATGCTTTTAGAGAATTGGTAAGTATTGTATTTAGGGTGAGTTTGGCTAGAGAAAGGGAAAGAGAAAGGAAATTAGAAAGGGTACGGAGGGGCGGGGGGGAGGGGGGGGATGTAAGGGATTATCTAAAACTTAACTAGTTGTTTGGTTACATCAAGAAAATGAAGTGTGGTGGATTGTGGTTTATTTTGGTGTGTCGGTGGTGGTTTAGGTGGGGTGGTTGTGGTGATGTTGGTGGTGGTGGTAGCGGTGGCATCGTGGTGGCAGTGGGGTTGTAACACCCTCACATACCAAGGTACCTTATCAAGGACCACCCTAGCATGAGAGACTATTACCATCTCGGTTGCCCGAGGTTAGTATATCAAAGTTTACAATCCAAACACAATTATTAAAGTATAAATGAATAAAGTTTAGAAATCCAAAACCAAAGTACAACTGTGAAAGTACAATAACTAGAAATGAAAGCTAAATCTCTTGACGGCGGAAGCTAGACTCAAGTGGTGACTCCCCATGACTGCCTCATAGCTAAAGAACTCCATCACCTATCACAATCTACTCACCATCCCCGAATAGATCACCACAGATTTTATAAACAACAACGGGGTCAGTTACTATATAACCAAAATAAGACAAGTACGAAAGGTAAACACTGATCATCAACCATCTCCAACTCCCAATCACAACAAGCAGCGGTAGGGGACCGCAACCACACCCACCAAGGTCCCGCTCATCAACGAGCAATAATCCATGTCCCTTAATGTGCACATCCCCTCCTGTGACGGGTTCCACGGAGGGCGAACTAGGGTGTGAAGCCACTCCCGCAAGTGACTCCACCATAATCATCACAATACCAAAACCAACATCATACCATCACCAACACCAACACCAACACCAACACCAACACCAACACCAACACCAACACCAACACCAACACCAACACCAACACCAACACCAACACCATAGATGATCACAATATTAATCACACAACAGTTAACACATAAATATTAATTCAATTAAACAGTAAAACTGAGTAGGAAACCTTACCTTAGCACAACTGCAAGAGACACAAGCAATGCAATCTAGAACGACTCCTCTACGAAATCCTCACCGACACCGACGATAAGATGAGAGATAAAGAAACTTGCTAACAATCACACACACTAAGGAGAGATTTGGAGAGGATTATAGCGTCGTCGAAGTGTTTAGGTTTTGTAAAATGTAATTAGAAACTGATTAACGCGTTTTATATAACTCTAATCATCTCTAAATCAAACCGTGAAAATAACACCTGTCAGACCGGATACTCAGTCGAGTACAGAGTATACTCGACCGAGTACTCTCTACTCGGTCGAGTATTCCACATACTCGGCCGAGTATTCCTGGGCAGTAAACTGTCCAGAATACACGACACCCCTTACTCGGCCGAGTAAGCCATATTCGGCCGAGTATAGGCCTAGGAAAACCGTAGTATTACAGGGATGGCAGTGGTGGTGGTGATGGTGGCGTCATGGTGGTTGTGACGATGGTGTTGTGGTGGTGGTTTATGTAAGGTGGCTATGGTGGTGGTTTTGGTGGTAGTGGTGATGACGATGGCGTCTTGATGGTGACTGATGTGGTGGGAGTCGCAAGTGTGGTGGTAGGTAAATAAGGTGGTTGAAGGGTAACAAGGGTAATAAGATCTCATACCTTGGGGGAGTGGGGGGTAAGGAATTAGATGGGTTGAGGGTTAAAGAAGAGAATTTTATTCTCTTTATTTGTGTCAAACAAACACCAACAAAGGAAATCAATAACTTTGTTTCCCTTTCCCTTTCTTATAAACTTCCAACCAAACGACCCCTTATTGCTTTCATAAATTGGTTAATATAAATGATTGGCGAATATACTTGATTTTACTTGTTTTCATGCTTCTTTCAGGGTGAAGAGGCCACTCTGTACAAGTTGTTTCTGAAGACAAAGAAAAACAAGAAAGGCGAGTTTGTTAATCCTCGAGCTGCTGAGACGGACGTAAGGTTTTGTAATCAATTTAATATTTATTTTTTCTAGAAAGAACGATAATATTAATTGTATTTAATTTCATTCTATATATAATTTACAACGGTTTTGTTGTGCTTTTCAGGCTGCTTACAACGAGGAGATGAGTCAACCACAACCAGATGGACATGCTTCGGATGAGTACCGGTCGTACTTCAACGTTGTCAAGGGCTTCGACAAGAAATCGAGGCTATTTGGGACCGTAGAGACGGGGGCCGAAGTGTGGTATGAACCTCCTAATAACAAAATTGCTGCTAGACGATCTACCTCTTATGCCCCTACCATGGTTACTGAAATTGCCACCCAATTGAACACTAAGTGGTCCGCTCGACTAGCTTTAAAAGAGGAAGCTCGCCAAACTCAGGCAGAGGTGGCAGCCATGCGAAAGGCTTGGGCTGAGATGCAGTCATCTCAACCCCCAAACACATGCTCTTTCCCTACGTACCCCACATCGTAGAAACGACTTTTCAGATGATGGGCATGGGTTTATAGGTAGTGTCGTTCAGCCTTTAGGTCATTGTGCTTGTCTTAGTTTGTAGATAGTGGTCCTTTGAGTCTTTAGCTAATTTAGGTTGCCTTAGTTTGTAGAAAACTCCGACTTTGCTAAGTTGTAATAAACTAGTAAGACATTGTAAGAATTTGAGAAACTTTCTATGTAAATAACAATTTGTTTTTCCAATCGCGTTCCATTTTTTTTTTTTACTACTCTTGATTCCTGCACTTGTGGTTGACATAAAAATAGATTCCCGCTTGGCGGTCGACGATGGATTCTATGTTATGTTCTCCAGGTGGCTTGTATATACACATATTTGAAACGATGCAAAAATTAGCATCGGGGCTGGGCAGAAGCTGTTGTTTTCAGCAGCAGCAAAAAATACTCCTGACGGAAATTCCGTCAGTATTGTGGTCAATACTGACGGATTATCCGTCAGTGAGGTCTGGAAACATAGAAGGTCTGACGGAAATTCCGTCAGTATTTAGGTCCATACTGACGGATTTTCCGTCAGGAATTTGTCAATACTGACGGTTTTTCCGTCAGACATAGCAAATTTCAATTTTTTTTGTACCCACCACTACTGACTAATCTGACGGTTTTTTCGTCATTACTGACGGATTATCCATCAGAAGCTCCTTCTGCGTGTATGGCGGATAATCTGTCAGTTAGCCGTCAGTAAACTGGGGTACTGATGACGGATTTTCCTCCAGGACCATATTTTTAGTTACCAAACATAGCGACGCGCGGTACTGACGGATTTTCCGTCATGAATGCCAATTGCTGACGGAAAAAAGGCATTAGTTTCTCGTGTTTTCCTTGTAGTGACTTAGAGGACAAAACAAAGACTAAAAAGGAGTAAGATAATAGGAAAATTTCTATTTCAGTGCCCTTGAGGTTTGAGTTAATTCCACTTTGTTGCCCTGAGATTTAGATAATTCCATTTTGGTGACCTGATGTTTGGCTTTATTTGCACTTTGGTAACCTAAGTTTTAAATAAAATTTCATTTTGGTGACCTAAAACATGTAATAGCCAACTTTTATCTAAGTTAAATACATTTTTAGTAAAATAAAGTCCAAAATAGGATATTAAATTACACACAAAACAGAATAATCAACATAATATTACAAAAAATGCTTGATTTATTATGTAAAAATATATTTTTTAATATAAACATAAAATATTTAGAATGTTAAGTATATGTAAGAGGTGCGATGGGTCAAGCCAGTGCGGGCTGAGCCGGGCTGGAGAAGGGTGAGCCTGACACTGCATTAAATCCAACTCGGACTGGGCTGGGCCAGTGCTGGGATTGTGTTGGTACGATACTAGCCCGACCCACTTAGTATCGGGCCATGGTCGGGCCGAGCCTATGTATTTTTTAAAAAGGTTAGTGTTTGACCGGGCCGGGCCAAAAAAGTTGCAGCACTAACCCGGCAAGAGGGTGACATATTGCCAGGCTAGGCTATGCAATGGGCTGATTGGGCCAATGGAACACGGCCCACGAGACTGGGCTGGGCCGAACAGTGCCGAGCTGGTCCGATGCGATGCACAGTTCTATGTATATGTAACCAAAGTGAGAAGCAATCCAAATTTTAGGAAAGCAAAGTAGAATTATGCAAATCTCATAGCATTAAAGTGGGATTAAGTCAAATATCAAGACACCAAAGTGAAAATAATCCAAGATAATGTCAATAGGTCTCATTGTGACAGATGCTTGTGACGGGTCAAGTAACACCAACATGAATAAATAAGACAAAAAGTAGAATGCATAGGGAAATAAAAATGACTTGTCTTTATCCATGTGGATTTTATTGTACTCGGGATATCGGCGGTCACAAATGAGAATTTGTGAGAATATATACTCCCTCTTATTCACAATAAACCTCTCATTTCATTTTGGTATAAATATTAAGGAAACACACTACCCCACCATATAATTAAATTTGGACCACACAAATACACTACCCCACCATACAATTAAACTAGTTTTCTTGCCCGTGCGTTGCACGGATATTAAAATAATGTGTGATAAATTTCACAATAAAATGGAATATAGACATATAATACATCGTTCATGTCTAAGATTTTATGTATGCCGCATGACCAACAAATAATTCCCGTTAACATAATATTGACATAAGAATAAAAGAGTGTTTTTTTTTAGGAAAATAAAACCAATATGAAGTTTATATATATGATACTTGGACTGATAGTTTTTAGACTTTGTTCATTAATACCTGTTTGTTTTTCAATTGGTCAAGGAAAACAATAATATCTACTCTGCATAATCAACTCAATGATGCAACAAATCTCCTTATTTCTAATAACAACCATAATTTAATCATTGCTGGATCAAATTGTAATTATATAAAAACACTTAGAGGTAATTAGAATGTTATGTCTCCCGGTCAAACTATAGAAGTACGTTTGAATGTGAACCAAATTCCGACATAATACTACATGGCTAGGGTTGCTTATGAACACAACCCTCCCCTCTCTCTAGCAATAGTCTTGGCCTCCATCTTCTCATTTGAAACAAAATCTTTCAAGCATGCCCCTATTCTTCTTCCCTATTCACACCCATGATCTAAAACAATCTCATCCCTTGAAAGATTGATCTTTGTCTCTAAAACTTATCTCAAATTTATCCAACCAAGTGAAAAACTAAACCCCTACTTCTAGAAAAATCCATCATACAATGGAAACTAACCCTTTCTCTCGACAATGTTGTTTTTTTAGGAAAATAAAACCAATATGAAGTTTATATATATGATACTTGGGACTGACGGTTTTTAGATTTTGTTCATTAATACCTGTTTGTTTTTCAATTGGTCAAGGAAAATAATAATATCTACTTTGCATAATCAACTCATTGATGCAACAAATCTCCTTCTTTCGAATAACAACCATAATTTAATCATTGCTGGATCAAATTGTAATTATGTAAAAACATGTAGAGGTAGTTAGAATGTTATGTATCCCGGTCAAACTATAAAAGTACGTTTGAATGTGAACCAAATTCCGACATAAAACTACATGATTAGGGCTGCTTATGACCCCCCCCCCCCCCCTCTCTCTCTCTCTCTCTCTCTCTCTCTCTCTCTCTATATATATATATATATATATATATATATATATATATATATATATATATATATATATATATATATATATATATATAACAATAGTCTTGGCCCCCATCTTCTCATTTGAAACAAAATCTTTCACGCATGCCCCTATTTTTCTTCCTTATTCACACACATGATCTAAAACAATCTCATCCCTTGAAAGATTGATCCTTGTCTCCGAAACTTATCTCAAATTTATCCAACCAGGTGAAAAACTAAACCCCTACTTCTAGAAAAATCCACCATCCAATGGAAACTAACCCTTGCTCTCGACAATGTTGTTTTTTTAGGAAAATAAAACCAATATGAAGTTTATATATATGATACTTGGGACTGAGAGTTTTTAGATTTTGTTCATTAATACATGTTTGTTTTTCAATTGGTCAAGGAAAACAATAATATCTACTTTGCATAATCAACTCAATGATGCAACAAATCTCCTTTTATACAATAACAACCATAATTTAATTATTGTTGGGTCAAATGGTAGTTACGTAAAAATATTTACAGGTACTTAAATGTTATATCTCTCGGTCAAACTATAGATGTACCTTTAAATGTGAACCAAATTCCAACGCAATACTGCATGGATGGGGATGCTTATGACACCCCCTATAACATTAGTCTTGCCCCCCATCTTCTCATTTGAAACAAAATCCTTCATGCATACCCCTATTTTTCTTCCCTATTTACATACATGATCTAAAACAATCTCATCCCTTGAAAGATCGATCCTTGTGTTCGAAACTTTCTTTCAAATTTATCCAACCAAGTGAAAAACTAAACCCCTGCTTCTAGAAAAATCCACAATCCAATGGAAACTAACCCTTGCTCTCGACAATATTGTTAGAATTAAAATTTTACTTTAATTTGGATTGATGGAGTCAAGATTAAGTTTATCAGTATGATCTTTTGAGGTTTCTTGTTATTATTCATGTTACCTATATATTTTAATGCAAGCGATATTTTGCTGATAAATAACCTTATTTATTATCACTATCCTCGTTAAACTCATCACCCTCCACAAATGCACCCTCCCTCCACCCCACTAATTTACCCGCAAAATAAAACATGAACCACTATGATTAGTTCTAACTACTCTAAACAACCTCCAATCCACTACCACTATCACTACCTTTCTGCCACGTTTTACATCTAAGAAGTCATAAATCACATTCACCTCCATGAAACACCACTCTTTACTCTAGATGATATGGATCCTCGTTTCCCTTATTGAAGACAATTTATTTCTCCTTCAACAAAGAAAAGTTTAAGATGCAATCTTCCCTCTTATCCCTCTCTCTCTCTCTCTCTCTCTCTCTCTCTCTCTCTCTCTCTCTCTCTCTCTCTCTCTCTCTCTCGTTCCCTTCCTAGTCTTTTTCTCGTCCCCTCCCCTACCTCCATTCCAGATACTCAAACAAAGTGTTTGAGTATTATGTTTGTAAACTGAATAAGTTTGAATATTATATATATACATGAACTTTGCTATTTATTTCATTTTGCATAAATAAATCTTACTACCTCCATCTCATTTTTATTGTCCTTTTTTCTTCAAATTTTATTATCTCATAATTATTATCCCCTTTCTAGATCTAGTAAGGAAAAAACTTTAGTCAACCAACTCGTCGCAATCAACCTCATTCCCACTCAAAACAACCTTGATCCCACTACTTAATCCCTTCGGTTCACACATAAAACAATCTAAAATGCAAAGCTTTCATCTCTCTCTTGAAAAGTCCATCTAACTAACAGAACACTAACCGCTACTTTCTGAACTTCATCATTTTTACATCCTGTAAAGATTAAGTTGAACATGAGAAAAAAAATGCAGAAACTTAGGTTTTGTTTGATAACGACAGATTGAACATTTTTTTTTTTAGCATTTTGAGAGTTTTTACACTATTTAAATAACAAATGTGCTATCTGAGTGTTGATCATCGACATATTAAAATAGTAGATTGTGGTGTAATTTTCCGGTTTACAATATGACCTTTCATTAGTATATTATAAGAAAATAAAAATTGAATTTTTTTTATCTCTGAGGAAATTAAAGATCAAACTTTACCTTTATCATATTTATAATTAATATTCTTCACTTAAAATATATAAATTTAAGCAAGTTCAAATAAGTTAGCTAAAAGTTATAAATCACAAATTGCACGAATCAGTATAATCATTTTTTTTACTAATATGAAATAAATGTCATAAACTTTATGAGAATATTAATGCAGTAGAGAACTATAGAAGAGTTGGCAAGTACGTGACCCCCTTTTAGTTTTAATTTTTTTTTCATTTTTTTTATATTTTGCCCTAAAGGTGGTTAAACCATCGTATTATGCATGACGAATATGTCTCACCCTTCCCCAATTCATATCTCTCCCTAAATTATAGTGATGATATGCTCAATTTACACAAAAAAAAAAAAAATTATAGCATCAACAATAATTAGTTTGCTCCATATAATTGAATAGTATCGTTTTTTATGCATGTAAATTTGTCAGAAGAAAAGCTTGAGAGAGACGGTCTTCACTATGTTAGGGAAAAACTACTCTTACCCTTTTATGTGTTTTTCATGACTTTTTTTTAATGTATCTAATTTACCTTCAAGCCTCATTTAAATCTATTTTATTACTCGTGGTACCATTTTTACTTTAAATTGTAAAACAATCGCACAATAAAGTTTTTCAAAATAATTTACTCATTTGTCATAATATGATAAATTATCAATATAAAGTTGAAGTGTATTGTGAGGGAAATAACTTTAAAATTAGTAGGAGAAATACTTATAACATTTGAAAAATAAACTTCGTATTATGTATAATTAAATATGACATTAGCAATAACAAAAGACGTAGGGGCATATTTCAGCGTTCATTTTACTCTTTACATGAGTAATTTCCATGTAGTACGTATTATGCATGCACATTTGTCACAACCCAGTTCAGCCTAAGGCATTTTAGCCTCATAATACCTCATTTTTTTAATCGGAAGTTGTTGATATTATAAATATATATATCAAAGGTTTGTTTTTTTCCTTCTAATTTAATAAAAAAGTGAACAAATACTAATGAATAATTTTTTAATATTAATAAATTGTAGATAATTAATTTATTTCCTACTTCTAATAATAAAATTGTAAAATAATTAATTAATTCTCATTTCTAAGGAAAATCATACTCCTAATTATAATAGAAAATTTTTAAATAGTTATTATCTCCTAATTCTAATAGTATAATTAGGAAAAAAAAGCCTTAATAAATTGTTAATTTATTTCCTATTCCTAATAGAAAAATTGTAAATTAATTAATTAATTCTCATTTCTAATAGGAAAATTATATTCTTAATTATAATAGAAAAATTGTAAGCAATTAATTATCTCCTAATTCTAATGCTGATAGTATAATTAGAAAAAAAAGCCTCCTTTAGTTATATACTAGATTTAATGTCCGGGCGATGCCCGGACCTGTTTGTAATATCCTATGATTATGATGTAACAATACTCTAGGATCTGGTTCTTTTGAACTTAATTTTGATGAACTGAACTAAACTTATAACAATTTAACGTTTCCGAATTGAAGTTATAAAATTGAACTGACTTATAATAGCTTAACTTGTTGAACTAATAATGAACTTATATATAGAAGCTGAACTACTGGACTTATAGAAGCTTAGCTTATAGAAAAATAGGTATGTATTGAGCTTAACTTTTCGAACGACACTTATAGGAGCTGAACTAAAGTTATAGGAGCTTAACTTTTCTCAACTGAACTTATAGAACTTTAACTTTTTTCAACTGAAATTATAAGAGTTGAACTGGACTTAAAGTCTAAAGGAGCATAGCCTATAGCCTAACTACTAAAATTTTGCCACAAATTATTTCTATCTTTAATCCTAAGTGATTAAATTGGATGACATAAGTTAACCTAAAACTTGGAGTTTTTTCAAATTTATAGGACAAAATATCATTAAAGGTAATTTAAAAGGTAGAAACTTAATAGCTTCCCTAAAAAAAAGGTAAAGACTTAGAGCATCTCCAATGGTTACAACAAAGGACCTGCTTGCAATTTATTAAAGTTTTCAAGCATGTTGCTAACCATTGGAGTCAAAAAAATACGACCTGCTAGAAAGCTACACCTGCTCTACCAAGCTACATGCTTGATTTTGAGGTGCTTGCTTTTTATTGGTTGCTTTTGTAAAGTGGGCCTATTCGAGCTTTCAAGATAATGTAGCTCACCATTGTGAAGGTATGTAGCTTATAAGCAAGGTTGCTAGAAATAACTACATGCCAAGTCAAGCTACAATGAAATATGGCTCACCACTAAAGATGCTCTTACTCATATGGCAACCCAAGTCAAATACATAGCTATAAACAAATTGCAACTTACTCCGCTATTTTTTTATTTAATTATATTTTAGCTGCATATTATAATACGAACTAATTCTCCCTTCGTGACAATAATTTGTTTACCTTCGATAAAATTTTTTGACAAAAAAATTAAAAGAGTATATAAATAAGAAAGGGTACACTATAGAATATCCCTTAAGAATCATAGAGACACATGACAAAATTAAAAGAGTATATAAATAATTGGAACTACTTCATAACTATAATCAACACAACGGGTGTGAAAACCACCTAATAAAAGTTTAGGAGTAGAGAAAACCTATATCATAATGTTATGATTTTATATGTACCAAAAAAAATATGTTACGATTTATGATTCAGTATGTGTATTATGATGGCTACGTATGACTTAATTTGCCCGGTCTTTAGACATATAAACTAATTCTTAATGCATCAATCTCACGTTAGGCTTAATATTAATTGTACGGAATTGAATAAATTTGCATAAATTATCCTAAAATTTCGATTTGGGTTTACTTGTTTGAAGAGGGTTAAACTTATACCCTTGATTTCATAGCTCGTCGTAACTTTTAATAAGAACACTCCAAAGTGGTTTATAATTGTAGGACTATATATAATGTACTCTATTAATCACCATGTTCCGGAAGTATGATATAGATTCTGACTAAAAAAAGTATATTTTTTATGAAGTTGGAATTTCAACCTTTTCAATTGTAATGTTACCCACTTATTGTAGATGAAGTGTTGTCTGATCCGCAGACAGGGACGACTTATAGTAATTTGTTCCAACCCAAAACATAAACAACGACAGGGATAATACTTTAATTAAAGTATTAAAAAATTAAAAGGTGTTGTCTTGAATAATATAATGTAAAAAAATGACGAATAATTTCGTAGATAGCTTTTGTAATATTAACTTATGTTGGTGCTTGTGATGGACTCTCCTTAAACCACCTATCTCATTTAACAATGTTGTATTTTCCCATTAGTAATTTCGATTTCCTTTCAACCTGCAAAACCTTCTCATAAATGCAAAACCAATGAAACTAATAATGAGTTTGATTTCTTGAAATGCTTTTGTACAATGTAGATAGACTATGAAGTATAAGTAGATAACACAATATTGCAGTACTTATTTTCCTAAGAAGCTAAAGACGATGGTAAATAGGGTAACCGTAATCGTTTAATGTCAATGTGAATTATCAATAATATAAATAACGAATTCATGACTTTAAACGCTCGAATGATGCTTTTGCCGAGCTCTCTACAAACCCTCTATGTGATTGAACTATGTGATATTTCTCTTTATTTTATTTTATTTAAAGTTACAAATAATTAAAGTAAGACTTAATTAGATCTCTCTTCTATGCATGCCTTTCATTGGGTCTTGGAATTTTTTGAGAAAACGAATGCCCAGTTAAACGGTTGAAAGTTACGAACCATATCAGAAACCTAATTAACCCTTAAACCTTTCTCTGCTTGCTCGTCTAGCTCAATACCTCTCATAGCCGATTATCTTTTATTACATCCTCATGTTTGTCGGACTTAATCCCCGATAATGGTGTCTTAGTAGAATTCGAACCCCCGAAGCTCCACCAAATCCTTATAGCCACCACCACCAACAGCCCATTCAACTTCCAATCATGGTTTCTTCTTTCGTTTGCAATTGACAAAAATACCAATTTTACTTACGGTAAGTCCGTCTTTTCGTGTAAAACCACTTAAAGTAACTATTTTATATACTTTGAGATGTTTTATAGAGAAAACGATCGTACGTTGAATCTATAATAGTTAAAAACAACCCCTAGTACATGAAATCAATGAAATGAACGTTACTATTTTAAAGAAAATCAAAGTACATTATCAGATCCTTACCTCTACCAATATAGCTATTTGAATAATTGTTTCACGCATGAATTCAACGACCATGCATACAGCATACTACATGCTCGATCTAATTTTCTACCTGAAATTTCAAACCAAATTGCCCAATCAGTAAATTTGACCGACCATATATTATTGTTAAGAAACAGTATTGCTAAATACAATTAACAACGATTCCCCGCCATAAAGGTAAAAGAAATAAATAAACAATAACAATAAATAATAAAGAAAGAAACTAAAAGAGAAATAGGATGATTAAAAGTACTTTGATTTCTTTGTGCGGTGGTTAAAGGGTTTTTATAGTAAATATAGAACTTATTTGAAGTTGTATAAAACTCCTTTTATTTAATTATTTAATATTAAAACTCCTACATTAATTAAAATAGCTAATCATATCATCAGTAATTAATATTGATTGTGTATGTATATAGGTAGGACTTAGGAGTCCAAGTATTGTCCAACTTAGAAGTCCAAGTATTTCTGAATCCATGCACAATGCCGAGTAATCTTTTATTATTTGTTAGTTATATTTATCATTTTTTATTTTATTTAGGTAGTTCGTAAAAGATGGACTCTCTATAATCGCTCGAAAAAAGCTTTCTTTATTAATAGGAAAAATTAATGAGAATAATCCAACTTATGAACTGTATTCCACTATTAATCCCAATTTTAATTAATCCCACAATAAACCCAAAGTCTTTATCCACTTATCAAAGCCTAAACTAGCTCACTTTTTTACCTGTTTTGTCCGGTTAAGTTAGTCGTGGGCCTAAAATTTTTTCTTTTTTCTATTAGTTTCTCTCACGATTCTTCTTTTTCTCTTCTGTTCCTTATCTCTCTGTTCTTGTTTCCCCATTTTTCTTCTTTCTCAATTGTAAATGGACTAATTAATTGAAACCATTGTTAACAAAACTTGAGCACTAATGTCGACATCACACCAGTACACCACTACCACACTCAACCACATCGCCCACCGCCACCGCAACCCACTACAATCCAACCACCCACAAGTCCATAACAAAATCCACCACCGCCTTTATCGCAACCAACAACCACTTCGGAAGCAACGATGACCAGTATTTGAGGCGCATGATGCCGGAGAACTTAATGGTCGGCCCAATTTTAAATAATTATATGTCTCTCCTAGTAGATCTGGGTTATGAGATCAAAGAATATGGTTTGCTTTTGGGTAAGAAGAAGGTCGACGAAGACGATAGGGCGAATAAATCATCAAAATGTTGAACTGAACCAACAATTAAACCTTATCTATTTATTGGTGATGGTATAGCTGGGCTTAGGACTTTAATGTCTTTTATTGGGAATTTATTAGGTTTGTCAAAACTCTATGCGGCAGTGTAGTGATTAGCGGTGTCGCCGTCAAGAGGAAAAATGCAGTGGAGGTCGTGGTCGCCAAGGAAGTCGTGGTGGAGGCAGGGGGTGGGATTATGAACTATAAGTTGGTTCTTGGTGTTTACTGTTTAGTAATGGAGGGAGGGTTGAAGGGTGGTAATATGGACATATGGTGGTATTAAAGATGAAGAGGATGAAGTTAATGTTAATATTGTTATATTAATTTTAGAATTTTTTTATTTGGAAAAGTGTGACCTTTTGAGTAGGTACCCGGTTACCTAGGTGCAATTTGAGAAGATGAAGTTGATAGGGTGGTTTATTGTGGGATTAATTAAAATTAGGATTAATAGTGGAATACGGTCTATAGGTTGGATTATTCCCATTAATTTTTCCTTATTAATATAGATAGATATTGAATATTGATATTGATTGATTTGGACCACACAAACACTTACCAAAAAAGGAAATAGGGAAGTTATTGTGAATAGACGGAAAAGGAAATAAGGAAGTTTATTGTGAATAGGAGGGAGTATATGGGAAGGGAAGGCATCTCCAAAGTCCAAAATACTTTCAAAGAGTTTAAGATATTGCCGGTTTCTTTACCTCCAAAACTCGTCAATGTACATTACTATCTATACTGACATTGAGTATGCGGCTACAAAACTGTGGATGGAGGAGTTTCCTCATCTTCCGTTATCCGTTCCCCAATTTTTCTCCTTTAAGCATTACTTTATGGCTTTACAATAATCTTTTTTTGATCGGTCTGTTTTTCTTAAGACTATTACTTTTGATCTGAAATAAGACGGGTAACATGTCATCATTTTACAATAAAATATTGTTATTTTTTGATAACATGTTACCATTATTGTTCACATCATTTTCAGGGTAAAAAATGACACCTCTAGTCATAACATTTTGTGAATTAATTGGTTACATTTTCTTAAAAATGGCAACATTTTATCCGTCTGACAAATAAAACCAAAAGTGTCCGTCTGAAACAAGAATTTGTGTTTTTTGATATAAGAGTGCTCCATATAGTCCAAACTTAAAATCTATAAAATACTATTAAAAGCCTAAACTAAAATGGCTTATAAAGTCCACGTCAACAAAGCCACGTTTGATTGTAAAAAGCCACGTAAGATAATTACTATACCACATTTGCTTTGCTAATGACACGTTTGCAATCAAAATGCCAACACATAAACTTTTATCAATTTTATTTATAACTTTGTCTTTAATTAAATACCAAATGTTCCCGTGCTCCTATTTCCTTCCTCCCCGAAACCGATATAAAATTGATAAAAAAGGATGACACACGCATATTCCGGTCACCGCCGATGGTCGGTCTCGCCTACCAACGGGTTACTCCAGCTTCCCACCACCATGTTGAATCCGTATTATTCCGTTCAATGTTACCGTATAACGTCGGCCGACCCCCAGTTCGTCATACGGCTGCCGGCAACCTCAAATGGTCCGTTATCTGTGTTTGTCATCGCTCCTCAAATGGTCGCCTATTTAGACGGTGGTAGTAACGGTTTCTAACCGTTTGACAGGTACTGTTTCATTGCCCCAACTTTTCATACGTTTTGTATCCCTTGGTGAGGTACTGTTTCATTTCCCCGTCCTTTCATTTCCCGGTTTAATTTCTTCAATAACTGTAAAATTAATAACGTATAACTGTCACCGATTGCCTTCCTAATCCGTTAACATCCTATTATATATGATTAAATTTGTGGGTCTATTCCATTGCCCAATTTCTTCTCGGTTGGCCTCCCTTCTTTTAGCTATTCTATATTTTTTGATTAAATTTTCTACTTATCTAATGTATTTATAGGAGAATTTAGACGTAATACATGTTTTCCTTTTGTTTTATTCTCACCCCGCTTTCAACGTCTCAATCTGACCCTGTGTTGAATATGGTTGCTGCAGGTTGGCTAACGTTATTATGCGGAAACTAGCTGCGTTACTGCTCTCGTAGGTATTCACTTTCTACACTTCCGACGACCCGTTTGTGTGGCTGTTTTGGTTTGTGTCCTTATATCGTTGATGTGTTTTGGGAGATGTTATTGCGTCGATATATCGCTAACCCGCCATTCAATGTGTTTGTTGCGCTTCTACTTCATGGTACTGTATGCACATATTTCCCGAGTCCACAAAAATACAACCAGGAATCAATTCTTATCTTATTAACCCATCATCATCACTTCCTCTCCCCTTTTTTGCGTCTCTTTCAATTCCAAATTTTCAGCGATCCAATTTCTTAGTTCTTTACCTCCTCAACGTCTTTACAATAAATCGGATCATAAATCTCTTACGCTAATTGGTAAGCAATTATGGAATACTTAATTATTCTAAAACGTTACTATATGACCTCCTCTATATTACTGTGGGATTTATTGTTACCTTCTTATCTTCCAAGGTGAGGCTTATTATGTTTTTTTT
Organism: Silene latifolia; assembly: GCF_048544455.1. Lineage (NCBI taxonomy): Eukaryota > Viridiplantae > Streptophyta > Magnoliopsida > Caryophyllales > Caryophyllaceae > Silene > Silene latifolia. The sequence goes on along the minus strand of NC_133530.1, from coordinate 36,763,619 downwards.
TTGAATTTTTTAAATTTAATTAATTGATTTGATTATAGTTTGAAGGGAGCTTTATTTGTATGATTCAAATATGATACTTACCTTTGCCTTAATTACTCTGCTCTGTTTTTTATAGGGTTTTTACTGCTAAAATCTTGAGGAACCGTGAGTTCAGGCAAAAGTGATTTTCTCTCTTTTCTTCCAGTTATATATCACTGTGATTTCACACCGTCACTGTCTTTAGTGGTGTAATTTGTCAAGGAACTCAGTTACACTTTCTGTCTCAGCCATTTATTTACGTTTTATATTCATTGTGAGGGGTATTTTAATCAAAGGTACATAAATGGTTGGGACAGAGGGAGTATGTTTTATTGGTTAGGTTACCTGCTATGATGTTGTGACGAAAAAATAGGAAATTTATGCTAATCGATATTCATATATTGCTTTCGGAAAATCTTCTATTACGTAAGTTTTTAATTTGATACCCCTTCGTCTCAATCATATTGGTCCCACAAGGAATTAAACAGACAGACAAATGATCGAGATGAAGGGAGTATTTCCTTACCCTTTCATTTTGCTCCAACTCGATTTTGCTGATATAACATAGGAAATTTCCCCTCCAATTTACCTCTTTGAATTCTACTTTTTGTTAAATTATATTCCTTGCTCGCTGCTTTCCATTTAACGTGTCATTTATGTAGGTGGTATGACTGATGGAAACAATCATCCTATTTTGTGGCTGACTAAGTAGTAGCTCAGAGTCATCTTTTGTAATTGTGAGTGTTCAGTTCATCTGCTTATAAAGTTTTTGCAATTGCATTAAAATGAATTTTTGTGTGGTGGAGTATTCTTTTCTTCTTAACTTTTTTGTCAAGCTTACCTCAACCTTCATTGCTCTTATTTATTTATTTTTTTTATTCTAAAGGTGCTCCCTCTCCAAATGTCATGGGGGCTCTTCATATAGGCCACACTTTGACAAGCTCGATAAAGGTATTGAGAAACTGATTCCAAGCGATATAACATTTTTTTTTCAAGTACTAAACATTTGCTTAACTTTCATTTCTCATAAATTCTCATGCTCTTTTTGACATTACAAACTCTTAGAATTTATGTACCTTTTGGTAAAATTATGTAATCAACCAGCTTGGTAATCTAACAGAAAAGTACTACTTATCTAAATAACAATGAGTGCACATGTATGGATCTTATTATTATTATTATTATTATTATTATTATTATTATTATTATTATTATTATTATTATTATTATTATTATTATTATTATTATTATTATTATTATTATTATTATTATTATTATTATTATTATTATTTCATTTTCTAATGTGCTAGGGCAAAATCCTCGGTATATGATGTCTACCTTTTTCTTATTTGGGGAGGTGATATCACCTATTCCAGAGGAGTGCACTGTTATTTGGGTGTCTCAATTATTGTTATATGTTATGTTAATTTTGTAAATTGAAAATGTAACTACGCGACTATGGGTATATCACTTCTTTTTTAGGCAGTAAGTTATAGCATTTCATCCTAATTTTATTGTTTCCCAATCTACTCTTTGACGATTTAAGAAAAAAAATAATGGACTATCTACTTTACCCCTTTAGGAGACTTGGGACGAAATTAAAAATAGCACAATATCACACCATGAAGCATCTCATTCGTTGGTATATCTCAACGTTTTATCCACTCGTACTAATTCATTTTTTGTTTCATTTTCAGTTGCATCCCCTCAAATTCCATATTTCGAAGAACAATTTCAAGGTGGTCATCAAGACGACAACTACCTTGTGATGAACTGGGATAAAACTTGACCTTTCATGCAAATGCCAAACAAAATAGTGTGCAAAATCAGTTTTGTAACTAAGTGGCATTTTGATTCATATTCACCAAAAATGGATTGATTGTTCTACATAAGACTATCAAAATATCAAAATTTAAATGGTGACTACCATTGTGTGTATATTCGACTTAACGTATATGCAAATCGATAGTTTTCGTATCCAACAAACTTACTCCTACTGGATTATAGGAAGTCGAAGTGTAGTAAAGACGCATCATGCATGATTTCGTTTTAAGCATGAAAATCTTCCATCGTTTTATATAACTACATATATGTAATGTTGAATCAAACAACGTCAACAATCCCGTGATTTTCACGGGCTTTAAAACTAGTTTGTAATAAAAAGTACTCAATAAGTCAATATATGGTAAAAAACATCTCATTCGTCCTAATCATTTATTTACATTTACTCTTTTATTTCATATTACATTTACTTTTGAGAGAAATTGTTGACATTTTTTAGTTAGTCTGTTGAATGATAAGTGAATCAAAATAGTGTAAATGATCAATTTACTCAAAAAAAAAAAACATTTCCAATATAAATGATAAACTAGTGAGAACAATAAAAAATAAAATAGGTCAACTAAGACTCAGACTGATAGAGTAAAGGCTTGTATATGAGTAAATATAAGGACTTGCTAAATTTCACACATAATCTTACTCAAATTCCGCACATTTCCCCCCTTATTTTTAGTATACCCCTCTCATTTCTCACCCCAAAAAAAATCAAAAACCAAAAAAAAAAAAGAGAGAACACCCATCCCCATCGTCCTTTCCCAACTCCTAATCACTCAACCACCCTCCCTACACCGGCCACCCCTTGCCCCTCCCCGTGACGAGCACCACCTACACCGGCAGAACACTCACTCCCTTTCCCCAACCACCGCGGGTACTACCTTAAAACGCGCAAGTCAGAATTAACATGGGTTAGATCTCGGCGCTCCTCTGATCACATTAATTCGGACTCACGCAAGTGCACCTCCGACGACAACTCTAATGCGCTCGGACAACAACTCTGCTCTCGGCGCTCCTCCGATCACATTTTGATGTTGACGGCGACGATTTGGTGTTAATGGTGGGGTTTCAAATTTACAGTATTGTTGTCGGTTGCGATTCTGGGAACAAGGCCACGATGATGCACAAGAGAGACCCGCGAACTCTCTGACTTTTGATGCATCCACGGGTCACCGGCGGTCTAGGTGGGACCAAAGGTGGTGAGTGCTGCCTGTTAGGTTTTGAGAGAGAACATTTTTTTTAAAGAGAAGGGTAGTATTGGAAAAAAGGTGACAAAAATGTGTAGGATGTAGTAAATTGTGTGTATATTACCCTTCTGTCCCGGTCAATAATTTATACGTTATTTTTTTTTTTGGTGTTTCAGTCAATAGTTTACACTTTTATTTTTTAGTAAATAAACAAACTCATGTGAGTGAGATCATTACATTTTCTCCACATTTCAAGTTACTTTCAATTTTTTTAATAATTGTAAATTCATTTATCATTCCTTACCTTAATAATCGTTTATAAAACAATTGTAAACTATTGATTGAGATGGAGAGAGTAGTTTATTATCAAAAATAATTTATAAAATTACTTATTAAGAAAAACGATACGGAGTATATGACTATGAAAAACTACAACCGAAGTATCATGACTATCACCTACATAATATGTTAAACCATACATGAAGGAAGATTAGTCTAAAGCACGAGAAAACACTTCGTTATGACACATGAAATTGCTTTACGCTTTACTCAATGGACATGAGAGTACATACTATAATTTTGATTACACTATAGTTACGAGAGAAAAAAAAAATCTTCTGGTTTAAAGTACAACATTATGCAAATCCTCAAATAACATCGGCTACATCGCTAAACAGATACGGAGTATTACTACAAGTGATCTCGATCTTATTACAGCTTATACAACGGTCTTCCAAAAACATGACGGATACCGTTATGTATATCTTTGGTACACCCGCTAGAAAAACCGAAATAGGCTACTTATTTGAAGAGAAAGAGAACCAAATTTATAAATGTTGATTTAGTTCCATAAAAGTAAATTTGTTTTTTGGAGGGGGAAGAATCGGGAGGATCGAGTCAAAAGAAAGGGGCTCCATCTCCATTCTCCATATCCTTTCCAATTTCATTAAATTTTATCCTCTCTTTCTCGTTCCTTTCCTCTTCTTACAAATTCCTTTTTTTTTTTTCCATTTTATTATTATAATTCAATTCAACAAAACTTAATAATCAAACAAAAACAGTGAAAACAAAACATGCCCTTCCCTCCCTAATAACTCTCACTTTTCCATTTTCTTCAACAACAAAACAACAACAAACAAAGTCTGGTGTGAAACCGTCTAAACGAAAAAACACCATTTCAATACCATCATTCACATTTTTAAGTTACATTCTTAATTATAATTATCAATTTTAATTAAGACCATGCTTAAATAATATTTTTAACCTTAAAGCTTACTTCAATAGTTTTTATTTGTCTTTTTTTTTTTTTTTTTTTTTTTTTTTTTTTTTTTTTTTTTGGATTGGAGAATATATTTATTTGAGAGTGTAGTTGGGTGATATTCTTGGGTAGAAAGATAGAGAAAAGAGGGATTTTTTCTCCCTTGGAAAAAATAAAAAGTAAAAAAAATAAATTCTCTGATTTCTACCCAAATCGGAATAAAATTGGCTAATTCAATTTTATTCCGATTTCTTTTTATTGGATTGATTAAATTCCATTCAGACAACTTTTTTTTTTTTTTTTTAATTTTTTCCGGGTTTAGGGATTTTTAATTCCAATTAACCCATTAATCGGGCAATCGAAAGTTGAGATTTTGAGAAGTGGGTTTTGATCAGAAAAGCATTTTAAGATCTGGGTAAGTGAGAATTTGATCAGACATGGGTTCAAAATCAGGTGGGTGTAATAGTAGTACTAGAGATGATAAGAACATTATTAATAATATTAATAAAAATAATGTTAATATGAATAAGAAAGGTGGATTAGGGGAAAGGTTAGATGATTGGAGGCAATATTTCAAAAGAGTAAATTCTGATATTTTTGATATAATTGAGCATGCAATCATGGTTGCTGCATCAGATTGTCCTAAAGAGTACCGAGTTAGAAAGGCTGGAATCGCTGAGTTGCTTTTTAGTTGTAGGATGACTCGGTGTATTGGTTGTGACCGAGTTGAGTTGGCTACTTGTCATCATGGTGATGGTGAGATTGATGATCATGGTGGTCATGATGATGATCATAGTGGCGGTGCCGGTGGCGGTGATGGGAGTAAGGTGGATAGCATTAGTAGGGATGATGGTGATGATGACGTTGGTGGTGATGATGATGATAGTGATGATGATGATGATGATGATGATGATGTTGAGATTGATATTGTTGGAGGAGGTAATGAAGGCAGGGAGGTGGAATTGAATGATAACATGGTGGACCCAGCTAGTAATATTAGCTATGGTGAAGCTGAGGCTTTAACTGATTTGATTGAGGAGGAGAGAGACCTTATTAATGAGGTTTTGAGGATCAAGGACATCCTCTATAATAGCCAAGATGAGGTTGTTTATCTTCTTTCCACTCAATTGTTTCAGCTTATGGTGTTTTGTATGTTTTTAGTTAGATTAGATTAGATATGTCTGGTTTTACGCGACGAGTGGGTAAGGTTGCATACATCTACCCATCGAACTTTGCGCTAGTGGTATGTTAGCTTGGAACTTGTGGTTGTGGTCGTAAGTCGTAAGTGATGTATATGGGGTGTACCATTTGGTTATTTAGTGATTGTCTACATTGATTCTAATGCTCAAGTAAGTGGATAATTGAATGTACATCTAAGGGTGTGTTTTTAGGGTTTGTTCAAATATTTTAGTGGAGTTCTAACTTTGATTGGTTTTTGCAGTCTGATTCAGTGTTGTTTGAGTCTCTAAGGAGGTTGCAGTTGATGCATTTGACTATTAATATCTTAAAGGTTTGAGCTTAACTCTTTTGTTGATTCTTATTGTTTGTGTTTCTGCATTACGATTAGTTTGTTAAAGTGTTTGTATCGTGTTAATGGTGTATTCAGGAAACAGAGATTGGGAAGGCTGTTAACGGCATCAGGAGACATAGTTCAAAGGACATTCGTCACCTTGCTCGATCATTGATAGAGTATGCTTCTATCAATCACTCTCTAACGAAAAATCCGTTATAGTAGTTCTTCATTGATGTTTATTATGTTCTTTATTCTGTGAATGGTAACTGTCGATTTTGTCGAGAACTTTAGTTAATTGGTTTGCAGTGGCAACACATGTCGAGTATGCTAATTGTTTTCTGAAGTTTCCATGTTTGTTAAAAGTTAGCCCCAGATAGCTTTAGTCCCGTTCTTGCTTGTTTAATGGTATGAGCTGTCAAAATCCCTGCTAGAATTCGATGTTCTTGATCTGCAACAGTTTTTGCTGGAAATTGCAGCAGCGTACTATGACACCAGAGAAGTTCAATGTTAGGGTTTTTTATGGCTTATTTTAGGCTATCGGTTAGTAACGGCCACATAACGGTCTTATATCCATTTAAGTATTGGATATTTTTGGAAGCCCTTTACGTAACGGAAAATGATTATTGCTGCTTGGCGTTTTCACGAACAGCCAATAAGTTGTAACAGCCGCTTTTAAATACAATGCAGTCATGCATGATGCGTCTGCTAAAACCTCGTGTAATGTAGGAAGTGCGATAGTTGTATGTGCCATAATTCCATGCTAAACAGTCTGCATTGATTCATCGTGATGAGTGGTGTTCTTAACTTGGTAAATACGGCTGCTTTTTTCCATATATGCTTGCTGACAGCGTTTTTTATCGTCTGTTTTTCAACGTGGCAGTGGATGGAAGGTTATTGTTGATGAGTGGGTGAAATCCACCCAAGATCTTGCAGGTGTGGTGATGATCATGTTTGTTTTTTGCTTGCTTCATTTGTTATATCGAGGCCAATTAAAACATTTCTGGTTTTGGAACTCCTAGCTTGATAAGATTTTATGATGTCTCTGTGTAGAAGGAGGTACACCAGATTCTATTAATCCATCCACAGTCGATGAAGAAGAAGGGCTCCCTTCTCCACCAATGGATGAAGGAGCTTTTTTCTCCACACAACCTATGGATTTCGACCAGGTAAACATGTTTATTGGTTGCCACATTGAAATTAGATTATTCATATATCTCTGCTTATGTTTCCATTGTTTATAAATTGATATGAGACTAACTTGTTTTTATTGTTCTGGGTCATTTTGTACAAACATGAAGATCTTTGATGGGATGGATGACGATGGAAGTGAGTCAAACTTCCTCCTCTATATATGCCACTAGTGTTTCGCAAAAACTTACTATATGAGATAGTCGTACATGTGAGACCATTTTATTAACTTCCTCTTCTCGGCAATGACTTGTTATAGATTTTCGAAATCCCGTGGAATTCAATAATAACCGGGAGGCAGCCCGAAAACCATCTGCAGTTAAGCCAGATGCTCCTAAGAGGAGAGAAGAACCTCCTAAACAAGCCACTCCCATCTCTAAGGATAACAGGGCACAGGAAATGAAAACGCAAAAGCCCTTGCTAAAGCCAGCCAAACCCTCAAACATGCAGTTGGGTCCTGGCAGATCGTTAAAACCTAATGGAGATGTCAAACCCTTGAAAGATTCCAGGGTGCGAGCAAAACCCGAGAATCCTCCTGCCCAAAGGAGGCCAACTCCTCAACCTCAGGTAACTTCCTTAATTTTGTACCACACTGACTAGAGTTAGAATTTAGTGCTTGGAAAGTTGGAAACTGATATCCGTATTTTCTATTAGAAGCCGAGGCCTGTAAACGAAGATTCAGTCCAAGAGAAGCTAGAAGCTACCAAAAGGAAACTCCAAGAGCGGTATCAACAAGCCGAGAATGGTATGTACTCCAATTCTCTGTTGCATTATAGTTTCCAATCTTCCCGGAGAATTATTGCAAAACCGCATGTTTTTATTTTTACCTAAATAACTATAAAAAGGAATTTTAGCAGCTGTCGTAATTTTTGGTATGATATTGGTGTTTTTAATGGACGGCTCTACAATATCTTGGTGCAAAATCATTTTACAAGAAATTCTCTATTCACAAAGTGTAGATTTTCTATAGCCAGTTATCATTTACGGGTAATTTTTTACTGGTAAGGATGATTATCAATGTTACGGTCTAAAGATATGTTGTCGCCTCTTTTAATGAAACAGCAAAGAGGCAGAGAACCATACAAGTTATGGAGATACATGATCTTCCTAAGCAAGGGTTAGTAAATAAAAACCCACATGCAAAATTCGGCAACCACAACCGGAATTGGGCTAACGGAAGGAAATGATCTGTGTCGATCTTTGCTCGTTCGACTTACTCCGATAGCACTCGAGAAATTGCAAACTGATTCCGAGAGCTAGCAATGAAAGCACAAGGGAGCATTCTATGTTATAGTAGTTGGTTTTGCAGTCATCTAAGCATTAAACTACAGAGTCTGATTGAACATACTGTCTTTAATGACTGTACTGGTACATTACTTTGCTCCATTGCTTGGATCCTTATACATAATGTCCTGCACATAAATGTGTGCATTTGCACAATTGTTGGACAGAATAAAAGTGCATATAATGTTCATGAGACATTACATATATTTATAAAAGAAAAAAAAAAGGGAGAGATTCTGATCAATTTCCCGGGCTTACATTTTTTATATATGTTGGTGATGTTATTTATTAGGTTTGATTTTGGATGAATGTCTTTTGAAATTATAATTCTCCGGGTATAATTCTAGCTATTCATGCCATACTTATAACTAGGGAAGGTCCAGACCGGGAAAAAGGACCGCAATGAACCATTTGATTTGGACCGAAACCGGACCGAATTCTTGTAGGTCCAGGCCTCGGTCCACATTTTTTTAGGTTTAGGTCTTTGGTCCGGGCCGGTCCAAGACCTTTATAATTAGGGTTTGATGGTTATTATATTTGCTATATGTTCCTTTCGTAGTAATCGAGATTAATAAATTGTTTTTGACAATTACGGAGTTCAATTGTAATAGGGCAAAAACTAAAACATACTAAAAAATTTCGTCAATGTATTTTTGCTAAATTAATTACTATCTTTCAAAAAGAAAAGGGACATGCTATTTCTAGCACATTATTTTACTAAATCCAACACAAAATTTCCGAATCTTCCGACTTTACCCCTCTTATTTCACACCCACTTAACAACCCTTAGAGAGAGAAGAGAAAAGAGGGAGAGAGAAAAGGCCCACCTGTAACTCCTTCAGCCGCCCACGTATGCCACTAGCCAACCGGTAACGGAAACAAGTCAAGGACCACCGTCGGCAACGCCCTCCCCAGTCCCCACCAATACAATAACTTTGACGGAAATTAACAATACTATAAAATAACTACCAATTAAAAAACCCTAATTGAATCAATAGAAAAGACGAAACGAATTATGCCCAGAGTTGTGATTAAGCATGTCACATATCTCAATGTTCCTAGAATAATTGTTTGTTCAACAATCTCAATGGATGTGATTTTGTATGTGTAATTTGGTAATTTCAAAAGTGAAAGAATTGTTAGCGGAATACTTTGGCCATGAATTAATGGCCATAATCAAACCGAATTATCAAATTCATTAAACGAATGCGGAGTATTAATCATACTAATTAAAATCTTTAACAGTGTAATTACCATCAGCGTAAAAAAATGGTGTCCAAATGTTAACGTCGACGGAAAAGTACGTCGTCGGAGAAGTTTTCGGAGTAGTGATTAACCAGGCGAAAATTCACCAGCCTTGCCCCGGTACGCCGCCATATGATTGACTTCAAGTTAGCGTTTGTGGCGGCGGCGACGGTGGAGAGTGAGTTAGGAGTTTGAGTTAGGTTTTGTTTTGTTTTTTGGTGGGTATGAAATGAGAGGGACAAATTTGGAAAAAGTGGAAAAAATTGTGTAGGATTTAGTAAAATGTGTGTAGGATTTAGCAACTACAAAAGAAAATTAGATGAGGAAACATAACATAGAAATATTTACTACATTATTACATCAACATGGAAAAATTACTCGGATGTTTTTCCCTAACAAAAACATTACATCCCGTGTTTAATAAGAAATCGACAATAATAGTTACTCCATGAAGTATAGCATAAAGTGTCTTACACAAAATTAACCCATCTTTGTTTAAGACCGTTAGGCAAACGGGATGTTCCTCCCGTCTCTACAATACTTTTCGAAATACGAAAATTATACATATTTATGATTGAGAGAACCTCCAAATTAAGAGTATTTGTTTTAAGGTAATAACAATTTAGTATGACAAGTGAAGGACATTTATGAAAAAAAATTAGGGTAGTATTGAAATTGTATGCAAAATTAGAAAGTATATTTGAAACAGCTAAATAGGGAAAAGTGGAAGTATTCAGGTAAAATATATGAATGCTCTCAAATTATTTTGCTCGATTTTTATAGAGCGATGATGATATTCCATAATTTGTATATGCAGAGATTGATCCATAACTTTTTTTTTTTTTTGTTTTTTGGTACAATTTTTTTCTTATATAGAGGAGTTTGAGCCTGAGACCTATTATTCACAATACCGTATTAAATTTTTGTCAAAGTGTGATAAGGACTTCTAACTTAATGTGTCAAATCGAAAGAATTAATATGGGAGCAATAAAAGGTAGCCGAAATGAAGGTGTTTAGACAATAGAAGGGATTAAAGACAACTTCAAAATGAAGCATTTTGTTAATTGGATAACAAAATGTGAAGCAAAGCATCTCTAATCTCTATCTCTATCTCTATCTCCATTAATGATAGTGGTGTTGGTAGAATTTAGCTATAATTAACACACCTACTCTTAAAATTAACACTTGTTAGGTATTTACTTAACAACAACAATTATATCCTTGCTTTCCCACTTCAACTTGTTCTCTTTTTGACAACACTTATTTTGTTGTTGGACATCACATACTCCTTGTATAGACTCCAAATTTGTTAACAGTCAAAATATCTTTTTGACAATTTTGACATTTACAAACAACACAAAAAGAAATTAACACTCGATTTCATTTTAATTTCTAGATTTTTCTTAAATATATTTAAAATTTTGATAGAAACTTTGTCAAGTCTTAATTTATTAACATTTTTTGTATTTTTAAAAATGCAACTAATCTATTGTGAAGAGAATCTCATTTGACATCGTTTCAGCTTTGAACAAGGTGTTTTCATACAATAAGGTTTCAATTAGGATAATAATTTATTAATTTTAGTGATTAATCTTAAGCAAGAGTAGCTCTATATGATAGAAAAAAAAAACATATAGGAATAATAACATTTCGCCAAATTACAAGCTCACTAGTCACTATATCTCTCAGAAGTAAACGAAGGATATCCTTCCCTTTTCGAGCTCTACACTGAATCGATTTTGTTAACGGAAAAAAAAGAAGTGTGCATCGCGCTATAATGTACACGACTATTTGAAGAGTTGATGACACTCCTACAATAAAGGAGTGTAGTTGTGATGCCATAAAGGATCTTAAATCATAGAAAATGCTCGAAAAAAAAGAAATTTGTGATTGTTTTAGGTTGTTTAATTTGTGATTGAAATAGTGTGAACGAAGTTGCTGGTCTCAAAATTTCAATAATTGGAGATATGTATAGAAATGAAGGTTAAACTAAAACTAATTAAACCATATTCCATAAATGATCAAAAGATTGGATGTCAATGGAATTGTCATTTGACTTAGGCTAGCTAGTCATGTAACATGTTGCGTGCTTTCTAAATATCTTTTGCTTAAATCGTCTTTTCTCTTGTTGTGGATTAATCAATGAAAAGCTTATCCGATCCACCAAACACTAAATAAAGATGGAAAATGACACAATTAAGTCGATTAATACTATTAATTAGAATATTGGAATTAGAATAGATACTATAGTCCATAGGCTACAAAAAAGTGTGACCTTTTAGCAATGGCCAAGAGGCAAGTACATTGACATGTGTATGTGTACGCGTTGCGTACAATTCTCAATTTCCAATATATACGTTTTCGATTCCACAAATTGAAGATATGATATATCCGTCACAAGCTGAAGACGGATATTCCCTCCATTCAACTCCACTTTGCAGGTTTCTCATTTGCACACTATTCACAAGCGGACATTCAACTTCAATTTTCTCTCGATACATAAGTTAAAATATATTCATGTGGGATCTTATTTGATTCGTCTTTAAGAGTACACTAAAAATATCTAACTTTTATAATTTTTGCAAATACGTAGCTAAAGATATTTATCGCGTAAAACTCGCGTTGGCAAACAGGATAAAGCAAACATGTAAAGTGGAGTTGAATGGAGGGAGTACCATTTTACCTCACAATGTACCCACTTTTTCTTTCTCTGCAACACTATTCATGTGGTCCCCTTTCTCCACTAACCCATTTTATTACCATTTTATCTCACAAAATATCCGTCACAAGGGAGACCAATTGTTTCGATTCGAGTTCACTACTCGTAAGTCGTACTCCCTCCCATCCAGACCAAAGGTTACAGTTGCTTTTTGGCACTATTCATGGTCGTAGGGAATCTTTGATATTATTCTTAATCTATAAGACAAAATATAGTCATGTGAGATCTTGTTTGATTTATCGTCATGAATGCTATAAGAATATCAAATTTTTATAGTTTTTAATAATGTGTAACTAAAGATATGCACGTTACAAAACGTGCCTCGACAAGTGTGATAAAGTAACTGTAACCTTTGGTCTGAATGGGAGGGAGTAGCTTTCTATATATTCCTCTTGCGTAACTATTTGAATATTGATTTTTCTAATACTCGTCTATTTTGAAATATCTTTCATTTCTCGTTATTTGATTGTTTCTAAATTACTTTCTAGTTTTAATTTCAAATTCTGAGGCCTAAAGAATCGCTGCGATACTTTTACCGTTCGTATTCGTCCTGAACAACAGAATCAAACGAAGTTTACCCTTATGTTCCACACTAGATTTCTATTCTTGTTAAGCTCATCTTAGGACACATACATTATCTTTAATGTGCCACCTATCCTAAGACTTGACAATGTCCTTCGCCGGATTAACCGCAAGCCTACTTTTGATTCACGGAGTAAAATAACGTTAAGAGTTTTTCACTTTTGCTGAAACTCCACTTATTGTACAACTTTTAAGTCGTTTCACAAAGTCGGAGTAGAGTCAAGCTCAACACGGTTTTCTTTGCCCACTAATTATGCCAAGCGTGTCCTCTTTGGTCGTGGTTTTGCTGGATAGTAGACATGGACACCGTGAATCTCGTTAATCCATTCAAGCGCGTCACCAAATAGATGACAAGCAACTAACTATACTAAGAGAGTCATAGTTACTCCGGACGTTTACTCGCGCTTAATGGGTTAATTTTTTTTCACTTTTGACATTCAAAGTACTAGTCAGATATCACATTGCGTTAGCATCCGTATGGATCATCGCAATGCTTTGTTTTAATTCTTAGGTGGTTATTCAGCGCGCAAGGATTATTCGCTTGCATTTCATCTCAGCCACATTTAACTAACTTGGCTCACTTGCATCATTAAGTATACTTGTCCTTGTTGTTTATATTTATAATCCTTCAACTGTACAATATTCTTATTTTGGAAAATAATTGTGAGACAAATCAATCAATACTATATATTAATTCAGAAACCAAGGGACTTCAATGCAATAAAATAAATCTATACAAATTAATTATACTATATAGTTTTTAATCATAGCACTGTGTGATGGACCTGAACAAGGGGTTTCAATATAAATATTATATTGTTTTGGTTGAAGTATAAATTTAGAGAACACCATAATATAATGATTTTTCTTAAAATAAACATGTCACACTTATGATATTAATTAGTATAAATAAGATGTTAATTATTTAACATACATGAATATAATATAAGTATGTTATATTTTGGTAACTATTAAAAGGTAAATAAATCAAGCTAGATTTCCAAAAAATATAATATTTCATAATTATTTTGATTTGTAATTTAGTTAGTAAATTATAATGATTGCTCTTAAATAATATTCTAATCTAATATTTCAGATTTTTTTTAAATATATATAACTCTAATACAACTAGATAATCAACTAATATGATAGTAACTACCGATGTGAGTAGTAAAAGTAACAATTATAGAAACGAGAGTAGTGAAAGTCATACTAGCAGCAACGGGAGTAGTAAAATTAACAATAATGAATGCGGGAGTAGTGAAAGAAAAAATAATGACGGCGGGAGAAGTGAAAGTAATAGTAGTCACAACACATGTAATGAAAGTAACAGTAAAAACAACGGAGATACTATGAAAAATTAACTAACAATTCGATTTTAGGAAAATATTAATTTATTTAAATATATGAGTTTGAGAAAACTAACGGGTTAACCGTAAAAATAACATGAGTAGTTAAAGAAATAACAGTAACCGAAGAAGTAGTGAACATAATAGTATTAACCGGGATGTAGTGAAAGTAATAATATTAACAAAATGAAGTGGTGAACGTGTCTCATAAACTGTTGATTAATTTTACATCTCATCATAATTTCAAGACATGAATTGTAAATGTATGTGTTAACCAAATTTAGCGAATCATATTTCATAGAAATAAAATTAAATGGTAAATAAAGATAATCCGAGCGTAGCCAGGCATCAAACCTACTGAGTATATACTATAAGTGCCAATGTTGAAAAAATATTAGTGGAAAAGTTTCACGATAGACATCATATTAAAAAAAAATAATAATAATAGATTTTCACTTTAATTTTCCAAGATTTTATTATCAAATTTTCCATTTAAGTTCTTTTAGCAAGTCATTAGAAAATCTTTTTTGTTAACCCTAAATGTGCATTGGTAAAATTTTATTCTATTAATTTTATTCTTACACATGTTTTTAAAATATAAATTTAAATTCTGAACAAATGTATGAAAAAATAAGGAAAGTTATAAATACAGCCTTTATTTAAGGAATAAAAAATGGAACATCCCCTATCTACTAAAAGAATAGGAGTAACTCCTATTTTTTCCGCCTAAAAAATATTTCCTGAAATTGGGCTTAGTATTTTTAGCATATATTATAGATATGATGAGTTATAAAAAGGCATAATCTTTTAAATGTAAATATTTATAAGATTTCATATTTTAATTCCCCACAAATTTATCTCCAGTTTTTTTATGATAAAGTAATTATTTTTTTTTTGTTTAAAGAATTTTACGGTAAAAACTCATTGACATTTTCAAGAAGTTACGGCTAAAAAATACTCCCTCCAATTTAGTAAAAATTAAAAAATATGTTATTAGTAAAAATTAAAAAATATGTTATTAGTAAAAAAAATGGGAGTTGCTAAATCCCGCACACCATATTACTCAATCCCGCACATTTTTTCCTTTATTTTGAATATACCCCTCTCATTTCTCATCTCAATCAAAAGAAAAACAAGAGAGAGAGAAAAAAAAACCCAAAAAACAAAAACAAACAAACAATCATTAACATAACCCTCCCCAACAGCCACCACTAGACAACCCCTCCTCTATCACTCTCCTAACGTCGACCACCATTCCCCGCCCCCTCCCGGCGCCGACCACAGTCCACCGCAACGACCACCTAATCCCCGCCGTCCCGTGCCTAACACACAACGACAACATCACACAAACTACCCCGACATGTTCAACGACGTTCCATCGCTACCACGAATCAGGTCGTCGACCGTGCACTCGACCACCCTACTCCGGCAAGTAGGACCCCACAATCATGACTTCAAGAACACTACATCAATATTAATCCATTAATCTAAACCCTAATTGTAAAATCAATTATTTTTTTAAAAAAACATTAATTACATCAATTACAAGACGGTATTAATAAAATTAATGATAAAACGAAGAAATTACGTGTGATATGTGCGAATTACGATTCATAATTGTCGAATTATTAATGAATTGGTTAGGTTAATGGGAGAGAAGGGGGATAACTCTTTTTACGTCTTTTTTATGAGGAAGGGTAGTTTGGGAATATTACGGCAAAGCGTGTGGGATTTAGTAAACGAGCGTGCAAAAATTAGCAATTGCGAAAAAAATTACTCCGTACAAAATAACATTAATTACAAAATACTCAACACAAATTCTCATTATAAACGGGAGATATCCGTCTATAGTTATAGACGGGCCAAATATACAACCACTTTAAGCATAAGACAAGCAACAAGTTGCATGATGGGGCCAAAAAATATCACCACTTTAAGCATATTTAACCCGTCTTTCACTTTAGACGGATATATCCGTCTATAGTGAGACTAATTGAATACTCGATTCATAACTGCTTACGATATTAATTTTAATTTTTCGACTCAAAATACAATGATAAGAAAAACGAAAAATAAATGAGATTTCAATTTAAAATCTACAAATAATACTCTAAAAAAGTAAAAAACTATATATACCGTGCATATATTGCACGAGGTCTTTACTAATACATGTATTAATTGTATTGATAAATTTGTAATCCTCTATTTACTAAATGAATAGGTGAAACTAGGAATTTTTCCGCTCAAATCACCCTCAACTACAAATTGGGCCTTAATAGTAAATAAGTTTGGTTATTCTCAAATATTGGGCTTAAACTTTTGTTTATTCTATACAAATATTGACCTACTTTATAATTCTTATTTCTCAATATTTGTAGAGAAATATAATACACTTAAATACTTTAGACTATCATATATATGTCAGTTTGTAAGATTACTATATATTTTACTCTTATTATTATTATTATTATTATTATTATTATTATTATTATTATTATTATTATTATTATTATTATTATTATTATTATTATTATTATTATTATTATTATTATTATTATTATTATTATCACATTTTAACCATAAATATATTTAAATTATTATATTAAAGAATTTTTTCCATCACAAATATCTTCGATCTCTTATTTGAATAATACATCGCCGAAATACTAATTAGTATGATTTTATAAAATACGAAAATCTCCCTAAAATACAACACCAAATACACAATATTTATTAAAAATTAGTAAATGCAATGATATTTTGATTTTTCGTATGTAAAATTATCCTCAAGTTTTCCCTTTCCTATCTTAATAATTAATAGAACACATCAATATTGTAAACTTTAACAGTAAATTATTAATAATGCTCATTTATCTATATATTATAATCTAAAATACCGTGCATTTGCACGAGATCTAAACACGGGATCTAAACTAGTTTAGTCATTAATTCATAAATTAATATTAAATTCGGAAGGTCTTAAATGCTTACTCCCTCCATTGAACTCCACTTTGTATATATGCTTTATGCACAAATATTAAGAAAACTATATTATAGTATTAAAAGTACAACAAATGGATAGAAAGTGTTAAGATTTTGTGTAATTTGTGAGTCTTAATAGTGGAATTATTGTATTATAATAATAAAAGTACAACTAAATAAGGAAAGGTGCAATATGGAGTTGAATGGATGAAAAAGGAATACATATAATGTGGAGTTAAATAAAAGGAGTATATTATTACCCAAAAAATAAATGAAAAGAATCATGACTAATAGCAATATAATCAATTAATTTCAATGTTGTTTTTTGGCATGCTAATACTAAGCTGATAAGTAACCACATGCTATGTACTTCTATGGATTTTTTGGGTCGAACTCTTAATCTTGTGTAAGTGAAAATAAACGTGCGTATTTTCGCACATGCGCGAAACTGAGATATTCCAAGAAATACAACAGTGGGCCAACAGTATCTTCTGCGGTTACCATTCACTTAAGTGTTTGTGTCAGTAGGCGTCACTGTGTCAGAACTTTACTGGTGTAACTTTTGGGTTCGTGGTTCGAGTAGGATTGTTTTTACCTAATTTTTATTCTTAAAAAAAAAAAAAAAAAAGGTTTCTAATTTATGCCTACTAGGTATAGGATAAGAAACCCAAAAAGGAAAGAAATAAATGATATTTTTATGGGAAATTGCAATATCAATTACTTTTACTTTTATTTACAAGAAAATATATTTATTACTTTCCTTTTTTAGTTTCTTATCTTATGCCTAGTGGGCATAGGTTAGAAAAACCCATAAAAAAAATTCTCAGATAATTATTTTACCTTAAGTAGGCGTCACTGTGCCCGCTATACACACGCTGCATTATCTGCATACAATAGTTATACTCCGTAGTAGTTACCTTGTGCGGTTATATCTGTGCATTTTGCAAGACGTGACCACTTTTTGGTTAATAATGATCACTTTTAGGTTAATAGTGACCATTCTAAAAAAAAATGTTCATTTTTTAGCTATAAAAAGTTCAATCCGTCTTGCTTGTGACAGAAGTACCCGTCGCAAGCTTGCGACGGGTTGGATAGTGCCGTTTAAGTGCTAAATGGGTAGACAATCCGTACTGTGCATAACAGTAAATGCTGACTCTTACTGTGCCTGAGGGGATTGGTTTGCATTAAACAAATATTAAAGACCCCTTTCTCAATGTAAGTTATTTACCACAAATCGTCTAATGTTAACCATTTCTCTAAAAATCTTTCATATTCATCCGTATCATCTTCTCTCCTTCTCCCTTCCTTTCAAATTTCTCTTAAAAAATCTTTCATATGCATCTTTCTCATTCCGATCCTTCATAAACAGCAAACAAATTACAAAACATTATCAACAAAAATGGTAACAGAACGACAACCAGTTAAGAAAAACACAAGAGCCACAAAGGCGGGTGATGATGTCGGTGGAGGTATGTATTTCCATTGATTTTCTTTTAATTTCTTTGCTTAATGGTTTTGATTATAGTTCTGTGGTTTAATAATGGAGACATGCAATTGATCCATGTGGACAGATTGTTTGATTATGGTGGTTTTATTATATGTAATTTTTTTTGTGTATCTTGGAGTTGTCTGATTGTTTGTCAATGTTGTTCGTGTTCTCATTTTGTTTAAGAAACGGTAGAGTCCGACCCGTCGAAACCTTCAACTGCTCGAGGAAGGAAAAAAGTTGTGGCTGGAGTGTCGGGGAAAGGGAAAGGAAAAGGTAAGGCAGTGGAGGATGAAGTCGAGAAAACTGATGTGGCTGACGAGGGTACAGATGAAGAGGCGATAGGTCTGACTAAAGGTAGGAAGAAGAAGGTGACATTCAGTTTAGGGAGTGGCAAAAGTAAAGGCAAGGGAAAGGCAGTGGAGGAACAGAACGAAGCAGATGAAGATGAAGACGATATTGAGACAGATGTAGAGGAAGGGGAGGACGTTGAAATAGGTAAGTTCTCTATTTATCGGGTTGTATTTTTAGTGTTGCTGATATTTTGTCATGATCCTAATACTCTCGTTTTTGTTCCACAAATATAGACGTTGTTGATGCTGCTGTGAAGATGGCGGTAAACGTTGGGAAAAACGCGCTGAAAAAGAAAGCTGTTGCAAAGCTAACGGAGGTAACAAAAGGTAAACCCGTTTTCTAGTGGATTCGTAATTTGTTGACATTTTTTGTGTATTTGTCGACATTGTTTACATTGTTGTTGAACTGGTTACATGTTATATTTGAAAATAATAACAAATACAAATAAAAAGGTAACATATTTAGTAAAGTTATTGACATGGTTCAGAGTAGATGTTTCTAAAAAAAGATGTAACCATTTTTTGTGAAAATGGTGATATTATCTATGTTTTGGCATGGGTTTTCTGTGACCATTTTTAGTGTGAATGTTATGGGACTGAAGTAATTACAAAGTCAGTTATCTTGTTGACATTTTGTACACTAATTTGTTTTAATTTTGCAGATCGTCCACTAGAACCAAAGGCCTTGAAAATGGTTCAGCGGAAGACAGAGGTTGGTGAAGGATAAAAGAAACGAAAGGGAGCTGAATCTTCTATGGTGGTGGCAAAGTGAGTCAGCTTAGCTGTGAATCTTCTATGAGCTGAATCTTCTTGTTTATTTGTAAAGTTTTGTTAATGAAATTGGTATGTAGCTAGTGTTATTTGTAACCAGATTCGGGTTCATTGTTGTGTTGATTAAATGGCCACCAAATAGTATTAAAATGATGACAAAGTGGGTTAAATTTGATGTATTTTTTGTATGTGTCTTGACTTATTGGGGAACCAATTTTGAGTTAATTGTAGTGTAATTTAAAGGGTGACAACATGTGATAAATTTGGTGTCCTTTTGGTATGTGTCTTGCTCTTTTAATGTTCTCATTTTTGTTAAGAAAGTATGTAAGTTATAATATTAACAAAAAAGTTTCAAATGGTGACAAATTTGGAGAAATTTGGTGTATTTTTAAATGTGTCTTAACTTATTGGGTAACCAATTTTGAGTTAACTGTAGTGTGATTTAAAGGGTGTCAAAGTGGGGTAAATTTGTTGACGTTTTGGTATGTGTCTTGCTCTTTTAATGTTCTCATTTTTGTTAAGAGAGTATGTAGGTTACAATATTAACAAAAGTGTTCAAAATGGTGACAAGTTTGGAGAAATTTGGTGTATTTTTGTATGTGTCTTGACTTATTGGGTGTTCAATTTTGAGTTATTTGTAGTGTAATTTAAAGGGTGACAAAGTGGGGTAAATTTGTTGACATTTTGGTATTTGTCTTGCTCTTTTAATGTTCTCATTTTTTTTAAGAGAGTATGTAGGTTACAATATTAACAAAATTGTTCAAAATGGTGAAAAGTTTGGGGAAATTTGGTGTATTTTTGTATGTGTCTTGGCTTATTGGGTAACCAATTTTGAGTTATTTGTAGTGTAATTTAAAGGGTGACAAAGTGGAGTAAATTTGTTGACATTTTGGTATGTGTCTTGCTCTTTTAATGTTCTCATTTTTTTTAAGAAAGTATGTAGGTTACAATATTAACAAAATTGTTCAAAATGGAGACAAATTTGGGGAAATTTGGTGTATTTTTGTATGTGTCTTGACTTATTGGGTGTTCAATTTTGAGTTATTTGTAGTGTAATTTAAAGGGTGACAAAGTAGGGTAAATATGTTGTCATTTTGGTATGCGGCTTGATCTTTTAATGTTCTCATTTTGATTAAGAAAGTATGTAGGTTACAATATTACCAAAATTGTTTAAAATGTGGGACAAAGTTGGGGATATTTGGTGTATTTTTGTATGTGTCATATTAACATATGGTGCTAAAATTATTTGTCGTAGGAAAAAGAAGGAGGTGGATGGCCATGGATCACCGAGACAGTTGTTCAACTTGATTGCTGTGTTAACGGAGTCTCAAAAAAAGGATGTGGAAGACATCGGCTTTGGTGGCCTACTGGAGCTGAAAACACATGCTTTTTATCATCAAATGGTTGATTGGTTGCTTTTTAAATATGATCCTAGCTCCCGGATGTTCCTCTTTAACATGCACGTCCAATTTGTTCTAACGAAGCACGATGTCTACGATGCCTTCATGTTATATTGTACTGACAAAGAAATAGATGCGAAGACCGATCAGGGTTTGGCCAAAATTTGGCGTGAACGTTTCAAGCTATCCAAAAACGATGAGTTGTCATTTGAGAGTGTTAGACATGAGATGTTGAAATTTGCTTGATGGAGGGGCTGATTTCAAAAAGATGTTTGTGGTGTTTGCTATGGGGACATTCTTGGCACCTACTGTGCACAACCGTATCGACTTTCGCTTGGTCAAAGCTATAGAGGATGTTGATGCCATTGCTCAATTAGATTGGTGTTCATTGGTGCTACACTGTCTGAACGCAGTAGTGAATTCGTGGAGGACACACGACACCAAGAACGTCGGTAGTTGTCTGATGTTCCTGCAGCTGATGTACTTCCACCGCTTGACGTGGTGGGGCCTACGAGCGGTTGAAGCAGAGAATGGCTCAGGAAGTAGCAGCATACCCCCATCATCACGGGTTTGGCATTGGTATTATGGAGCTTGAGGCGTATCCGATATCAAGGCATCAGGTAAAAAGGCTTTACCGTAGGCCAACTGAGCACAAACCAGCTTCAAGGAACCCTCCACTGCGATTTGTCCACCTCCCACTGCCAGACGGAGTTCCGACTGATGAGGAATTGCAGGCCTCATTCTATGATGTACGCTAGTCTCTAAACCTTTTCCAAATTTGTTACCATATTGTTTATAGATTTCTCTGTAATGTTTATTAGTTAGGTCAGTATGTGACCATTTATAACCATTTGCTGACATTCTTGAATTTTGTATAGGTCCGCGTCCGCAATTGGATGACAACAAGGAGGAATCTTTATGTGGTTAATGTTATGCACAAAAGCCTGATGCGGGAGTTAGCAGCCCAAGATGAGGGTGGTGTGGAGCTTCAGTCCAGTGAGTTGACAAGTGGAGCTTCAGGCTCGCAATCACAGGGGTCCTTTACGCAGGCGTTGGCCAATCCGGAGTTTGTTGCAGCCTGGAATGCTCTTGGAGAAAAGTTGGATGCCCTGATTGATGTGGAAATGGTGCATCCACCGTCCTTCTCCCTTGGCCTAGATGACATTGGCATTCCAAGTCAGATGGTGACCCAGACTACCACTCGCAGCAGGGGGAAGAAGACAACTGGCCAGAATAAGTAGTGATGTTATGTGCTTGGGCTTGGTTTATTTTGGAGATCATGTATGGCCTCATTTTGGATTTTGTTTATGGCCCGTATTTTGGACATGTTTGGTGGTACGGTTTGTTGGTTTGTAAATGTGGTGACTAGCTTTTATTTTGGACATGTTGGTTTGTTGGTTTATGGCCCGTCTTCTTTGGCCTTGTTTGTAGAACATGTTAAGACATGTTATGTGAAGTTTATGTTGGCATAAATGTGTGTTGTCCTATTATGTTTACAAAGCGTGGTATTACGTTGACAAACTAGATATGATAACATATTTAACAAGAATGACCTCATTAGATATAAGGTCACATATTGATCAGCAATGGCAACATAACTGTTGAAAGTTTAATGTCATAAGAAATACATGAACAAACTAGATTGTCAATTGTTTACAAATTCCTCTATTATGTTGTCAGTTTCTATAGGTCAACATTGGATAAAAACTGCAATACATGCTCACATTTTAGCCATTATGTTACCACATAAAAGATGCTAACAAATTATTTAATGATGGTCACATAATGACCTATATTATGCAATGAAAGTTGAATGTCATAAGAAATACATTTAACACATTAGAATACATATTCTATGAACATATTTTTCTATTATGTTATCAATTTATATAGGGTGACATTTTGGAGAAGAAAGAAGACAGTACTTAGATTGATGGTTGTGTTCTGTGATACAATGGCAAATCAACTTTGGATATAATGGCAAATCAAATTCAACTTTGGATATAATGCCATACATGTTCACATATATAGACATTATATTACCACTTAAAAGGTGCTCACAAATTCTGCAATGATGGTCACGTAATGACCTATATTTAACGATTCATTAAAATACATGTCCATAATTCTTAAACATAATTTCAAAATGACAAATAAGAGACCACATAATTATTAAGCCAAATGATAAGTAGTTGAGCACATGTCTTCAGCTTAGCAAAAAGTGATGTGGTTTTCTAAGCGCGCACATTTGTTGCAGCAGCGGTGGTGCGATGTCACTTGCAAAAGGTCAAAATGTTACCATATCTAAAACGTTCACTGGAACCTCGGAATTGGCGTGTAGGAATCGTCATTCATCGGTCCGTTGTTATTGGATTTCTTCGCTTTCTTCTACTTACCGAGAGACCGTTTCTTCCTTTGGCTCCTACCTTTCGTCGTACATCGGACAGGATCTAGAATTGCACGCCATTCGCTTGTTTGAGTGTTCTGGTCCGCATCCATTACAAGCTTTTGTAGTTGAGAGATTACTTGATGTTGGCCGTAATACGAAGTTCTCAACAATTGCCCTTGCTTCCACAACGTTTTGGCTCTTTGTTATCAGATTGTTGACATTTGTAAGCATTGAACGTCGCCAATTGATGACCTCGTTTGCGGCACTTCGGCGCATGTCTGCTGGGAGTAAACGGTTCCACACCTCAGTCTTTGCAAATTTAGTCCACCGCCTTAGAATGTAAGCGGTCGGGATTTCCTGAACAGAGTGCATGTGGAGGACGCATATGATATGACTGCATATCATGCCCATCACTTGATACTTCCTACAAGTGCAGTCAGTTAGATAGTTCACACAATCATAAGTCATATGATGGGATGATCCCTCATGGCCACCGGTGTGCACCCTATACAATAAAGTAGAGTCTTCAGATTGGACAATAGCTGCCCGGGTACCCATGGCAAGTCCAAACTCTTTCTCAAACACACGAAACAGATGCAGAGTGTAAATCTGTGACGTATGTTGCAAGAGGTTCACTAGGGGGAACACGGAGGTTGGGGTCGCTCTAATACAGTTGATTCTTTGCGCTCCTCCTCTCCTCTCCATCTTCGGACAGTCGTTTCAAATATACCAAAGAATTCGGTAACTGAAGTTGTTTTTGAAGCTTGGAAACCCATTGCATGGTTTGTACTCTCGCTCATTTGGGAAGAAAGAATACCCGCTGAAAAATGCAGATTATTGATTGCGGTGCACCATTTTGTTCATAAGTCAGACAATCTATTGAACCATGGGTGGTTGTTGAGGCCATATTCTCATCATAATTGTTCGCGGATCGCTTCAAATTTAGTTTCATTAAAGCAACCATTTAGGCATTTGTTGAACATATTCTGGAATGGCCTATCATGCTTTAAAGATCCAAAGTGAGAGATGGCATTTTGTTGGATATGCCATTGGCATAGCCTATGTCCTTTTTAGGGTATACCGCTTTCGGAATGAAGACAATGTTAGCATATCGAGGTTAGATGTTTACAACTCCAGAATTGAATTTAATGTATACATAAGTCCTTCATATGGTGACATATTAGAAATTTTACTCAAAGCATTTATCAGTATTATATGTCATCATATATTGGATTATTGTTGACATTTGAAAAAACTAATAACGTCAGTAAAAAATGATAACATATAGTGATATATTAGTGACATACTAGACGTTAAGTTAATAAGTTCATGAATATAATATGACACCATTTGTTGAGATATTGTAACACATTAGTATGATTACTAACATAACATAGCTTGAGTGGTCACATATTAAACAATTAACTGATCATGTGCAAAATTTAACAATTGTAAACAGAAAATACCGCTTCAACAGCATTTGTCATTGCTTTGTCTTGGTCAGTGAAAATGGAGACAGGACGAAGATCGTCACCCATAGCTTCATTAAACACGTTGAACAACCATTGAAATGATTCTTCTTTCTCGTCCGATAGAAAATCACACCCAAACATCACATTGGACCAGTGGTTATTTATACCAACAAACGCACCGAATATAAGATTGTACCTATTGGTGTGGTACGTTGTGTCAAAGATCAGTACATCATGATACAATCGATAGTCCTCCCTCATCATCGAGTCACACCAGAAAAGGTGACATAGTCTCCCTTCGTCATTGAATTGCACACGGAAGAAGAACCCGGATCCTCAGATTGTCTTCTAGTCAAAAGATTAATAAGTGTGGCTGCATCACCGCCCTCAATCGCTTTGATCTTCAACCTATGTACAAAATTAATATGATCCCTCTTCATGAGTCCAACAAATACATCATCTCCGTTGCGGCGCACCTTGTATTGAACAGAGGGCGACAAATGCTTCTGTCATAGCCTTTATAGTCTCCGCCTCCGCATCGCTTATTCTCCTTTCCGATCGGTGATGCTGCTGCAACTGCGTGGGGGTTAAAGCATGGTTGTGTTCTGTGATATGTTGCGGTGCTTCCCACTGCCCATCCTCGTTTACTTGCGACCTTAGGCCAGCTTTGCATTCACATCGAGTGATTGCAGCATTCCTCAGATGGTTAGTAGCAACATGGGGTAAACCATTCTGAACTAGCCTACTACCATTCCCATGTTTTCCTTCACATGAGCATAGAAAGTATCTCTCGACTTCGGGTGTGCCAGGTCCGTTTGCTCTGCGAGAAGTTGCTTTCCTAATGCTGAAACCAACAGCCTATGAGTGTTTCCGATACATCTCGTAGATCTCTTCCCATTTTTCTGTTGTCGTTCCCAATAGTGACTTCGAACAATCAGTACCTGCAGAAGTTAACAGGGTCACATTAGAACAAAAAGTATGGACATTAATAAGATATAAAACAACATGTGCATTTTACATTATCTTACTTGCTATAGTTGACAGGGTGACATTTGTCCTAAAAGTATAGACCTTTGTGAGAAATACAACAACATGTACATATACAACTGAAATAATCTAGTTGACAGGGTGACATTAGAATGGAAAGTGTAAACACTATGTAGATATACAAGAAAATCCAATAATAAGTTGACAAGGTGACATTTGTCCTAAAAGTATAGACCTTTGTGAGAAATACAATAACATGTGCATTTACATGAACTGAAATAATCTAGTTGACAGGGTGACATTAGAACGGAAAGTGTAAATACTAAGTGGATATACAAGTGCCTTGAGATAATATGTTGTACAATATTTAACAGGTCACATAAGCACTAACAATAGAGACATTAATTGATATACAACAACATATGTTTTTTAATGATACGTTGAACTGCAGTGTTGACAGGCTGACATTAGCAGTAAAAGTGTAGACATTAACTACTTTATACAAGAACATGTGCCTTTAGTTAATTAATACTCTATAAAGTAAAGATATTTATATGCTATACGACAATATCTGCCTTTTGATAATTTCTGACTCAAATAGTTGACAAGGTGACATTCACACAAAAGATATACACATTTACACACGAAAACTCATATTCAAACATGTATGCTACAATGAAAGACCTATACACCAATATTCAAGGAAACAATCATCACACTTCATATTCCATGAGAAGAGAGCAAAATATTGTTTTTTTTAACAACATTCAACATAACAGTGTTTAAAAATTGTAAATTTTATTATTGGATTTGCCCTAATAATAATAATAATGATAATAAGCTATAAGTTCTCAACAACATAAACATCCTAATTCTACATACCTTTAATCTTATCCGTCAACCCTTGATGAATTATGACATCATCGTCATCTTCGTCCTTCATTGTACCGTCACTTAGGACTCCATCGATTAGGGCTACATCGATTAGGGCACCATCAAGTATGCATCCGTCGGCCATCTTTTTTTCCGCACAATTTTTTAGATATTAATACTGTAAATTGAGAACAATTTGTAAGATGAATATATGATTGTGGAAAATAGAGAGGAAACAAGTTGGGATTTTGTGACTCATGCAAGGATGAAAGGAAAAGAAGAGCAGCAATGAAACAGAAGCTCATGTGAAAGGAAAGGAGGGCATTAAATGCTTGCATGTTTATTGCAAATAATTGGAATTAAATATATGGGCCAAGTACAATTAGAGATTAAAAAATACCAATTGTACAACCCACTCATAAATGCATGCAGCCTATTGTCGGCACCTTGTTTAGTAGACCCGGTTTTAATATGGGATGTATTTGACCCATCGCAAGCTTGCGACGGGTACTCCATCACAAATGAGAATTTGTGTAAAAAGTTATCACTATTCAACCAAAAGTGATCACTATTAATCGAAAAGTGATTACTTTTTTACTGATTACAAATAAGACCGTCGCATGAGAATTTGTGCAATAGTTATTCTTCAAAATTTAATGTATAGGTGCGTTTGAGTAGCAAACTCGCAATGAATGTAAAATTGTACTCGTAAAATAGTGGAGAAGTGGGAACAGAATTGCAAGGTATAAGTCGGTAGACTCAATAGGACAATAGGTGCGTCTGTGCGTGGTGGGTCTAATCGTCTAAATGACTAGAACAGAATGCACTGCGTTGTCAATACACTGAATGAGCAACAAAGATATGTCACACTTAATGGGGTCAACTGTCATGGTGGACAAAGAATTTTTCTCCTTTTCCGGAAAATGCAAGGGTGTTTATGAGGTTTGACAATTTACCCATAATAATTAAATTTTTGATCCTAAAATTTTAAGAAATAACTTCTTCGTGTTCTAGTTGAATGATATTTTTTTTCATATCGATCATCTTTCCGAGAATTACGATTTGAAAAAAAAATTTGTCGTATTTGGATTCCGTGTCTAGGAGTTTTTGTATGTCAAAGTTTTTTTGACCGAACAAACTTTGAATGACCATATCTCTTGGTTACGAATTCCAAACTCGACAATTTTTTTTCAAGTCGTAGTTCTCGAAAAGATGATCAATTTGAAAAAAAAAATCGTCACTTTCTAAGCACGTAAAAACGAGTTATGGTCTCTTAAAATTTTCCGGATCAAAAACTTGAGTATTTCGGGCAAGATGTCAAACTTCAAGAACACCGCATGCATTTTCCCTCTTTTAAGGAAAAGTTTTTTTTTTTTTTTTTCTCGTCATCAAAACATCCTCTTATATACTCTATGAAGGTTTATTACGGATTCTACTCTCTTTATTCCTACCCCCTCTATTTGTTGAATGAGCTCCATTTCCACTTTGGTTGAGGAGTAAAGTGAATCTACAGGGCTAAATCCAATAAAAAAAAGCGAAAGTATTCATATTTAACTGTAACCAAATAATTAATACGAGAGAGTGAAAATTACTCTTAAAATATTTACTATAAACAAAAAAATCGTTTAGTAAAATCTTCAAACCTTATGATTTTTTTTTTATTCTTGATAAAAGATAAGTGTAATATCAATATACCATATTACAAAGCCAAATACCAAAGTTGGGTGGTGTGAGTGGTAAAGCTCTCAGTACCTACTGATAGAGAGGATTGAGCATCCTCTTAACCCTATCTCTCTTCTAAGAGGACATCGTCTCTATTGTGAGGCATATGTTACATGTCCTCTTTGTAATACCCGGTTATTCTAGGAACCCACAAAGGACCTCGGGTCACGTAAGGGGACCCATGACTACTCGGAAGTGAGGGAACGATCATAACCTAGACCAAGTAAGACCCAAACCAGACCAAGTGAAATTGCCGTGGACCGAGTAGAGTGTCAGTGGACCGAATGAGGTGCCACTCGGTCGAGTAAGTGAGCCACTCGACCGAGTGGAATGCACTCGGTCGAGTGAACCCGTCACTCGGCCGAGTGACACTTGTTCAAGATGCCGTGAACCTTTATTTCGGGATTTCCTTCTTATCCAAACCCAACCCCACTTCTCCCACCTACTTCCTATCACTCTAAACTTTCCCCTTTCTCTCTAAAAACCCTCCTAACCATCCTCCACCATGTCTAAGCTTGGATTAATGGTGAAGCTTTCTCTCTAGTTCCGATCCATCCTTTGTAAGTGATACTCTATCCTCCCTCTTATCCTTTAATTAACCTTAATCTTGAGGGTTAAGGTTATTAGTTAATTAATTAGTAATTAGGGTTAGTAATAAGAAAAATTAATGAATGCTATTAAGAGGTTTTATATCGTATTATAGTTTAGGATGTATTATGATAATTATTATGTGATTTGTTAGGATGAGACGATGTTTATGAGACGGAATCATTTGGATTCGGTATAGCTTATGAAGATGCAAAAAGGTAGGTTAATCCTACTCGATTTTCAATAATATGGTTGTTGCATGATTAGAGTTAATTGAGTAATTAATCTCACATGATTAGTTTAGTTGTATCATAACATGATTAGTCACTAATGGTATCATTAAGAGGGTGATTATGGTAATTGTCATGCATTATGGTACATGGATCGTCAATGTGACTTGATGAGTCGATATTGGTACATATTAAATGTGGTCGA
Source organism: Silene latifolia (assembly GCF_048544455.1). Lineage (NCBI taxonomy): Eukaryota > Viridiplantae > Streptophyta > Magnoliopsida > Caryophyllales > Caryophyllaceae > Silene > Silene latifolia. The sequence continues at coordinate 36,733,985 of NC_133530.1, read as the reverse complement.
CATACTCTTATTGTTCACATTGTGTATTGGGTAGAGTGGTGATGAAATGGTGGTTGTTGAGGAGACGGAAGGCGATTGGGAGATCGTCTTCCGCTTAGGTCGCCCTTTGGAGCTTCCCACTCCAAAGGGGATGTTCACATTAATGGCTTGAGTCTGGAGGGACTCGTGTGGGCGAGACACGACGTCTGGCAGGGGACCCGAGTTACTCTTGGGCCCGGTACCACCGACGTGATCGGAGTACCTTGTGAGAGTAGTGTCGTGGACGTGTTCCTGGCACTAGTGGTTGTTTGGTACGCCTGGGCGTGTCCCGGTACCGGTGTGGTGATTAGAGGACGGTATTACTTCCATGTCTTGGTCATATTGCATATTTGTATATGTATAGTCATATTCATTGTTATTATTGAAACTGACGTTTGTTGTGTCCGTGTAAATGTCACATATTTCCGGGGTGGCCTGTGTCGATCCATATGATATTTCCGATCACATGGGGAGCAGTTGTTTACAGGTTAGCTTTGATAGCATGCGGGAGAGAATGGACGAGGCTTGTTGATTTCCGAGTCAGACATGTTCGATTAGATTAGTTTAGGAGTCATGACTTGTAATCTTTCATTATTCATTTATTTGTTGTAAACCATTAAACATTCTATTTATAAAATTGTTCTTGTATTGTATCTCCGATTTCACTACCTCGGGAAACCGAGATGGTAACGCTCCAATTATCTTGGCCGGATAGTTGGGGGTGTTACACTCTTAGAAAGGGGAAGATGGTTACTTCCTCTACTTTTAGGGGAAAGTAAACATTGGCCCTAGTGCCCACTAATCAACCATTATTTGCTACGTGTCTAATAATTTATTTATTTATAAAGTATGAGATTATTTAAAGTAAGATTAAAAATTGGGGATCCTCTCTATTGTGGTAAAAAAACTAGAGGAGATAAAGGAAGAGGATAATAAAATGAAAACTAAGGTAAATGAAAAAGATATTGAGGTGTCATAAAAATGGAGGGTGAATGAAAAAATAAGAGGAAGGTAACCTCCTCTCTATTGTGGGTGCTCTCATCTCTTAAACAAGTGGTTAAGGGTTCAATTTCTGACTCTTGCGAATGAAAAAGCCTAACTTAGGAGGGGTCAACCCACTAAATTGCCTTCATTACCCTAAAGAAGATTGTCCCAACTGTCGATAGAGAATACTCCTGATCAACAAAAAAAAAAAAAAAAATATTACAAAGCCAAATGTTTCATCACTAGTTCTTGCAATCACATAGTATACAAATTATATTTTGCAACCATTCCTTCTCTTGTCTTGAGATAGCCCAATGATTCCTCCCCAAGATTATTATTTATTTATTTTTTTGTTTTTTTTCCCTAAAGGAAAACTTTTATTAATTAAATCAAATCTTTACAAACATTTTTGATTTTTCACCAGGATGTAAACTCATTCTTACACCATTAAAATTTGTCAATTCTATTAAGTAAAATGACGTCTCGAGAAGAACTAGTAGAATACAAACTAACAAATACCCTAATCATGATACTGCTTTCAGTTGTAGCACCACAACTTCAGGCAGGGCCAGCCTGAGGCCTGTTTAGTGAGTTTTTTTTACAAGGGCCCATGTCTGATAGGAGCTCAATTGCGGAACTAGAAGTACACTACGTAGGCTATAGTTTGAGGCCTTTTGTTAATTAGAATTATTACATGTAGAACTCACAATCAGGAAAGTAGTCTAATTGTAACCATCTTACTAAATTGTAGGTGGTCTTGTGTTCTATCCTTCATGGCTACTTTTCATCATTTTTTAAAGAACTTTACTGGATAACTAAAATGAAGTAATAATATATAGTCGAATTTTCCTATTGTACACATATGTAGATTTTAAGTTTTAACCGTCTTGTAAAGGTCACTCCTTAAATATAAAAAAAGTATTGGAAAATAACATGTGAATTATTTGAACAAAATTTTTAGGGGGCCCTATTGTACAATTTTGCCTAGAGCCTTAAAATGTAGAGGGCCGCCTCATTCCTTTGTATCCATATGGCATACCAACAAGCTAACACACCAGTATTAGCTATTAGTTTCTTCATTCTAATCCACCTCATGTTTCTGATTTGCAATAAAACATCTCTGCATATCACGTTACAACCATCCAATCTCCCTTCACTTTGGAGACCCTTCTCTCATACTCACACTGCTCAAATAGGTGAACACGGTTGTCCATCTGACTCTGACAAATGCAACACTAACCATCTGAACAAACCCCAATTCTGAAGAGCATATCCTTCAGCAACAGAGACTGATTACAAATGAGCCAACCAATAAAAGAATGTTTAAACACAACCAAAGCATTCCAAGTACTCTTGGACCAGTTAACTAAAGATCTCCTAGCATGCTACCACCCATAACATCCTGCAATAGTGAATTTACCATTCCCAACAGTCTAATTGTTATTATCAAACCCTGGTAAATTTTCTTCCAGTGCTAACCCACGTCAAAAGTGATAGCATAATCAGTTCAGGAAACTCCTTTTAAATAAACATGATCGATCCACCTAACACATAATTTGCCAGGTTGGACTGGAATCCGCCACAATACACCAGCTTCCCTATTATTGTTGTGTTCCAAATATGACTCGCCCTGAACCCTAATCCTCCATTTTTAGACAAACATACCTCCCTATTATTTCAGTAGAACCTTCTACAAAAAGTTCCTACATATAACATCTACTCTCTTCATAACTCCGTTAGGTAAAATAATGTAAGCTCAATAACCGATCATAAAAGTAAAAATAAAGATCACTAAAATAGGCATGCCAGCACAAGATAATCTCTTAGCACCTAGGCTTCTAATCCTATGCACGATTTTGTCCACAATAATGGCACATTCCCGTTTCTTAAGTCTTCCCGCTGTAATTAGAACACCAAGGTACCTAAAAGGTAACCAACCTTCCACAAAACTAGAAACTGCTAAAATATCACTACTAAGGACTAGAGGTGGCAATCGGGTGACTCAGGTCAGTTACGGGTCGGGTCGAAGAGGGTCGGGTCATATTGGGTTCGGGTTGCGTCGGGTCGGGTCGGCTATGGTTCATGTCGGGCATCTTCGGGTCGGGTCATCAGCGGGTGATAAGTTGGGTCGGGTCATTATCGGGTCAGATTATAAGCATATATTTTCTCTTATGTATTTAGTTTTAGATGGGTAGTTTTATGTTTAAACAACATGTAGGTGTATTAATTGTAATTTTAAGTGAAAATAATTAAGATTAATGTCAATTTGGTCTTATTTACACCATTATTAAGCTAATTCATTATCGGGTCATCAATCGGGTTGAGTCAATATCGGGTCACGGGCCGGGTCGGTTCAGGTGGGAAAAAATAACGATGTTATTGGTTATCGGGTCGGGTCGTTTCGGTTTCGAGTCACCCAATTTTCGGATTGTATAAGGTTGAGTTTCGGACGGGCCGGGTTCTTTGGATCGGGTAAGCTTTTGCCAGCTCTACTAAGGACCTATTCATGCCATTAAAATAAGCACAAGATATTTAAGCACTCATCTACAACTTAGAAGGAAGGGAGAAAGAAGAAAAAGCCATTAACAAGACCATAATTGGATTTAGGATCTCCTTTACTGAACATTAACAAGTCATCAAAAAACATTAAATGGGTCAACTTCATTTGTTTGCACAAAGGATGATAATGAAACTCCATTTTTTCAGTAGCAATGTAACACCCTCATATATCAAGGTGCCGATCAAGGACCACCCTAGCATATTAAGGTGCTACCATCTCAGTTCCCCGAGGTATAGTATATTAAAAGTGACCATAAAGAAACATAAATTAAGGTTTAAGAATTAAAGTGCGTACAACTGAAACTAAAATCCAAAAGGTTTACAAAACTGTCAAAAGAAAGTGATAAACAACTGTACTGTATCAAAAGTCAGCGAAAACTAGACATGCTAAGCTAAGCTAAGTGATGACTCCAACCCAGTCGTGACCCATGAGTTATCCACTGCATACCTGATCAACATCCCCGAATGGATGACCACAGTTTTGTAAAACAACAACGGGGTCAGTCAATTGATTTACCAAAATAAGGAATGCCATAAAACAAACATCCAAACAATTCATCACACATTCCTCCAACTCCAATAATCTCCAATCATTGACTACACACTAAAGTGTGTAGCCCTACCAGATTACCCATCGCAATAGGTAATCCACACCGCCAGTGGGGACCGCAACCTTACCACCTAAGCCCCGCTCAACTTCAAGAGCGAATAACCCATGTCCATTAATGTGCACATCCCCCTTGTGATGGGAACCACTAGGGGCGAATCAAGGGCGTGAAGCCATTCCCGATGATGACTCCACTCAGCCGAGGACGCACCTCGAGAACCACAAACACATCAAACAACCAAAATCAATCATCCAATATATCACAATCATAATAATAATAATAATCATGCCAATAAATCAACCATCATCATCTTATATCCAATTAATCAAGCAACTAATTAGGGAAAACCCTAAATTATTAGTGAATCTGCAGTCAACAAACAACAACGAAAGCTAGAATTATTCCTCTACGAAGTCACCACCTAGCAATAAACACAACCATACTATATCACAATCATACCAATTAACCTCTTTTCCCAAACTAACAATTCGGGAAAAACCCTGAAGGACAACATACTAATAAACAAGGTACTAGTGACTTACCAACGGAATCGATATAAAGAAGACGAATGAAGACTCAAGTTCAATCAAAAAGCCTTGGAAGTGATTAGGGTGATTAGAGAGGCGATATGCGTTGTTAGGTTTAGTAAAAAGTGATTTATAAACTGATAACACGAAATTTATAATCTCTAATCACCTTAATGAAAACCGCGGAAATAAACCCGTCGACGGGTACTCGGTCGAGGATCTCACTACTCGGCCGAATGCCCCTGGGCAGTAACCTGACCAGAAGACACACGACGACCTACTCGATCGAGTTCCACTTACTCTACCGAGTAACGGAGACTAGAAAACCGTGGTATTACAGTCTTCCCTCCTTAAAACGAACTTCGTCTCCGAAGTTCATACCATACCCAAAACAAAAGCAACACCAACAACTCACAGGTACCAACAACGCCGGCTATGACCAACTAAACAACCCATCTATACCTCACACAAACCAACAACACACCCATACCGACCTCAAACTAACTCAAACCATGCATGCGACCATCTCTTACCCCCCTTAAAAGACAACGGTTACGTCCCCGTAACCAAACATACTTGATAAAAAAGGTGTGGGTAGCGCTCTCTCATAGCCTTCTCCGGTTCCCAAGTGGCTTCTTCTACGTTGTGATTAGACCATATAACCTTAAGCAAGACGGTTTCACCATTCCTTGTCTTGCGTACCTTGCGATCCAAGATCTCCTTAGGAACCTCTATATAAGTTAGAGCCTCATCTAACTCGATATTCTCAACCTCCAGTACATGTGACGGATCACTCACATACTTTCGAAGTTGTGATACATGAAACACATTATGGACCCGATCAAACGATGGTGGTAAAGCTAGCCGATAAACTACTCCACCTATCCGGTCTAAAATCTCATAAGAACCGATGAACTTCTGACTCAACTTTCCCCTCTTGCCAAGCCTCATAACTCCTCGCATAGGTGACACTTTTAAGAGGACCTTGTCACCTACCGCAAACTCAATGTCTTTACGATACAAATCCGCGTAACTCTTTTGTCTATCTTGAGCTGCTTTCATCTTTTGGCGAATCAAGTGTACTTGCTCAATCATGTGTTACACCATCTGCGGTCCTAAGATCACCACTTCAGCACCATCATCCCAACAAACCGGACTCTTACACTTCATGCCATACAACGCTTCAAAAGGTGCCATCCCAATACTAGATTGATAGCTGTTGTTGTATGAAAACTCTATCAAATCCAGCCTATCCTCCCAACTCTCACCAAATTCCATAGCACAAGCTCGTAACATATCCTCTAAAGTCTTGATGGTTCTTTCAGTTTGACCATCTGTCGCAGGATGAAATGATATACTCATCTTTAAGGTAGTTCCCATCAATTCCTGAAACTCTTGCCAAAATCGTGACATAAAACTCGCATCTCGATCCGACACTATATTCCTTGGTACCCCATGTAACCGAACCACATGCTTCTTGTACCCCAAAGCTAGCTGAATCTTACTCCAAGTATCTTTCATTGGAATAAAATGCGTTGACTTCGTTAAACGGTCAACGATAACCCAAATCATATTGTTACCTTGCTGAGTCCTTGGTAACCCAATGATCAAATCCATAGAGACCGACTCCCATTTCCATTCCGGTACCTCAAGTGACTGAATCTTACCTTGTGGTCTCCATTGCTCTCCCTTTACCCTTTGACAAGTTAAACATCTAGCCACAAACTCAGCAACATCTTTCTTCATACCGGGCCACCAAAACGTCTTCTTCAAGTCCTTATAAAGCTTGTCACCACCCGGATATACCGAATCAGGAGTGTAATGAGCCTTCGTCATGATCAACTTATTGAAGTCAACGTCACTAGGTACACACCACCTCCCATCAAAACGAACACTCTCATATGTGTGGATAGAAAACCTCGAAACTGTGCCATTCTCTACCCTTGAATTTCACTCTTGAATCTTTGGATCAAGTTCCTGTTTCCTTTTGATATCACCATAAAGTTCAGGCTTTATTGTCAAATCGCCGATGGCATCACCTTTGCGAATTATATGAATCCATATCCTAATCATCTCATCCTTTAGTTTCATCAAGGACATAGAGGTACATAACGAATGTACACTATTCTTACTCAAAGCATATACCACCACGTTACCCTTCCCCTCATGATAGATGATTTCCACATCATAGTCTCCAATCAGCTCCATCCACTATCTCTAACGCATGTTGAACTCTTTCTGAGTGTAGATGTTGATACTGTCGTTTCGTACCAAAAATAAAATACCTAAGTACAACTAACAGAAGTCAGCGGTAAGTAGGGTCGATCTCCACAGGGAGGCGGTGTACTATCTACTTGTCTATTTATCTGTCTAATGTCACAATGCTGGGGTTTGAAAGGTTTTTACTAGACTAATGAAATTAAGGCAAAAGAGAAATGAGTGCGAGAAATTAACAATAAAGGAAGGGAAATATGCTAGGAGTCGGTCCACCGTGGCAGCTATACTATCGGGAATACTGAGGCGATTAGACTATTGATAAGAAGAGCTATGGTCGTCACCTTTCGGTCCTTAAACCGCCCTAGAGCGTAAATAGCTTAGCTTTCGCCCTCACTACAATACCCTATTGTAATTAAGCAAGCCTTCCCTTCCAATCTTTCGATCCAGGTCGGGGTTAACTAGATTTATTGGTCTCCTGCATGCATTCATTTGACCTGATAACAATTAAATTGCCTAATACAATTCTTATCGCAAGACTAATCTAATAAAGTCAATTAAAACATGTTACCACGGCTTCCCTAATCCTAACATACTACGGAATGTAGCTAGACATGGAATAAAGAAGAACAAGAAATAAAGAAGAAGAAAGAACAATAAACATTAAATTAAAGAGAGAAAAGGGAAGAAAGAATTACTAAAATAATCCGGAATTAAGGAAAAGCAAAGTAACAGTAACCATGTATTAAGTGTCGAGAGAAAGGGAGAAGAGAGAAGAATACAAATGTCGTCCTAACTTTCCTATTTATAAGAAAATAGGATTTATTAACCTAATTGCGGAAAATAAAGCTTAAAAGCCCATCCCGTAGATGAATCCACTCGATCGAGTGATTTAAAACCACTCGATCGAGTAACTCAAGCTTAAACCACTCGATCGAGTAGAAAAAGGGCTCGATCGACCAAACCATAAATTGAATCTACTCGATCGAGTAGAAAAAGGGCTCGATCGACCAAAATTCTACTCGATCGAGTACTTTCCAGCAACAGTTCTCAGCTTTGCGCACTGAACTTCAAACGGCTGCTATTTCTTCGTTACTTGGCCAAACAGGGCAATTCCGGTGGCGTTGGAAAGCTAAGAGGACAAGCTTTCATATACAATTGGAATTACCTGAATATCTGTTGTAGAACTCGAGATATGGCTCTCCAAAGTAGGCACTAGTAATTTGAAGTTCTTCCTTTGCTCGCCTAGCTATCTTTCTTCTTTGCGCATCTCAAAATAGCTACATTCCCGCTCCAAATTCACTCTTCCTCCAAATGCATGCTAAACAGACGGTAAAAGGCTTGATTTCACTACTTTCTGGTTCATTCCTACAAATAAGACAAAACAAACCAAAGTAGCATATTCGGGGCATTTCGTAGCATAAACTACGATAATAGCATAGAAATACGTGCATGAAAAGGCCTAAAAAGACTATATAAAATGCACGTATCAAATCTCCCCAAACCAAACCTTTACTCGTCCTCGAGTAAACTAAATGCAACTAATGGAACGGAAAAGATAACTCAGAGCTAGCTACAAATGCCCACTTAAACCAATTTAATGCAAGCAAACTAACACTTATAGCAAACAGTCAAATGCAAACGAGTTATAGGATGTTCATAAAAGTAGCTGAACCGTCGACCTTGCAAGACCTTTAATAATGGACTCTCACGGGTCACTCTTCTCTCATGAAGCAAAGGGTAAGCATATGAATGTAAGAGAGAAAAAGAAGTATAGTCGCTCACCTAGACTACGACCCACATAAACATGCATGCAACTAATATGATAGACAATTCTAACTACCGTACACACATTCCAACCAAACAAGGTCCTGTCACAGCCGAGGGCTTACAAAAATAAGGTCAAGTGAGGCAATGGGTAAGAAAAGGCAAAACATTTATGGGAATGTGGAGGTATAGGTGATCAAGCTAGTACCTAAACAAACCATATGACAACATCCATCCTTACTCAACTATGAAATTAAGCACATGCCCTTCATTTGGCACAAAACTCACCAAACCAAACTGAACTTACTCCACAAATGATATAAATAAAGCATAGGAGCAGAAACCGTCTCATCAAACAACATCTTTTTTTTTCCTTATAATTTTTTTCATACCTTTTTCTATTTCTTTCGGTTTCTTCTTTTCTTTCTTCACGTTTTTTCTGTTTTTTTTTTCATTTTTTTTTTCACGTTTTTTCTTTCATCAACCTCCTTTTCTTCATATGATACCAACTCCGAATCAACAGAATACGCGCCAAAATTTGATACAATGGAATGTATACCGCAAAAACAATCTAAACTAGCTTGACAAGGCAGGCTAAATTTGGAATGTAGCTAAAGGGTCAACAGGCATATTTGGCTAATGTGGAGTTTATGGGTAAAAATGAAAGGAAAGGGAAATTGTAAGCACCTCCCTGCATGTGACACCAACCACTAACCCGAATGTATGAAGGCAAAAAGCAATTGAATTTCATATATGTGCAAATTGATGAACATGCTATGCAAGGAGTAACTACTCACAATCCTACATGAAACCGGTCACAAATGACACCAGTTTATACGGCTCTAATTCCTTAGAATTTATAAGTAGCTTGCCAAAATTTCAGGTCAAGTCTATATGTTCAGCTAAATTAAACATTAACTCGTAGATATGCAAAAGACAAAGCTAAAAGATAACAGTTTATTGCAAGGCTTAAGCAAAAAGACAGTTGCAGTGCAATTTCATCATTGAAATCTACCGTTCCGACTCAACCTATATGCTAAAATAAACGTGAAAATTTTGAATTTTAACAATTTTTCAATTTTTATAAGATTTTTTTGAATTTGTATAAAAATAAATAACAATGCATATAGAAATTAAATGTGATAACAGAAATGCAATAAAAACAACATGCAGACACAGATATGGATGCATAACCTCCCCAAACCAAACCGTAAAATGCCCTCATTGTACCAAAACATGGAAAGGAAATGCAAACTAAAGGAGAAAGAGAGTAAATGCGGAAAACTCACAAAATGCGCTAAGAGGGGAACCTCCCCAAACCGACCATGAAATGGGAGGTTGCTAAGGCCTGGAAAACCGTCTCAGGAAGCTAATCCAAGTCAACAATACTCGGTCAAGAGGAATAGTGTCTGATCGAGTAGAATGGGCGCTCAAAACTGCTCGATCGAATGGAATTTAGGTCGATCGAGTGGTTTCTCATCCTGCAGGTGGTCGATCGAGTAGATTAATCACTCGATCGAGTGAATTCATCAGCGAAAGTGCTCGATCGAGTAGAATGACTACTCGATCGAGTGATCCTCGGTGTAATTCCTGCAAAACGCAATAAAAACAGCCCGCAACTAAGAAAAACAAGCTTAACTGAGACCGTCTATGGTATAAAAACCATTTATTACAACTTAAATGAAATAAAATGCAGAATAAAATCGCCGGGTTGCCTCCCGAGTAGCGCTAGCTTCAGTCAGGTCCCAGCTCGACCTTCTTTTCTTCGAGTTCTCTAATTAGTCGCAATCAAAACAGCTCAAAGCGCGCAGCATTAAATCATAAACCTGCGCATGTGCTACAAAAAAGCATAAGTAGCACCAAAGTGGAATAGCAGAATAGGAAATTAAAATATAAAACCGTTTAAGTCTAACAAATTTCCTATGCGAGCTCCTAAATTTATCCACAAAATAAAGGAGCGCGGGAGCAATCGTCAATATATTAGGGTCCCGATTCAGATTAGCAATTTTGACATGACAAGTATGGTGAAAGGCAGTTAAGTTATACGTCCACATGGGAGGGGGTATAGCATTAAAAGAATTAGCACGAGTCAAATGAGGTAGCTTACTTTGAAAATCAACAATAATAAAATTACCGCTAATTACCTCAGGTAGGTTGCTCTCAATGGAGTCATCGACAAAAGAGTGTAATACCTCATCCGTGCGAGGAGCAAATACCGACTCAGCTATCCTTCCGTCGCCCTCAGTGGAATTCGCCCCGTAAATCTCAGCCTCAAGCGCATCCAACTCGGCTTTGAATAAGGGAGACTCACCGTATCCATTGTCATCGTCAAAATCGTCATCTAAATCAAACCCACATGGCGAATCATAGCTCCCAATGGCCAACTCAGTCGATCGAGCAGGATAATCACTCGATCGACCAACTTCCTCCTGAATTCCACTCGATCGAGTGGAAATATCACTCGATCGAGCACTTTCTCCTGGCAAATCACTCGATCGACCTATATTAGTCACTCGATCGAGTGATTCCTCCCGTCTGGCTGAAATCTTCGCGTGAGGCATTGAAATAAGATAGAAACTCGTCATCCGAGTCATAGAGGTCATCCTCGGATTGGGTAACATGGTTTCCTCGGGGAAAGACCGCTCTCGGCAAGAAGGTATACCTCTTCTTCTTGCATCTCACCGCTAACCGAGCAATGTCGGTTTGAGCTTAAGGAATCGAGCGTCCATATTTTTATTGCTCTCTTGCATTTGTGATACAAGCGTTCCCATTAAATATGTCACTCCGCGATCTCTTCTATCTCCATCTCACCGCTAGGGCCGAGCAACTACAGACTCGAGCTCATCAACTCGCGAGACATATTCTTGCGCTTGGAATGCAAGTGTCTCCATCAAGGATTTCAGCTCCGCAATCTCTTCTTCTTGTATATCAAGAGGATCTTGTTGCGGTGGCCATTGGTAGGGTGGATGTGGCGGCACAACTACAACTGCTTGACTAGCTCGACTACGCTGCTTGAACGCGTAAACTTCATCATTCTCTGCCAAACAAAAAACTGCATCATGCCCAGCAGCACCACATCTCCCACAGTAAATCACCTGCTGTTCTATATAATGGGGCATAGGTGATGGGTCAAAGGTACTCAAGCCTTCCCTTTGACGATCTTTCATCTAGAACTGTCTAGGTAGAACCTGTAAGGCCTATCAAAACAGCACTAAGAAAAAGATTAGAACGGCCTCAAGGGATAAATCCCTTGAGGCTAAAAACAGATAAAATGAAACAAATAAATAAATAGATTGCCTCCCCGGCAACGGCGCCAAAATTTGATACTGTCGTTTCGTACCAAAAATAAAATACCTAAGTACAACTAACAGAAGTCAGCGGTAAGTAGGGTCGATCTCCACAGGGAGGCGGTGTACTATCTACTTGTCTATTTATCTGTCTAATGTCACAATGCTGGGGTTTGAAAGGTTTTTACTAGACTAATGAAATTAAGGCAAAAGAGAAATGAGTGCGAGAAATTAACAATAAAGGAAGGGAAATATGCTAGGAGTCGGTCCACCGTGGCAGCTATACTATCGGGAATACTGAGGCGATTAGACTATTGATAAGAAGAGCTATGGTCGTCACCTTTCGGTCCTTAAACCGCCCTAGAGCGTAAATAGCTTAGCTTTCGCCCTCACTACAATACCCTATTGTAATTAAGCAAGCCTTCCCTTCCAATCTTTCGATCCAGGTCGGGGTTAACTAGATTTATTGGTCTCCTGCATGCATTCATTCGACCTGATAACAATTAAATTGCCTAATACAATTCTTATCGCAAGACTAATCTAATCAAGTCAATTAAAACATGTTACCACGGCTTCCCTAATCCTAACATACTACGGAATTTAGCTAGACATGGAATAAAGAAGAACAAGAAATAAAGAAGAAGAAAGAACAATAAACATTAAATTAAAGAGAGAAAAGGGAAGAAAGAATTACTAAAATAATCCGGAATTAAAGAAAAGCAAAGTAACAGTAACCATGTATTAAGTGTCGAAAGAAAGAGAGAAGAGAGAAGAATACAAATATCGTCCTAACTTTCCTATTTATAAGAAAATAGGATTTATTAACCTAATTGCGGAAAATAAAGCTTAAAAGCCCATCCCGTAGATGAATCCACTCGATCGAGTGATTTAAAACCACTCGATCGAGTAACTCAAGCTTAAACCACTCGATCGAGTAGAAAAAGGGCTCGATCGACCAAACCATAAATTGAATCTACTCGATCGAGTAGAAAAAGGGCTCGATCGACCAAAATTCTACTCGATCGAGTACTTTCCAGCAACAGTTCTCAGCTTTGCGCACTGAACTTCAAAGGGCTGCCATTTCTTCGTTACTTGGCCAAACAGAGCAATTCCGGTGGCGTTGGAAAGCTAAGAGGACAAGCTTTCATATACAATTAGAATCACCTGAATATCTGTTGTAGAACTCGAGATATGGCTCTCCAAAGTAGGCACTAGCAATTTGAAGTTCTTCCTTTGCTCGCCTAGCTATCTTTCTTCTTTGCGCATCTCAAAATAGCTACATTCCCGCTCCAAATTCACTCTTCCTCCAAATGCATGCTAAACAGACGGTAAAAGGCTTGATTTCACTACTTTCTGGTTCATTCCTGCAAATAAGACAAAACAAACCAAAGTAGCATATTCGGGGCATTTCGTAGCATAAACTACGATAATAGCATAGAAATACGTGCATGAAAAAGGCCTAAAAAGACTATATAAAATGCACGTATCAGATGTACTTCAAACTCTTATGATCTGAAAACACCTTAAAGGTCGCCCCATAGAGATAGTGCCTCCAAATCTTTAGAGCAAATACCATTGCACCCAGTTCCAAATCATGAGTAAGATAATTCTCCTCATACGGCTTCATCTGCCTCGAAGCATAGGCGATAACCTTTCCATTCTGCATCAAAACACAACCCAGCCCATTCTTTGAAGCATCGGTATATGAAGCATCGATATATACCTCAAAGTTCTCGCTTCCCTTAGGTAGAGCTAGAACGGGAGCTGTGGTCAAACGCTCCTTCAATGTTTGGAACGCCGTTTCACAACTCTCATCCCAACGAAATCTGGTCTCTTTCCTCATCAAAGTTGTCATAGGTCTAGCGATCTTAGAGAAGTCTTTTACAAACCTCATGTAGTAGCCATCTAAACCTAAGAAACTCCGTATCTCAGCAACATTCTTCGGTGCTTCTCAGTTTAACACTGCCTCAATCTTACTAGGATCCACCGATATACCATCATTCGAGATCACATGGCCCAGAAAAGCCACCTTCTCTAACTAGAACTCACACTTAGATAACTTAGCATACAACATATTATCTCACAAGGTCTGCAGTACTAACCTCAGGTGCTCCTCGTGCTCCTCCTTAGTCTTAGAGTAGACCAAGATGTCATCAATGAAGACGACCACAAACTTATCCAAGAACGGGCTGAAGATCCGATTTATAAGATCCATGAATACTGCTAGTTCATTAATCAGGCCAAAAGGCATTACTACATACTCATAGTGACCATAACGTGATCGGAAAGCTATCTTTGGAATATCCTCATCTGTTATCCTCAACTGGTGATAACCCGACCTCAAATCGATCTTAGTAAACACTCATGCGCCACTCAGCTGATCGAAAAGATCATCAATCCTTGGCAAAGGATACCTGTTCTTCACGATAACATGGTTTAACTCCCTGTAGTTGATGCATAGCCTTATAATCCCGTCTTTATTTTTCACAAAAAAAACTGGTGCACCCCAAGGTGATACACTAGGTCGAATGTACCCCTTATCCAAAAGCTCATTCAACTGCTTTTTCAACTCCTCAAACTCCTTAGGTCCCATGCGGTATGGAGCCTTAGAGATAGGTCCCGTCCCTGGTTTAAGCTCAACACTAAAGTCAATGTCCCTCTTAGGAGGTAAACCTGGTATCTCGTCCGGAAAAACATCCCCGAACTCGCTAACCACTGGTATATCTGTTGCTGACAGCTCTTCCATCCGAGTATCCCACACATGACAAAGGATCAAAGGACACTTCTTTCTCAAACATGACTTTAAAGTAATCACCGCGATCAACTTCATCTTGGGCTTTACAACAAACCCCCTATATGACACTTTTGTTCCCTTAGGCCCCTTTAAAGACACTCTCTTCTGCCGACAATCTATCTTAGCATCGTACTTACCCAACCAATCCATCCCGACTATGACCTCAAACTCCTCCAAAGGAAACTCTAACAGATTGACTGACAAGTTTACTTGCCCAACCATCATAGACACCCCTTTATATAACTTTGTACAAGACACGGAGTCCTCCGAAGGTATAAACACGTTATCTTTTACCAACTCATACTCTCCCAAATTCATAGCTAAGGCATGAATCCTAGATATAAACGAATGGGTTGCCCCTGAATCAAACAAAACAAAAGAGGGCGTGTTATTAACCATAAAAGTACCAGTAACCACATAAGCATCATCCTTAGCTTCCTGCTTGCCCATCATAAAAAGTTTACCGCTGTTCTTTTGACCTCCACCCTGAACCGTAGTCGCTGAAGTGGTAGGCTTAGCCGCCGAGTTCTGAGTCACACTGTTGTTCGGACGCTGATAAGACCGTCCATTATTACGGTTGTAGCCGCCATTGTTGTTGCTTTAGCCTCCCTGATTACCCCACGATCCAGCTGGCCTATTACTAGCCAAACTCTGACTTGAAGCTTGCAAAAAGTTTCCTTGGTATGACCTTGGAAAACCTCTTCCTTCTCTTGCAGCGCTCGTACACTCAAACCTTTTGTGACTCGTCCCACCGCCGTTGAAACATTGAAGATTGGAGTTCACACTAGTACTCTGACCGCCTGTTCCCCAAGCTTGAGATCCCCCGACATAGCTAGCTCCTCCCGAAAAAGTCCTGACCTGATTATGTTTGCTCCTCTTATGGTTTGACTGGTTGCCACCCTCACTCTCAGCCTTTATCTTTTCTACACCCTTTTCTTTGGCCTCCTTGGCCATGTCCACTAGCCTCTCAGCGTGCCCCGCCCTTGCATAGACTTCTTTCAGATCATTGACTACCCAAGCTGGTAGCCTTTTCATGATCTACACTGCTAACCCTTTCTCAAAACGAAGAGACAAACTCCGTTGACTCAGTTGCATGTCCTCCGTATATCGTGACAGCTTGATAAACATGTGGTAGTACTCCGTGACGGTCATATTATCAGCCATAGAAAAGGAATCAAACTCAGCTCTCAACTTATGGCGAATATGCTCCGGAACAAAGTGATCTCTCATAGCTCTCTTGACTCCTGCCCATGGGATTGCAGGTTGGCCCAGATTCCTTTAGTATGCACGAGCCCCTTCCCTTTCATTCTGCCACCAAACCCCAACCTCATCCCTTAGGTAGAACGGAACCTGTTCTACCATCATATCCTACGAACACTTAATTACCTCTAGCACACTCTCCCTCTCCCGGTGCTAATTGTCAGGCAGCTTTGGCTCACCAGTGCCCTCATAAGTAGTGGGATTGAAGCGAGAAATGATGGTGCTCAGCCGGGATGCATCAACCGGTTTCCCTTCCCCTTTTCCCATATTCTTGAGTGCCTCCATGAGCACTTCTTGCTGCTCAATCATTCTGCAACCTTCTCAAGAGTCATATCAGTTGCCTGAATATACACAGCTGATCTCTTTGGCGGCATTTTGAGTTGATATAATCAAGATAAATGTAAGCACACAACCTACAGCTCAAAATAAACAACACGTCCGCCAAAGAGGTATTCGGTCGAGTACTTGGGGGTACTCGGTCGAGTATGGACTACTTGGATGAGTACTTACACTACTCAGCCGAGTATCCAACTCCAATAGCTGACCTCAGATAACACATAAAGCATACTCGGTCTAGTACGCCCCACTCGGTCGAGTGCCCCACTTATTCGACCGAGTGGTCATAACCAGTAGCTACTGTCCAAAACTCACATACCCACACTTGGTCGAGTGCGTGGTTACTCGACCGAGTATCCCCTACACAGTCGAGTACCCGCCCTGCTCGGTCGAATCATGCCAAACGATCTGCCCTTCGACTTTAACAAGACATATATTTATTCATATACCATTCTTAAACATGTTACTATCAATCAAAAGCCAAGTAATAACACTCAAACATGCTTCATATCATCCACCATTCTCTATATCCATGCAATCATATACTTTCAGTCCATCCAACATTCTCACAAGGAACATATAAAATGCATGTAATGATTTCCCAAGACACCCCGTAGTGACAGGCTCAAAGTTGTAAGGGCCAAATTGCAGCTTTAGGTCGTCTCCCAAGCCTTTGCGGTAGCTCCAAACAACTCCTACCCGGGTTTATTTTAATTAGACACCCTATGTTCATTTGTTCATTGGTTTTAGGTTCCAAAATCGTCGCTCTGATACCACTTTGTAACACCCCCATATACCAAGGTGCCTTACCAATGACCACCCTAGCATATCAAGGTGCTACCATCTCGGCTCTCCGAGGTATAGTATATCAAAAGTGACCATAAAGAAACATAAATTAAGGTTTAAGAATTAAAGTGCGTACAACTGAAAACAAAATCCAAAAGGTCTACAAAACTGTCAAAAGAAAGTGATAAACAACTGTATCAAAAGTCAGCGGAAACTAGACATGCTAAGCTAAGCTAAGTGATGACTCCATCCCAGCCGTGACCCACGAGCTATCCACTGCATACCTGCTCACCATCCCCGAATGGATCACCACAGTTTTCTAAAATAACGGGGTTAGTCAACCGATTAACCAAAATAAGGAATGCCATAAAACAATCATCCAAACAATTCATCACACATTCGTCCAACTCCAATAACCTCCAATCATTGACTACATACTAAAGTGTGTAGCCCTGCCAGATTACCCATTGCAACAGGTAATCCACACTGCCATTGGGGACCGTAGCCTTACCACCTAAGCCCATCTCAACTTCAATAGCAAATAACCCATGTCCATTAATGTGCACATCCCCCTTGTCATGGGAAGTACAAGGGGCAAATCAAGGGTGTGAAGCCATTCTAGATGATGACTCCAGTAAGCCGAGGACGCACCTTGAGAACCACAAGAACATCAAACGACCAAGACCAATAATCCAATATATCACAATCATAATAATAATAGTAATCATGCCAATAAATCAACCATCATCATCTTATATACAATTAATCAGGCAACAGAGTAGGGAAAACCCTACCTTATTAGTGAATCTGCAATCAACAAACAACAGCGGAAGCTAGAATTGTTCCTCTACGAATTCGCCACCTAGCAATAAACACAACCATACTATATCATAATCATACCAATTAACCCCTTTTCCCAAACTAACAATTAGGGCAAAACCCTAAAGGACAACATACTAATAAACAAGGTACTAGTGACTTACCAACGAAATCGATATAAAGAAGATGGATGAAGACTCAAGATCAATCAAAAATCTTTGGAAGTGATTAGGGTGATTATAGAGGTGATTGACGTCGTTAGGTTTTGTAAAAAGTGATTTGTAAACTGATAAAACGAAATTTATAATCTCTAATCACCTTTGTCAAAACCGCGGAAATAAACCCGTTAGACCAGGTACTTGGTCGAGTACCCGGGGTATTCGGCCGAGTACGACCTACTCGGCCGAGCGCCCCTGGGCATTAACTTGACTAGAAGACACACGACGACCTACTCGGTCGAGTTCCACTTGCTCTACCGAGTAACGGAGACCAGAAAATCGTGGTATTACAAGAACGCTCCAAGATCTTACTTAGATATTCCATACACAATGTAAAAATTAGAGGTGACACTGTATCATCCTGCCTAAGGCCTATTTTCCTTAAAAAAAACCAAATACGTCTCCATTTAATGAAATAGAAAAGGAAACAATAGTAACACACAGTAAGATCATCTTCTTCATTTGCTGGGGGGATTAAAAGCCACCAAAAATCTTCTCAATAAATTGTCAGCTCACTGAGTCAGAGACTTTCATAATAAGATCAATTTTAAAGTACCCCTAGAAGAACAACTCCATTCATACATTCTGACTAGATCTTGGCATATAAGGATGTTTTTAATGATACTTCTTCCTTTAACAAACCTTCCCCGATTCAAGCTTATTGAGGCAGAAAGAATAAGAGTCAGCCTAGCACTTATCAATTTGAGATGTATTTATAAAGGCCATTGTAATAGGCTATTGGCTTAAACCGAGTGACATTACCAGACATCTCACACTTAGGCACTAATGTTAGAATTGTAGTGTTAAGCTGCCCGAGCATCTTCCACTTACGAAAAAAGAATCCATAACAGTCTCACAAATATCATCACCAATAATTCCCATGCATCTTAATTATTAAATATTAGGGAAATAAATGGAAGCTGTAGGATGCTAGAGCTCAACAACATTCAGTGTTTCTTCTTTTGGCATAAAAAACTCCATAACTAATATCAAGGAGGTTCAGTTAAGATAGGGAGTTCCCTCTAGGGTTTTTTCCTTGGGAGGGTTTGAGGGTCCCTAGGCGGTTTCTAGGTTTTTTTCTCACACAATTATCAAAATTTTCACAAAAAAATCTCCAAAAATTTCAGAATTTCACACAAAAACACAAACTAATTCACAAATTTTTCTAAATCCACGTTTCTTTGATTCTTGGTTCTGCAGCGTTTGTTTCTTTGATCTCTTTTTTTCGAAAGTAAGGGGTGGATTTTCTTTGTGCCCTAATTTGCTTGTTGGCTTTCTGATGGAGAGCTCTAATTCCACTGCACAATTGCAAATCCGGCGGAATGAGGAGGAGGATGATGGTGAACATACCAGACTGGAACATGATGTGGAGTTAGAATGGGTTGCCGGGGATGGGGATGAGACTGATGTATCCAATCTGTGTGTGGTGGGTCGGTTTTGGACGGAACGTCATGTTAACCTTAAAGCTCTGATTGACACCATGGTGGCGGCCTGGAAGACCAAAGGAGTGGTAGGCGAGGTCGTGGATAAGCAGAAGAAAATTATTACCTTCAAATTTGATGACGGGGAGGACAAGGCTCGTATTTGGAGGAGCAACCATGGCATTTCGAAAGACATATCTTAGTGTTGGCAGAGTTAAGTGGTGAGGCCATTCCCACTGAGGTACTTCTTTATTTTTCCCCTATATGGGTTCGTGTTTACGATCTTCCAATTATGGGCAGGCAAAATCTAGAGAATGCGTGCAATATAGGGAATGCTATTGGCATGTATGTGATGGTCGATAATTCTGTCAATCCTATGATTAATAGATCCATGCTGCTTAGGGTTATCATTGATGTTAGGAAAGCCCTCGTTGACTCTATTCATATGAAGCTTAAAGGTGGAAAAAAATGGCGTGTTCGACTTTCCTATGAAAGGTTGCCCTTATTTTGTTATATTTGTGGGAGGGTGGGGCATGGCGAGAAGGATTGTGGGGATCGTAGGGGTCCTATAGGAGAAGGCAGACAATATGGTGACTGGATGAAAGCATCCCCGTGGAGGGTTGCCCAGGGAGGGGAGGGATACAAGGACAAGAGCGGGTCATGTGCTAAAAAACTCTTTGATGACAAGGAAAAATAAGTGGAGGTGGAGGAGAGGGAGCTTAGTAGAATGGTGGAAAGGCTGAGGGGTGTCTCCTTGACGCGAGAACATGGGCACGAGAAGGAGATAGTGGTGGTTATGTCGTCTGAGGGTCGGGGGGATATGGTGGCTAGAGGAGTTGAATCTTTGGCTATGCAGGTTAATAAAGAGGATAACAACATAACAAACAGGGAGGTGAGAAGGAAGTTTATTAAAGTAAAGTGGACCAGTGTTAGTGATGGCGGGATGGTGAGTTAGGGGAAAGGGTGTGGTGATGGGGGCGTGATGGTTAACATGGGAAAAAGGAAGAAAGGGATAGGGGAGGATGGCCTAGGGAGTGGTGTTACTGAAGGTGGGGTGAAGAAAGTTCGAATGTTGAATGATGGTGACATCTCTTTATATGAAGTAGCGGAGGTTGACGAGGTTCAACCCCGCGAACAACAATGAAAATCTTAAGTTGGAACTGTCAAGGGTTGGGCAATCCCTTGACAGTTGGTACCCTCCGCGATTGGTGTTGGAGGGAAAGCCCGAACATTGTCTTCGTTATGGAGACAATGATTAGTGCGAGGGATTTAGAGAAAGTTCGTAATAAATGTGGTTTTACGTCGGGTCTTTGCTTTAGTAGTAGTGGTAGATCGGGTGGTATGGGGTTATGGTGGAAGGACATTAATGTCCATCTTGTGTCCTATGACAAGCATCAGGTAGCTGTCAATGTGGTGGGTGAGGGGGCAGAAGTGTTATGGAAGGCGACGGGGGTGTATGGATGGCCAGAGCAAGCAAACAAACACAAAACATGGGAGATGATGAGAGCTCTTTGTCAAAACAACAGTAATGTTCCTTATATTCTCTTTGGAAATTTTAATAAGATTCTATGTGAGGATGAAAAGGAGGGTGGTGCGGTCAGGCGTGAGAGGCAAATGGACGATTTTCGAACAGCTTTGGATGATTGTGGGCTTATTGACCTTGGGTTTAAAGGTAACAAATTTACGTGGCAGCGGGGTTTGGGGGACGGGACTTTTGTTCGATAACGGTTGGATCGTGCAGTAGCTACGGTTGAGTGGAATAGTGTTTTTCCTAATGTGGAAGTCCGTAATTTTCCTATTATTTCCTCTGATCATTGTGCCATTCTCATTCACGAGGTGGAAGCGGGTCTAGGGCATAGGGGCAGTAGGGGGTTTAGGTTTGAACCTTTTTGGATGGCTGAACCAGAATGTGGAGAAATTGTTAAGGAAGCTTGGGATGAAATTGCGGGGTGGAATGTGGTCGATAAGGTTGAGATGTGCTCACGGAAACTGAAGAGATGGGCAAGACAAAAATTTGGCTGCCTGAAACGGAGGATACGCGAGCTGGAGGAGGAATTGGAGAGGTGGCAACGAAGGGCTCCTTCTGCGGACATGCTAGTTCGTTGTCATACCATTGTTGAGGAATTAGAGGAGTGTCGTATGCAAGAAGAAACGTACTGGTATTCTAGGGCCCGACGGTGTGAGTTACGGGATGGTGATAAAAACACAAAGTATTTTCATTATAAAGCTACGCAAAGGAGAAAGAAGAACTTGATTCGCGGGCTCGAGGATGACGCAGGCAATTGGCAGACCGAAGAGGATAAAATCTCGGATATCATTGGGTCATATTTCAATAATCTGTTCAGGTCGGATAACCCTACTGGATTTGATGATACTCTATCGTGTATCCATAATATTGTTACTCTCGAGATGAATGACATTCTGGATGGCCCTCTAAGCGATGAAGAAATCAGGTGCGCACTATTTAATATGCATCCGAATAAAGCCCCGGGGCCGGATGGTTTACACGCTCTTTTCTACCAAAAGTACTGGAATGTTGTGGGTCCGAACATCTACCGTTTTGTACGTGACTGGTGGGAGGGGGGAGGCGATATGGGAGCTCTTAATAAGACCTTGGTCGTGCTAATTCCGAAATGCAATAGCCCGAAGAAAATGACGGAGTTTAGACCTATTAGTTTATGTAATGTGATTTATAAAATTATTTCGAAGACACTTGCTAATAGGCTTAAACGCTTTTTAAATGATATTATTTCGGAGAATCAAAGTGCCTTTATTCCCAGGAGATTTATCACGGATAATGCTCTTATTGTGTTTGAAATTTTCCATGCTATGAAGAGAGGAGGGGAAGGAAGACATGGGAATATTGCATTGAAACTAGATATGAGCAAGGCCTACAACCGTGTTGAGTGGTGTTTCTTAGGAGAAGTGATGGGTCAAATGGGGTTCTCGGAGGGATGGAGGACGCGGTTTATGAGGTGTGTGTCCACAGTGACGCAATCTTTTATAATTAATAGTCAGCCAACTGGTTGTGTTCGACCGAGCAGAGGTTTGCGGCAGGACGATCCTATTTCACCATATCTTTTTCTTCTCTGTGCGGATGTCTTTTCTTGTTTGCTACGGAAGGCTTCGGAGACAGGTCAAATACATGGAATGAGCATTTGTCGAGGTGCGCCTAGAATTTCACATCTTTTCTTTGCTGATGATAGTATTCTTTTTGCTCGAGCCAATAGAGACGAATGCTCGGTTATTGCTAACATTATAGCACGTATGAGAGAGCATCAGGGCAGAAAATTAATTATGATAAATTGGAAATTGTCTTTAGCAAAAGGGTCAGAAGTCAGCAGAGGAACGATATTAAGAGTAGGCTGGGAATGCGCGAGGTTGATAGACATGGGAAGTATCTGGGATTGCCCACTATTATTGGGAAATAAAAAAAGATGGTTTTCGTGAACCTGAAGGAGAGAATACGGAAGAAAGTAAGAGGATGGAAGGAGCGTTTGCTTTCCAAATCCGGGAAGGAGGTTCTTATTAAAGCTGTAGCGCAGGCGATCCCAACATATATGATGAGCTTGTTTGCGATTCCTGATGGTATTATTGATGAGTTGCATATGATTATGGCTCGTTTTTGGTGGGGGTCAACGGATACTCAACGGAGAATGCACTGGATGAGATGGGATCAGTTGTGTCAGCCGAAAGCGTTAGGGGGTATGAGTTTCAGCGATTTACGGGTTTTTAATCAAGCACTCTTGGCTAAGCAAGTATGGAGGTTAATGATGGCTCCTCAGTCTTTGGCTAGTCGAGTTCTCAAAGCTCACTATTTCAAAAATGACTCGATTCTTGAGGCACGAAGGGGATATGATCCGAGCTTTACATGGCGGAGTTTATGGGGGGCTAAGTCTCTGTTGATGGAGGGTTTGAGATGATGGGTGGGGAACGGGTATAATGTTAGCTTGTGGGATGATGCGTGGCTGCATGGGGAGGGCGCAGGGAGGATTCCTACCTTTAATCTTGAAGCCGACCCATCCTTGAAGGTGGCGAGTATTATCGACCAGACACAGGGGTGCTGGGATATTGATGCAGCGAGGGCCATACTGGTTGAGGCTGATGTGGAAAGGTTGTTGGAAATTCCCATAAGCAAAAGACTTCCCCCGGATGAGCTCTATTGGTGGCCAACAAAAGAAGGATGTTACACTGTCAAGTCGGGCTATTGGCTTGGACGATGGGGTAGTGTGATGGCTGCTTGTTTTGGAGATGATGAGGATAGCCATGCTCTTTAGCGTCTTATCTGGTCCATGAATGTCCCTCCAAAATTGGCTCACTTTATTTGGCGTGCTTGTGCGGACACACTTGCAGTGCGTAAGAATCTCTTGAATCGACATTGTAGCCCGAACCAACATGTAATTTCTGTGAGGGTGAGGAAAGCATTAACCATGCTATCTTCATGTGTGATTGAGCAAAGTGTATATGGGAGGATAGTGGATGTTGGAGTGTTTTCGAAGCCACAACGGGTATGTCGGGTAGGGATCGCTTTGGGTGGGTGTTAAAGAATCTTGAGGAGAATGATAGGGGCAGGTTCCTTGAAATAGCGTGGACAATTTGGACTATTTGTAATCAACGAATATTTGATGAGTCTCCTCCGTCGCCTGAGCTTGTCATCACGAGAATGATTAAGATGGTGGCTGAGTATCGCACCTACGCCAAGCGGGTTCTTGACGTTCCAGTGAGGGGTTTGGGCAGTCACGAAAGCCATTGGACTCCGCCTTTGGGTAGGTTTATCAAAATAAATACAGACGCCTATGTACCAGGGGATGGAGTGATTGGTTTAGGGGCGGTGGCGCGCGATGAAGCTGGGAACATTATGTGGATTGGGAGCAGAAGGGTAAGGGCGAGGTGGGATGTGGGTGTGGCGGAGGCTCAAGCTGCCATTTTCGGGTTGGAAATGGCCCAATAAAGGGAGGTGGTTGCGATAATGCTTGAGAGTGATGCTCTGTCTTTGATCAATGCTGTGAGGAGCGGTGTGTCTACCCGAACTACGGTGGGTATTTGTGTCGATGATATCAATTATCTCCGTCATCTTTTTCCTAGTAATTGTGTGTCTCATGTCAAGAGGGGTGGGAATGCGGTAGCTCATTTAGTTGCGAGATTGTGTGAGACGGTGGGTGATACTATTGTAATGAACTCGGATTTTCCGCTTGCGATTTCTGCTATTGCAGAAATTGATCTAATATAAAACCCGTTTTCTCTTCAAAAAAAAGGAGGTTCAGTTAAGATCATGGCTGACTCAGGCTCAAGAGGTCCAAGGATAAACAGACCAACTACTATTTTGTCCAAGGTTCCTTTTACTTTATTTGTTTTCGACTAATAGAACACAAACAGACCACACCCTCATCAGCCACGTTACTTTTCCTGCAGAATTCTGAAGCAAGCTTGTCTGGTTGTGCCAGTATTTTCTAGGTCAAAAGCAACTATTTTATTACTTTTATTTTGTCTCCTTTTGATGTAAGATCTTAGCCCTCAGATCAATATCTAAAGAAGCCTATATAAGGACCCCCTCCAACCATTGTAAGGCAGATTTGATGAATTAGAAAACCTGAATTCTCAGAATTCTTCCTCATGCCGTGTGTTTGAATCATAAATTTTTTTTACTTGTGTACTTTGTGCTTCTAAGTAAAAGACCCCTTTCATGTGGTTTGTGACTTAAAAGGTTATATTTTAGGGTTATTCAATGACAATACTCTGAACTATTGCACCCCTTCTGAAAATACTCCACACTTTGAATTAACTAAGAATACTACCGACTAATGCACCCCCTCCCATCTAACGAAATTGCTCTCTTTTTAACATGAGGCAACAGGTAATGTTTTAGGTGACCCCACTTTTTTCTTCCTTGAAAGCTTCACCTTCTTCCTCTTGGATTTTAGGATACTTGCAACATTTTTATTTGTAAATTCTCTATCTTAATATACCAACATCACAACTCATTATTCATACTTAATTACAAACTCCATTTGTCAAAAGTTATCATCTTTATTGAAGAGTTCTTGACCACGTTTCTTACATAGCAACCATCGGGAAATTCAGCTAACATCTCCAAAGTGCAAATTGGCCCAACTCTAACACCACGCCAACCACCACCCACGAGCGACGATCCCAACCAATCACCCGCACAACCCCACGCAAACCATACCTGACCAAACTCAACTCGTCGGGAATCTGACCTTCATCCCCAAAACGAGCTCACAACAATGCGAACTGTCACTTATCACCGGAAATCGGCCTTTACCCTAAAAAAACACCGTTAATTTTCCGGAAATATCGCCGTGAATCAACCATCCCCCTCATAAATGCTATAGATCTAGGCCCCAAAATTAGTCAATGGTCTTGACATCTATGGACAAGAGCACTGTCCTCGATGCTAAAATGATGGGTAATTGAGGCGAAAATTAACAAATCACAAATTCCCAACTATCATAAATTCACAATCAATCCAAACCCATCACTAAATTTATATTCAAAACATTCAAACATCAACATTGCATTCCCAAAATTGCCTGGTCTTAAGCGAGACAAGCGAAATGAAGCCGCAAATGAAGAACATGACAATCATTCCAGCACACTCAAAGCAATACAAATGAGCAGAACCCAAGACCCCTAACAAAATACTTAGGACGAGGTGAATACAGAAGTCCAGCACACAAATCAATGAAAGTACTAATAACAATGGTTAAAAGCTCCAAATATTTGACCCAATTATTGAAACCAGGAACAACTTCCATACCCGTACCCGAGAGTTATTCAGGTTTGATACGTATCTATGAATGGTGCACCACAAATGCCATAAATCCACCAATAGAAACAGTGTACCTGGAACTGCCTGACCTATGAATGTTCCCATTTTCCATTGATTTTGATCAATTCCCAGATTTTGATTTAATTTGGGTGATTTACCTCTTTTATTGTGGAATCAATTGAGGGCAAAATTGAAATTAGGCTACCTGATTTGTGCAAAGAAATTAATGGCGACGAAGATTAATAATGACAATGATGGATGAACATCTGAAGAGTACGAGGAGGGAACATGAAAAAGGATAAAGAAACTGTGATAAATGAAGGTACAAGAAAGGTAAAAGTGAAAAAAGAACGAAAAATTAAATTTTAAACAAAGGCAACCGGTGTAACAGGTAGCCCTTCCACTCGTTATATTATAAGGGAAGCGGTGCATTAGCTGGTAGTATTTCTAGTTAATTTAAAGTATGGAGTATTTTGAGAAGGGGTGCAATAGTTCAGAGTATTTCTATTAAATAACCCTAAATTTTATTGTCCAAATTGTTACAAAATTTTATAGTCCAAATATATATTAATTCCCTCTTTACTTCAATCCCAAATAATGAGACGGAAGGTCTCTATTTTTAACCACGCAAATGGGAAGGTGGGCAGAAGTTGGATACTTGGAAAATAAACCCTTAGAAAGGACGCAACACCTGCTGCGACTTCTCTAAGAGGTGCAATAAGGATTACGTTTTCTTTTTTAGAGGTTTCTTCTGACTCTAAAAAGAGCATAGACGCGGATTTCGAGGAAGGGATTAAGTTTGATTATTTTATTAATAGAGTCCGGATTTGTGTGTCGAAAACAAACTCTAATAAAATATTAGGTGATGGTTTCCAAATTATTATGACTAGGAATGAGACGGGATCTGAAAATGGAGACGGTTTTTGACCCCGGACTCCGAATTGACTCTACTCAATGTCAAAACGATCGTATTGGCACGTAGATGTGTAGCTACCCAGTATCTGTGAAATCCCCAACAAACACCCGATGATTATCGGACTACAACATGTTTCGAAAATTGCTACGTTTGATCGACGGTTTGTATGACTACGTGTTGGAAAGCTCAGAAAACGGTTTCGAAAATGAAAAACGTTTTAAAATATTTCAAAAATACCTGGAGCGTTTTATGCACGATGACGGAGTCGCAATGACACTAACTAGAGTCAAAACCGACACCGGGCCAAAAACCGACTCAAATTTCAAATCCTAACTCCAACAACGAGTCAAACAAAACAAACCCACCCCACATAACACCCATATACTAAGTATACACGGAATACTTAGTGAGCAAGAATAAACCAAATCCAACAAAACCTAGGATAGAACAAAACACAAACTCCAAATTTCCGAAAAGGACAAGACGACCCATTGTCTCACCAATGTGCTCGCGCTTCTTTAGGTGGCCAACATAGCCATGTCGCCCAAAATGCACAACACCACACATTTCTCTATAAATACCCCTTAAGCATACCCCATATTCATTACACGAGAGTCTGTCGCCTCACATCTCCCTTAAAATTCTAGACTTCGACTTCTAAAGTAAAAACAGACACGTGTTTTCGACTTACCGATTGAAAACACGAGCCTTACACATTATTTGGTACCATCATCATGCATTAAAAACACTTGGATTACTACTTCGACCAACTACACTCACACTAAAGCAAAGCAACACTCCATATTTACAAAACGATTTTTTAAATCGAGCTTTCCGACTCATAAGTTTTACACTTTGTCGATTTCTCGTCAAGAAATCGAACATGTAAGTATGAGGGTGTAATGAATCTTGTTCTTATATGTCCTTTTTACTTTTTTTTTTATGACTTTAACATCATAAAACAAGCATAACATGATCCAAAACATGGATTGTTTGAGCTAAAACCGAGTTTTGATCTGAGGCATAAGCGCCTAGTCACAACTAGGTACCTTGCGCCTCTTATGGCACCCCAGGTAAGAACTCAAAAGTGTTTGAGTTCATCATTCCTTAATGTTTTACTTCGTTTTTCTCTTCTTTCTTAAAACGGTTTTTACCATTTCAAATCATTTTTATGATAAGCATTTTTTAACCATAAAACATAATCACCCTTGGTTCTTTATACCATGACGGTTAATTCTGTGTTTCGGTGATATCATTTGGTTAATTACATTTTAAAGGGTATTTTAACACTCTTTTCTTCATTTTAGCAATTTTCCTCTTTTATTCACATTTGCAAGCATTTTTAGTCATGTTCATAATCATCCTTGGTTCTACATACCATGTCGGTTTAATCCCAAGTACAATGATAAACTTTGACTAATTACAAAGCAATGAACTTAATATAATTAGTTTATATCAAGTACTTTCCATTTTATTTCATTTCATCTTTCCCTTTGTCTTAATCATATTGCATGTCACCCTTGGCTAACATATGTGCCATGTCGATTTAATTCGAGTTCGGTGATAAAACGGTTGAGCAAATATATTTTACATGTTTATTTACAAAACTATTCATGTCAAGCTTAAAAATCCAAACCCGACAACGAATATCATCAACATAATGATGAATACTCCGAGTCATATTTTATACTTGGATACGAACGCGGTCTTAACGACCTTTTCCACAAAAGCGGTTTTGAAAACCTTTTAAAACGGTTTTAACAACCTTTTGCAGAACCAGAAGGTTCACTTGGGCTGCCGCCTGACCTGCGCTCCAATGCCCTCCTATTCTTCACCTTTTATAAAACCAGGGGAAGCTCCTTACAACGCCAATAGGCTCGCACCTTAATGGCTGCCCGGCACCGCTTCTGCCCCATTTTTAGCACTTTTCTAGGACGATCTCAATTTTGGTTAACCTGAATACATGACAGATCAGATTGACGTGTTTATATTTTATATTTCACATTTTAAACACCCTTTTTTAGAGAAATGGATCGTGTTAAGCCTAGTAAACCTAAATTGGTAAATGGATGTTTAATTTCCGCTCTTGTATGCAAATCAACTCTTAAATCCAACTCGACATTAATTACTTGATACTTGGAGAAGCAGCCGATATAGCAAATTTTCACATGTTAGGTTTAAACTTGCGGATGCGCATTCATGCATTTAATCCGTTTTATCAACTTTTGCACTTAACCAACCAAGATCGATCAGTAAAGGTCGCATCCGCGGGCGGGATTAGGTGTCCGATTTAAGGGCTTCCCAATACATACCCTCACCTCTTACTCAGAACCTTTGGATAGTGGATGACCTTATCCAGGGCGTACGAGAGTCATTCTAGCGATAGGATGCTAAAAGAGGGACGAGTCCTTATCTTTAGTACCTATGTGAGGCATTGCTTTGTGCCTCGTTTGACCGAGGTATAAAGCGGATTTCAAACGGTTTCCAGGCATCCCATAATAGCTTGGTGGCGACTCTGAACATTTATGCATCGTTTTCGAGACCTTCATCAAGACAAAACCGACCGATTGGCTTTCAGACTGCCGTATGTCCACAAATTGGCGTGCGGGTGGCCTATGTCCACAGATTGGCGAATCCACTTGGGAAAAACTAGGACACTTGTGTAATACCCCCACTTACTAAGGAGCCTTAACAAGACCTTCCCCAATAAGTAAGGGCGTTACCATCTCGGTTGCCCGAGGTAAGTATACCAAATAAACAATAACAGAATGTTTATTAACTGTTTTTTACAGTTTATACGAACATAACAAGAAGGGATACAACTCCAAAACAACTAAAGGAAGGTATTAAGCTTAAGTGACAACGACAACTAGTTAGACAGCGTGATGACTCGAACTCCTCCATATCCCGCAAGCAACACCTGCTAAACCAACTGCTCACCATCCCCGAATGGATCACCACAGTTTTGAAAACAACAACGAGGTCAGTCAACTGTATAACCAAGATAAGAATTCATAGTACAACAAGACAACTAACTCAATTACAATATCAATTCCCAACTTCATTACCAATCAATACCTGACTACACACTTAAGTGTGTAGTCCTACCAGATTACCCATCACAACAGGTATCTACACCGCCAGTGGGGGACCGTAGCCATTCCCACCTAAGCCCCGCTCATCGCAACGAGTGCACCCAGATCATTAATGTGCACATCCCCCTTGTGACTGGAGCCACAAGAGGCGAGCATAGGGTTGGAACCTTCTCCCAAAAATGGTCCCATCTTAACAAGACCAACCTTAATATCAACAAACCAATATCAATCAACCATTATCAATCCAATATAACATGTTAATCAATAAATCAATTACCACAATCTTAATTTCATTACACAACCGACTGACTAGGAAAATCCTACCTTTTCGCTATATCATGAAACTGCGTCCATCATACAAAGAAAAGCAAGACTCCACATCGAATCCAACAAGTAGCAACCGTATCCTATCACTAAGCTCTTCAAGATCTATTAAAAGATAACAACTATTCAAAAACTCACCTTGAGACGCAGACCGATGCCGATAACGATGACTATAATACTACGGTTTTCTGTACTGTTGGTTACTCTATAGAGTAAGGCTTACTCTGTCGACTAAGTGAGTTTTGGTTACAAAACAGTGTACTGTCTGATGGGTGCTCGATCGAGTAGGTGTCACTCGATCGAGTAGGGGACACTCGATCGAGTAAGTGACTTACTCGATCGAGTAAGTCGGTTTATACGGGTTATTTCGCCGTGTTTTGATTGCAACGTGAGAATGTTATATAAAGTTATTTTATCAGTTATTTTTACTTTTTCACTATTTATAAATACTTTACACAAGAGAAAAGTTACGTACCATTCCCTTCTCTCATTGCTATCAAATCGTAAGTGCTAGAGTCGTCGGATCGTTGAGTTCTTTACGCCGTTGAGATCGTCGTATCGTGGGTAAGATTCTAGTATGATTTTTATGTCGTTTCATTGTTTTTGGTTGAAACCTAATTGGGTATTTTTGGGGGTTTTGGGAGTATTGTGATTGTTAGATAGTAATTGTATGATTATGTGATTATAGGAGGTGATTTCGTAGAAGAACGGTTTTGATTAGCTGATTGTGAAGATCTTGGTGATTGCTTTTCCAGGTAGAGTTTCCCTACTCGATTATTGATTACATTGTATTTGATGGTTGATTGTGGATAGTTGTTAATGTTGTTGATCTATACTATATTGGTATTGGTAATTGGTAGTTGTTGTTGTATAGTTGGTTGGTTGTGTTTGTCTCTGGTTCGCGAGCTACATCCTCGGCTGAGTGGAGTCACTTTCGGGAGTGGCTTCACGCCCTTGATTCGCCCCTTGTGGTTCCCGTCACAAGGGAGGGTGTGCACATTAAGGAACTTGGGTTTTCGCTCGGTGTTGATGAGCGGGGCTTAGGTGGGAACGGCTGCGGCCCCCCACTAGCGGTGAGGATTACTGGTTGCGGCCGTAATCTGGCAGGGCTAGACCTTCTAGCTAGTCGGGTGATTGGAGAAGTGACGGAGTTGGGGATTGTATGTACTGTTGATATTATTGTATCTTATATTGTGTAATCAGTAACTGACCCCGTTTAATAGTTTTAAAAACTGTGGTGATCCATTCGGGGATGGTGAGCAGTTCTTGAGCAGGTATGATATGGATGCGCATGGGATAGCTGGGATTGAGTCACCACGTGTCACTAGAGTCTTCCGCTGTGTCGTTGAACTTATACTTCTTTTTAGTTGGTTTGGTTATTTTGGAACAGTTGTATCACTTTACAGTTTTGGGATTTTGTTATGTAATTATTTAAACTTATTTATCTAAAGTATGTTCTTATGGTCAATTTGATATACATTGCCCTCAGGTAACCGAGATGGTAGAGCTTCCATGCATGAGGTGGTAAGGCACCTTGGTGTAGGGGGTGTTACAAAATGGTATCAGAGCGACGATTTTGAAACCTGTAAGCAATGAACCCAATGAATCTAGGGAGTCAAAATAAAATGAACCCGGGTAGGAGTTGTTAGGAGCTAATGCAAAGACTTGAGAGACGTCCTAAAGTCGCGAACTCACCATACAACTTTAAACCGGTCACTATGGGGTGTCATAGGATCGCATGTGTTTACTAATGTTCTATTGTGTATGTTGGATGATATGTTGTTTAACAATGTTGGAAAATATTTGTGGAGGAATGGAGGATGTTGTGGAAAAAGTGAAGTAGATCATATGATACAATGTTGTGGATAATGATATGTTGCATGATGGATGATTTATAATGTGGCATTATAGTACCATGTGAATAGTATGTTGCGTTTGATGTATACGTATATATGTATATTTTGTTTTGCGAAAAGCTAGTAAGTTAAAGCATGCGGGTAGTTAGAGAAGTCGGCATGACTCGATCGAGTCGGGGATACTCGATCAAGTAGGTTGGACTGGATCGAGTGGGCTGAGCTCAGTCAAGTGGGTATATGACAACGTTGGGCAATAGCTGTTGTTTTGTGGAACTCGATCGAGTAAGAGGAGTACTCGATCGAGTGGGGGCTACTCGGTCGAGTACGTTTGGGGCTCGATCGAGTGCATTTTGATGTACGTTCTGTTCAGGTTCTGGAGTTGAGGTACTCGATCGAGTAAGTGGGCAACTCGATCGAGTAACCTCTACTCGATCGAGTGGGTGATGTTACTCGATCGAGTATGAGCTATACAAGTTGTATATGCTTTGAGCCGTACGTTATGTGCTTACGTTTGTCTCTCCTCTTATAGCTCAAAGATATGCCGCCAAAGAGATCTGCTTTGTACACTAGGGCGCAGGAGATGAGTGTAGATGATATAGCCAAGATGCTTGAGAATCAATATGCGCTTACCGAGGCCCTAAAGAGATTTGGGAAAGACAAAGATGCCGGGGTAGACTTTGCCAAGATGAGCACTACGATAGCCCGCTTCAACCCAAAAGAGTATATGGGTACTAGTGCGCTAAATTTTGCTCGACAATTGGCATAGGGAGATGGAGAACATCTTGAATATTGTTCATTGTCCCGAGGAATTCAAAGTGGAACAAGCTGCATTCTACTTGAGGGATGCTGTAGGGGAATGGTGAGATAAGGTAAGGGAGAATGCCTTGGATCTATATCTGAAGCAGGGAAAGCCAGCTATAACATGGGTTGAGTTTAAGAGAGCTATATGCCGGGAGTTTGTACCTGAGCACGTTCGTAGTAAGCTGAGGGAGGAGTTTGATGCTTTCAAGATGACTTTGGATATGACAGTGGCTGATTACTATCATAAGTTTAATGAGAAAAGAGAATAAGGAGAGAGGTCCTGAAAAGAGAGAGGCTGAGAGTGAGGGTGGTGGTCAGTCCAGTTACAAGAGGGGTAATCATAACCAGGCAAGGGCTTACTCATCGGGATCAAGTTTTTTTGGTGGAGCTTCTTATGGGCGTGGTCGTGGTGGTAGCAGCTGGAGTATCTCGTGTTTCAACTGTGGCGGTATGGGTCACAAGAGGCATGAGTGTACTAGTGCCGTGGGAAGAGGTTTTTAGAGGCCATAACAAGGGAGATTTTCGCAGGGTCCGTCTCACAGTTATGCTAGCAACCGACCAGCGGGGTCATGGAATAACCAAGGAGGTCAGAGTAACAACAACGGTGGATCTAACTGCAATGGCCGTAACTCTTATAAAAAACCGGCAGCTAACAATAATCAGGGGTCAGCTGCCAAGCCATCTACTTCAGCTAGTACCATTCAGGGAGGTGGACAAAAGACCAGTGGCAAGTTATTTATGATGGAGAAGAAAGCTGCTGAGGATGATGCTCACGTGATCACGGGTACCTTTCTTGTTAATGATCTTTCTGCCTGTGTTTTGTTTGATTCGGGGGTGTCACACTCTTTTGTATCGTTGAG
Source organism: Silene latifolia (assembly GCF_048544455.1). Classification (NCBI taxonomy): domain Eukaryota; kingdom Viridiplantae; phylum Streptophyta; class Magnoliopsida; order Caryophyllales; family Caryophyllaceae; genus Silene; species Silene latifolia. The sequence goes on along the minus strand of NC_133530.1, from coordinate 36,699,745 downwards.
TAATGCTAAGCTTTTGGGTTTGAGAGAGTTTGAGTCTGTCAAGGGTGAGGTTTTTATACCGTCAGGTGAGTCAGTGTCTTGTGGGAGGTTGTATCTATGATAGTTGGGCAGGTTGATCTTCCAGTGGATTTGTTAGAATTTCGTATGGATGGTTTTGAGATGATAGTTGATATGGATTGGCTGGGTAAGTACAAGGCTAGAATAGATTGTCACCAAAAGAGAGTATCTTTGAGAGGTCCTAAGGGAGTTAGTGTGTCTTATCGTGGGTTTGTTGTCAAACCCAAAGTCAAAGTGATTGCAGCGGTGACATTAAGTCTTATCTGAGGAAGGGGTGTCCTTTGATTCTATGCCATGTGAAAGACCATAGTATGGTGAGTTCGACAGCTGATCAGATATCAGTGGTGGGAGAGTTCCCAGATGTTTTTCCGGAGGAGATACCAGGTTTGCCACCGAAGAGGGATATAGATTTCAGTGTGGAGCTGAAACCAGGGACGGGACCAATCTCAAAGGCCTCGTACTGCATGGGTCCTAAAGATTTAGCAGAGCTGAAGAAGCAGTTGGATGATTTGATAAATAAGGGGTACATTAGACCTAGTGTATTGTCGTGGGGAGCACCACTTCTGTTTGTGAAAAAGAAAGATGGGAGCTTGAGGTTGTGTATCGACTATCGGGAGCTGAACAATGTTACAGTGAAGAACAAGTATCCTTTGCCAAGGATAGATGATCTATTCGATCAGTTGAGTGGAGCAGGAGTCTTTTCAAAGATTGATTTGAGATCGGGTTACCATCAGGTGAGGATTCGGGACGAGGACATACCGAAGACAGCTTTTTGATCGAGGTATGGTCACTATGAGTATGTGGTGATGCCGTTTGGGTTGTCTAATGCACCGGAAGTGTTTATGGATTTGATGAACCGAGTCTTTAGTTAGTTTTTGGATCGGTTTGTGGTGGTGTTCATAAATGATATCTTAGTCTATTCCAAGACTAAGGAGGAGCACTTGAGGTTGGTGTGACAAACTTTGCGCGACAATCAGCTGTATACAAAGTTGTCTAAGTGTGAGTTCTGGCTCGAGGAAGTTGCCTTTCTTGGGCATGTGATTCTAAAGAGGGTGTATCTGTGGATCCTACAAAGATAGAGGCAGTGTCTAAGTGGGAATCACCAAAGAATGTGCCAGAGATCAGAAGTTTCTTGGGTTTGGCAGGGTACTATCGTCGGTTCGTGAAAGACTTTTAAAGATCGCCAGACCTATGACAGCGTTGATGAGGAGAGAGAATAGGTTTCGATGGGATGAGAGTTGTGAGATGGCGTTCCAAACATTAAAGGAGCGTTTGACCATAGCTCTAGTCTTAGCTTTACCTGAAGAGTGTGAGAACTTTGAGGTGTATACAGATGCTTCAAAGAACGGATGGGGTTGTGTGTTGATGCAGAATGGGAAAGTCATTGCCTATGCTTCTAGGCAATTGAAGCCTTATGAGGAGAACTATCCGACACATGATCTTGAGTTGGGTGCAGTTGTGTTTGCTCTCAAGATTTGGAGGCACTATCTTTATGCGGGCGACCTTTAAGGTATTTTCAGATCACAAGAGTCTCAAGTACTTCTTTACTCAAACGGAGCTGAACATGAGACATATGAGGTGGATAGAGCTTATAGGGAACTATTACATGGATATCATATACCATGAAGAGAAAGCAAACATTGTGGCTGATGCGTTGAGCAGGAAGAGTGTGCATTCTCTATGCACAACTATGTCTTTTATGAGGTTGAGAGATGAGGTGGGAAATATTGGGATACATGTGATACAAAAAGGGGATGCTAGAGGGAACTTGACAGTGGAGCCGGATCATTATGATGATATTCGCAGGAAGCATGCTCTTGATTCTAAGATTCAGGAGTGGAGAGCGAGAGGAGAGAAGGGGACATTGTCTCGGTTCTCTATTCATTCAGATAGGAGTGTTTGGTTTGATGGGAGATGGTGTGTACCTAGGGATAAAGAGTTGAAAAAGGTGATCATGACAGAGGCTCATTGCACACCGTATTCAATACATCCAGGTGGTGACAAGCTGTATAGAGATTTGAAGAAGACTTTCTGGTGGCCTGGGATGAAAAGGGAAACAGCTGAGTTCGTGGCTCGATGTTTGATATGTCATAGAGTTAAGGGAGAGCAGCGACGACCACAAGGTAAGCTTAAGAGTCTTGAGTTACCTGAGTGGAAGTGGGTGTCTATCTCTATGGACTTTATAGTGGGTTTATCGAGGAGCCAGCAGGGTAATAACACGATATGGGTGATAGTTGACCATTTGACTAAGTCAGCTCACTTTATTCCAATGAAAGATATATGGAGTAAGGTTCAGTTGGCTAATGGGTACAGGAAACATGAGGTGAGGTTACATGGAGTCCCTAAGGACATTGTGTCAGATCGAGATGCGAGGTTTATTTCTCGATTTTGGCAAGAGTTGCAGGAGATGATGGGCGCTACCTTAAATATGAGTACTGCTTTTTATCATGCAACAGATGGATAGACTGAGCAAACTATCAAGACTTTGGAGGATATGTTGCGAGCTTGTGTGATGGAGTTTGGTGGTAGTTGGGAAGATAGGTTGGATTTGATCGAGTTTTCGTACAACAACAGCCACCATACGAGTATTGGGATGGCACCGTTTGAGGTTTTGTATGGGAGGAGGTGTAGGAGTCCGATTTGTTGGGATGATCGAGTTGATGAAGTGGTTTTAGGACCACAGATGGTACAGGAGATGATAGACCAAGTGAAAGTGATTCGACAAAAGATGAAAGCGGGCCAGGATCGACAGAAGAGCTATACAGACTTGCGCCGTCGGGACATCGAGTTTCAGGTTGGAGATAAGGTTCTTCTGAAAGTATCACCGATGCGAGGGGTTATGAGGTTTGGTAAGAAAGGGAAGCTGAGCCAGAATTTCATTGGACTATATGAAATTTTGGATCGTGTGGGAGAGGTTGCTTACCGGTTAGCGTTACCAACAGCTTTGGACCGTGTGCATAATGTATTTCATGTGTCTCAGTTACGGAAGTATGTGAGTGATCCTTCCCATGTGTTAGAGGTAAAGAACATCGACTTGGATAAATCCTTGTCTTAATTATCTTGAGGTGCCAAAGCAGATTCTTTATCGCAAGGTTCGAAAAACTAGGTCCAGGGAAACATTGTTACTCAAGGTCTTATGGTCTAATCATGAGGTAAAAGAAGCTACTTGGGAGGCGGAAGAGGCTGTGAGGGAGCGATATCCGTCTATTTCTGATCAGGTATGTGTGGTTACGGGGACGTAACCATGTTTATTTTAGGGGGGTAGGAGATGATCGCATAAGGTTTTGGTGTGGTTTTATGTTAGTTTTGCATGGTTTGTAGTTGTTTGAAGTCGGTTTAATTTGTGGCTGGGGTTTTGTGTTGAGTTTTTGTTGCGTTGTTGTGTCGTGGTTGAGTTAGTGTGTTTGCTTTTGAGTGTGGGTTTAAACTTCGGAGACGAAGTTCATTTTTAAGGAGGAAAGACTGTAACACTAAGGTTTTCTGTAATGTCGGGTACTCTATCGAGTAAGGCTTACTCTGTCGAGTAAGTGAGTTTTTGTTACGAAACAATGTACTATCTGATGGGTGCTCGATCGAGTAGGTGTCACTCGATTGAGTAGGGGGCACTCGATCGAGTAAGTGACTTACTCGATCGAGTAAGTCGGTTTATACGGGTTATTTCGCCGGGTTTTGATAGCAACGTGAGAATGTTATATAAAGTTATTTTATCATTTATTTTTACTTGTTCACTATTTCTAAATACTTTACACAAGAGAAAAGTTACGTACCATTCCCTTCTCTTATTACTATCAAATCCTAAGGGCTATAATCGTCGGATCGTTGAGTTCTTTACACCGTTGAGACCGTCGCATCGTGGGTAAGATTCTAGTATGATTTTTATGTCGTTTCATCGTTTGTTGTTGAAACCCTAATTGGGTATTTTTGGGGGTTTTGGGAGTATTGTGATTGTTAGATAGTAATTATATGATTGTGTGATTATAGGAGGTGATTTCATAGAAGAACGGTTTTGATTAGCTAATTGTGACGATTTTGGTGATTTCTTTTCCAGGTAGGGTTTCCCTACTCAGTTATTAATTACATTGTATTTGATGGTTGATTGTGGATAGTTGTTAATGTTGTTGATCTATATCATATTTGTATTGGTAATTGTTGTTGTATAGTTGGTTGGTTGTGTTTGTCTATGGTTCGCGAGGTGCGTCTTCGGCTGATTGGAGTCACTTGCGGGAGTGGTTTCATGCCCTTGATTCGCCCCTTGTGGTTCCCGTCACAAGGGGGATGTGCACATTAAGGAACTGGGGTTTTCGCTCGGTGTTGGTGAGCAGGGCTTAGGTGGGAACGTCAGTGGTCCCCCACTGGCGGTGAGGATTACTGGTTGCGGCCGTAATCTGGCAGGGCTAGACCTTCTAGCTAGTCGGGTGATTTGAGAGTGACGGAGTTGGGTGATTGTATGTACTGTTGATATTGTTGTATCTTATATTGTGTAATCAGTAACTGATCCCGTTTAATTGTTTTAAAAACTGTGGTGATCCATTCGGGGATGGTGGGCAGTTCTTGAGCAGGTATGAGATGGATGCGCATGGGATAGCTGGGATTGAGTCACCACGTGGCACTAGAGTCTTCTGCTGTGTCGTTGAACTTATACTTCTTTTTAGTTGGTTTGGTTATTTTGGAATAGTTGTATCACTTTACAGTTTTGGGATTTTGTTATGTAATAATTTAAACTTATTTATCTAAAGTATATTCTTTTATGGTCAATTTGATATACATTGCCTCGGGTAACCGAGAGGGTAGCGCTTCCATGCATGAGGTGGTCTTGGTAAGGCACCTTGGTGTATGGGGGTGTTACAATGACAACCCGACTCGATGACTTCATGCATAGACCGTCTCACTTCCCGGACTAGTGTTCAAAGCCACTCAAGATGTGTAGAGAGAGATTAGAGAATTGGGAGAGAGAGATTAGGTTTAGGAGTGAGAAAAGGAACCGTCGAAAATGATTTACGCTTAAGCCTCCACGTTTTATAATAACGCGTTGTTCGACGAGGTACTTGGTCGAGTATAGACATACTCGGCCGAGTACGCCCTACTCGGTCGAGTACCTCAACTACTCGGCCGAGTGGCCTCTACTAGGTCTAGTATTGAGTTACACTGGTAAACTAATCTCTCTCATCTCCCTTGCTAAGGCTCTCCTTTGGCCAATAGGTCAGTAAACAGGTCCCTAACAGAGCGGGTATTACAGTCTTCCCCCCTTAAAAGGAACTTCGTCTCCGAATTTCTTCCCACACTTCCCAATGCCACACAACAAGCAACATAACGGTTCACATAGTACTCATGCGATAAGAAAAGCCATGTAAACTTATGCAACACCAAATAACACCAACGTATAAACGACAAGGCTATTATCATTACATGTCTAACACCACCAGTTATCGTGACATGAGTTTGACGTCCATGAAATCACTATGTTATTACTATATGCAAGCCACTAACCCGTTTAAAAAATGACTGGTGTCAAGCCGTTTAGAAAACAAAACTGATGATGTCATAAAATAGTTGAAGTAGCAACCATTAAAGTTATGAAAACGATAGTTTAAAGAGTAAAAGAACCTATATAAAGAAGTTTCGCGAGCTTTGCAAATTCTTTTGCCGCGATGTTATCTACTCCTCTTAAAAGGAACTTCGTCCCCGAAGTTCACTCCCAACTAAATAAATGAGGTGTACGTATATATAAGCACAACCATTACGGAAGCATGTATTACCTTTCTAACAATTATGAGCATGTACGAAACAGAAGTAAAGCAACCATGTTCATAGAAAGTGGAAATAAAATAAATTGAAATCATCAATGCTAGGAAAGACGTATACAACACACAACGCCAACGAGTACTAAATGATTATCATGCTTTCATCCATACTAACTCCCATATCACTTCCGTTTCAATTCCAACCGATTAATGTACCGTCACAAAATTTCTCACACAAATACCATACCATACCCACATCGATACCAAGATTCTTATGAAGATGCATATAAGAAGGTTCAACTTAATCTATCAAACCATAAACGTTAAAGCAGCCACGGACTCAACACCAAGGTACTCGGTCGAGTACCAGCGATAACTCGTTCGAGTACTTGATACTCGGCTTAGTATCCATTGCTCGGTCGAGTTTCTGAGGCAGAACTCGATATTTCACAACCAACAATCACGACATTGTAAGTACTTACCTGCAAAACGAGTATCTAATCAACTACCAACTCTAGAATCCAGGTCTTAACGACCTTAACAATACAAAAAAAACAAGTATTGGCCTTATGACCGGTTACAATCATCCCAAATAAAGTCAAATGTCAAGTACGATAAGAAATCCATCAAAATATCCAACAAACAAAACAATGTAAATCAAAATGAAGCTCAAACGTCCGCATCCTCATCCATGTTCTCGCCGCCACCGGTGCCTGATGTCCCCTCCCCTGGTATGGTCCTGCTGGGTAGCCACCACCGGTCCACGTCCTTGTCCCATCCAACTGGCTACCATAGTTAGCTTTCCACGGTTTTGCGAGGCAGTCATACACGTAGCTCGGCGGGGCTCTACACGCAGTGCGGGCCATCCCATAGCTATGGAACACCCCGGTGTCATCTCCCGGTCCCCTCCACCATACCGGCTGAGCAAGATCAGTCCCTATCCCCTGCTGATGTGCCATCTCATGCATGTTCCTCAATACCATGGTATATATCCGCTCCGTAAGCTCACTAATATGCATCCTAGGGTCATGAACCATAGAATAGGGCGAGTACTGGGTCGGGTAAAAGCTCGGTGTGGTAAACGAAGGTTCGGTCTCTATATCTCCGGTCATCCTCCTTCCGCGGTGCTCGCGAGGTGCCGGGACAGCCGTTTGCTTACTAGAAGTAGTGACCGGCTGAGGCAAGTCTAGAAGAATCTCGGGGTCGATCAGATAGTACTGAGGCTGAGGCCAAGGGTCTCCACTACCTGGGTCATACTCCTCTATGTGGTTAATCACTGGTAGATTCTCCGGATCAGGAAGTCTCATTCACTTGGTCCCCTTTACCCTTTTCAAATCCTGGAAACAACACACTGTTTTCAAAACCACAACACTTTCAAGCCTCTCAAGCCTCGTTTTTCAAAACTTTTACCTTTTGAATTTGGAAAACCCGTCTTCGAAAACGACACACCGTTTTCAAAGCCGTCGCGACTTTATCTCAAAACGTCTTTTGAAAACAAACATACAACGACCTTTTCAATCCTAACTAGCCGGTTTTCAAATATTTCTATTTTTGAAAACCGTCTATAAAGAAAACGTACTTACGGGTCTTTACTTATGAATCGTCTCACCACCGAGACCCGTTCAACGGCATCACGCCACCAAGTTGAACCCGAGTCAAGGTCTAGTCAACACCGAGGCGCCACACATGGTCGTCCTCGTCTCTTTGAGTCCGGGATGTTTTTCCGCCCGTGTGATTTCTGTGTTTGGTCGTTTAACCCGTGTCGGATTGAGTTGTAACATGAGCTATTTTCTGCCTCATACGATGGCCCCGTCTTCAGCTTCGTCCAACAACAATGATGATAATAACAAATATCTCATAAATGCTCAGCTAGCCAGTCTGCTTACCGCCTTCAAGGTCACCCTAGACCGTGTCGAGACCCGTATCGAGACTCTGGAGAACAAGGAGCCCGGAGAACATAACCTTCCACCCTTAACCGAAACTGAGAAAAGGCTTAAGCTCTTGGAAGAACAACTCCTAGCCCGTGGGAACAACATCCACCTTGAAAACAACCGAAGGTTCGAACCTGTCGGATATCAATTACCTGACAACTTCACCTTAACCGATGTACCCAAATTCAAGGGAGTGGAGGACCGACTCAACCATATCCGTGGCTTCAAGGATTATAAGTCAATCAAGGTAGTCAAATAGGAACTCTTTACCCGGATCTTCCCGTCATCGCTGGAACCCATTCCCCGTCAATGGTACTACTCCCTTGACCCGAAGAGCATCACCACCTGGGACGAGGTTTTCGTTGAGTTCACTAAGTAATATGCCGATAATGTCGAGATTTAAGCCAATACCCGCACCCTTTAGGTCCTAACCCAAAATGACAAGAGGGGTTCACTGAATTCCTATCCCGCTGGAGAAGGGTGTAGATACCTCATTTCTGCACCTCCCGCAAACCACCCGGTGACGATTGGGCCGCATGTTTGATACGCGGAACGATTTGTGACAATTCGTAAGATTATCGTCAAGTGATTGCTCAAATATTAAATGTCGACCTCTTAGTTGTCATCTACGTCCCGATACGGTCGTTTTGGCAAGCGATAATTAGAGTACATTCGAGTCCGGGCCTAAAACCGTCTCCATTTTCTGATAACCGTTAAATCCCGAGTCAGAATGTTCTGGAATGTTCCGGATATTTCTATTCCATATTTCACAAATTTTATCTTTTGGCAAATAATATCCCGTAATATTCATATAAGATATTAAGGAAATCGAATTATTTCCGTCCTACCATAACTCAAACGCGGAAATCTTTCTTCAATGGAGAAACCTCCACGGGAATAGATGCGGCAGTCTTGCGCCTCTTCCAAGAGACGCAGTGTCTGCTGCGCCTCTTCCCAGGCCCTTTTTTGCGTATTTCTCGTATCTTTTTCATATCTTTCCGAGATTCACTTCCAAAGAGTCTCCGAAACCCTAATTCCTTCACGTGATTAGTATAAATAGGAGCTTTCGTTCCTCATATTTCTCACGCGAGTGTCCGCCCTTCTCTTCTCCCTTTGCATTCTAGACTTTGTTCTTACTTATTGGCGCCTACGTGCTTGAACTTTCGACCACGTAAGCTCGGATCTTTCCGAGTACCAGCCTCTCCGTTGCATGACCGACCAATTTGACCAACTACACTTAATCAATTTAATTAATCAATCGTTTTCCTCTTACGAGGGCACTCTCTTTGCATTCGCGTCGAGCATCACTAATCGATATCTTAGTTCTTCTCGTTTCGTCAACATGTAAGTTTGAGGGTGTATAATCCTTATTTATTTATTGTATTTTATTTTTCGTATCATCAATTATAAGATTTACGTCGGAAATGTAACACCCCCATACTCCGAGTGCCTTACCAGGACCACTCAGGTATGAAGACATCACCATCTCGGTTGCCCGAGGCATGATAATCAAATAGACAAAACAGAAACAACATTTATTATAAGCAGTTTAATGAATAAGTACAATCCTCGAAACCAAACTGAAAGTGCAATACATTATTCCAAACTAACTGTTTCTCAATCAAACATAAATAAAACTAAACTACGGCGGAAGACTCTATCGTCATGTCGTGGCCATCCCAAATATCCCAAAGATCATCTCTATACTGCTCGATATCTGCTCACCATCCCCGAATGGATCACCGCAGGTTTTACAAAACAACACCGGGTCGGTACTAATCACACAATCAATATAGATAACAACAATAAGACAACAGGCATACCGAACACCACACACACACACATCCAACCAACCATCTCAATCACTGACTGTCCACTGGACCAGCCACGCTAGTGGGGGACCGCAGCCGTTCCCACCTAAGCCCCGCTCATCGTACGAGCGATAACCCCGCTCATTAATGTGCACGTCCCTTCGTGGCGGGTTCCACGAAGGGCGAAACTAGGGCGTGAGATCACTCCCGCAAGTGACCCCACTCATCCGAGAACGCATCTCGAGAACCATCAACAAACACAACCACAATCACAATCACAATTACAATCATCATATCAATCAACTAACTACGAGACATCACCAATATCCCATTATGGGACTAATAACGAGTAGGAAATCCTACCTGGAAAGCACAACACGCAGACGGTATCTACAGCTGTCTCAAAACGCCTCTTCTATGAACTCTCCTCCTACCATACAACACATAGATACTACTATTCAATTACTATTCATAAAAACCCCCAATTCCTAAATTAGGGTTTCACTAATCTTAACAAATCATTATATAAATTACATTAAAAGCTTACCCTCGACGCAAGGAATCCAACGACACGAACTACGATGCAAACCGACCGTCTGAACTCCGGGAATTGTCAAGAACGCGATTAGGAAGAAGACAAGTTGCTTTCTCTCTTAAACAGGTTTTAGGTTTTGTAAAAAGTGATTTAGAACAAAGACGAATTGGTTTAAATACCTTAATCGCGTAATTAACAAAACCCGAGAAAACTCCCCCGATAAACCGGACACTCGATCGAGTACCCAAGGTACTCGATCGAGTACTCCTACTCGATCGAGTGCCCCTACTCGATCGAGTGCCCAACAGGTCAGAAACTATTTATCTGCGCAACTTGCCCTTACTCGACAGAGTAAGGGCTACTCGATAGAGTACCCCCAAGACTATAAATACGGAGTATTACAGTCTTCCCTCCTTAAAAAGAACTTCGTCCCCGAAGTTCAAACCACTACAAAAACAAAGGTACTCCCTCGACCTTCCCGACTCAAAAGCCAAACAAAACATGATACAAACCCAAGGCAAACATCCCGACACAACATATAAAAGGTGTATAAAACTCTTAAAAACTCTCGCGATCATCTCCTACCCCCCTAAAAGAAACAAGGTTACGTCCCCGTAACCATACATACCTGATCAAAAAGGAAAGGGTAACGCTCTTTCATGATGTCCTCGGCCTCCCATGTAGCTTCCTCGGTCTCGTGGTTAGACCACAGGATCTTAAGCAAAACCGTCTCACCACTCCTAGTCTTTCTAACTTTTCGGTCTAGGATCTGCTTGGGTATCTCAAGATATGATAGGGACTCATCTAGCTCCAAACTCTCTGCCTCTAACACATGTGACGGGTCACTCACATACTTCCGTAGCTGCGATACATGAAACACATTATGCACTCTCTCCAAAGCAGCCGGTAAAGCCAAACGGTAAGCAACCTCTCCAACTCGCTCTAAGATCTCATACGGCCCTATAAACTTCTGACTTAGCTTGCCTTTCTTCCCAAATCTCATAACTCCGCGCATAGGAGACACTTTCAGAAGAACCTTATCCCCAACCTGAAACTCTATATCCCGGCGATGTAGATCTGCATAACTCTTTTGTCGATCCTGAGCTGCTCTCATCCTTTCCCTGATCATCTTAATCTGTTCAACCATCTCATGCACCATCTCTGGTCCTAAAACCACTGCCTCAGCACTATCGTCCCAACAGATTGGACTCCTACATCTCCTCCCATACAAAGCCTCAAACGGTGCCATACCAATACTAGTGTGATAGCTGTTATTGTAAGAAAACTCTATCAAGTCCAACCTCTGCTCCCAGCTACCACCAAAATCCATCACACAAGCTCGCAACATATCCTCAAGAGTCTTGATTGTTCTCTCGGTCTGCCCATCTGTCGCAGGATGAAATGCTGTACTCATCTTCAAAGCCGTTCCCAATGATTCCTGCAACTCCTTCCAAAACCTTGATATAAACCTCGCATCTCTGTCAGACACTATGTCCTTAGGGACTCCATGCAACTTAAGCACGTTCTTTCGATAGGCCATAGCCAATTGTGCCTTAGTCCATGTATCTTTCATTGGAACAAAGTGAGCTGACTTGGTCAAGCGATCCACTATCACCCAAATCATGTTGTTACCTTGTTGACTCTTTGGCAAACCCACAATAAAATCCATGGAAATGGATTCCCACTTCCACTCAGGCACCTCTAAAGACTGAATCTTACCTTGTGGTCTTCTCTGTTCCCCTTTAACTCTCGGCATGTCAAACAACGGACACAAACTCAGGCTATCTCTTTCTTCATCCCAGGCCACCAAAACGTTTTCTTCAAATCTTTGTAAAGCTTGTCTCCACCCGGATGAACTGAATATGGTGTGCAATGCGCTTCTGTCATGATTGTCTTTTTCAACTCCTCGTCATTAGGAACACACCACCTACCATCAAACCTCAAGCTACCATCTGTATGAATGGAAAACCGGGACACTTCCCTTTCTCTACTCCCGCTCTCCACTCCACTATCTTAGGATCCAAAGTCTGTTTACCTCGAATGTCATCATAAAACTCCATATGTACTGTCATATCACCCATGGCATCTCCTTTCTGCATCATATGAATCCCAAAGCTCGCTACCTCATCCCTCAACCTCATCAAAGATAGAGCTGTACACAAGGAATGTACACTCTTCCTACTCAAAGCATCAGCAACAACATTGGCCTTCCCTTCATGGTAGATGATTTCCATGTCATAATCGCCAATCAACTCCATCCACCTCCTCTGTCTCATGTTCAACTCCTTTTGAGTGAAGATGTACTTGAGACTCTTGTGATCAGAAAATACCTTAAAGATTGCTCCATAAAGGTAATGTCTCCAAATCTTGAGAGCAAACACCACTGCACCCAACTCCAGATCATGAGTAGGGTAATTCTCCTCATAAGGCTTCAACTGTCTAGAAGCATAGGCAATCACCTTACCATTCTGCATCAACACACAACCTAACCCATTCTTCGAAGCATCGGTATAAACCTCAAAATTCTCGCTCCCTTCAGTAATGCTAAGACAGGAGCCGTGGTCAGACGCTCCTTTAATGTTTGGAACGCCGTCTCACAACTCTCATCCCAACGAAACCTGTTCTCTTTCCTCATCAACGCCGTCATCGGTCTAGCTATCTTGGAGAAATCTTTCACGAACCGTCCGTAGTATCCAGCTAAACCCAAGAAACTCCTAACCTCAAAGAACATTCTTTGGTGCTTCCCACTTTGTCACTGCCTCAATCTTCGCCGGATCTACAGCTACCCCATCTTTAGATATTACATGCCCCAGAAAAGCCACTTTCTCTAACCAGAACTCACACTTGGACAGCTTAGCATACAACTCATGCTCCCTTAATGTCTGCAACACGATCCTCAAATGCTCCTCATGCTCCTCCTTAGTCTTAGAGTAGACTAGGATGTCATCGATAAACACTACCACGAACCGATCCAAGAACCGCGTCAAGATCCTATTCATCAAATCCATAAACACTGCCGGCGCATTAGACAACCCAAATGGCATCACCACATACTCATAATGGCCATACCTCGACGTGAAAGCTGTCTTCGGTATGTCCACATCTCTAATCTTCACCTGATGGTACCCCGACCTCAAATCGATCTTAGAAAAGACCGTTGCACCACTCAACTGATCAAACAGGTCATCTATCCTTGGCAAAGGATACTTATTCTTTATCGTCACTCGGTTCAACTCTCTGTAATCTATGCATAACCTCAAAGTTCCATCTTTCTTCTTCACAAATAGAACTGGTGCTCCCCACGGCGACACACTTGGTCTAATGTATCCCTTCTCTATCAGATCATCCAACTGCTTGCTAAGCTCCTCCATCTCCTTAGGACCCATACGGTACGGTGCCTTAGAGATTGGCCCCGTCCCTGGCTTCAATTCAACGGTGAAATCTATCTCTCTCTTCGGTGGCAACCCCGGAATCTCCTCTCGGAAAGACATCTCAAACTCTCTCACCACTGTATCTCATCAATCGTCGGACTCTCTATCCGGTCATCTCTCACATGGCATAAGATCAAAGGACACCCCTTCCTCGATAAGACTTCAAGGTGACAAATGCAATCAACTTAACTTTGGGTCCGACTAGAAACCCCAAGAAGACACACTAACACCCTTAGGACCTCTCAAGGACACTTTCTTTTGATGACAGTCTATCTTAGCTTTATACTTTCCTAACCAATCCATCCCAACTATCATCTCAAAGCCGTTAAAAGGAAACTCTAGCAAGTCTACAGGGAAGTCAACTTGCCCAACTATCAAGGATACATCTCTAAACAACCTCCCACATGGTACGACTCACCCGACGCTATAAAAACTTGCTCATTAACGGACTCATATACTCTCAAACCCAACTGTTTTACATGACTCGAAGACACAAACGACTGAGAAGCCCCCGAATCAAACAAAACAAACGTAGGAATACCATTAACAAGGAATGTACCGGTGATAACATGCGCATCTTCCTCAGCTGCCTTCTTGTCCATCATGAATAACTTGCCATCGGTCTTCGCCCACCTCCCCGGACAAGTACTAGGCGATGCGGTCGGCTTAGCACCCGACCCTTGATTGTTGTTGTTGTTCATCGGTGTCTTCGATATGAATTACCGCCGTTGCGGTTGCCTCCACTCGGTAGCTCGACCTCCCGGTTTGGCCATGATCCGGGATGCATTTGCTCGCGAAGCTCGTGCGGTCTCGAAAGATCCCGTGCACTCGTGCACTCATGTCTCTTGTGGCCTACGCCACCACATCCAAAGCAGTCACTCCCGACTTTTACTCACACTCCCTCGGCCTCGCCCAAAGGAAGCCCAAAGACTAAACCCTGATCCAGAAGAAAACCCCTTAGACTGATTGTGGTTGCCTTTCTTGTAATTAGATTGGCCACCACCCTCGCTCTCCGACTTCCTCTTCTCACCACCAGACCTCTCCTGCGCCATCTCCACTAGTCTCTCAGCTCTCCCCGCCCTCTCATACGCTTCCTTTACATCAGTAAGGACTCCCACGGGTAACTTATCCATAATTTTCGTGGTTAGCCCGCTCTCAAACCTCAAAGCCAGATTCTCATCACTCAAACCCATGTCCTCAGCATATCTAGATTTCTCATTGAACTGCCTGTAGTACTCAGCCACAGACATCTCAGCAGTCATCTTAAACTTATCAAACTCCTCCCTCAACTTACTCCTCACATGTTCCGGCACAAACTCCTTCCTCACAGCCCTACGAAACTCCTCCCAAGGTATAGCAGGTAACCCTTGGTTGGTATACAACTCCTTAGCACTCACCTTCACCGAATCCCACCACTTGCCAGCTGCCTCCCTCAGATAAAATGCAGCCTGATCCACTCTCATCTCATCAGGACAGCGAACTAAATCTAGTATATTCTCCATCTCCCTCAGCCAACTATCAAGATGGTTAGGCTCCTCAACTCCCTTGTACTCCTTCGGGTTAAACCTTGCAATATAGAGGCTGACTTTAGCATGATCAACCTCCTTCTCCTTACTCTTATCCTTGTCCTCATTCACTCTCTTCAGGGTCTCTGTAAGAGCGTCCTGGTGTTCCAACATCTTAACGATGTCATCCGTAGTCATACCATTTGTAACACCCCCATACTCCGAGTGCCTTACCAAGACCACTCAGGTATGAAGACATCACCATCTCGGTTGCCCGAGGCATGATAATCAAATAGACAAAACAGAAACAACATTTATTATAAGCAGTTTAATGAATAAGTACAATCCTCGAAACCAAACTGAAAGTGCAATACATTATTCCAAACTAACTGTTCTCAACTGAAACATAAATAAAACTAAACTACAGCGGAAGACTCTATCGTCATGTCGTGGCCATCCCAGCTATCCCAGTATCATCTCTATACCTGCTCGATATCTGCTCACCATCCCCGAATGGATCACCGCAGGTTTTACAAAACAACACCGGGGTCAGTACTAATCACACAATCAATATAGATAACAACAATAAGACAACAGACAGCTGAACTGCCACACACACACACATCCAACCAACCATCTCAATCACTGACTGTCCACTGGACCAGCCATTTGTAACACCCCCATACTCCGAGTGCCTTACCAGGACCACTCAGGTATGAAGACATCACCATCTCGGTTGCCCGAGGCATGATAATCAAATAGACAAAACAGAAACAACATTTATTATAAGCAGTTTAATGAATAAGTACAATCCTCGAAACCAAAATCCGAAAGTGCAATACATTATTCCAAACTAACTGTTCTCAATCAAACATAAATAAAACTAAACTACAAAGCGGAAGACTCTATCGTCGTGTCGTGGCCATCCCAAATATCCCAATCATCATCTCTATACCTCGATATCTCGCTCACCATCCCCGAATGGATCACCGCAGGTTTTACAAAACAACACCGGGGTCAGTACTAATCACACAATCAATATAGATAACAACAATAAGACAACAGACAGCTGAACTGCCACACACACACACAAATCCAACCAACCATCTCAATCATCGATCGTCCACTGGACCCACCCGATGGGGGACCGCACCGTTCCCACCTAAGCCCCGCTCATCGTACGAGCGATAACCCCGCTCATTAATGTGCACATCCCCTTCGTGGCGGGTTCCACGAAGGGCGAAACTAGGGCGTGAGATCACTCCCGCAAGTGACCCCACTCATCCGAGAACGCATCTCGAGAACCATCAACAAACACAACCACAATCACAATCACAATTACAATCATCATATCAATCAACTAACTACAAGACATCACCAATATCCGATTATGGGACTAATACGAGTAGGAAATCCTACCCGAAAGCACAACACGCAGACGATATCTCTACAAATGCCTCAAAACGCCTCTTCTATGAACTCTCCTCCTACCATACAACACATAGATACTACTATTCAATTACTATTCATAAAACCCCCAATTCCTAAATTAGGGTTTCACTAATCTTAACAAATCATTATATAAATTACATTAAAAGCTTACCCTCGACGCAAGGAATCCAACGACACGAACTACGATGCAAACCGACCGTCGAACTCCGGAATTGTCAAGAACGCGATTAGGAAGAAGACAAGTTGCTTTCTCTCTTAAACAGGTTTTAGGTTTTGTAAAAAGTGATTTAGAACAAAGACGAATTGGTTTAAATACCTTAATCGCGTAATTATCAAAACCCGAGAAAACTCCCCCGATAAACCGGACACTCGATCGAGTACCCAAGGTACTCGATCGAGTACCCCCCTACTCGATCGAGTGCCCCAGCTACTCGATCGAGTGCCCAACAGGTCAGAAACTATTTATCTGCGCAACTTGCCCTTACTCGACAGAGTAAGGGCTACTCGATAGAGTACCCCCAAGACTATAAATACGGAGTATTACAGGAAATACCGTTAAAACCGATTTCTAAAACCCCTTGTTAAAACCTGTTTTTGCGGATTTTCAGTAGATAACCGTCGAGAAAGGACGCAGCAACTGCTGCGCCTCTTGGAAGGAGCGCAGTTCCTGCTGCGCCTCTTCGTGAGGCTGCCGCAGTTCCTGCTTCCTTTCTTCTTCGTTTGTCCTCTGTAATTCGTATTCAAAATCCTTCTTTTGCTTGTTCGCTTGTTAATTCTTCGTCATGATAACATATAAATCACATGTGTTTATTATTCATCGTCCTTAATATGTTTAATTCATCAAATCCGACTTAAATCCCAATTAATCCAATATTTGCGGGTTTTCGTCATAAAATTCAATTCCGGGTTGTAGAGATTCAATTTGTTCATATTGGGTTTCTGGAATTCGTCTTTGATATAGTTTAATCTGTCTTTTGTCATGTTCATCGCATATTCGTCATATATCATCATATTTAGACTAGTTAATTGATTTCAATAGAGGACTCATTAATATTTTTCACTTCTATCATTATTTCATCATGTAATTAATCCGTTTGCATCCGTCTCATTCATATTTTACTGCTTTTATGACCCATTCATATGTTAAATAACCTGTTAATCACTTTCATCCGAGTAAATAATTAAATTAATCATTAAAATCACCAATCGACATTAACGGCTTGCAAATACGGCTTCACAGCCAGAACTGAGCCAAGCTGCGCCTATTCCAAAAGACGCAGCTCTGCTGCGCCTGTTCCTGGCTGAGTTCTGTCCCTGAACTCCGTTTCTGCCTTGACTTAGCTAATTAGTCTACGTATTAATTAACTATTAACCGTAATATCACCTTCTGTTTTGTTGGTTATTTATTCTTTTATCTCTTTTTCTCAAATTATCCGTTTTAAAGGTATTTTCGACATAAATCGCCTATTCCTTTGTAATTATTGTAATCTTCATTGTTGTAATTCATAATTATTTATTTCTTTTATTGCTTGTATGTTTTCACATGTAAATCAATATTAAATCCTACTTCGACCCAATTGTATGCTAAATTACGTGTCAACCGACTTATTATTAATTCTCACATGCTAGGATTAAAACTTGGATGTTGCATTGCATGCATATAGCCGACGATATATCGAGTACGAATAACTTCCCTAATCATTAGTAGAGGCCGCTATCGAGGCGGGCGGGATTAGGTGTTCGATCAAAAGAGCTTCCTAATACGTACCCTCACCCCTTACTCCAGATATCTGTGAGCACCCGTGTTCATTGGCATCCACGAGAGTCATTCTAGACATAGAATGCTAAGGGTAACGATTGCTTAGTGTTCATGTCACTACTTTGTGTCTTGACATGACACGAGGTATTCGAACGGTTCCAATTTCCCATAAAAATTGGTGGCGACTCCATACAAAATGCAAACGCTTGCTTCGTTCTCACCAAGCGCCCCCGTGGGCGGCCCGCTGTCCACAAAGGGTGAGCACCCAATTGGTGAGCAAACCAAGTGAATCAAACCTGGTGGAGAAATTCGTCAACAACCTCCATAACCTTCGTCCGGTATATGCCAATCTTCTGAGATACCAGAACATCAAAACCTTCCAGAATATCCAAATCCTGGGGACCCGTATTAAGGATGACCTGCGCAAAGGCGTCTTGGCCAAAACCACGGGTAGAGGCTATCAAGGGTCTACATCAACCGGATCCCGTCCTTACAACCAAACCAAAAAAATCGACGAGGTCAACCTCCTAGAACCAACTGCAAATAAAGCCGAACGTCCCCAAAGGATGTTCACTAATTTAGGGTCAACATATGCTAGCGCCCTGAAAAGGCTCGTGGAACAAGGGAAATTACAACCAATCGGGCCCTCTCCAGACCCGCCTGAAGCGAAGAAAACTCGTTTCTGGGACACGAACGCCTATTGGCAATACCACCAAGGTAAAGGCCATGACACTGAACCTGCTTCAAGTTTAAGCACGCCATTCAGGATATGATTGAGAAGGGCGAACTACCCCTACCTCCACCTGCAAAACCAAACAACAAAACAAACCATTTGGGAATCCATGCCATTTCGGAAGATGAGCCAACTCTAGATTGCTCACACCTTATCTCGTCTATTGAGTCCGAAATTAACGCCTTGGAGGATGACACCCCGGATGGCATGTTTATATTCACCGTCGCCTCCATGCTTGCCATGTTTCAGCAAGTTGAGAAGACTACTGCCAGTCTCTCTGAGAGGATCACTCGGCTCGAGGATGCTTACCAAAGATACATCTTTAGTCCACCAACACCAATGCCGCGCCCGAGGGAGGGTCCATTAAGCACCCAAAACTCCCAATTTCAGGGTGGGCCTCATCCACGCCCATTCTGGCACGCACCCTCTGACACAACTTACAACTATCACCCCCACAACAATCACCCTCACAAAAATCATCCCCACAAAAACTACCCACCATAGAATACTCCTTCCAGGTTCGCTCGAGATCCTAAAATCAATGACATTTGGAGAGATGACGTAGAGGACGTCTACATCGTCCGGGGAAGAGGAAAGCAAATAACGAAGTCGAACAACTCACTCGATTTGGACGTCCCTAATAAAACCCTAATCCCAGGACAAACAACACGACAGCAATCGACGACCAGCTCGTCCCGGACACGGACAACCAACCGAGGGTCCCGAAAAACCCCATCCTAAAACAATTACAAAAAGCCAAAGCCGAAATATCCATCTGGCACTGATATCCACTTCTTCGCCTAAAGAAGTGGTAGCTCACTTGACAAGAGACATTCCTGAGTTGAGCAACCCCATCATCTTCTCCGACAAGGATATCCCTCCCTTCGGAAGCAACAACAACCTGACATTATACATAATTGGTTAATGTCTGAAGAGGAATCTAACCATGGTCCTAGTCGATGACGGTTCCGCTGTGAATGTCATCCCTCTCAAAACCGCACGCAAATTTGGAATTAAGGAAGTTGACCTTGTCCTAACCAACCAAGGAGTCCGCGCCTATGACGGTACTCGCCGCAAAGTCGACGGTCTAACTACCTTAACTGTCGCGACCGACCCCTGGAAAGGCAAGTCAACTTCCCGGTGGTTGACATTGAAGCATCCTTCAACATGCTCTTAGGGCGTCCTTGGATCCATGCCACCAAATCTGTCACTTCGAGCCTACACCAAAAGATCAGGGTCCCCTTCAACGAAAAAATAATCACTATTCCTGCATCCCCAATAAAAGCTATCATGGAAAAAGGGATAGCCTCTGAGGTTAGTGAGGAAGTCAACTACATAATCTGGGGATTCCAAGTCGTGAATGACCTAACCGACAACCCAACACCTTTTGATTATGACTCATTCTCAAACCTCACAATCAACCGTATCCTGATGCGCCAAGGGTACTTCCCAGGCATGTCCCTCAACTGACTGAAAAGCACCTTGCCTCCCCTGAAGCAGGACAAGGTCCCTAACATCCCCTAAGGGCTAGGCTGCAAACCATTTTATGAAGACATCCGGGAGATGGGCCTCCTCGTCAGGAAGGGCAAAAAACAAGGAGTCATCCTCCGCCCATGCCATCTGACCCTCAACGAATATTTCATCCTTGAAGGAGAACCTGAACCCTACAATGGCTTTCCTGAGCCTATCTATGACCCCATGCTAAAGGTCAAGCATCTGGGTATAAAAGTCTTCCAAAACTGCTACTTTATCCCCGACAATAACACCAATGCTGCACCAGCCAAGTCTGAGTCGACCCCTTATCTGGACGGGCAAGCTGTAAGCCTCTTTTTTGGAGAATACAATAG
Source organism: Silene latifolia (assembly GCF_048544455.1). NCBI lineage: Eukaryota > Viridiplantae > Streptophyta > Magnoliopsida > Caryophyllales > Caryophyllaceae > Silene > Silene latifolia. Next base: position 36,678,943 of record NC_133530.1, on the reverse strand, counting down.
CCAGCACCCCAGCAACGAGGAGATCATAGCTATCGCCCTCAAAGACAACCAATTCGACCCCACTGCTTTGATCTCTGATACTAACCTAGAGAAAACTGTCCAAGGCTGGAGGAATACCTTCAAATAGACTAATCGCCGAGGCCGTATTCTCAAGATCACAACTGGAGAAGGCCCCATGTTCAAGGAAGGAAGTGGAGATAAGTCTCAACCCGAGTCTGATGACAAGTCAGAGTCTGCCCTAGTTCCTAACGCTTCCAATACCCTTGTCAAAACCCCCTTTCCACTGTTATACGATAAGTTGGGGACTGTCCTAGAAGTCGTACCTCTATCCACCAACAAAGTCCCTATCCGCTATTTTATCACAATCTCGGGGTTGTCTCAGAGGCTGAATCAACTGTCGTCACCCCTACTCCTGTGGAGAGTAGCAACCTGGAGCTTGCCCCAGGGCTCACCTCCTCTGCAGCGTCGCCTCTGACTCCCCACGAGATGTTTGTCCTGTCCAAGATCATCGCTCAAATTGACTTAATGAATGCCAAGTTTGCTTATGACTCGTCTCATTTTAACTGTAATGCAATTCTGAACGAACATGAGGAATTTGATTTGAGTGACTACTCACCTCATTTGGCCAAAGAACTCGACAAACGCGAATATAGGACACCCATCATTGAGGAGACCGAACCTATTAACGTAGGGACTGGCCAAATACCTCAAGAACTTAAGATAGGGACCACCCTTGACCTCTTGCTCGACCTCTTGCTCGAATAAAAGGATGTATTCGCATGGTCCTACAAAGACATACCTGGGATTGACAGGGAGATCACAGAGCACAGGAAACCCGTTAAGCCCGAAGCCGAACCAGTGAAGCAAAAGCTGCGCCGCATGCACCCCGAATGGGCATTGAAAATCAAAGAAGAGGTTGACAAGCAATTCAAAGCCGGATCCATCAAAGTTTTCGAATATTCTGACTGGGTGGCTAACATAGTCCCCGTACCCAAAAAGGACAGGAGAATCCGGGTCTGCGTTCACTTCAAAGACCTGAACAAAGTAAGTCCAAAGGACGACTTCCCCTTACCGCACGTCGACATCTTAGTGGATAACACTGCCGAACACGCCCTCTTATGATTCATGGACGGGTACGCCGGATACAACCAAATTAAAATAGCTGAGGAAGACATGCACAAAATTGCATTCACTACACGGTGGGGAACATACTGCTACACTGTCATGCCCTTCGGTCTAATCAACGCCGGGGAAACCTATCAAAGGACCGCCAGCACTCTCCTACACGACATGATTCATAAGGAAGTGGAGGTGTACGTCGACGACATGATCGTTAAATCAAAAGAGCGAGATGTCCACATTGACGCCCTCCGAAAATTCTTCGCCCGTCTTCAGAAATACAACATGAGACTAAATCCTCATAAATGTGCATTCGGGGTCACCTTCGGAAAACGCTTGGGGCACGTCGTCAACAAAAGAGGCATCAAAATCAATCCAACCAAAATCAAAACTCTCCAACAAATGCCTCGGCCTAAGAACGATAAGGAGATTCGGGGATTTTTGGGTAAAGTTCAATACATCAGCCGCTTCATAGCCAAGCTCACCAAGATTTGCGAGTCTATCTTCAAGAAGCTCCACATTACTAATTGGGACGATGATTGCCAAAAAGCCTTCAACAGGATAAAATAAATCCTAGCCAAACCTCTTGTCCTCATGCCGCCACAACAGGGAATACCCCTATCCCTATACCTGACCGTCACCGACACGGCCATGGGAGCGATGCTAGCACAAACAATCAACGGCTAAGAACGAGCCATCTACTACATCTTTAAAAAGTTCATCGACTATGAGACTAAATACACCCAATTGGAGAAAGTATGCCTCGCTTTGGTATGGTCCACAAAGAAGCTGCGACACTACATGCTCAGCTACACGGTTCACATCTACTCCAAGATGGACCCCATCAAGTATATCTTCGAAAAGCCCGTATTAAACGGAAGACTATCCAGATGGACACTCATGCTATCTGAGTTCGACCTCAAATTTGTACCCCTCAAGGTCATCAAGGGAACGGCCTTTGCCGATTTCCTAGCTGAAAACACTTTCAACGAGGAACCAACGACCAACACCTGGTCACTCACTGACGAAGACATCCTTTGTGCCGAAACCGACGCATGGGACTTATACTTCGACGGTGCATCAAACCCGAGAGGCTTTAGAGTAGAAATCCTTCTGATATCCCCCGAAGGAGAACACATTCCGATCTCAGTCAAGCTAGACTTCGTCGTCACCAACAACGCCGCCGAATACGAAGTATCCCTCATCGGCCTACAAGCAGCCATAACACTTGGCATCAAAAGATTGAATGTCCACAACGATTCCTCGCTTATCATCAATCAAGTGTCCGGATCATGGAAAATCCGAAGCGACAGCCTAGCACCTTACCAAACAAAAATCAATCAAGAAGCCGAATTCTTCGACCAAATTGACTACCTCCACTTGCCTAGAGAAGAAAACCAATTGTCGATGCCCTGGAAAAACTAGCCTCACTCATCAACATACCTGATGACATGACATCCATACTCTTATGTGTCGAGAGAAGGAGCGAGCCAGCTCACATCTGCGCCATCAACAATGACGAGGAAAACTATACCGAGCCTTGGTACCAAGCCATCCTTAAATACAAAACCTAAAACGAATTCCCTCCCAACTTTGATCCAAGAGGAAAAAGAGCCACCCGTTTACTAGCTTCACAATTCGTGAAAAATCAAGGAGTGTTTCTCCTTTGCATTGACCATAATAAAGCCAAGAAAGTCATGGAAGAGATCCACGACGGAGAGTGTGGCCCTCACATAAACGCCATGATGCTAGCCCGAAAAATTCTGAGGTTAGGCTACTACTGGACCACCATAGAAGTCGATTGGAGAAATTACGTCAAAAATTGCCACAATTGCCAAATCTTTGCCAACATACAACACACACCACCATCCCTTCTATACACCATGACATCACCCTGGCCTTTCTCGACCTAGGGCATCGACATCATCGGCAAAGTCAACCTGATAGGCACCAAAGAACATTGTTTTGTCCTAGTCGCCATCGACTACTTTACAAAGTGGGTAGAAGCACAATCCTATGCAGTCTTGATTGCTAAACAAGTGGCCAAGTTCATCCAAGACAATATCATTTGCAGATATGGGGTACCCCACGAAATCATCAGCGACCAAGGCTCTCATTTATGAGCCGAAGCACAAGCCTTGTTAGACAAGTACAAAATCAAACAGCACCGTTAATCTCCCTACCGTCCCCAAACCAACGGAGCAGTAGAGGCGGCAAACAAAACACTCGTCAGAATCATCAAGAAAATGCAGTACAATTACCACGATTACCCGAGCAGACTCCCATTCGCACTATGGGGATACCGAACCTCCATTCGAAAACCAACAGGAGCAACACCCTACTACCTAGCATACGGTTTGGAGGCAGTGCAACTAGTAGTGATGGAAGTACCATCTGTATGCGTTCTACTAGAAAGCCAAGTCCCGGAGGCGGAATGGACCCGTCGAAGGTACGAGCAACTCATCCTCCTAGACGAACGACGACTCAACGCCTTGCACAATGTCCAACTATACCAACGACGTATGCAATAGGCATTCACCAAGAAAGTCAAACCCAGAAACATCAAAGAAGGTGACTTGGTCCTCAAGTCGGTTCGAGGACCGTTACATGTTGATCCGAGGGGGAAATTCAAACCCAATTGGGCTGGACCATACCTAGTCAAGAAAATCCTTTCGGGGGCGCAGTGAGATTGAGTGATCTAGATGGGGAAGACTTCACAAACCCAACCAACCTAGACCAACTCAAGAAATACTACCCTTGAAACTTAGCACCAACAACCACCTCTAGTCTCACGGCTAGTGGCCACAATCCAGCATCAACAACCCTTCTTAGCAACCGCACCCAACTCTCAAGTTAATTCCTCAAAAGTTCTTATTTGAAATTGCATGTTTATCGAATCTAAGTTATGGCACCGTGTCATGTTTCCAGCAGCTTTTGATCTGTCAAAAGCATCATCCATTTGCACAAACAAAAAGCACCTGAACTACGAACATGGATTGATTTCGCTTCGCGCGAATACGTAGGCAGTCCTTTCTTACATAAGAAGGATACAACCATCGCACCAAACAAATAAAAAGCACTTGAACTACGAACATGGTTTGATTTCGCATCATGAAAATACAAAAAGCACCTGAACTACGGCACCTTGTCATGTTTCTAGCAACTTTTGATCTGTCAAAAGCATCATCCATTTGCACAGACAAAAAGCACCTGAACTACGAACATGGATTGATTTCGCATCGCGCGAATACGTAGGCAGTCCTCTCTTACACAAGAAGGATACAACCATCCCACCAAACAAACAAAAGCACCTGACTACTAACATGGTTTGATTTTACATCATGCGAATACGTAGACAATCCTATCTTACACAAGAAGGACACAACCATCCCACCAAGCGAACAAAAAGCACCTGAACTACGAGCATGGTTTGATTTCTCATCACGCGAATACGTAGGCAGTCCTCTCTTACACAAGAAGGACACAACCATCCCACCAACCAAACATAAACAAACAATAAAAAACACTTGAACAACGAGCATGGTTTGATTTCATCTTTTCAGGTGAATTCGTAAGCAATCCTTTCTTACACAAGAAGGATACAACCACCCCCACACACAACAACAACAACAAAAAAACAATTCATATAAATTTCAAGACAACAAAAAATACAAACACACCCCTTTTTCACACAACAAAAAAGAGCAAAAAAAAACAAAAAAAGCCTTTCTCCTTTTCCACAATAAACTCTCCTTCACATGTGCAAGTTTAGGATAATTCAAACCGAATTACCTTAACAAAATGGATGAAGAAACAACGAATGTTCACAACATTTTTCAACACGAGTAATCTTCTTATTTAATTAATAATAGGTGGAATTACAAACTTGGCAACAATAAGAGGCTAAGCGAGTCCACGACTTGTAAAGCTAGAGCGCCGACTAGGACATTTTACATAGTAAAACTAACACACGCAAGCACACAACATAACTAATACGACATAATAACAATGCACACACAACATAACTAATACAACATATTAATAAAGAGGGTGGAGGTCTTCACTCTATCATTCTACCCTTGCCTTTGCCTTCAGGATACATATTCCCCTTGTTCTTCTTTCTAGCTCGCCTAGCACGAATTTCCTCCTCGGCGCGGATCCTCAATGGATCCACAACAACCACCACACCCGAGCTCCTACACGACCCACTACCCGGCCCAAGCCAAGCCCGCACATGACCCAAAGCCTCCTTGGGACCCAAGCTCCTGTTCTTTGGCGGCCTCATCATGCTCGGGCTCATATCATCATCAAAGAAAGCACGATTTGCCTTGGCTGCTTCTCGGTATTTCAAGTCATTGAGTTCATCCTTGCGAAACTTTGATCTTTCTTCCAATGTGGAAGCTCTTGACCATTTGACATAAGCGGGAGTCACCCATGTCGTAGGAGCAGAATTCGGCACCTCCCAAGTTGGTCGAGTGGCCCACTATCTCTCAAAAGTCTCCACTGGCTCGGAGTTTCGAAACAAATTCTCTTGGACAAGAGTATCTTGAGCGGTCACCTTTTTTTGACGGCCCATTTGCCTCATAACCCTTTCCGGATAAATGAATTAAGCAACCTTCAAACCAACATTCATCAAAGAGCGGGAAGAAGCAGCTGAAGCGGGAAATCCTGTGAAGGATCTAAAGCGCCACCACGACACCACCCAACGGACGTGAGGATCTCCCTCCTCTACCAACCTCGAAGTCCAATAGGCATCGGTGCACGCAAAGCTATCCGCATACAACTTCTTTCTCTTGGTAAGGTGTCAAAACGATAAAGAAGAAGCATCAAATGGAGGCTCAACATACCTTAGCCTCTCCATAAGCCATACTTGGATAATTCTAAGAGATCCAAATGATGGTGAATATCCACAAGGCGCCTTCTTATCCCAGGCATGAATGGTCTCGCCGAGCACTAACCAAGACGGGTCCCGTTCATGCTCCATTTGCTCAACAATGTGAATGAGGGGCATACTACCGTACCATTTCGGTCCCTCCTTCTTCAAAACATCAACAAGAAGACAAGCATGTACTAGGCAAAAGGCAAGGGCCCATTTCCTAGCAATCTCCGAAATATTAGCATCTAACCGATTGGAAAAGATGTTGATAAAGGACAACATATCAACACCATGAGGAGCAATAAGGAAATTCACTTGGCTTACTGACAAGCCAAGCATAGAATGGAATGTCTCTCTATAGCATAACCGAGTCGGAGGAAGCATCGGAGTACAACCCAACTACCCTCCAATAGCACTTACTTCTTCCACAAGCGGGCAAAGTTTGCCTTTCGAGAAGACGAAAACATGATGTTTCGTATCCCAAAACCGAGAGCATGCATCAAGGAATGAAGATTCAACCTTGACTTGGTGAAGCACCAACAATTGACCAACTCTCATAACATCGAGTTGATACTTTTCGGGAGACGATAAATTCCGACACCAATGTCGCAACCTACCTTCAAAAATATCCATGAATTTTTGTGGAGGAGGGGAACTTTTCGTAGAATTTTTGTGTTTCGGATGATGAAACAATGAAGCACAAACTCGCTATTTATACAAAGCAATCAACGCTTTTTTCAGAAAAAAGGGGAGGCCCCTTGCATCGCCAAGATGCTCGCGCTGCTTATAAGGATTCGCACCTTTACTTGTCCTTGTCAAGTTGTGTTTTCTCCTGATACCTCTTTTTCCTCGCCATAATGCTCGCGCCTCTTATGGCTGGCTTAGGTATTTTTGTGTTTTCTCACACTCACATTTTCTTAGATTCACGTTTTACGAAATCCGACATGGTTTTCGCGATTCGGCTTTAAACATACGAATTTCCTTTTCTTTTTTTAAAGAAGGGAGAGCTGGTCGCCCCGATCCGCGACGGATCGCTTCCGGGACGAAATTTTTTCGCACAATCGATTTTACAAATTTCGGTCTCACAAATCGCTTTTCGCAAAATTCGAGTCTCGATTTCGCAAATAAGCACATTCACAAATCCCTTTTCGGATTTTCACTTCGTCTTAAAAGACTGTTTGAGTTTCATTTCAACTTACAAATCAATTCCGGCAAAATTTGATGCAATTTTTCGAGTTAATTTAATTCAAACACGAATTAATTTCTCAAAATTTCAAAACAATTCCCTTTTGAAAAATCCAAGCGTGGCGTTTTGTCGCGGAATTTTCAAAAATTCAATTTCAAAGCAGCAATTCAAATTTCTAACTTCGAGTCATCGCGGTTATTTCAATGGCATTATTGCCTTTTTTATGTGTTTATGTTTATATATGAATGCGTGTGTGCTACATGTTGTTTGTTTTCTACGCTAACATTGCAGGTACAAATTACCAAGGCAAACGATGAGAAGCCGTCCGTCGACCGCATTTTTCCGAAACACAACACAAAAAAGCCAAGCAAAAAAAACTACAAAACACACAAAAGGCCATATATACAAAACGGCCTCACGCAAAATACACAAAATATAAACCAAAGTCCGAAAAACAGCTACAGACTACTTAATGCCTCAGGACGTGCCAGCCGCGCCGTCGCTAGGAGTCGCAACCAGGGAATACACGGTCTCGTAGTCAGCAATGCTCTCGGGAGAACTCTCCAGCGTCTCTCGCTCCATCACAATCCCCGGCTCCGGAGAACCGCGAGAAGACTCGACCGTAGCTAACTGAGCTCTAAGAGAAGCGATCTCAGCATCCCGACTCCGTAGCTCCTCCTCACGACTCCTCAACTCCTGGTCTCGAGTGATTAGTCCAAACTCATGTGCCTGGATCGTCGTTCTCGCCTCATCCAAATCAGCACGGACTCGAGCCAACTTCGCGGGATCCGCAGTGCTCTACAAAAAAAACATGGGTCGTCAAGCTCACGAACCGTGAAAGTAAAGCAAAAGCAAATCACAATGAAAACCAACAAATGGTACCTGAACGAGCCAAGCCTCCCTCCTTTCCAGGTCACTAGCAAGCCCCCTCCAGCGGTTAGCCATCCGTCACAGAGCCTGATAACTACCAGTCGACACCTACACAACGAAACAAAACCCTCAACAAAAATAAACAATACAACACAATTCGAAAACAAAACTTGGACAGAAGAGTTTAAACTAGCAAATCACCCTCAAAACTGTCAGCCTCCACTCTATGCCGACATCGGTCACCTCAGGAGCCGCAGGCTCTGGCAGACGCAACTCCAACTCCTCACCACTCGGCCCCACGTAAGTGGTCTGTGCCGTGAAAGCTGGGGGCTGGGTCCTCATGAGGTGGTCAACACGCTACACAGGAAACCACATCAAAAGACCGCCAACTCTCTTTATCAAAAACAAAATCAACAAGCGTGTGGTGGTGAAGACGTACCTCAATCGGATACCAAGCAAGCATCGACAAGCGGAAAGTCTCGTAAGACACTCCCGACAGCAACAACTCCTCACCTCCATGACCGTCAAGGTGCTCCGAGACCTCGTCAGGCGTCGACCCCTGGAATAGCGCCCTAGACGGGTCGAGAGGCACCACAAAAGTCTCGCTGAAGCACTGGCGAGCCAAACGCTCACCAAGGTACCAGACCGGGTCGATCGCCTTCTCCAAGTACAGACGACGACAACTACGAGGCCGTATTCATTCTACAACAAAGGTAGGCACCCCTGTGTAGTGCTCCCAGGGCCTCGCAACGTACTGGAATCACAACAACACTAGACAACTAACTGAGGGCTTTCCATATACCTAGTCATCCTATTTCTACCAATTCTCGCAAAACGGAAAGGATAAGGAATAGAAACTCACGTCGCAAAGTCGAATGGCATTCACCTGATGCCTGCAGTCCAAGTAAGTCAACTTGGTGGACTTCTTCCTAACCACCGTCCAACCCCTCATAGCGGGGTAAACTCGAGTTGCATCGCCCACCGCCTTCGGACGCAAGGCGGGAAAGTAAGAAAACATCCAAGCCTGCAACACAAAACACAACAACAACGAAATAGCCAACTTTCAAAACGTCCAAGACGAGGCCGAGACCAACCAAAGCTGGAGCACTCCCCTCGTCCATCGTCTTTGTACGGACCGCGGCGTGCAGATAGCGAGTGAACCGAGCCAAAGCAGGCGTCACCCAGTCGTATTGACCCAAGGCGCCCAAGTCAGCAAGCAAATGAAGTACTTTGGTTGACAAGCACTCAGCCTTGTCACCAATGTACGTAGTACCCAGAAAGTACCACAACCGCGCCTCCTGCGCGTCAGCTTGAGCCTCCGCCTCAAGACTCGCCAACGGTGCTGGAACGAACCCGGACACCCTCACCTTGAAGTGATCTCTCACGTAAGAGTTCGCCATCAAGAAAGCAGTCACGTCAGACGGCGGAGGCAGAACATCGCCGATCAAACCCGTGATCACGGCAGAAGACACTCTCAACGGCGTCTCCGAAAACTGAACCGGCGTCTCGCCACAGGGAAGACCCGACGCCATAGCAAAATCCTCTAAGGTGATGCTAATCTCTCCAAACTGCATGTGTAATGACGACAACTTGTCCCAATAACGATCCAACATGGCACAAATCAAACACAAGTTCAATCTAATCGAAGCCCTGTGAATCTCGCGCCAAGCAGCAACCAGCGGGCCCATCCCCAACCTCTCTATCAACGCCCTCGAACCCGTTCGCAGGACGTCGTATAAACCCACGTAAGCCTGAGAGCGTCCTCATGGTAGAAACCTTCTGAAATTGAAAATCAAGCAGGATCAGAACGTCTATTCAGGCTCAAAAAAAAAAAAAAGCAAAACCCAGCAGAATAGCAAACTCATCAGGCCCTCGTGTGCACGGTGGGAGATGTGAGTGTCGACCCGCAACAATAACTAGCTACCATCCCAGCCTGCAGACCAAGCAGCCATCGCACGCAAGTTCAGCCCCTGCGGAGCCTGAACTCGCCTAACCTCCCACTCCTTGACAAAGGCGTCGTCTCCCTCTGTCTCAAATCTCCGCCTCGAGACTGCACGGTACGGCGAGGACCCCTCTCAACAACCCACACGACTCCCTCGAGCTCCTGCCTAGAAACCCGAGGAGCTCTCCTCCTAGTAGTGACCTACCTCTCTGAAGTACCAGCCGTGGACTCCGCCCGAGTCCCTCAAGCACCAGCAACCACCCTAGGCTCCTCCTGAGCCTCTGGAACACTCTCAGCACCAACAACCTCAACAACAGGCTCCTCCTCGACAACGTCCTCCACAACTGCCTCGGGAGCTCGCCCCCAGGTACCAATTGGCCCTGACTGAGCCAAAGACCCCAACCTCCTCCTCCAACGTCTCTGATTCGGGACCAACGGGCCTAGCAGATCCCGAGCACTTACCTGAGAGAAAAACAAAAACAACGTCAGTCGAAATTTCAACATTACGAGGGCACAAAATAAGCAAAGGCCAAAACACGGCCAAAACAAAAATCACCTGTAAATACAAAACAACAGCAAAATCAGCAAGGGAAAACCCGGCCAATCCCATCCAACAAAACATTTCACAAAAAACTCACAAAAACGCGACTCGCCCTTCTTTTCAAGCAAAGGACGAGTCAAATCAACAACAAAGCAACAAAAACACCTGGGCTAACACAAAACTTACGGAAGAAAAAATATACACCCGTCCTAACTGGACACCTCACAAAACTCAAAAAGGCAATTTTACGCCCAATTAAGTGCTAAAAAGGCCAAAAATTCAGGAGCGACCATGACAAAGCAACGTGACTTGATCACGTCCTAAAGTGACCTAACCTGTGTCTAGGGAACATGTCAAAGCAATACGGCTCAGTTTGAGCCCAAACATACGCTTACTTCGTCAGCATAAGAACGTCCGACAGGGGCAAAATGCAAAATTTTCACCCCTGGCATACGACAAGGGTTTCACATAGCATAGACGGTCTTGCTCGACTACAATGTAACCTAGTGGGGTCCACAACTCGAGCAAAAAAACACAACATTGCAAAATGACACGGTTTCATGTCTCATTGGCCTTTTCGCACATAGGAGACGGGAACGGGGACCAAAATGCAAACTAAAAGCACCCTTATACTCCTAAACAAGTTTATAACCTAATGCAAACATCAATTTCACTCAAAAATAAGCAAATCAAAAACCCCTAATTCGATTTGAGATGAATTAGGGTTCGTCCAAATTCAACCAAGACAAATGCAAACAAAATCAAGTGGAATCAAGAAGATTTACATACCTTGAGATGAAATGATGATTATAGCAAAAGTGCAAGCAACAAGCAAGATCAAAAAATGGCGATTTTTGAGAGCTTATGTGTGATTGTGTCGAAGAATATGATGCGAATGACGAGCAAGCCATTCTCGCGTCTTTTTAAGAAAATAAGGGAGCCCTTTTTATCGCCAAAGGGCTCGCACCTCTTTGGAGTGCTCCTGCCTTTTCTGGCAAATTTTGGGCTTAGGTCCAAGACGCACGTTCAAATACGCACAAAAACACTTATTACAAAATGGCGAAATTCAAATTCGCTATTTTCACAAAATTTCAAGTGACGAAATTAAAAACCGTTATTTCTCTCACAAATACAAAATGGCGAAATTTAAATTTGCTATTTTCGTAAAATTTCAAATGACGGAATTAAAAACCGATATTACCCTTCACAAATACAAAATGACGAAATTCAAATTCGCTATTTTCACAAAACTTCATATGGCGGAACTAAAAACCGTTATTTTCCTCATAAGCACAAATGGCGAAATTCAAATCCGTTATTTTTCACATAAATCTAAAACGACAGAATTAAAACCGTTATTTTCCTCACAATTGTAAGCTGGCGAAATTCAAATTCGCTATTCTCCCAAAAATTTCAAATTCCCTTCACAATCACAAATAGCGAGATTCAAACTCGTGATTCTCACAAAATCCAAATGGCGGAAATAAAAACCTTTTTTTTTCTACCACTCAAAAACTACAAATAGCGAAATTCAAACACACCATTCTCGCGAAAACTCCGAATTACGGCAATAAAACCATCACACCTCCTCAAATTCAAAATCATAAATGGCAGTAATGGAAGCCGCCATCCACAAAAGCTAGGCTCGAGTTATAAAAGGTCTAACTCTTCCAAGCACCGTGAACATCCTTTATAAACACGAAAAATCACCCAGCGGAACTCTGGAAGGCTCCACACGGAGTCATCTCTCAACAAACTTACAAAACTACCTGCATGAGCAGCACCGACCGGGCGTCAAACAAAGCGAAATCTAGCACCTTCCACCCCCACAAGCATCAACGTCGCTCCCCACTGGGTCGGATGGACAAATAACCTCTTGAAATAGGCCCGATGATTCAGGCTATTTCCCGCAGTCGATTATTCGACCATTAATGACTGGCGAGTCTCCACACACCAATGACAAACAACCTCTTGAAGTAGGCCCGATGATTCAGGCTATTTCCCGCAGTCGATCATTCGACCATCAAAAACTGGCAAGTCTCCACACACTAATAACATATAACCTCTTGAAATAGGCCCGATGATCCAGGCTGTTTCCCGCAGTCGATTATTCGACCATTAATGGTTGGCGAGTCTCTACGCATCGACAACAAACAACCTCTTGAAATAGGCCCGATGATTTAGGATATTTCCCGTAGTCGATCGTTCGACCAACAATGATTGGCGAGTCTCCACGCACCGACAACAAAAATCCTCTTGAAATAGGCCCGATGATTTAGGCTATTTCCCACAGTCGATCATTCGACCATCAATGACTGGCGAGTCTCTACGCATTGATGACGAACAATCTCTTGAAATAGGCCCGATGATTCAGGCTATTTCCCGCAGTCTACCATTTGACCATTAATGGCTGGCAAGCCTCCACACACGAGCAAGAATACATCAAGGACATATCCCAAAGATGCCTCAGGTATGACTCCTTCCTATGGCTGGCGAGCCTTTATACGTAGTCTAACGGACTTTAAACGACTCGCATCGGCAATTGACAGACTCTAAACTCTTCCCGACGGCAAGTCCTTGACTCGAAGCCCCGACTCGCCTAGACGTCACCCTTCCCGACTGCAGGTCCTTGGCTCAAATCCTTTTGAGTCGCCTCGACGTCGCTTCGGTCTTCAGGTTGTAATCTTCGATTGACCTGAGGGTTATACTTTGACTTTCGTCTTGTCTAAGCCTCAGTCAAAGTGGGGGCTCTGTAGATACCCAGTATCTGTGGAATCTCCAACAAACACCAGATGATTATCGGACTACAACATGTTTCGGAAATCGCTACGTTTGATCGACGGATTGTATGACTACGTGTCGAAAAGCTCAGAAAACAGTTTTAAAAATGAATTTTTTTTTTAAATATTTCAAAAATACCTGGAGTGTTTTATGCACAACGACGGGGTTGCAATGACACTAACTAGAGTCAAAACCGACACCGGACCAAAAATGACTCAAAATTCAAATCCCGACTCCAACTACGAGTCAAACACGAATCAAACACAACAAACCCACCCTACATAACACCCACATACTAAATATACACGGAATACTTAGTGAGGAAGCACAAACCATATCCAACAAAACCTACGATAGAACAAAACACAGATTTCAAATTTTCGAAAAGAACAGGAGGGCCCATTGTCCCGCCAATGTACTCGAGCCTTTTTGGGTGGCCAGCATAGCCACGTCATCCAAAATGCACAACACCATACATTCCTCTATAAATAGTCCTCAATCACTCCCCATATTCCTTACGCGAGAGTCCGCCTCCTCACATCTCCCTTAAAATTCTAGACCTTGATTTCTAAAGTCAAAAACCGACACGTGTTTTTGACCTACCGATTGAAAACACGAGCCTTACACATTGTTTGGTAACGTCATCATGCAATAAAAACACTTGGCTTACCACTTTGACCAACTTCACTCACACTAAAGCAAAGCAACACTCCATATTTACAAAACAGTTTTTCAAATCAAGCTTTCCGACTCATAAGTTTTACACTTTGTCAATTTCTCGTCAACCAACCGAACATGTAAGTATGCGGGCGTAATTAATCCTCTTCTTTCATGTCCTTTTTACCGTTTTTAACATGATCCAAAACATAGATTGTTTGAGCCAAAACCGGGTTTTGACCTGAGACAGAAGCCCCTAGTCACAACTAGGTACATCGCGCCTCTTATGGCACCCCAGGTCATAACTCAAAAGTGTTTGAGTTCATCATTCCTTAATGTATTACATCGTTTTTGTCTTCTTTCTTAAAACGGTTTTTACCATTTCAAATCATTTTTATGATAAGCATTTTTTAACCATAAAATGTAATCACCCTTGGTTCTTTATACCATGACGGTTAATTCCATGTTTCGGTGATATCATTTAGTTAATTACATTTTAAAGGTTATTTTAACACTCTTTTCTTCATTTTAGCAATTTTCCTCTTTTATTCACATTTTGCAAACATTTTTAGTCATATTCATAATCATCCTCGGTTCTACATACCATGTCGGTTTAATCCAAAATAAGATGATAAACTTTGACTAATTACAAAGCAATGAACTTAATATAATTAGTTCATATCAAGTACTTTCCATTTTATTTCATCTCATCTTTCCCTTTGTCTTAACCATATTGCATGTCAGCTTTGGCTAACATATGTGCCAAGTCGATTTAATTCAAATTCGGTGATAAAACGGTTGAGCGGATATATTTTACATGTTTATTTACAAACCTATTCATGTCAAGCTTGAAAATCCAAACCCGACAACGAATATCATCAACATAATGATGAATACTCCGAGTCATATTTTATACTTGGATATGAACGCGGTCTTAACGACCTATTCCACAAAAGCGGTTTTGACAACCTTTTAAAATGGTTTTAACAACCTTTTGCAAAATCAGAAGGTTAACTTGGGCTACCGCCTGACCCGCGCCCCAATGCCCTTCTATTCTTCACCTTTTACAAAACCAGGGGAAGCTCCTTACACCGCCAATAGGCTCGCGCCTTAATGACTTCCTGGTACGGGTTCTGCCCCATTTTCAGCACTTGTCTAGGACGATCTCAATTTCGGTTAACCCGAATACACGACGGATCAGATTGACGAGTTTATATTTTACATTTCACATTTTAATCACCTTTTTTTAGACAAATGGATCGTGTTAAGCACCGTAAATTTAACTTGGTAAATGGATGTTTAATTTCCGCTCTTGCATGCAAATCAACTCTTAAATCCAACTCGACATCAATTACTTGATACTTCGATAAACAACCGATATAGCAAATTTTAACATGTTAGGTTTAAAGTTGTGGATGCGCATTCATGCATTTAATCCATTTTATCAACTTTTGCACTTAACCAACCCAGATCGATCAGTAGAGGCCGCTTCCGCGGGCGAGATTGGATGTCCAATTAAAAGGCTTCCCAATACATACCCTCACCTCTTACTCAAAACCTTTGGATAGTGGATGGCCATATCCACGGCGTACGAGAGTCATTCTAGCGATAAGATGCTAAAAGAGGGGCGATTCCTTATCTTTACTACCTATGTCAAGCACTGCTTTGTACTTCGTTTGACCGAGGTATAAAGTGGATTTCGAACGGTTTCCAGGCATCCCATAATTGCTTGGTGGCATCTCCGAACATCTCTGCATCGTTTTCGAGACCATCATCGAGACGAAACCGACCGATCTAAAACGATTCGGTCAAAAGCATTTCTACGTCCCCGAACGTAGCTTTTAGACTGCCGTATGTCCACATATTGGCATGCGTATAACACCCCCATACTCCAAGTGCCTTACCAGGACCACTGAGGTATAAGGATGCTACCATCTCGGTTACCCGAGGCAATGATAATCAAATAGACAATAACGAAACAACATTTAAATAGTAATACTTTAGCGAAAGGTTACAATCCAAAACCAAAACCAAAATACGAATACAAGTTCTCAAACCAACTGTCTAGCAACTAACTGAAATGTTTATTAAACTTCTAAAGCTACAAATAAGACTTCTATCATCGATGGTGGCACATCCCAGCCTATCCCAAGAACTCGACTCATACCGCTCAATAATCGCTCACCATCCCCGAATGGATCACCACGCTTTTAAAACATTAAACGGGGTCGGTACTAATCACACAATTTATATAAACCAACAACACAAGAAAACAAACAAATCAATCATCACGGATATTCTCCGAACTCCAAACCCAACTCCACAATCCCGACTACACACTAAAGTGTGTAGCCCCGCCGAGTGCCCATCGCAACAGGTCACTCCTCGCCGCCAGTGGGGGACCGCAGCCGTTCCCACCTAAGCCCCGCTCATCTCCATCGAGCGATAAACCTAAATCCATTAATGTGCACATCCCTTCTGTGGCGGGTTCCACAGAAGGCGAATCATGGGCGTGAAGCCACTCCCGCAAGTGACTCCACTCAGCCAGGGATGCACCCCGAAGAACACGATGAGATACAATCAATCACAAAACAACCAACAATCAAAGCCAACAACCGTCACAATACGAGTATGATAATATTCAACAATCACAAACACCAATCAACACATCATGGGACTAATACTGAGTAGGGAAACCCTACCTGGAAAGCACAACACAATCAGACGATCTCACAGCTGATATCAAAACGCTTCCTCTACGAATCCTCCTCCTAACATACAAACATATAATCACTACCAATCACAAAATACAACAAAACCCCCAAATCCCAATATTAGGGTTTAACCAACTTTAACGAAATACTATAAAAACGGTACGTAGATCTTACCCTCGACGCAAGGATCACAACGGTATAAAGAAAGGTAAAATCCGACCTTCCAAGCTCCGGAATTTGCCAACAATGCGATTGAAGCGAAGAACGTAGTTTGATTTCTCTTTTGAAAGTAATTAGGTTTTAAAAGTGTTTAAAGAAAAGTGACGGAAGTTATTATATACTTAATCGCATTATCAACAAAACCCGACAAATCATCCCCCGTAAACCGGCTACTCGATCGAGTAGCTGAGGTACTCGATCGAGTGCCCTCTTACTCGATCGAGTATCTACGTTACTCGATCGAGTACCCAACAGGTCAGAAACTATTGTTAAGACGCAACTCACCCTTACTCGACAGAGTAAGGCCTACTCGATAGAGTACCCGAGACTCATAAACCGTAGTATTACGCCTTCCCTCCTTAAAAGAACTTCGTCCCCGAAGTTCAAACCACAACAAAACAAAGACACACTACAACACTCCCGACTCCACAACCAAAACATAACTCAGCATAAAACATGTTACTAACCCAAACTCAACCCGGCTCAACGACAACAACCATACCGACACAACATAAAAAGGGTATAAAAACTCTTAAAAACTCTTTGCGATCATCTCCTACTCCCCTAAAAGAAACAAGGTTACGTCCCCGTAACCATACATAACTGATCAAAAAGGAAAGGGTAACGCTCTCTCATGGCCTCCTCTGCCTCCCATGTAGCTTCCTCGGTCTCGTGGTTAGACCAAAGGATCTTAAGCAAAACTGTCTCACCACTCCTAATCTTCCTAACCTTCCGGTCAAGAATCTGCTTAGGTACCTCAAGATATGATAAAGACTCATCTAGCTCTAAGCTCTCTGCCTCTAACACATGTGATGGGTCACTCACTTACTTCCGCAGCTGAGATACATGAAACACATTATGCACTCTCTCTAACGCAGCTGGTAAAACAAGACGATATGCAACCTCTCCAACCCGCTCTAAGATCTCATAAGGTCCGATGAACTTCTGACTCAGCTTGCCCTTCTTCCCAAATCTCATAACCCCACGCATAGGAGACACTTTCAGAAGAACCTTATCCCCAACCTGAAACTCTATATCCCGGCGATGTAGATCTGCATAACTCTTTTGCCTATCCTGAGCTGCTCTCATCCATTCCCTGATCATCTTAATCTGTTCAACCATCTCATGTACCATCTCTGGTCCTAGAACCACTACTTCAGCACTGTCGTCCCAACAAATCGGACTCCTGCATCTCCTCCCATATAAAGCCTCAAACGGTGCCATACCAATACTAGTGTGATAGCTGTTGTTGTAAGAAAACGCTATCAAATCCAACCTCTGTTCCCAGCTACCACCAAAGTCCATCACACAAGCTCGTAACATATCCTCAAGAGTTTTGATCGTTCTCTCAGTTTGACCGTCTGTCGCAGGATGAAATGATGTACTCATCTTCAAAGTTGTTCCCAAAGATTCCTGCAACTCTTTCCAAAACCTTGAGATAAACCTCGCATCTCTGTCAGATACTATGTCCTTAGGGACTCCATGTAACTTAAGCACATTCTTCCGATAAGCCATAGCTAATTGTGCTTTAGTCCATTTATCTTTCATTGGCACAAAGTGAGCTGACTTGGTCAGTCGATCCACTATTACTCATATCATGTTGTTACCCTGTTGACTCTTTGGCAAACCCACGATAAAATCCATAGAAATGGATTCCCACTTCCACTCAGGTACCTCTAAAGACTGAATCTTACCTTGTGGTCGTCGCTGTTCCCCTTTAACTCTCTGGCATGTCAAACAACGGGCCACAAACTCAGCTGTTTCTTTCTCATCCCAGGCCACCAAAACGTGTTCTTCAAGTCCTTGTATAGCTTGTCACCACCTGGATGTACTGAATATGGTGTACAATGTGCCTCTGTCATGATAGTCTTTTTCAGCTCTTCATAATTAGGGACACACCACCTACCATCGAACCTCAAACTACAATCTGTATGAATAGAGAATCGAGACACTGTCCCTTTCTCTACTCCAGCTCTCCACTCAACCATCTTAGGATCCAACGCCTGTTTACCTCGAATATCATCATAAAGATCAGGTTGTACTGTCAAATCTCTCATAGCATCCCCTCTCTGCATCATATGTATCCCAAACCTCCCCACCTCATCTCTCAACCTCATCAAAGATAGAGCCGTACACAAGGAATGTACACTCTTCCTACTCAAAGCATCTGCAACAACATTGGCTTTCCTTTCATGGTAGATAATATCCATGTCATAATCGCCAATCAGCTCCATCCACCTCCTCTATTTCATGTTCAACTCCTTTTGAGTGAAGATGTACTTGAGACTCTTGTGATCCGAAAATACTTTAAAGGTCGCCCCATAAAGGTAATGTCTCCAAATCTTGAGAGCAAACACCACTGCACCCAACTCTAGATCATGTGTAGGGTAGTTCTCCTCATACGGCTTCAATTGCCTAGAAGCATAGGCAATCACCTTACCGTTCTGCATCAACACACATCCCAACCCATTCTTTGAGGCATCTGTATAAACCTCAAAGTTCTCGATCCCTTCAGGCAATGCTAAGATAGGAGTTGTGGTCAAACGCTCCTTTAATGTTTGGAACGCCGTCTCACAACTCTTATCCCAACAAAACCTGTTCTCTTTCCTCATCAAAGCTGTCATAGGTCTAGCAATCTTGGAGAAATCTTTCACGAACCGTCTGTAGTATCCAGCTAAACCCAAGAAACTCCTGATCTCAGCAACATTCTTTGGTGCTTCCCACTTTGTCACTGCCTCAATCTTTACCGGATCCACAACTACTCCCTCCTTAGAGATCACATGCCCCAGAAAAGCAACTTTCTCTAACCAGAACTCACACTTGGACAGCTTAGCATATAACTCATGCTCCCTCAAAGTCTGCAACACAATCCTCAGATGCTCCTCATACTCCTCCTTAGTCTTGGAGTAGACTAAGATGTCATCGATAAACACCACCACTAAATTGTCCAAAAACTGTCTGAAGATTCTGTTCATCAAGTCCATAAACACAGCCGGTGCATTAGATAACCCAAACGGCATCACCACGTACTCATAATGACCATACCTCGACGTGAAAGCTGTCTTTGGTATGTCCACCTCTCTAATCTTCACCTGATGGTACCCCGACCTCAAATCAATCTTGGAAAAGACTGATGCACCACTCAACTGATCAAACAGGTCATCTATCCTTGGCAAAGGATACTTGTTCTTCACCGTCACTCGGTTCAGCTCTCTATAGTCTATGCACAACCTCGAACTCCCATCTTTCTTCTTCACAAAAAGAATTGGTGCTCCCCACGGTGATACACTAGGTCTAATGTATCCCTTCTCTATCAGATCATCTAACTTTTTCCTGAGCTCCTCCATCTCCTTAGGACCCATCCGGTACGGTGCCTTAGAGATTGGCCCCGTCCCCGGTTTCAACTCAACTGTGAAATCTATCTCCCTCTTCGGTGGCAACCCCGGAATCTAATCTAGAAAGACATCTGCAAACTCTCCCACCACTGGTATCTGATCAACTGTCGGACTCTTTATCCGGTCATCTCTCACATGGCATAAGATCAAAGGGCATCCCTTCCTCAGATAAGACTTCAAGGTGACAGCTGCAATCAACTTAACTTTGGGTTTGACCACAAACCCACGATAAGACACACCAACACCCTTAGGACCTCTCAAAGACACTTTCTTTTGATGACATTCTATCTTAGCTTTATACTTTCCCAACCAATCCATCCCGACTATCATCTCAAAACCGTCAAAAGGAAACTCTAGCAAGTCTACAGGTAGATTAACTTGCCCAACTATCATAGACACATCTCTATACAACCTCCCACATGATACAGACTCACCCGAAGGTATAAAAAATTTCTCACTTACAGACTCATATACCCTCAAACCCAACCGTTTAACATGACTCGAAGATACAAACGACTGAGACGCCCCTGAATCAAACAAAACAAAGGTATGAATACCGTTAACAAGAAAAGTACCAGTGATAACATGTGCATCATCCTCAGCTGCTTTCTTGTTCATCATGAACGACTTTCCACTGGTCTTTTGTCCACCTCCCTGGACAGTACTGGCTGATGTGGTCGGTTTAGCACCCGACCCCTGGTTGTTGTTGTTGTTCGTAGCTGGTTTCTGATAAGAATTACCGCCATTGCGGTTACCTCCACCCTGATAGCTTTGACTTCTCCGGTTAGACCATGACCCAGACGGTCTATTGCTCGCATAACTCTGTGCAGGTCCCTGAGAATAGCTCCCCCAAGCCGATCCCTGAAAAGCTCCCGGTACACTCGTGCACTCATGTCTCTTGTGGCCTACACTGCCACACCCAAAGCAAGTCATTCCCCAACTACCACTACTACTCACACGGCCACGCCCAAAGGAAGCCTCAAAGATCAACCCCACGACCAAAAAAAACCCTCTAGCCTGATTGTGGTTACCTTTCTTGTGACTAGATTGGCCACCACCCTCACTCTCGGCCTTTCTTTTCTCAACACCCACTCTCTCCGAGCCATCTCCACCAACCTCTCGGCTCTCCCGGCCCTCTCATAAGCTTCCTTAACGTCGCAAGGACTCCCACGGGTAGCTTATCCATGATCTTAGGGGTCAACCCCTCTCAAACCTCGGCGCCGGTTCTCCTCACCCAAACCCATATCCTCGGGATACCTAGACTTCTCATTAAACCGCTTGTAGTACTCAAAGAATCGACATATCGGATGTCATCTTAAACCCATCAAACTCCTCTCTCAGCTTACTCCTCACATGCTCCGGTACAAACTCCTTCCTCATAGCCCTCCGAAACTCTTCCCAAGGTATAGCAGGTAAGCCCTGGTTCGCATACATCTCCCTAGCACTCACCTTCACCTTATCCCACCACTCGCCAGCTGCTTCCCTCAGGTAGAATGCAGCTTGTTCGACTCTCACCTCATCGCGATAGTGAACCAGGTCTAGTATGTTCTCCATCTCACAATGCCAGTTGTCAAGAAGGTTTGGTTCCCCGGTCCCCTTGTACTCTTTTGGGTTAAACCTCGCTATATAAAGGCTGATCTTAGAGTGATCAACCTCCTTGTCCTTTCCCACTTTCTTTAAGGCCTCTGTAAGAGCATCCTGATGCTCCAACATCTTAACGATATCGTCTATGTTCATGGTCTCAGCTCTCGCCATACAAAGCGTTTCTCTAGGGCGGCATCTTGAAACTATATAAGAAAGGGTAGACATAAACATACGTACTAAAACCTCAAAACACGAAAACAGGCTGCCCAAAACACACTCGATCGAGTGCCTAAACCTACTCGATCGAGTAGAGGCTACTCGATCGAGTGCCCAACATACTCGATCGAGTGCCTCGACATCAGACCCCAAACAGACCTTCTGACCTCTAACATACTCGATCGAGTAGCCTGGCTACTCGATTGAGTGACCCCCTACTCGATCGAGTGCCCGATGTATTCGATCGAGTGCCCAAAAACACGATTCTGGTTGTAAAAACGTCAAATACCCACTCGATCGAGTCAGACCCACTCGACCGAGTATCTCACCTACTCGATCGAGTACCTCCTTACTCGATCGAGTCATGCTGACTCGTATATACTACCCGCATGCCATCTCACATATCCCAACATACTATGCAACTTTATAAACTCGACATATAATATAGTTAAGCATGCAATTCTACCAAACTTTTCATATGATCAACAAAAAAACTATATCATATTATCAAACGCCACATAGTAAACATCCAACATGCTTCTTATTCAAACAACAGTTCTATATATTTCACCAACCTTTCATGCACAAACTCAACCTTCTACTCCAAACATCCAACAATTACAACATACATCACCACATTCACATACAAACTAACAAACATCACATACGACCTTGGCATATACCCCCCATGTGACCGGTTCAAAATTGTAGGGCGAGTTCGCGACTTTAGGACGTCTCCCAAGCCTTTGCATTAGCTCCTACAACCTTTCCCCCGGTTCATTTTAATTGACTCCCTATGTTCATTAGATTCATTGGTTACAGGTTTCAGGATCGTCGCTCTGATACCATTTTGTAACACCCCCATACTCCAAGTGCCTTACCAGGACCACTCAGGTATAAGGATGCTACCATCTCGGTTACCCGAGGTAATGATAATCAAATAGACAATAACGAAACAACATTTGAATAATAATACTTTAGCGAAAGGTTACAATCCAAAACCAAAACCAAAATACGAATACAAGTTCTCAAACCAACTGTCTAGCAACTAACTGAAATGTTTATTAAACTTCTAAAGCTACAGCGGAAGACTTCTATCATCAGATGGTGGCACATCCCAGCTATCCCAGTAACTCGACTCATACCTGCTCAATAACTGCTCACCATCCCCGAATGAATCACCACTGTTTTTAAAACATTAAACGGGGTCAGTACTAATCACACAATTTATATAAACCAACAACACAATAAAAACAAATAGCTCAATCATCACAGATATACTCCGAACTCCAAACCCAACTCCACAATCCTGACTACACACTAAAGTGTGTAGCCCTTCCAGAGTGCCCATCGCAACAGGTCACTCCTCGCCGCCAGTGGGGGGCCGCAGTCGTTCCCACCTAAGCCCCGCTCATCTCCATCGAGCGATAAACCTAAATCCATTAATGTGCACATCCCTTCTTGTGGCGGGTTCCACAGAAGGCGAATCATGGGCGTGAAGCCACTCCCGCAAGTGACTCCACTCAGCCAGGGACGCACCCCGAAGAACACAGACAGATACAATCAATCACAGCTACAACCAACAATCAAAGCCAACAACCGTCACAATACGAGTATGATAATATTCAACAATCACAAACACCAATCAACACATCATGGGACTAATACTGAGTAGGGAAATCCTACCCGAAAGCACAACACAATCGACGATCTCACAAATATCAAAACGCTTCCTCTACGAATCCTCCTCCTAACATACAAACATATAATCACTACCAATCACAAAATACAACAAAACCCCCAAATCCCAATATTAGGGTTTAACCAACTTTAACGAAATACTATAAAAACGGTACGTAGATCTTACCCTCGACGCAAGGATCACAACGGTATAAAGAAAGGTAAAATCCGACCTTCCAAGCTCCGGGATTTGCCAACAATGCGATTGAAGCGAAGAACGTAGTTTGATTTCTCTTTTGAAAGTAATTAGGTTTTAAAAGTGTTTAAAGAAAAGTGACGGAAGTTATTATATACTTAATCGCATTATTAACAAAACCCGACAAATCATCCCCCAGAAACCTGGCTTACTCGATCGAGTAGCTGAGGTACTCGATCGAGTGCCCCTTACTCGATCGAGTATCTACACACGTTACTCGATCGAGTACCCAACAGGTCAGAAACTATTGTTAAGACGCAACTCACCCTTACTCGACAGAGTAAGGCCTACTCGATAGAGTACCCAGAGACTCATAAATCCGTAGTATTACAGTGCGGGTGGCCTATGTCCACAAGATGATGACTAAGAGGTAGACACAAATGTTTGAGTTATCGTTTATTTACCGACTTAAGAAAGTCATACAATCGCGATAAATGCGAAACAAGCTATCCAATCATCACTGGGTCGCTTCTGGGAGGAGCGAAACCGGGGTATCTGCCGTGGCGAAGATGAATAAGCTTAATACGAAAATGGATTTGTAACTGGAACCATAAATATTATTTGTACTTTGTTTATAGATGTTTCCATTTGAGTAATGAATGTACTAAATCATGTGTTTTTACTACCTTTGACCTTTTTTATGTATATTTATTATTATTTTGTTATTTCCTTTATTTTGAATCTAAATCACTACAATGACAACAAAACATGATTTGCAAGATATATGAATGTCAATTTTAATTAGGTCCAAGTTTATAAAAATTATAAATTAATTTTATATTAAGATTGTATAATAAAATATGGATTTAATCTTTAAATATTTCTAGATAACAATAATAAATAAGTATTACAAAAAAAACATGATACGGCTATGTTGTAAATAAGCCGAACTTTAAATTCTTTTTTTAGATTGTTAGAGAAATTTTTCAAAAACCTACTCGAGTGATAGCCATGTTGGGTTACACATATCTTGTCTTGTGTTTAAAAATATAAGTATAGATTGTTTTCCATGACCCTAAGATGAAAAGTACATGACAAGTGACAACAATATAAACCGCTAGTTCACGATAACACAAAAAAGTGCAATCGATTTAACTAGTCAATTTGCTTTATTTTATGAAATCTCCTATCTACTAAAAGAATAAGAATTCTCATATTTTTTTTCCCTCCAAAAAGCATCTTTTTAATTAAGGAAGGTAACTAAAATTATGTGCATTCACTAAAAATGAAAATTAATAATTACATTTTTATTTAATTAAATTATTATCTTTTAATTAAAATTAATCTTTTTATCAAATTATATTATTTTCACTAACTCTAAATTATAATCTTAAAACAAAATTTATATAAAACTATAAATTACTAAATCTTTTATTGATACTATTATTCGAGAATGACTTGATACATAGAACATATAAAACAAAACTGTAATCACTATTATTACTTTCGTGACAAAAAAAAAAAGAAATTCAGAGAATTAAAAAATTGAAATAATTAGCTTTGTGGATAAAAAAATATTTTGTTTAAAATAAATTTCAGCACATTACGGAATTCTCTCTATTAATTGTCAGCAAAGTAACATACAATAACGAGAAATATGGACACTTAGTGAAATATCACTATTTTACAAGTAATTTATTTATAAAATAGAAACTATAAATACCGTGCAATTATTGCACGGGGTCTAAACTAGTATAAAATAAATAAATAAACTATTTTATAATTTTAGTTAGAAAATGAAATGGAAGCATGTTTATATTTCTACTATAAGGTAATGAATTACATAATTTGATACTTGTTATGGGTAAGAGTGTAAGACCTCTCAAGGAAAGTTGTCTACTAATGCATTTACACTTTGGTGTTAATTACTTAGTGATTTATTGGACTGTCTGATGACTTTCTTAAAGTAGAGAAATAATTATAGAAATAAATCAAAGTAGAAATAGAGAGAAATTAAAGAATTAAATCTTCTTTGACTTGTTTTTTTATTTTTAAATACCTTAGTTATCATGACTAGTATTATATATATGAACAAATAATGTTGTTGTATAATAATAACTGATATACGTAGACCCTTCCCCACTTATTCAAAAAAAGTATCAAATTCATTACATTTCACAATCAAACAACCAATGGCAAAAGTCTCATTAAAAGTTGCTTTCATTCTCATTATTTTTGTTTTTGCATCATGTTAGTTTAAACTTCTAGCCTATATTTTTTTTTCACCTTGCATATTTTTATGTTAATCATTATTTTTATTTCTCTCTTGTTGGATTAGTGCAACTTTGCACGTTATCATGTTCATTATATACTTATAATTATAAGTTAACTATTAAGTAAATCGATGCATACATTATGATATAGCGTCATGTTAAGTCTCACCACTACTCAATTTTTAACGGTTATTCTAACTCGTTGCCACGTTTTATTTCCATCAAAACACGGTGGTAAAATTCACATATATTTTTCACATAATACTCTTATATTTTGACATACTTTTTCGAAGATCTTAGAAACATGAAGTGTTTACTATATTCAAGACATAAGTGATAAAATAAGTCATATGTAACATATTTTCTTGATATATTACAGATTTGACAATGTCAGAAGCACGTGGATCTGTATCAAATGCATGCAAAATTGACTCGGATTGTAGTGCGCTTTGTGGGCTGCCTTATGGGAAATGTCGTTACCAAAATGTGTGTGTGTAAACCAATTGAAATCAAAATGCTTCGTTTCAGCCGATTGTCCTAAGAACTGTGCATGCAGTTTGGGTGCATGTATTTGCTAATAATATAGCTAGACTTATTATTGATGTTTCTCCTTTTACAAAAAAGTAATAATAGCCTACAAAAATGTTTCTATAAGCTTTATGCCTTCACATATGAAACAAAGTTTGCGGTATAATGTAAAAGTTAAATTATTCAATTTTTAAATTAATATTTTGTGATATCCAATTTATTTTGCTGCTTATGTACCTATATTTCAATTGATATCTCGCATTTTATTAAATTCGTAATGCTTTGACATGTAAGATGTTAAACAAGTCCTAAAGTATACTTTGTTATGGTATACAACAAGTAGCTAGTTTTTCTATCCTCTCATATTCACAAATATTTGAATTTCTTCTGTATATCTTGCTTGTAAGCAAATACGTAATTATCTATATGAGTATTATTATTTCTTTACCAAGCTTGATGTGGTGTACAACTGTACATGTATTTCAAATTTTCAACTCATTTCTGAAGTGATAAAAAATAAATTTAGAGCATGAGATAAATAAAGCTCATGTAAGTATTTTTTAGCCTAAGAAGTTATTTGGTGTAAACTTTTCATTCATTATCTCTTTTGGTAGATTTCATGTTGTCCGCATGTTGGTAAGTATTTTTGAGTTAATGAAAGTAAGAACACATAACAGTGTTTTATTTGAGATAAATTGTCACCCTTTTTTGGACTCTTAGACCAAACTATAAGACAAATAACTTAACGATGACCTCTGAATGTTGTCACAAACATATTTATGATGATGAGGGACTTTCATAGTTCAAGAAACCTTGCAAAAATGTGATGATAATGAGACCAATGATAACACACTAAGATTTAACTATAACAACACCTGCCAGTGTCCTCCTCTTATTAATAAGTGATAAGTGGAATTCTTTATAAACATTCATGCACAATCCTCTTATTTTTTCCCGATGTGGGACAATTTAATCTTATACTCTCATGGGGTATTACAAACTTCCCCACCACTTAAAGAACACAACGTCCTCATTGTTCCTTAAAGCTGACAGCAGCCAAGCCCAGAATCCCCCCCCCCCCAGGTGGATTACCCGAGTAGTCCTGATCACAGGCTCACCATACGAACGCAGGATTGCTCTAATACCTTTTATAACAACGCAACCCGCCACCGTCGTAAGACAACCCCAATAAGATGGGATGTATACATTTAGACCCATTATTTGTCCTCACTTAAACCCAAAAGCACAAGGCCTTGTTACTAAGTGATGGGTGGAATCCATTATAAACATATCACAATTCTCTTATTTTCCCGATGTAGGACAACTTAATCTCATAACTTCATAGGGTGTTACAGTAAATCTATATGGCCACCATTGTACTGTTGACTTGGCATGGAGCGGGAGCTCCGGATATTGATTATGCCTGAACTGCGTGCTCTCGGCTCGGCATGAGTCCAGATAGACCTTGGTTGCCTCTTCCGTCGAGCATGTGTTAAACCATCCCCAAGCAGAAGGTCACGCTAACTGGGTCACCAATGTTTAAGCCCTTAATCCTACCTTATTTATCTTGACCCACTTTCACCCTCCCAAGCAAAAGGTCACGACCTAGGTCACCAACCCAATCAATTTTCATTTTCAATCATTTCCCACATTCTCTATCCCACCAAAACTTCTCTCTTACTTTTCAATAATTATTTACAAATAAATTATAAATTAATTAATTTTAATTTTCATATTTTCTAAATATCTTAATAAAGTAATAATATTAACTACTACAATATAAAAGGAAAAATAGCAAAAAAAAAAGAAAAAAAGAAAAAAAAAGAAAAATAGCAAAAAAATAATAATAATTGAAAAATAGAAAAAGGAAACAAAGAGTTACTGTTATACGGAGTACATGGTAACCCCCCACACACCCAAATTAGTAGATTATACAACCAGTTGTATGCAGTTGTACGGTGTAGAATTCGAGCTGTGTATTAAAGTTTTCGAGTTTTGTTTAAAAGAATCAGAGCTATGCTGTAAAGTTTTTGAACTTACACACTTAAACATAAAAAAAATAAACTCTTATAAAACTCAGAAAAATTACACATAAGCTCGGATTAATGTATATGGTTGTACAATGCTTATTATACAACTGGTTGTATTGTAGTATTTATGCAGACACCCCCACTCACCACGAACACAAATAAACTCATTCCCAATTCCCAATTCCCAATTCCCAATTCCCAAATCAATTTCATTCTTTTATTTTCCAAATTTTTACCCAAATCGACATCAACACAGATCTACACCAACATATAGCAATTGATAAATCCATTCCTCTCCATTCTTTACCCAGATCGACATCAACAATTGATAAATTATCATTGTCTTTTACCCAGATCGACCACCGTCAACCATCATCTCCTTTCTTCTCCGTCAACGTTATCATCATTGATCGTCACCATTACCACCGTGAGCATCATCGATCATTGCCGTAATAACCATCACTATAGTCGACCATTACAACCTTAATTGAGGTCAATAATTTAATTAACTTTACCGTGATTACTAACCCATTAGTTGTGTATTTAATGTCTTTTGTGAAACTGTCTCAAAATATTCCAAAATTGAGTTCATTCTATAGATAATTAAAAAATATAGTCGGATTTTGTATGCGTATATTTTTTTGGTTCTTACTTTGGTTACAATTCTTATTTTAGTTCTTGATATCTTCTTCTTTTATCTTTGGCAGAAAAGAGGGAAAAAGTATGATGGATGGCAGTATGGCAGGCGATCAACATCTCCAAGCATTTGATTTATGTTTTTTTTTTTAATTCCAACCAACCAGAAGGTGACAACAAAGAGGTCACCAACTGGGTCACCATGCTCTATTCAAGGTCACAGGCTGACCCTCACTTGTTCAAGGTCACCCTAACTATGTTCTTAATCATAATTTAATGTATCATTAGCATGACCCAACAAGGTCACGACCCGATTGGTGATCTTGCTTGGGCATGATCTTAGCTATTTGGACACCATGCTCGTGGTTTTGGGCCTTAATAGGAGTCACGAGACTTTGCAATTAGGGCTAATTTGTGTGCCTCATCAATTACCCCAACTGAAGGCGGTAAACGTACTTGAACGCCTTTTGGTTTCCTTTTGGCACAAACCTTTAGGCTTTGACTCTTTTGGTGCTGAATTATTCCATCATGTGGGTCCCATTGCGTCAAATCGAATGGGTCGTTTGATGCCCCCAGTCCTTGGTGACGCATGGAAGGCATCAATTTCCCGTAAATGTTTGGTTGGGGCATTCAATGCCTACTTTTTCTATAAATAAGGTTTTTTTTGCTTTACGGAATTTATGTTTTGCGTTTTCTCATAGTCATCTTTCCCCTTTGCAACTTCCATACTTCGTCGAAGTTATCTCGTAAAGAAGTCGAAAAGTCTTCTGGTCGGGGCTTTACCACTCGTGGCCTGAATAACCCGGTTCTCATACCTCATGGGATTGCGGCGTGTGAACATTTTTAGTCCCCGCGTATCAACCTTCTTACGTGGATGAGTAAGTTTCAGCTTGTTGTGGATATGATTAAGGCGAAGCAAACTAGGGATGAGCCTACTGAGAGCGTATCCTCCTCAAACCCTTCCGAGAGTGTGTGCGATTCGGCTTCCTCCGAGGACCGTGTGTTTTCGGAGTACCTTAGGTTCAGCATTTGCGCGTTCTCGATGACCTTAATTCAATAATGGTATGAGTGTGGCGGCTGCTACTCACTACCATTTTCCGAAGTATTTCTCTGCTCCCCCCGAGGATGGCTTGGGATCATCTTGCTCGCCTTTGTCGCGTCCACGCTCCGAGGGTTGAGCTTTTGAGTTCTAAGTTCTAATGCTGGGCTGGGGACGCACCGGTCCCGAGTGAATGCGCTCAGTTTTTATTTATAGTTTTCTTTTCATTTTCCTGGCCTGGGCCACTACATGGGATCTCATGGTCCTTGTCTTGTATCGTCCTCATTTAAATTAATAGAAATATGTCTTTTCATATCTTTTAGGTTATGTGACGTGTGATTCTGAGTTAATATGAGAAGTCTTTTAGTTGTTGATTAGACTTGCATTAGCGCCACATGTCTTTCCAGGGGCGGATTTGGGAGGTGAAAGTGAGGGCACGTGCCCTCACGTGAGAAAAAAAAATTGAAAAAAAAGAAGAAGGAAGGAAAGACGCAATATAGTACAGATATAATCAACAACTACAAAAAATCAATCTAAACCCTTAAAAATCCCCAAATACAACCGGCCGCCTGCCGTCCACCGCCGGCTTCCTCCCCATCCACCTGGCGTCCACGGTCAACCTGCCGCCTGCCGTTATTGGTAAGTTAATTTTCCCCAAATTCGATTATTTTGCATTTGATTGATTAAATATTGATCGATAAATTAAATGCATTATCTTCTTCATTTCACAAAAATCTCACTTCTCCACCACACTTGTTCTTTCAATTTTCCATAAACCCTAAAAAATTCAAGATGCGAGATTGCGAGGCCTCGTTGATGACTTGATGTCGACCAAGATCAGATTCAAACACCGGTCGATTAAGTCGAGGTTCTTGAATAAAAGGTAATTAATCAAACAATCAATCTATTTTTTCTTAATTTCATTTCCCTTCTTTTTTTGGTGAAAATGTTTTATTGATTTGTAAAATTGTGATTTATTTTTGTAGAAGGAAGAAATTGTTGTTGAGCATGTGAAGGAGGATGACCATGAAGATGGCGATGATGATGAAAATCTCGCTCTTGGTAATCATTATATTAATTTATAGTTTATTTGAATTACCTCTTGTTAGTATTGTTAAGTTGTGAGGAGTATTTTAATTAGAGGTAAACAAATGATTAAGACAGAATAACTATTATTGAATCGGAGTAGTTGAGTTTTGATTAAATTTGCCTTTGATATGAGATGTTTAAGCTGTTTGGCGAAATGATTTTCGACTCGTACTGCGATTTTTTTTAGTATGCGCCACTCCTTTAATCAAATCCTGGATCCGCCCGTGTATCTTTCTACCTTCCTGAGGTTCCTTAAATATGAACATTCAACGCATGATTTTGCTTGCTTACTTGCCTATAATTAGGCCCTCGCAAATCTTTAAATCTTTACTCTTTATCCAATTTTACAATTGTAAGTTTTTAACAATTATGTTTATACATCATGTCCAATTCTCAAGGTGCGGCTGCTCCAGTGATTAGTATTTTCTCGAACTCGGGGTCCGTCAACAGGTTTTCTTCTCCTCTTCTGGCAGCGATTTCAACAAGTCGACTGTAACACCCCTATCCGATCAAGGTAAACGGGGATATTACTATCACGGTTTTCCGAGGTAGTACATCAAAAACTCCAGTTAAGAAACACTTATTAGAAAGTCCAATGTTTAGTGATCAATATTCAATACAAAATAAAATCTTTAAAATACAAGATCTCAAAACTACTACAAAAGACTATAAATAAATCAATGTCATATCTATAATAACTACTAAGCTAGACTCGGTATGTCAGCGGCTTGTCCCCATGCCCAAAGCATCATCATCATCCATTGCATGATCTATACAAACCTGCAAGTCTAACTGCTCACCAAATGATCGAGAATATCAAGCGGATCACCGCATATAGTTTTTAAAAAAATTTGTCACACAGGAAACAAACAAGTCAACCACATGGATAAATTCCATACACAAGTAAACCTCAAAAGTGTAACAATGATCAATATATGATAATCAAACAATCTCAACACATGCCTCAAGCATAACTGGATTCCACAATCTCAATTCACAACAAACACGCGATATCACAATGCAATTCTCATCACATATGATTGACAAGGCAAATAGACCGGGATCTCACTACCATTAAGGTGGCCCTATCAAGCGCGCTACAAATCACATGACAATAATATCACACATGGGTGCTTGCTACAAATCACAAGGAGGCCTAAACAAATGGTACTCAAATCATACGGCGAACGTGTTCAACCACAATCACTCTCTGGGTCATTAATGTGCACATCCCTTTGTGGCGGATGTAACTCCTCTATCTACCAAGGAGCCTTAACAAGACCTTCCCTATCAGTTAAGGGCATTACCATCTCGGTTGCCCGAGGAATAGTATGTGACACCCCCATACTCCAAGTGCATTACCAGGACCACTCAGGTAAAAAGATGTCACCATCTCGGTTTCCCGAGGTAATGATAATCAAAAGACAATAGAGAAACAACATTTAAATAGTATAAAGTTTAATGATTACAAACCAAATCCAACTGATATAATACGGTTACATGTTCTCAAACCAAAAGTCTAACAACTAATCAAAATGTCTGACAACTACCCAAAACTACAGCGGAAGACTCTATCATCTCGTGGTGACACATCCCAGCTAGCCCACATGTCTTGACTCATACCTACTCACCATCCCCGAATGGACCACCACAGTTTTTCAAAACAAAGACGAGGTCAGTACTAATCAAACAAACATATATAATTACAAAAAGACAGAAACAAACACATCTCAATCGTCACATAACCCAAACTCCGTAAAAACCTCCTCATCACTGACTACACACTAAAGTGTGTAGCCCTGCCAGAGTACCCATCACAACAGTAACCCCACTCCGCCAGTGGGGGACCGCAGCCGTTCCCATCTAAGCCCCGCTCATCTCCATTGAGCGAATAACCCAAATCCATTAATGTGCACATCCCTTCTGTGGCGGGTTCCACAGAAGGCGAATAGTGAGCGTGAAGCCACTCCCGCAAGTGACCCCACTCAGCCAAGGACGCACCCCGAAGAACACAGACAGATACAATCAATCACAACCATCAACAGTAACCAATTCCAACAACCGTCACAATACGAATATGATACTATACAACAATCAACACATTATGTGACTAATACTGAGTAGGAAAACCCTACCTGGAATGCAACACACGCAGACGATCTCAACAGCTGTACTAATCAAACAAACATATATAATTACAAAAAGACAGAAACAAACACATCTCAATCGTCACATAACCCAAACTCCGTAAAAACCTCCTCATCATCTGACTACACACTAAAGTGTGCAGCCCAGCCAGAATACCCACCGCAACAGGTATTCCACACCGCTAGTGGGGGACTGCAGCCGTTCCCACCTAAGCCCTGCTCATCCCCGTCGAGCGAATAACCTAAGTCCATTAATGTGCACATCTCCCTTGTGACGGGAACCAAAAGAGGTGAATCAAAGGCGTGAAGCCATTCCCGAGATGACTCCACTTAGCCAGGGATGCACCCCCTATACGAACACCACAGACAATCGACAACAATCAACAACAATACCAATGTAAACAAAATCAATACCAACTAACAACACCACCAACATACCAAACATTCAACAGTACTGAGTAGGAAAACTTATCTTTAGCAATCAGCAACAACACCGCATAAAACCAATATGACAACAAGCAACCATTATTACCACCTATTACAAGCAGTATGGCAAACCCTATTACTAACAAACACAACCGCAACCAAAACTAAGGAAGACGATGACGATGATGATGATGACTTACCTATGCTTGGCGATCCGGCGACAAGACCGTTACCTGAATTGTGCCTCCCATACTATGGTGTCTCCAATCATAAAAGGGATCTAAAGATGCCAGTTGGTGAAGGAGAGAAAGGTATCGACGATTAGGTTTAGGAAGAATGAAATGAAAACTGATTTTGGGTTCACGACTTCACGATTTATATATTACCGCTGAACTAGACTAACTCGATCAAGTATGGAACTTACTCGATCGAGTAGCCTCTACTCGATCGAGTAGCCTACGCTAGATCGAACTTCCTAATCCCAAAGGTTATCATAACGTAAGATCGAACTAATAAGGTTTCCATAGGT
The DNA here is from genome assembly GCF_048544455.1 of Silene latifolia. NCBI lineage: Eukaryota > Viridiplantae > Streptophyta > Magnoliopsida > Caryophyllales > Caryophyllaceae > Silene > Silene latifolia. The sequence goes on along the minus strand of NC_133530.1, from coordinate 36,644,270 downwards.
CTAGACATGTGTTTAAGGTCAGTCAACGACGGTCAACGGGTACCTAACGGGGCGGGTATCACAGTCTCCCCCCCTTAAAAAGAACTTCGTCCCCGAAGTTCAACTCATCATCTCCCACAACTCAAGGTGTAACCTAAACTAAGGTAACTGACCAGCACTCAGCTTGACAAGAACTATTATAACCATTCCAACACACCACCCACTGCGAATGCCGACTACTCACCATCATCATCTACCTTCAAGAATATGACAATCAAACACAACTTCCTTCCGAGGCATCACACGCATGTTAACAGTTAAAAGATACACAAACACAAACTATCACTTCCACTTTACCAGGCGAGTCTAACATCATACAACGTCATACCATTTATCACCATCAACTTACTATTCATAACAAATTAACTCATTAAACATCCCATACATAAATTACTAACTACATTATTCACTGTTCGTTTAAATCACCCACACAACAATTAGATTACTTAACAACACCTTAATTACTTGAACAATAATTAAATTTTTTATAGCAGAAATAGCAATTAACTACCAAAGAAGTATCTATAAGACGACATTTTAGGCATTTTTCACGCGCGACATTACTCTTCCCCTCTTAAAAGGAATTTCGTCCCCGAAGTTCACCTTCAAGACGAGATAGTCGAAATTGACAAGAAAATGAAAACGGTCACTTAATCTTGACATTACGACGGGATGAAGCAACACATGATGAAGCCAACAATTACGATCTAACCTTTCTTAATATTACTTTCATAACATGTATGCATGTGGGTACATTGAATAAGAAAATAACACACAAAATGATTAAATTATGCGCAATGATACCAAGCCAACATATGTGAAAATTAAATTAATTGTTTATGTGACATTACGAAAACATGAGTACTCAACCTAACTATCTTTGAAATTATTACCAACGACGATATAACTTAACCACCATTTAGAATGATAGTCAAGGAAGTTAGTTAAGCACATAGGATGAAAACTAGTATAAACCGCCATGATATCACATGTATTGCAATGTAAAACATAAGAACGTGATTCGTAGCCATGAGAACGAAATATATTATCAACAAAGTACTCTCATGATGTCAATTAATACAAGGAAACAGATTAAAACACAAACAGGGGCACTCGATCGAGTTGGGGTTACTCGATCGAGTCCAGGTCAGGCTACTCGATCAAGTACCTAGAGGTCAGAATAATCTCTAACTGGTCATAAGCAAGTACTCGATCGAGTTACGGGCACTCGATCGAGTAACAGTAACTGCAGGTCAGATTACTTCCAAAATGCGACATTACACAAAGAAAATGTATCAATCTCCGGGGTTTCATCCCTGACATCACACACCTGCATACGATGTCTAGAAAGTCTAACAAAATACGGCCTTATGGCCAAATACAATCCGAGATAAATTCAAGTACGATCAAAACAAATGTAACAAGTAAACATAAGTCCTCTAAAACAACACAACCAAGAAAATCACTCGAGGTCGCCACCTCGATCCTCCTCCATCTCCTCATCTCCTCCTCCTCCTGATGTGCCGGCTCCTGACGTGCCTCCTCCGGTGGTAGCTCCCGTGTCGGGGTCTCCTCCTGCTCTCCATGGCGCTAGACATCCGTAGGGATAGCTCTCAGGAACTCTCCAAGTGGTCGGGTCCACTCTGTAGGAGTGAAAGACTCCACTATCGTTCCCCATGCCTCCCCACCAAACCGGTTGGGCAGAGTTGGTTCCCACACCCTGCATATAGGCCATCTCACGGAGGTTCAGGAGCACTAAGACGTTGGACGCCGTCTCCGTGAGCTCACTCACCTGCATCTGGTGGCTAAAAGAAGTCGGGTAGCTGGGATACTGATACCGGGGTGGACCGAGCTGCACTGGCTGGGACTCTCCAACTATCTCTCTCACTCTCCTGGGGCATGTCCCCATACTGGGCACCTGGTCCTCCGGCCTAGAATGGTCTCCCCCTACCGGCTCAGGCATCTCCTCCAAAAGGTCATCCATGATCAGATATGTCTGACGGGTAGGGGCGGGCTCATCATCATCTGAGTCCGATGCAACCGCAACCGTAGTCGCAGTCAACGACTCAGTCACTGGAAGATGATCCGGGTCGGGCACTCTCATCCAACTTCTACCTCTCACCCTCTAAGATAACCCACCATCATCCAACACTCGCAGCTACTTCTGAGTGATGAAGTAAGCCATACTCAAAGTGGGAACAACCGCAATCAAAGGTTTGAGAGCCGAAGAGGCCTCAAAACTAGTCAACCTCTCTGTTAGGCGCGTGACAATAGCACCACAACTGAGATAACGGGTTGGAGACTTGGCCATCAAGGCCAAACTGGCACACACAATGGCTGGGGCACTGTAAGCAACGCGCTCCACTCGGGTGGGGTTGAGGTAAGCAACCAACATAACCTCGTGTGAGTTGAGCTTACTCACATCTTTCCTATCATAGAGCAAACAGGTCAGGGCTCGGAGAATGATCTTCAAAGTCACATGTTGAATGTCATTAATGAACATGTTACTCGAAGTAGGGGCAGGTCTACCAGTGAAAGAAGGCATGTAGCCACTGGCACCACACTCAGTCGAGACATCTCTAAGATATCCCTTCTTGGCTCGTGAAAGCCTCAGGTGATCGACAAACTGGTCCGGGGTCAGGTAAAAACTAGTGTTCATCAACCGAAAACCTACCATCTTCTCAGCCACGTCATAAGTGAAGGCACTCATGAACTCTAAGGTCAAAAGGGCATAAGAATGTTTCCTTAGGTGATACAACCCCTCCAAACCCAGAGTCTCAAAGATATGTCGGATATCTACTTCTATTTTCAGATCCTCCAAAATACCCATGTCGATGCACCTAGTGGGTCTCATGCGGCGACTTATAAACTCTACAAAAGCATCTCTTTGCTTAAAATCAACAAAGATTACAGTAGGGTAGTCAGGAATTGGTGGAACAGTAGGCCCTTGACTTCCTTCCCCTACCTCTGGCTCAGTGACGCGTGACCTCTTGCTTTGGCTGGTTGCAGCTGCAGCTCTCGGCATCTGTTTCAACATGGTTTAGCCACACATCGAGTTTTACAATATCAAAGTAAACTTTCCAAAGAATTCATACGGAGAAAAAAAAACAATTAAAGTGGATTTATTCGCCGAAACAAGTCAAATTTTGAGACAAGACAAGAATTTTCCGCCTCCCTTTTCTCTTATAATTTTATAAAAGATGGTTTCAAATCTCCAAAACACCAAGTTTTCACAAGTGGTAGAAGTAATTGGACCATACTCTCTTAAAATCAACTTCACAAATAGATCATTATCACAAAATTGAAGCAAAATTTCAGTTTTGGGCACTCTTAAGACGGAGTTTTAAGACGAAATTTTGGATGAAATTAACCAAAATAAAGCTCTAAACATGATATTAGTAGTATTCCCAACTCTATTTCACCTTTAAAGATGCAAAAGATGAACAAAAATCAAATTTTAGGAGTAAACCCTAGAAAATTCGGTTCACATATAATCATAAATCGGTTTAGTTTTGCAATACCTAACATGAATAACAACAATTCAAGGTGATTTCTATCAAAATACAACAATTACAACACAAGATTTGGGTATAAAAACCAAAATTCCAGAAAATTGCAACACTAACATGCCTCAAATTGATTTAAAATCAAAGAAGAGAAGTAGAAATGTAACACCCCGTAAATTTAAAGACCTTTATTACATTTTAAAAGTAATATTTTAATCTATTTTAATTTAATATTAATTTATTTGAAATAAAATTTATTTGATAAAATATAATCTTATTTTATTTTGAAGAAATGTAATTATTTTTGATAGTTTAGAAATGTTTAAAAGTGATTTAAAATATATTTAAACCTTTTCCCTTGATAAAATAGATTTCGGATAAAAGTCGTAAAATTGGGATTTTTCCATTTCTTACGGTCGTTGGGTAAACGAGTTTGGATATTGGGCATATGAGTACTTAATCTTTTAGTAAAATCGTGTTTAAGAACTTTAATTTTCTCGAAATCGCGTTAAACGAATATTTCTAATTTCCGTCGAAACGAACCAAAACGTAAACAAATGACCCATCTCCCCATGCCTTTGGCTGGCCACCTACCCTCCATTTGTCCCCTCTTCCAATTTTCATTTCCTCCATAACTCAATCTATCTCCTCCTTCTCTCAAACACCAAAAACCCACTAAAAATCCTCCTTACAATCCCTAAATCCACCATAAATCCTTCATTTCTCCACCAAATCTCATAAAAATTATATATTTGGAATCCTCTCTTCAATCCTCATCTACTAGTAAGTTTTATTTTCATTTCCCCCAATTTTTGTTTAAGACACTTTTTTTTAGGGTTTCGAATTTAAGCTTAATAATTGTGTTTTTGTTGTTCTTATAGGTGAAGAATTTGAAGATGAGTTAGGTGACTCATATGTTGTTGAAGATGAAGAGTAATTTTGGGTTTTAGAAGCTTTCTCAAGTTATTACTTGTCTCTTTGCTAGCTTAAGGTAACTATTCCGAGTTATTCGACGAATTAATGTCACATAAGTAGTTGTTAGTAGCTTTAGTTGTTTGTTAGTTGTTGTTTGTTGTTATTGTGGTTTATCATGTTTATGGTTGATGTTAATGTTTGGTATTCATGTTGATTTTCATATGTTTAAGGCTTGAGATGGATTAAGTATTGTTGAATGATGCTTGATAAGTGTTGTAGCATTGTTAGAATGGGTTTTGAAAAAAAAAAAACGTGATGTGATCGTTTCACAGGCCGTGATGACAGCCACGATGCAGGCCCGGGTTGGTCCGTGACTTTGGGGTCGGGTTTTGGGGTTTAATGCTTAATGTTTTGAGTTCTTTGGAGTATGTATTTAAGCATGGTAGTACTTTGAGCATGGGATTAGTTTTATTATGCTAAAATTATGTTGAATTAGCCATTTTGTAAATTAAAATAAAGTCTTTAGTTTGATAGCGTTCACATGTTAGGAATTGGAATTTAGCATGAGAATGATATTATGATAATTGGTTGAGTTAGACCAAAATGGGCAATTTCATTATGATAGAATATTGTTGAGATAATCATTTTATAAGTTGGATGTTTATAATTATGTCAATAGTAGTCACATGACAAGAATTGGGATTTAGCATGAGAATGATATTATGATGAATTGTATGAATTGGGCCAAAATGGGCCAAGACTCTGAGCTGGGCCAGTTTGACCAAATGAGTTTGGTCAAACTAGGTTTAAACCGGTCAGCCTCGATTTGACCAATGACCCGTCGCGGGACTTGGGTCGAGGGTTTGTCTTTGAGGTGATATTGGTTGTCATTGGATGTTTTATGTTGATTCCTTGATATTTGTAATTATCATTTCACATGTTGGTTGTTGGATGCTTTGGATGCCTTATGCTTGAGTCTTGTTGCCTCTTTGCCATTTTAGCTTGTTCTCATGGATTATGGTACTAGTGGTTAGCTGGAATTTGGATTATTATTGGTATTGGAGATATTATTGGATTGTCAGCTAAATATGCTCTTGCGAAGCCTTTCATATGCTAGGGTGTGTATGATTATTTGTGTGTGCAAGTTTGGACTCTTTGCCCCTTTTTTTTGGTTAATTGGGTGTCCTACTTGTCTTGTGTGGTGTGGGCTAAAGTATTCAAGCTGAGACTAGGTCCTAGGTGAGTATTTCGGCCTTCATCATAGATAGGCCATTATAGTCTTTGACGAGTGTATGTTTGCGGCTTAATAGCCTTTGTGTCTTAGCTTGGTGGGTTTATATCCAAGTTAGGGCATGACCTCCTGACGTACTCGTAGAAGTATGTGGTCAGCTTAAGTACTAGCCAACCCTTTGGTGGACTCCTTAGGGGTACTCATGTGTGTGATCATGGGTCTTGGATGCGGTATTTTCCGCATGTCGCTAGGTCTCATGGGTTTAGGACTAGGGTGTTTACCTTACCTCGTGGTATAGACTCGAGTTACAGAGTGACTATTGACTGTACTAGGAACTTATGCCTGTCTCTAGATATATTGTCCTTTCTTGTTTGATGATTCTATGAATCATAGAAGGTGAGATGCAAGCCGGCTATGGTTGATAGAGTTTGGTTTCCTGGATGTTATGTGATTCACATGATAGTGTAGTATGAGTCGGTCTAGTATTCACATGCTAGGACTATGTGTTGTTATATTGTTGTTCACATGATAAGCACGATTGTCTAGCATCTATATGCTAAGGCTATGTGTTATTCATATTCATATTCTTATGTTTACATGTTATATTAATTATGACATTTCGTGGCTGGGAGAACTCGGAGTTACTCCCCACTGACTGTGGCTTTCGTATTTGTATAAAATGCGATTGACAGGTAGGTGATGCATATATGAGGTACATGGATGAGCTAGCGAGCAAAGTAACCTTGGGACCTAGATTGGCTTTATTTTATTGTGACCCTTAAATACTTTTTATGTCATATACTTTTTAGGGACATATGTCTCCCTTTATCATATTTGGGTTGTATAACTTTATTTCGCGACTTTAGCGATGTTTTATTTATGAGATTTATTTTAGACCTTGCATGTTTGACACCTTCCCATTTGGATACTTTTATAACAGGTTCATGTTTTAAAAATTACAGGTTTTTACCCAAATGAACCTATTACAAACATATCCATACAGTTTTATTCTAGAATTACGTGTTTATTTTTCCGCAATGAATGAGGGTGTCACAAGAAATTTGCCTTGAATAGGTTGCAAACGGATTTAGGGGATGAAATTAGGAAGGTGTGGAAGAATCAAGCACAAAATTTACTAAGGTTTTTGCAAAGGAAGAGAGTTTAGAGAGAAATTAGGTTTTGGATGTGTGAATAAAAGAAAGGAAATAAGAAGAAGGAATGAAGAATTGAGGTTTATAAGCCTCGAATAAATTTTAAGATCCCGTGTTACTGTAGCAGTGGTACTCAATCGAGTACCTGGGTTACTCGATCGAGTAGCCTCTACTCGATCGAGTTGAGGTTGCTCGGTCGAGTTTTCACGTTGGCAGAATTAGCAGTGATTATGTTTTCTATCAAACTCGATCGAGTGACCCTCCTACTCGGTCGAGTAAGGCTTAATCGGTCCTGTTATCCCTCGTACTCGGTCAAGTAAGTCAAAATAAGTGACAAAAGATTACAAGTCCGATTAATCGTTAATGCAACATAACAATTCGTTCGGAGTCTAAGGCATACTTAGAACTCGTCACTAATTATTTCTATACCATCACTATAGATTATCATTACTTGCCATGAAACACATTTACCTTCATCTAAGCATTACCATTTCTATTCTACAACATCTCACACAACATACCATTCAATTTGATCATGACATGCTTTAATTCACATATCTACTCATAAAAGTAACAATTTTCTACTCATACTTATGCATATCAATTCCACACACAACATGCCCTTAAATTCACGTATGCGTTCATATCAATTACGGCATTCCACTTATCCATATATCAAATTTTACAACACTACCTTGCATGTTCATGTAATCTATCAATAAGGCAAACTTGAAAACCATTACCAACTTTCACGTCACCACATATCCTCATGTATACTTCCCATACACCTCACCATTCATCAATATACAATTATGCATACACAACTGTACAAGAAAATTGCACATTCCTAATGTATCACTTGCACACACCAGACATCATCTCATACTCATTTATATACATATATCTATTTTGTACATTGCACACACATACACACATACCATTCCCGACTCGGTATTCCCATTTGGAGTGGCTGTGTAATACCCGTCCTTTTAGGGACCCGTTGACCAACGTTGACCGACCTTGGGGACATGTGATAGCCTTTGGGGATTCGTGCAAGATATGCCTCATGTCGTGATAGACCTTGGGATGAGTGGTACTCGATCTAGTTGAGGCTAATCGATCGAGTAGTTGGGTACTCGATCGAGTAGGGGCCACTCGATCGAGTAGGTTGGTTACTCGATCGAGTAGCGTCTTTACAGTGAGGGTTTATAATCGTGTTTTGATAGAATAGCAAATCATTTCCGCCTCCTACCTTCAGACCTAGATGTCGCCCTCCTTCATTTCCTTCACCATAATTCCTTCCATGGGAGTCTTTGAGGATGCTTGTGCCTTAGGGATGGGTTGCTTGAGTCGGGTAGCGGTCTTGACGCCGATATGCGATGCGTAGGTATGCTATCATCATCATCATCTTTATTGTTGTTGTTTTCTTGTAGGGTGGTAGCAATAGTAATAGGTGTTTGTACTGTTTGTATAGGGCTTTTGCTTGCTTGGTTGATGTCATGTGATTGAACAAGGAATCGCTGCGGTTGGCTAAAGGTAGGTTCGCCTACTCAGTTTCTGTTGGTTGTTTAGTGTGTCAGTTGTTGTGTTAATTGTGGTGCCGGTGTAGTTGTTTGGTTATGGTAATCGGTTGGTGTTGTGTTATTCCGTTTGTTGTTGTTGTGGTGCAGCTGATTATGAATGATTGTCTACGGTTCTCGAGGTGCGTCCTCGGCTGAGTGGAGTCACATGCGGGAGTGGTTTCACGCCCTAGTTTCGCCCTCCGTGGAACCCGCCACAGGAGGGGATGTGCACATTAATAGGACAGGGTTATCGCTCGATATGATGAACGGGGCTTAGGTGGAAACGGCTGCGGTTCTCCACTGGCAGGGCTGGTCCAGTGGACAGTCGGTGACGGTGATTGGCTGGAGTGGTTGTGACTTGTGTGTGCGCTTGGTTGTATTTGTAGTATGCTGGTAGTTGATGTTGTGTCTTGCCTCAATTACTGACCTTATGTGGTTGTTTCTTGTTTGTTTCTGTTGTGTCTGCCGTGATCCCTTATAGTGAGCAATCAGTCTTAGCAGGTGATGTCTTGGATGGTAGTCGGAGTCTTGGCGGGATGAGTCTTCAGGAGTCATGACAGGAGTAGTTTACATAGTGTTGATGAGTTGTATCATTTGTATTAGTAGTTTTGGTTTAATCACTTGTAAAGTAACTATAAATGTTCTTTTATCGACTTTTGATGATTGCTTTCCTCGGGCAACCGAGATGGTAACGCCTTTATATGCTAGGGAAGGTCTTGTTAAGGCTTCTTGGTATATGGGGGTGTTACAAAGTGGTATCAGAGCGACGATTTTGGAACCTGTAACTAATGAGCTTATGAAAGTAGTGAGTCTAATAAAATGAACCTGGTGTATGTATATTGGGAGCCCCAATGGATGCTAGATTTTGGGTGAGTAGGCGCCCTCATTTCAAAATCATGGCCCCATTATACTTAAGCCAGGCACCGATTATGGGATGTTAAGTCGGGAATTATATGCTTAGTGTGTTTAATGGTTTTGTTAGAAATGTTTGTGATAGAGTCCTTATGGATGCTAGTATGTGCAATTGTGATGAGGAACTGTGTGCGTATGTGGTCGAGTAGTATGGGTGTGAAAGTAATGGAAGTAGTGTAACACTTATGATACGTGATGATGGGTGCGATGAAGTGATGGCAATGGTTGCTCCAAATAGTTGGTGTTAGTGGTTGATATAAAGAACTTGCGAGTTTTGAATGTGGTAATAATGATAACTAATAAGTTTTGAGTTGTCGTAATGCGGATCAAAATAGTATTTGGATTAGATGTGATAGGTGTATGAATTAATGCTTCCGCAATGTGACGATTGATTTGAGTGAGTGTTTGTTAATTGCTGTGACAAGGTTAGATTATTATAAAGCCGGGGTGATAAATAATGGTATGATGTTGGATGAATGTTTCGAGTGGTATAACTGTTGGTTGTGCCATTGAAATTATAATTGCATAATTGGAAGTGAAATAATATGTTGCATATATGTATGAGAGGGCTAATAATGTAGTCAATTAGTTGCGTAATGGTTGTCATAGAATGAAGTAAAATGAGTTGAATGAAGTAATATGGTTGCTAGATTGATACGTTGTAATTGTGTAGTAGTAATATGTCGTGAATGAGTACAATAATCTGTGACGATCCCCGAATTTATTTTGGAATCGACATGAGTTGTTGTTTTGCAGGAACCGTTACTTAAATCCGTAACTTTTGACCTCGTTCTTAATCTTGCCCGACCGAGTAGGAATGTTTACTCCATCGAGTAGACTTCATTCCATCTAGTTAAGAGGTTATTATAACGTCGAAAAGTTGGATCTGCCAACGGAAACTCGACCGAGTAGCTCCAACTCGATCGAGTAGAGGCCACTCGATCGAGTAACCTACTTACTCGATCGCGTAAGTGAACAGTATTCGGGATTTTGCGTGATTCATAACCCTTCTTTTCTATTCTTTCTTCCTTATTCTTTCATTTATCAAACCCTAATTCCTAAAACTCTCTCAAAGTACTCTCAACCTTGTGATCTTTGGTGCTTAGATCTTGTGTTTTCTTGCTTAGTTCATTTCGTTTTTGCTTGCTAATCTATCAAGGTGAGGTTGTTTATCTTATTTCTATGTTTTTATCTAATTAGAAGCATGTAGGATGATAGTAATTGCCGAAAAATCGATTTATATGTGCCAAATCTTGTTTGTAATTGTTGTCATATGATCTAGTTGCTTCAATTTGTTGATTATTGATGTTAGTTATGCCAAAAATTGAATCAAAAGGGGGTTTATATGACTCAAAATTTCTAGGGTTTGAGATTTTAAATTGAATTTTGGTTGTCTTTTGTATATAAAAGGGGGAAAATCGGGTAAGGTATGTTGTATATATCATGTTTAGAGTTGATTTTGATGGTTTTCACTCAAAATTTTGCCCTAAAACTCCGTCTTAAAAGTACCCCAAACTGAAATTCGTTTTATTTTATGGTGAAATTTGTTTGTTGGGAAAGCTATTTTGAATGTCAAGTCTTCAAAATTAGTATTGGTAATGCAAAAGGATGCCAAATATGTCAAAATTATTAAAACAAAAGACCGTCTGATTTGTAAGAATTGAGAATTTTACTTGTAATTTTGGGATTGTTGGTGATAGTGTGTACTTAGATGATTATTTTACGATCAAACATGTATGCTTTGTATGTTTTAGTGTATATGTGATGGTATATTTAAATTGTATACTGAAACAGATGTCGAGACCGACAGTAGGGACCAGACAGAGTAAGAGGGGTAGGGCTTCTGAGCCCGAAATTGGGGAGGGGAGTGGACCGATTGTCCCAGCTGTAACCGAATACCCGTCTGTGGTATTCGTAAATTTCACCCAAAGAAAGAAGTTTGTGGCTTTACAGGCTCGTAAGATGAGACCGACCCGCTGCATTGACACGACCCTTTTGGATGATTTGGTTATTGAGACTGATGTCAGACACATTTTTGAGACCTTGCGGTTGACCGTACTGTATCGCCTACGAAAGCATTCGTATGCCTTTCTGACCCTCGAATCCATGAGCTCGTTTAAATACGAGCCGATGGAACAAACTGTGGAGTTCCGCCTCGTGAATACAAGCTTTGCCCTAACCATGGACTTGTTTGCTTCTCACCTTGGCTTGGCTAAGCCTGCCGAGGGAGCTCTTCGTGACATACCGACCGAGTGTGGGGTTTGCAGTCTTATGCCTTGTATCACCGGGAAATCAGCTCCCACTGCTAGTAACTTGTTGATAAATGATGTGCAACATGTCACTTTGAAAATCTTCCTCCGTGCTTTCTCTTGTCTCCTCTACGAGAGATTGGATGTGAGTAAGTTGAACTCACATGAGTTGATGCTTCTGATGTCGTACCTTAACCCCGAGCGGACTGAGAGGGTGACCTTTAGTTCTCCCGGCATAGTGTGTGCTAATCTAGCTTTGATGGCCTCGCCTGGCACTAGGATCCTGAGTTGTGGTACCATTGCCACACATTTAGCTGAGAAGCTAACTTCCTTTGAGGCTTCTTCGGCCTACACCCCTTTAGCCACCCCGGTACCTACCTTAGACAGAGCTTACTTCCTCGACCTGAAATGGTTGAGAACCTTGGAGGATGGCAGCTTAGCATGGAGGGTGTGGGGCATGAGTTGGATGAAGATACCAGATCCTGAGCACCTCCCACCTGACAGAACCTCTACCTGCGGTAGTTATATCTGCCGATTCTGACGAGGAGGAGGAGGATGCGCGTCCTGCGAGGCATACGTATTTCATCGACCCGGAGATCCTCCGAGTCATGCCTGAGCCTAGGAAGGGGACAACGTGAGAGCTGAGGAGGATCAACCTAGGATGGGGAGAGGCCATGCCGAGTGTGAGAGAGAGAGAGGCTGAGACTCAGCCACAGCAGCCGGTACCACCACAGTATCCGTTTCCTGGTTACCCTTCTTTTGATACCCCGGAGATGTGTGAGAGCTACCTTGCCGAGAGAGTGTCCTCTACCTTGACACTCCGGAACATACATGAGATGGCATATGTGCAGGGTATTGGGACCTCAGGACCACGTCCGGTTTGGTGGAGAGGAGTTGGGGACAGCAGCGGGGCTTTCAACTCCTACGGGGTGGATATGTCTACATGGGGAGCACCTCAGTTATACCCTTACGGTGGTTTGACCCCTTGGTACGTGAGGCCAGATGCTGGAGCCGGTGGTGATGCGGGTCTTGGTACGTCGGGAGCGGGAACTTCGGGTGGTAGTTGAGATGAGGATGCCGTGATGGACGAGCAGCAGCAGCAGGAGTGATACTCCATTTATCTTTGTTATATTTGTAGTTATGATGGATGTTAGTTGTTTCGGTTGGTACTATATTTTTGGAACTTGGTTGTATCGGTGGCCATAAGGCCGTACTTGCTCATTTTGAACTTATTTTACAGGATTTGTGGTTGGGTTATCATCCCGACTCGTAGTTATGTGACTATATATGCTGTGTTTGGATTTATGGGTAATTTATGACCTGAAGCAACTCGATCGAGTGCCCCTCACTCGATCGAGTAACTGCAGGTGTGTCTGCTTGAGGGGTATTCTGATCTCGGGCTACTCGATCGAGTAGCTAAGATACTCGATCGAGTAAGTCCAGCTCGATCGAGTGCGTGACCCACTCGATCGAGTGGTACTGTTACAGGCACTTTTCGAGAATTAAATTATTTGAATGCTTTTATTTTTGGATGTTTCGATATTTGTCATGGTTGTTGATGGTTCGTAACATGTTTTAGTCTTATTATTAGTCACATTTCGACTTGTCCTTGGGTTATAAGTGAAGATTTGTGAAATGTCGAACAATAACCCATAGTGTTGCGGGAAAGGGGCATGCAAGTGATGTTGTTTAAGCTCATTTTGTATGTGTAAACATCTTTACCTTGTGAGTAGTGGCTATGTGACGTCAGGTGTCATGGGGGGGGGGGGGGACAAGGATTTGAGCAATTCACGCAGTTTTAGTAGTATTTGTGTTACCTTTTAGCCTGTATGCGCGTACCATCTGTCATGGTTAATAGAGTAATATGCTTTTAATAATCTAACTTCCTCAGTGTGGTTGTCTTTATCAAGTTATTGAGAAGCTGCTAGGTTGTCCCAAGATATATATATATATATATATATATATATAGGGCCGAGATCCGGTGAGAACCTACAACATAATGAGAACCATGAGAACCTCTAAACTGTATAAAGATCCGCTAGATTTAGTTAGTCGACCGAATGACTGATATCATTAAAAAATACAAAACAAACACTTCTCGCTTTCTCTCTCTCTCTCCATCATTGCAAACCACTGCGCTTCTTCAGTTCTTCGTTGCCGACCTCTGCGTTTCTCCTTCTTCACTAGCGTCGACCACCATAATTCTCCTCTACTTACCATTGACAAAGGTAAATTTCATGTTCATTTGTATTCAATTTTGTAAGCTACAAGTGATTATTTTCGTGTTATTGCTATATCACAATGATTTTATTCCAAATTTCTTTGGTTGATTCGGATTTAGCCTAAACTGATTCAATATTGAATTAGCTTAAGTAATCTGCAGTAAATTAGGGTTCATAAACAATTATATCTGAATATTAGGCCTTAATTGTTCGTCGTTGTAATTATTAGTGCTCATGTTTTCCTAATATTATTTGACCTTAATTTCAGCAAGTTTGTTTGATTTTTCATAAATATAATTAAGCTCCTAGGTTGCATATCTGATTTGATAAAATGGACAGCCTCACTTTTCCTATTTTTAATGTTTGCAGCGATGCTTATTTTTAAGTGTATGTAGTGGTTATTTTCGTGCATCTACTGAATATTCCTATGCACCTAGTCTTATTTCCCCGTGCAAGATAATCGTTTAGTGTGAAAAGCTCAAATTGGAGGAATCAGATGCCTAGTTTTGCTCCCTTAGCCCAATGACATCCCTTCTGCTTAATTAGAAGAGTGGAAATTTTTTGGAACAATTGGTGTTTGATGTTATTTAGTACATATATGATGTGTAGTTGTCATTTGTTTGAATGTCTTAACATTTTTTTTTCCTGCCTAATCATCTGATGTGAGTGGTATGCCTTTTCCGAAAACTTTTCATTGTTAATTGATCGTAGATGTGCATTAGCAATGATTTGATGAAACATAAACTATGTATCACCTTTCTCCCTTACCTAGAATTTGTGAATTGGTAAGAATTCATAGTAAATAGCTATCATTCAGAATGTTATCCAACAAAGATGGAAAATCATAAATTGAGAAGCTTCGGGGTTCTTTTGTTTGTAAAAAACCAAATTCTTGAGTAATTAATTTGCTAACTTAGTGGATTTCATTATCATTTATAAGGGTTATTAGTTACAATTACGGTGATAACCATATTGTTACTTTGATTTTCGAAGACCTTGACATGATTTATATGTAACTCTTTGATTCTCGTTGACGTGTGTGGACAACCTGACCATACATATTTGCGATGTAATAGAGTATCTGAGTTATAGTTTGTTGTATATTTTAGGTGAACTCGTGTATGTGAGCTATGTGTTGGTGTATCTGAGAGGTGAACTCGTGAAGCTAATTGATGTACCCGAGCTCTATTTTTGTGTCCCTCTGAGGTGAAATCATGTTTCTTAGCTATAATTTAGAGCATTTGTGAAATATAATATTGTATCTGAGCTATAGGGTGGTCTTAACCAATTCTTGCTTTATATGCCATAATATGGTTATGTATATTTTGCCGCACGAATCATTGTGTATCTGAGGCCTGACTTGTATATGTATGAGCATGTCGGTGTTCCTAATAGAAACATCATGTTGCACTATGTCACTCATACATCGATTTATTCCTCAACATTGTTTTTTTACCATTCAAAGTGGTTTAACATTGGGTTTTGGTCCTAATTATTTGGACAATGACTCAAGTTGACTATGCTAGAAATACTCTTGTGTATATGATAATCAAACTAGATTCTGCATTTCATCTTATTAGTTATTACACATTTGCTTCTGCAAGGTGAATTACTAGTGGGTCTCTGAGTTTATTTAGGTCTAAACAAGGTACAATAAATATTCTGCAGACCATGTGGGAAATCGGACAGGTAAGTTAGGCACTATAGTACATATTGTTCATGTTCTGAGAATGTTTGTTTGATAGAATTTGAATTGTTCAACTTGTTTTTTTGTGTTCCTGTGAGGTGAAATAGTGTATTTAGCTATAGTTTAGTGCATTTGTGAAGTGTAATATTGTACTCGAGCTATATATAGGTTGGTCCTAACAATTCTTGCTTTCTATGCCATAGTGTGGTTATGTAAATTTTGCCGCACGAATCATTGTGTATCCGGCGGCCTGACTTGTGTATCTAGAGTACTAATGTGTGCATCTACATGGTTCTTCTGGTTCATGGTGGAGACAAGTGGATTGCTGGGTGTGGTGGTGTGTTGTTGTCGCATAGGGCTGGTGTGGTGGTATGGGGCAGTGGTGGTGTGTTGTTGAGTGGTGGCAGCTATCATTGGTAGTGGTGGGTTTGGGTTGCATAAAATTTGACGCTAGATACACAATTTAGTATTTCATATACACAAGCCGATTTTTGTATCTGGAGGCCGGACGTGTGTATGTAGAATATAAAAGTGTGTATATGCGTGGTTCGTAAAGGTTCGTATCGTAACTTAATGTGATTTTGACTTAGAGTTTTAGCGTGTTTTTCATCATGTTGCATATCTGACTTGAATAAATACACAATTTCACTTTACTTTGTTAGTGTTTAATTTTTTGTGTATGTAGTGGTTATTTATGTGTATCTACTAGATATTTCTATGCATCTAAGCTTCTTTCTACTGCATAATGTTGGAGTAGTGAAAAAACTGATAAGCTTGCATAGCTCAAATCATATGAGAATGAGGCGTAACTTTGCCCCTCTCAGCCTTTATGACCTCCCCTACTTATTTAGAAGAGTGAAAATTCATTGGAATTACGTATATGCAATTATTTAGTGAATTCCAATTATCTATAGTTGCCATTACTTTAGATACCCAACTTATTCTCTTCTTACCCGCTCATCTGATATAAGTGTCATGGCCTTCCTAAAAGTTTTTCTTGTTAGTTGATCGCAGTCGTTGTTAGTTTATCGTAGATGTTCATAAAGCACAGATCTGCACTTAATGCTCGTGGAAGCGGCCATATGGTGTTGGTCTATTAATTAGCAGGTGGTTTGGATGAATCTGGTGCTCACCGTTACTAGAAATCTAGAACTGTTCAAGTGGAAATTACCTTGGAAATCAAGCATTTGCTGTCGGATCCCCATCACAAGCTGGTAAAACATACTAGGAACGCAAATTCGAGACATTTGATGGGGCTTCAAAGGATGGGTTGATCAAGCATGCACTCTTTGCAATAAAGGAGATATAAGCTCAAGAGCTCAGTATGCACAATCATTCTACAGTTTGGATCAACAAGTAGTCCAGGTGTTGATCAACTGCTGAGGAAGAAGAAGTTGCTCCCGAACAACATGCTCCTGCTTCCAACCAAGCTTCATCTGATATTCTGATTAGACTGCAGCAGCACCAATAGAAGAATGATTTTAAGAAAACAAGTTAATTAGTGAGATGTGGATGTTGTTGTTGTTGATTATCTTGTTTTGGCTGGATATCGTTTCAATATGCACTATTAGGTTTTATCGTGAATTGTGGGTGGTTGTGGTCTGAATTGTGGTCGGGATATGGTTGAATTTATTGGGGTTATCCCTCTTTTTTAAAAAAAATTATCAGTTTATATTATCTTAATTTAATATCGTCATTGTCATTTCTACATTACCAATACTTACATTTTACTTGTTTCGAAAGCCAATTAGCTCAAATGACAGAGCATTGTGCAATGCACAAGATGTGGGTTCAACTCCCACATTGGCTAGAAAAACCAGTGTTTCTTTTACATTCTTTTACATTGTGATTGCTAAGGACTGAATGTATGGTTATAATTTCTATGCATAAACAAGTCTTTGAACTTCTTATTACTACAAAGCTATACAGTCCCTCCTTGGCGTTCTTTATGCTCGCAGGCGAGTCACTTGTCTTTGCCTAAGAATAATTATGGCTTGCTTAATCTTAGCTGTACGATATGAATCTCGACAAGTTACAATCATGGGATTTGTTATTTAATAGGCTATATGGGATTCGAACCCATACCTATGTGCAAAATATGCACTTCGCTCTACCATTGAGCTAATAGCCTTTAAAATACGCTAAACAAAGTTTGTTTAATGCACATATATTGCTTTTTCATGCATGTACAAGGTTGTTTAATGCACATATATTGCTTTTTCATGCATGTACAAGGTTGTTTAATGCACATATATTGTTTTTTCATGCATCTACAAGGCTACTTCATGCACTGATAAGGCTATTGCACCCAAAACTTTTGCCATTCTTTTAGGACGGAAAAGGGTTTAAATTAATATTAGTGTCCTTAAAATATTCCGAGAAAGTCATTCGAACGGCCTCAAGTCAAAAAGACACCCACCCTAGAGGGGCAGAGTGAAAATTAAAGGAATAGTGTCCTAAAGTAGGACGGTAAAGAGTGTAAGATTGAATTAGGTGGACCCGCTACGTGGTCCCGCCAAGTCTAACCGTCATTACAAGGACTAGGGTAAAAAGACAACCCTAAACCCTAAAATAGGAGGGTTTAGCGTTTAGGGTTGGGTTAGGCAGTAACATTGTTGTCACATAGCTTATTTTAATGTAACAACGGGGTTTTACCTATTTCATGCATGTAGAAGGTTGTTTAATGCACATATATTGTTTTTTCATGAATCTACAAGGCTACCTCATGCACTGATAAGGCTATTGCAATCCTACCCTAAACCCTTTTCCGGAAAAGTCATTCGAACGGCCTCAAGACAAAAAGACACCCAAGAAGGGTAGAGTGAACAATTTCTAAGAGGGACGAGTTTAAAATTATGAGAATAGGTTCCGCCTAGTCCAACCCTAAACTCTTTCCCTTATTACAAGGAAGAGGGTCAACAAGACAACCCTAAACCCTAAAATGGGAGGGTTTAGGGTTAGGCAGCAACATAGTTGTTGTTTTACTTATTTTAATGCAACAACGAGATTTTACATATTTCATGCATGTACAAGGTTATTTAATGCACATATATTATTTTTTCATGCATCTACAAGGCTTATTAAGGCTTAATAGATAAGACTATTGCATCCAAAACGCTTGCCATTCTTTAATGCGCCTTTAGCCAAATGTGTATCACAAAAGATTGGTTTTAAAAAATAAAAGAAACTAGAGGCAAATCAGAAAAATAATTAATCACCTATTATGACAGGAAAAAGAGTCATAAATTCCGGTCTTATCAGGAAACTCGTTGAGACCTTGAATTCAAAAGAAACATTTAAGTTGAAAAAACTCTTGCTTTAAAAAATCAGGCAAATTGCTTCAGCAAAGCGTACCAAGTAATCCTAAGCTCTAACTACTCCCTCCGTCACACAGTCATTTGTTTACGATTGATTTAAATAAACTCACAATGAACCAAAAAGAAGAGGTAAACAATTGACGGCCAAGGACGGAGTAGAGCCTAAATAAGACATACAACCAGCAAAACTACCAAGATTAACATGAGCTAACATTGTTGTTTAAACATACAAATTCATGGATCAGAACCATATTTTCGACCAAAACACATATCTTCAAATAAATATCATTTCCCACTGCCATTACTTCCCTTAATTCAATTTCAACCTAAAAATGCTTGAAAGAACTCACTAACAATCAGGGACTAATTCAACCAACCCAGAAACCCTAATTGTAAGCAAGATTTGATCGCGATTAGCTTTAAACTACTATACACAGTAAAAATCAAAAGGAAAATAATTTAAACAATTAAAGAGAAGAAATTTACCATTAGAAGTGGAATCAGAAGAAGGATTGGAGCGTTTAAGAGCGCTTTTGAGAGAAACAATTGGGGGTGAAATTAGAGTATCGGAAATGATCGATTGGAGCGTTTAAGGATTGGATCTTCACTGATTTCTTCTATTTTTTTTATTGTTGAGGAGGAGGAGGACGGTGGTGGTATGAAGGAGGTGGTAAGTCGCCATTAATGTCGTCGCAAGCTTGAGAAAGACTGTGATAATCAAAAAGAGAGGAAAAAAGAGGAGTGAGAATGAGATTTTTGTAAAATGACGGTGTATGAAAGGTGTAGGTGTGAAAATTTTAAGGACTTAGCTAATTTAATCTCAGCCCTATATTTATTTTTAGATCTGACGACTATGAATGGTTCTCACAGTTCTCATTATATTAGGGGTTCTCATAGGATCCCAAATCTATATATATATATATATATATATATATATATATATGTGTGTGTGTGTGTGTGTGTGTGTGTGTGTGTGTGTGTGTGTGTGTGTGTGTGTGTGTGTGTGTGTGTGTAAAGTAGTATGTAGTTTTAATGGTTTACGTTTGTATGGATTCTGATCACGTAATGTCCATTAGTAAAAGTGGCGTGTGTATATAAATTAATATTTGGAGGAGCAACAAGATGCCATCAACTTGGAGGAGAAGCACTCTTGTCCCTTTGTACAAGAACAAAGTTGATGTTCAAGAGTGTTCCAACTATCGGGAAATCAAACTTATGAGTCATACGATGAAGTTATGGGAGCGGATAATCGAGCAAAGGCTTAGGAGATGTGTAGACATCTCGGATAACCAATTTGGATTTATGCCCGGGAGATCGACTATGGATGCGATTTTTATCATGAGACAGTTGATGGAACAACATCGGGACAAGAAGAAGGACTTGCATATGGTTTTTATTGACTTGGAAAAGGCATATGATAGGGTACCAAGGGAAGTACTTTGGTGGGCTTTGGGGAGAAAGGGTGTGTCTCGAAAATATATTGACCTCATAAAGGACATGTATGAGGGGGCTAGTGCAAGTGTTCGCACTAATGTTGGGAGAACGGAAGAATTTCCCATTTCAATCGGGGTGCATCAAGGTTCCGCACTTAGTCCTTTTCTCTTTGCCATAGTTATAGATGAGTTGACGAGGGATATTCAGGACGACATCTCTTGGTGTATTATGTTTGCTGATGATATTATGTTGATTGATGAGACGAAAGAGGGGGTGGAGAGAAAGTTGGAATTGTGGAGGCAGACTTTAGAGACTCGTGGGTTTAGGTTGAGCAGGAGTAAGACTGAGTATTTTAGGTGTCCGTTCACTAAAGTGGCGGGGTTGAGATCGACAGAGGCGGGGAGTATTATTTTTGATGGGAATGTTGTTGAGGGGTCAGATTTCTTCAGATATCTTGGATCTATTATTCAAAAAGATGGGGAGTTCGACGGAGATCTGGCTCATAGAATTAAAGTGGGATGGTTGAAATAGAAGGGTGCTTCGGGGTTTTTATGCGATAAAGATATGCCCCAAAAATTAAAGGGAAAATTATATCGCACGGCAATTAGGCCAGCCTTACTTTACGGTTCCGAGTGTTAGGCCGTGAAACATTGTCACATTCAAAAAATGAGTGTGGCGGAGATGCGTATGTTGAGATGGATGTGCGAACATACAAGGAAAGATCGATAAAAGAATGAGTTGATTAGGGAAAAGGTAAAAGTGGCGCCAATAGAGGACAAGATGATGGAAAACCGACTAAGATGGTTTGGCCATGTGAGAAGGAGACCTATGGACGCACCAGTTAGGAGGCCGGAGACTTGGAGAAAAGAAAAGGTCCCTAGAGGTAGAGGAAGACCGAGACAGACATGGTTGAGAGTGATAGAGCACGATATGAGATTTTTGGGGCTTGAGAAGAGTATGGTGACGGAGAGGGCACAATGGAGGGAAAGGATACAAGTTGATTTCTAGTATTTGATAATTTTTTTTTTGACATATTTAGTGTTTTTATTTAATTTAAAAATTAATTATTTGTTCTTCTCTCCTTTATTACATTTTTTTCTACAGACCACTTTCTTGTATATTTTACTTGGTTCACTTTTAAGGCATTCCGTATCCTTAATTCTATTTCGGTTTTCAAAATCGTTTTAATCTTTTCTCTCGATTTAAATTTTAAGTTTTTATAAAAGAAATCTGAAATTCGATTTTAAAACCTGTAAGTTTACCGTGACTTTCCATTACATTTTCACTCCCCCTTTTGTTTTTCATTTTCCCTTTTCTATTCGCTTTTTGAGGTGTGCGTTCACCTATGGATGGTGCTAAAGGATGATTCATGTCAGCCGACCCCAAATCATTTTGGGATTAAGGCTCTGATGTTGTTGTTGTTGTTGTTGTTGGTGGTGGTGGTTAATGAGTAATGTCGATAAAAGGCAATAGGTGTCCGGTTAAGGGACAAGGAAGTCGTCTGATGGTGAACTTCGGGGACGAAGTTCCTTTTTAGAGGGGAAGAGTAATGTCGCAAAAGAAAAGCCGAAATCATAACAATTTTGCCGCATGTTTGTAATGTTTTATAATATCTCTGTTACACTACAAGTACGAGTTTATAATTGTTTTAATAGTTTTATTGTGGGAATTATATAATTGGGTGAGAGTGAATAATTGTCGATAATTGCCGAACAAGACGACATGTCGTTATACCTTATTTTTAGTAATCATTTGTTATGTTATCATGGGAATATAATGTCATGAGCGGTAGCAGGGTTGTTAGCGATCATTTGTATGTTATCATACCTTACTGTGAATCTGGGATAGGACCGTTATGTTGCATGTTTGTGTGGGAAATAATCTGTATACTTCCCTTATTGTTAAGGATTATAACGACTTTATCATGATGAAAGCATGTCATAAAATAAAATTACATAAACAAAATAGAAAAGAGATGAAGATTCAACCTTCTATCCTAGCAAAATCGGCCTAAGAACAATATCGCAATGATATTCACCTATCAGTTGCACCCAAGATGATATGAGATATGCCCTTTGTGTTCTTGCTAGAATCGATCCCCAATTTTTGTAAATTGCTTAGGGTTTTTCGGTTTTTGTGTTTGATGAGAGGCAAGAATTAGGTTAGAAAAATTAGGGTTGAAAAAATGATCTCACCTCTCCTCTTATTGTAACCGAAATAAGAGTGAATGAGGGAGATATTTTCTCTCCAAATTTTCGGCCCAAAATTCCGAAATTAAGAGAGATTATATTCTCTTTTTTCCGGTTTTTTTACCTACCCAAAAATAAGGAGATTAAATCTTCTTATTTTGGTAGTATGCAAAATGTAAAAAATGTATTAAATATAAATTGTCATTTATATTATTCTGTATTAACAAGTCTACACACAACAGCTTGAGGTTGATTTATTAATACGGGTCAATGATAATTTATTATGACAATATCGTATAATTATCATTCGCTGATTAAATATAACCGATTACATTTAATTACGAATTAACACATTAATTCGTCCAAACTAACATTATATACATTAATTAAATATAACATATTATATTCAATTTTACGAATTGACAGTTAATTCGTCTTAGCTAATATTATTTAATCGGCATTAAATAATCGTCTCATCAACACATTGACTATCTGTTTAGTCAATTACTTGGACTAACCTTTTAGTCAGGCATCAATGTGATTATATTTTCATACAATCACATCTCTCAAACACATCCTTTAGGTGTGACTTTTAGGGACCAGTTGATCACCGCCATCAGTATGATAATAACGTCAAACTTTCTAGCAAGCCAACCGTTATTAGGTAATCGTTAATCAACTGATAAAATACGAAGTATACCCTTGTGAACCTATAAGAGATTTATAAATGTTATCACACTAATTTGTGGAGGACACAAGCTCCAACAAACTCCCACTTGTCCTCACAAGTATATGTGCGATAACCGATTCTCATATCCTAAAATTTCTCCCACTCAATGTAAAACAATTTGCAAAATCCGTATTCACAAAGGTCGTATTTTACAAGTTATCTGTATCAAGAGTGGTTTCCCCGACTAGAGAGTAACTTAACTGATAAACGAATCATCATTCAAGCATGGCCATGCATTTCAGTTACTACTCCTCGAGTGGCCCTGAGAAATAACTATACCTGATAAGGGTTGGATATTTTCCTCAACTCGAATCCTGCAGATGTAAGCACGGTATGAAATGACCCAAAAAATCTAGTTAGCCTCCGATTCTGCACCGTGAGAAAGAAACCAAAGTCACCCAAAAACTGCCTTAATCTCAAGAGATAGTCGATAGTCAAAAGAATCGAGTCTAGGAACACAATGTATGTCCTATCCACGACCTGGCACCGAATGTTTTTAAACATTTAGGACGCCATTACGTTGTCACAAAAATTGTCCTACGAGGTATCGTTATAACTCGTATCTGTGATCGATCGGTCAACTGTTTGACTTATGGCTCATTGAACCCACCATCAATCGACTGCACAATATAATAGCCAGAGTTATCAGCTCATGTAGGCAATTACGGACCAAAACAAATATAATGTAATTCAGTTCACTTTGTGGCGTTCAATGTTGTCAGTACAATCCAAATGAAAAACAAAATATTATATTAAAACGATGAAGTTATAAATAGTATATGAAAAAGATAATGTATCGAATCCATAATCAACTACTACAACTCAGGAACACGTTTTATTCCCATGGAAATAACGTGCCCTACATGCTTATCATAATTCAACGGTTTAGTGAGAGGATCCGCGATGTTATCATCCGTCGCAATCTTGTCAATCACTATCTCCTCTTGCTCCACGTAATCACGGATCAGGTGAGCTTTCCGATGTACATGTCTAGATTTGTTGCTAGACTTTGGCTCCTTAGCCTGGAAGATGGCACCTCTATTGTCACAATAGATGGTGATCGGGTCATTCGAACTAGGAACTATCGTAAGTCCTTGTAAGAATTGACGCATACATATCGCTTCCTTTACTGCCTCCGAAGCGGCATAGTACTCGGATTCAGTAGTAGAATCTGCTACAACACTCTGTTTGGAACTCTTCTAGCTGATCGCAGCACCATTAAGAGTAAAGACGAACCTGGACTGAGATTTTGAGTCATCTCGATCCGTTTGGAAGATAGCATCTGCGTAACCGATTGCGCATAGCTTAGTATCTCCTCCATAAGTCAATACCCAATCCTTAGTCCTCCGTAGGTACTTGAGGATGTTTTTAACAGCTATCCAGTGTGTTTCACCTAGAGTCTTTTGGTACCGACTCGTCATACTCAATGCATATGCCACGTCTGGACGTGTGCATATCATGGCATACATGATTGATCCTATTGCAGATGCATAAGGAACACGACTCATACGCTCAATTCTTTCAGGCGTCGTGGGTGACTGAGACTTGCTCAACTGCATCCCAGATGTCATTGGAAGGTTCCCCTTCTTGGAGTTGGTCATGCTGAACCTCTCAAGAATCTTATCCAAATAAGACTCCTGACTAAGTGATAACGTCCGTCGTGATCTATCTCGATAGATAGGGATTCCCAAAATGCGTTGTGCCTCACCCAAATTTTTCATCTGGAAATGGTTCTTCAACCATCCTTTAACCGAAGATAAGAGAGGAATGTCATTCCCAATCAAGAGTATGTCATCGACATACAATATCAAGAATACAATCTTGCTCCCACTCGACTTGATATATAAGCATGGTTCCTCGACCGATCCAGTGAAACCATACTCTTTTATCACCTGGTCGAAACGATGATTCTAACTCCGAGAAGCTTGCTTAAGTCCATAAATGGAACGCTTAAGCTTGCATACTTTCTTAGGATGTTCAGGATCTATGAAACCTTCGGGTTGCACCATGTACAACTCTTCCTCCAAATAACCGTTTAAGAAGCAGGTTTTCACATCCATTTGCCAAATTTCATAGTCATGAAAAGCGACAATCACTAAGATTATCCGAATGGAACGTAGCATGACTACATGTGCAAAAATTTCATCATAATGCAATCCGTGCACTTGAGTGAAACCTTTTGCCACTAGTCGTGCCTTATAGGTATATGGTTGCGCGTCTACAGAATGCTTTATTTTGTAAAGCCATTTGCACTGTAGAGGTTTTACCTTACTAGGTAAATCAACAAGATCCCATACGTCATTCTCATACATGGAGTCCATCTCGGATTGCATGGCTTCGAGCCATAGCTTTGAGTCGGAACAGGCCATAGCACCTTTATAGGTAGCGGGTTCATTACTCTCTAGGAGCAAGATGTCATTCTCCTCGACCATACCAATGTATCTATCCGGAGGATTAGAGACTCTACCCGACCTCCTTGGTTCCTCAGGAATGTTAACCGTATCATCAGTTGGCAGAACTACTTCCTCCATCCGTTCCTCGGTTGTTGGTTCTTGAATCTCCGACAGCTCGAAGGTTCTATTACTTGTCTTGTTCTCGAGAAATTCTTTCTCTAAGAACTTCGCACTAGCCGCAACAAAAACTCGATGTTCGGTAGGCGAATAGAAGTAATGACCAAACGTTCCTTTTGGATAACCTATAAAGTATGTCGTGACCGATCGCGGGCCGAGCTTATCCTCGTGTCTCCACTTGACATAAGCCTCGTAGCCCCAAACCCGAATAAAGGATAAGTTAGGGACCGTTCCCTTCCACATTTCATATGGAGTCTTGTCGACAGCTTTAGTCGGACTTCGGTTAAGTATAAGAGCAGCTGACAAAAGAGCAAAGCCCCATAATGAATCAGGCACTACCGTGTGACTCATCATGGATCGAACCATATCAATTAAGGTTCGATTTCTCCGTTCGGACACACCATTTAATTGAGGTGTTCCAAGTGGTATTAACTGTAACACGATTCCATAGTCTTTAAGGTGTTGATCAAACTCATTTGAAAGATATTCACCACCCCGATCTGAACGGAGTGCTTTAACCTTTCTACCTAGTTGGTTCTCAAACCTGTTCTGGTATTCCTTGAATTTCTCAAAGGACTCACTTTTATGCTTCATTAAGTAGACATATCCGTATCTACTCAAATCGTCCGTGAAAGTGATAAAATATCTATAGCCATCTCTAGCGGTAATTGACATAGGTCCACAAACATCTGTATGTATGAGTCCTAATAGGTCACTAGCGCGCATTCCAATACCTTTGAAGGAAATTCGAGTCATTTTGCCAATGAGACATGATTCACACGTGCCATATGTAGAAAAATCGAATGCGGGAATAGTCCCATTATCGACGAGTTTCTTTACACGTTTCTCATTTATGTGTCCCATTCGACAATGCCATAGATAGGTTTGATCTTTGTCACCAACCTTTAATTTCTTATTATTCACGTGTAATACTTTCGTGGTTTGGTCTAAGATGTAAATTCCATTCATGGAAACTGCTTTGCCATAAATCATTTCATTGAAAGAGAAAATACAGCTATTATCCTTTATTAAAAATGAAAAACCGTCCTTATCAAGTACGGAAACTGAAATAATGTTCTTAGACAAACTGGGTACATAGTAACAGTTATTTAAAAATAACTCAAAACCACTAGGGAGTTGGATTACATATGTTCCCTTCGAGACTGCAGCAACTCTAGCTCCATTCCCAACTCGCAGGTCCATATCACCCTTTCCGAGAGGTGTGATGTTTCTTAGGCCCTGTAAATGATTACACAGATGAGAACCACAACCAGTATCAAGTACCCAAGTTCCGAAACTTGCATGGTTAATCTTAATCATATGAATATAAGATGACATACCAACATGAACGACGCGGCCTGCTTTTATGTCCTCACGGTACACGGGACAGTTCCTCCTCCAATGTCCAGTCTTGTGACAATGGTGGCACTCAATGTCACCGCCCTTGCTCTTTGCCTTGCCCTGTGAGCCACTAGTCTCACCAGGCCCACTCTTACCGTTTCCTGGCTTTTTAAACTTTGGCTTACCTACAGCTAGGTCGCCATGAGCCTTGCCCTTACCCTTACTTTTATTGGAAATCATGAGAACATCTTGCTTCATGCTCCCACCCAATTTCATATCCTTCTCGGGCTGCACGAGAAGAGAGTGGAGCTCATGAGGACTTTTCTTCATGTCATTCATATAGTAATTTGCCCTGAAAAGGGCAAAACCATCATGAAGTGAATGAAGCATACGGTCAATGACTATGCTCTCACTGATTTTGCAATTAAGTGCCTCCAGCTTCTCGACATTCTCAATCATGTGAAGAATGTGTGGGCTAACCGGTTGGCCCTTCTGGAGTTTCGCATCAAAGAAGCGACAGGTATGCTCATAAGTAACGATTCTCGGTGCTTTTGAGAACTCGTTAGTGAGCGTGGTGAAAATCTTGTTTGCACCTTGGGCAATGAAGCGTCTCTGCAAATTGGTTTCCATTGCAAAGATGAGTACGTTCTTTATCGCACCCGCTTCCATAACGAAGTCACTATAAGCAACTGTCTCGTTAACTCTCGCATTTGGGCCTGGGTTTACCGGTATTGGCTCTGTTAAGTACTTGAGCTTACCGTCAGCAATGGCAGCATTTCGTAGTGCTGCCTCCCAGTCCGCAAAGTTGGACCCATCATTCTTCAGTCGTGTGAACTGATTCATGTTGTCCATAAAAATTTTAAGCCAGGACTCGCGTCCAAGTATGGCACTCGGCATTGGGATTTCGTTATTTCCAGCCATTTGTTGTAACAGTATTATCAAAAATAATCGTGTTCTACACTGCGAAAAGAAGAATAAAAATAATAAGCATGTGCATCGTTATGATTTTAAGTCTAATGAACTACTGTCATAACGCGAAGACTCAACCATTTATGCACCCTCAAGAATTATATAAATGATCCCAAGACTCAATTATCTGCAAATTGATAAGCCAACCTTTTGGCTAATTCTACTGTTACAATTCTTGGTCGATAAATTTCTGTAAATTTTATCTTTAGTCCATCATAATCACAAGAAACTCTTCGGACTATAATGTTGAGATAAACTAAGTCAACACAAACTACTTACCCAACGTAGAAGGGGTCATATTATGCCTACCGACGAAGAAGGGATTCATAGTTGTTTGCCCTTATAAAGACTAATCTCAATTTCCGTTTTAGAGGAATATCCCATCAACTTTATTTTAATTTATTTTAAGTGAACTAATATCTAGGATGCGTTAATGAATAAACTAAGGTGATGGCTTAAACTGAGTGACATTTGTATGTCTATGAAAACTAACATACAATCTATATGAGTCAATTTTCATGCATTTTAGTAGGTGGTTTGGTTTTAGGCGGAATATGATACATAAACTATCATGTGAATGAAAAATAATAAGAACGAAAACGTAAAAATAAAAAAAAGGTCCTAGTGTGGCCTATCTATCAAAATGAACATAAATACAACTTTGGAATCCATCCTTGGACCCGAGAAGCTTGTCTTGATGTTCCATCTTGATCCATGTAGCGGGAGTGAGCTCAAATCTCCATCTTTAGTCTTCTCAAAAAATTACAATTTAAAATTACATAATAAACCTATTTACATTCTAATTTCAAAACCGTAATAAATAAAGAAAACCAAACGGAGATACGAGATCTCAAATTACATTAAAAATTATGTTTTCATCATTACGAAAACATAATTTGACTAAGGCCACACTAGGTATTACAAATTACAACCGATTGCAAAAATACGTAAATAAATTCATTCAACGATTCATTCAACTAAAGAAATGCATCAACTAAAAAAAAATTAAACATGCAAGACATAAGTCTTTAATTATGTAGATTAATTTTATCCAAACCACCTATTTAATTGATCAAATTAAGTGACAATTCCTCAATTACTAACTATAAATTTAATCTTAATTCATATTAAACTTGTAATATGAATTTAATCCAACATTATTTTAAACTTCTTTAAAATAATTAGGTATCTTACAATTTTTGAACTGTTTCAAAAACATACAATCATACATTATAAAAGTAATGTATAATTATAATTATTGGCCAAAAACAACAAAAAAAAAATTTTCTTTAAAATTTTTCTCGGCAAAAACCGAAACAGCCCCAAAAAAAAACCTTTTCTCGGTTTTTCAGCAAAAACCGAAAGAAAAAACAGAATTTTTTTTTTTTTTTAAAATCTGCCCAACGTGGACAGTAACAGAAACAGGGAAAATTTTTTTTCTTTCTTTTCTTGGTTTCTTTTCAATTCGGTATTATGCCCTAAATTGCAAAAACATGATATTGATGAACAAAATCGTTTATTGTTGCTATTAACGAGATTGACATAATCACCTTATAATTTAAATATGTAAATTTATGAAACATGATTCTAAACAAAAATTTAGAACCATTTATGCCAAAAACAATATAGCAAAAAACAATTTATCATCAACAACTAGACGATTTCCATTTACATTACAATTTAATCCTCATTAAATCAAACATCTACAAATTCATCATATGATTATTTTAACTGATTAAAACAACAATATGAAAAATCAAAACGGAAATAAATCATCAAACAAAAAAAAAAAAAACGGCTGGAAAAAAAATTCTTCTCGGCCCAAAAAAATTTCAGCCGAACCCCTTAATTTTTTTTTTGAAACCCTAATTTTGTTTACATCCAATTTTATGAAATCATCAAAATAAAATTCGTGGCCTTGGCTCTGATACCACTTGTGAGAAATAATCTGTATACTTCCCTTATTGTTGAGGATTATAACGACTTTATCATGATGAAAGCATGTCATAAAATAAAATTACATAAACAAAATAGAAAAGAGATGAAGATTCAACCTTCTGTCCTAGCAAAATCGGCCTAAGAACAATATCGCAATGATATTCACCTATCAGTTGCACCCAAGATGATATGAGATATGCCCTTTGTGTTCTTGCTAGAATCGATCCCCAATTTCTGTAAATTGCTTAGGGTTTTTCGGTTTTTGTGTTTGATGAGAGGCAAGAATTAGGTTAGAAAAACTAGGGTTGAAAAAATGATCTCACCTCTCCTCTTATTGTAACCGAAATAAGAGTGAATGAGGGAGATATTTTCTCTCCAAATTTTCGGCCCAAAATTCTGAAATTAAGAGAGATTATATTCTCTTTTTTCCGGTTTTTTTACCTACCCAAAAATAAGGAGATTAAATCTTCTTATTTTGGTAGTATGCAAAATGTATAAAATGTATTAAATACAAATTGTCATTTATATTATTCCGTATTAACAAGTCTACACACAACAGCTTGAGGTTGATTTATTAATACGGGTCAATAATAATTTATTATGACAATATCGTATAATTATCATTCGCTGATTAAATATAACCGATTACATTTAATTACGAATTAACATATTAATTCGTCCAAGCTAACATTATATACATTAATTAAATATAACACATTATATTCAATTTTACGAATTGACAGTTAATTCGTCTTAGCTAATATTATTTAATCGTCATTAAATAATCGTCTCATCAACACGTTGACTATCTGTTTAGTCAATTACTTGGACTAACCTTTTAGTCAGGCATCAATGTGATTATATTTTCATACAATCACATCTCTCAAACACATCCTTTAGGTGTGACTTTTAGGGACCAGTTGATCACCGCCATCAGTATGATAATAACGTCAAACTTTCTAGCAAGCCAACCATTATTAGGTAATCGTTAATCAACTGATAAAATACGAAGTATACCCTTGTGAACCTATAAGAGATTTATAAATGTTATCACACTAATTTGTGGAGGACACAAGCTCCAACAGTTTGGTGTTGGAAATCGTTGGCCAGTGAAAGTGTAGTCTCGTAGTTGCGTTCATGTATGTTTGCATAATTCGGTGTAGTAGTATAAGCAATAGTCGAGTTGGTGCATGTTGCGTGTTCGGTAATTCAAGTAGTGGTCCTTCGAGACTTGAGTGTGTGGTGTGTGTTAGGCAAATGACGATGATGATGTTTGATGGACATACGTAGTGGGATAATGCTTCTAGAGAGTTGTTGACCTGTGTCGGGTAAACTATGGTGTCGACCTTGGTCTCTTATCGTGTTGTTTAGGGGGAGGATGAGTCGAACTTCGGGGACGAAGTTCTTTTTAAGGGGGGAAGACTGTAATACCCGTCCTTTTAGGGAGCCGTTGACCAACGTTGACTGACCTTGGGGGCATGTGATAGCCTTTGGGAATTCGTGCAAGAGATGCCTCGTGTCGTGATAGACCTTGGGATGAGTGGTACTCGATATAGTTGAGGCTACTCGATCGAGTAGCTTGGGTACTCGATCGAGTAGGGGCCACTCGATCGAGTAGGTTGGTTACTCGATCGAGTAGCGTCTTTACAGCGAGGGTTTATAATCGTGTTTTGATAGAATCGCAAATCATTTCCGCCTCCTTCCTTCAGACCTACATGTCGCCCTCCTTCATTTCCTTCACCATAATTCCTTCCATGGGAGTCTTTGAGGATGCTTGTGCCTTAGGGATGGGTTGCTTGAGTCGGGTAGCGGTCTTGACGCCGATATGAGATGCGTAGGTATGCCATCATCATCATCTTTGTTGTTGTTGTTTTCTTGTAGGGTGGTAGCAATAGTAATAGGTGTTTGTACTGTTTGTATAGGGGTTTTGCTTGCTTGGTTGATGTCATGTGATTGAACAAGGAATCGCTGCGGTTGGCTAAAGGTAGGTTCGCCTGCTCAGTTTCTGTTGGTTGTCTAGTGTGTCGGTTGTTGTGTTAATTGTGGTGTCGGTGTAGTTGTTTGGTTATGGTAATAGGTTGGTGTTGTGTTATTCCGTTTGTTATTGTTGTGGTGCAGCTGATTATGAATGATTGTCTACGGTTCTCGAGGTGCGTCCTCGGCTGAGTGGAGTCACTTAAGGGAGTGGTTTCACGCCCTAGTTTCGCCCTCCATGGAACCCGCCACGGGAGGGGATGTGCACATTAATGGGATAGGGTTATCGCTCGATATGATGAGCGGGGCTTAGGTGGGAATGGCTGCGGTCCCCCACTGGTAGGGCTGGTCCAGTGAACAGTCGGTGACGGTGATTGGCTGGAGTGGTTGTGACTTGTGTGTGTGCTTGGTTGTATTTGTAGTATGTTGGTAGTTGATGTTGTGTCTTACCTCAGTTACTGTCCTTGTGTGGTTGTTTCTTGTTTGTTTCTGTTGTGTCTGCCGTGATCACTTAATGTGAGCAGTCAGTCTTAGCAGGTGATGTCTTGGATGGTAGCTGGAGTCTTGGCGGGATGAGTCTTCACGAGTCATGACAGGATTAGTTTACATAGTGTTGATGAGTTGTATCATTTGTATCAGTAGTTTTGGTTTAATCACTTGTAAAGTAACTATAAATGTTCTTCTATCGACTTTTGATGATTGCTTTTCTCGGGCAACCGAGATGGTAATGCCTTTATATGCTAGGGAAGGTCTTGTTAAGGCTCCTTAGTATATGGGAGTGTTACAGGCTGGCTTATGCATAATGGGGCTAGGAGTTTTGAATGAGGGCATCTTCTCACCCAAAATCAAGCAATTTCAAGGGGCTCCCAACTCACATACACCAGGTTAATTTTATTAGACTCACTACATTTATTCGGTTCATTGGTTACAGGTTCCAAAATCGTCGCTCTGATACCACTTTGTAACACCCTCGTCTACCAAGGAGCCTTAACAAGACCTTCCCTAGCAGTGAAGGGCATTACCATCTCGGTTGCCCGCGGAATAGTAAATATCATAACGTCAATAAAAGAACAATTAAGTTTATTTCAAGTTTAACTCAATAAAAGAAAAGGTACAACTAATAACAACAACTATCAACTACGGTGATACTATTCATGCCATGGCTCAGTGATAGACTCGTCCCTCCAAAGCACCCAGCTAAGCTCCACATATCATCACCTGCTAAGACTAACTGCTCACCATAATAGATCACGACAGACACATAACAAGAAAGAAACATAGACAACACCACACAAGGTCAGTAACTGAAGAACAACAGAAAACACAAGATACAACATACAAACGTAATCCCCAACAACGTCACATCACCAATCACAATCCCGAACCCCGTCACATCACCAATCATCTAACTCCACACTAAAGTGTACAGCCTTACCAGAATACCCATCGCAACAGGTATTCCACACAGCCAGTGAGGGACCGCAGTCGTTCCCACCTAAACCCCGCTCATCTCCATCGAGCGAATAACCCAAGTCCATTAATGTGCACATCCCCCTTGTGGCGGGAACCACAAGAGGCGAATCAAGGGCGTGAAGCCATTCCAGAGATGACTCCACTCAGCCAGGGACGCACCCCGTATACAAACACCACAGATAATCGACAACAACCAACCACAATACCAATGTAAACAAAATCAATACCAACTAAAAACACCGCCAACATACTAAACAATCAACAGTACTGGCTAGGAAAACCTACCTTTAGCAATCAGCAGCAACACCGCATACAACCATATAACGACAAGCAACCACCAATACCACCTATTATAAACAGTATGGCAAACCCTATTACTAACAAACACAACCACAACCGAAACTAAGGAAGATGATGATGATGATGATGATGATGATGACTTACCTATGCTCGGCGATCCGCCGATAAGACCGTTACCCGGCTCGTGCCTGTTAAAGTATGTGTCCTCAACAATAGTGCGATCACATATTAAATCTCATAACAAGAATACAAAAGGGATGATTCATTTTATTGTCAACTGAACAACATTAATCGATAACGATTGGCTGACTAGAGTTTTACGTTACTGTCGTTTGACGGTGGTGATCAATTGATCCCTTAAGGTGACACCTATAGTACAATTCCCTTAACTGATAAGTTAATTAATTGTATGTTGATACAGATTAATTAAATCCTTAAATTGAACAAATTTTTATAAATGAGTGAGAGTTATATATCTTATTGTAATTTGATTAAATAAGATTCAATTTAGTAATTAATATCTTATATTACTAAAATTGATTAATGTTTATGAAACATTTGAGATAAGAGTAATTAGTTAATCATAATTGCAAAATGTTGTAGATTATATTAACTAGACTTAATGTGACCCATTTTATATACATGTAATTGTGAATTACTTGTTAATTTGTTAAATGTAATTATTTTTTTTGATATATAATGATATTTAATTAGTTAAATATGCATTTATATGACTAGTGACATGTTATGTGTCACATGTCACAACATATTACAAATGACAAATTACAATAATAAAATGGAGTCCATTTTAAGTGTGGGAGCCGGTTTTAGTAGGTAGTTTTAGGGTGTGTGTGGTTGATTATTTTATATGGAAAAGCATAATCATCACACTTGACATACACCTAAACCTAGCTTATTATTTGGCTAAGACAAAAAGCAAAAAGAAAAAGCTTTATCCCTTCCCCATGGACCATAGAAAACCGGCACCCCCTCCCCTATATCATTAGATGATGTTCTCATTTCTCAAGCTAATCTTTATGCTTATCTCAAAAAGGACCTCTCTCTACATAAAATAGTTTTATGTCCATAATTTGTTCAAACAATATAATATTTATATTCTTACTAGTGTATTAAATCACAATAATATTAGATCCATTATTTAAAGTTACTAGTAATATTATCTAGTTAATAATATTATTAGTGTTAAGGGTAAGTCTTGGGTGCAACTAAGAGGAGGTCTTCTACTTTGAAGACTTGGTGATTTTGGAGGATCATCCTAATTTTTTTGAGCTCAAGAACAAGGTTAGGAAGGTGTCCTACCTTGTGCCCACATTCGCTCCACCATTTTGTAAGGGTAAAAACGTTTTCCCTTCTTATTTCATTTATTTACATTTTGCATGTAACTAGATCTATTATTCTATATTAGTGAGTAATTTAGAAACTAATTAGAGGAGTCTAATTAGGGGTTATTGAACCTAACAATTGGTATCAGAGCTTTGTTGTTGCATGCAAATCGTTTTTTGAGTTTTTTACGAGTTATTAGATAACTAATATAAAAACCGGAAAATTTGTGTTTCTATATGCACAAAATTTTTCCATGAATGTATACATTTTGGTCCTTTTTAGGTCATTTTAGATGATTTATGGAATTTTATTGCTCACTTTTATAATTTATTGGATAATAATAACATTTTAGTGAGTAAAATGGTTATTTAATTACTAAGAATAGTTATATGATGTTTCTGTCCACGAAATTTTAATATGATCCCACATGCATATTTTACTTATTTTATATAAAATTTGAGATTAATGTGATTAATTTTGCATGATTTATGATTTTAATGGTTAAAATTGGATTAAATCGTGATTATATAAGCTAAAAATAGCTAAAACGAAATTTATGGCATGAAATTTTTTCCCAAAGTTTCACACATATTTAGAACATCATATGTTAAAATGGAAAAATTAATCTTGTTAATTTTTTGTGTTTATTGATTTTTATGTGATAAAATCGATTAAAGGCAACTTTATTAGTCATAAAATTAAATTCAAAATTTTTGGTTGGATTTATGTTTTCCAGGATTTAGAAATTATTATAGTATGTTCAAAATTTTGATTTTGAATTTTTCATAATTGTGTGATTAATTTGGAATTAAGTTGTAAAAAATTATGATTTATACTATTGATTCATGAAATAAATTAAAAATGCTTTATGAGAAATTTTTATTGAAATTATGGGATCTTGGTTATATTCCAGAATATACAAAAATTTTGATTTTGAATCCTTTCACATTTTTATGATTTATTGTGAATTATTTCTTAATTGTTAAGAGTAATAAAATTATAATGAGCAATAATGTTATACCAAGTTAGATTATTGTCAAATCTTAGCGTGGACTAATATTTAAGCCCTAATACAGCTAGGGTAATTAACTTGGGCTTAAATTTGATTTAAGTATTATTTTGGTGATTTTAATGAGTTAAAAGTGACGCATTTCCATAAAACCAAAGCGATATATGATATAATCTAGTAAGGCGATTTGGCACATTTATTTTTGCATGTTGAATACATATATAATGCTGCATATTTTTATAAATGTATGTCATTTAAATTTATGTAATTTTGAATCATGTAATTTGTCTTAGTATGGCCTTAATGTTTTTTAATCGGTATTGCCCGTAATGTAAGGGAATATCGATTCGATTGTAATTTTATTGTGATCTCGCATCACCGTTTTGTAATTTAATAGATTTAAATTTTTATTACAAATGTATAATAGGAATAGTTATGTATTTTATTATTATTTTGTAATTCCGGAGTTTCCTAAAGACGGAGTCATTCGGAAAGGAGTTCCGATCAAAACGATGTTTCCTTGGGAGGCGTGTCACATGAAGTTCAAGGGACCAAAGGAGTTGGTTTCCGAATATGTAATAGATTATTATATTTTCTATTTTAGGAAAGGCCATACTAGGAAATTGCTTTTCTTTACATGTTTGCATGCATGTCAAATCGCCATAACATCACATGCATATTTTTTTATATCGAGTTCTCGACCTTGTCAATTATAATAATCGATAGATCACTAATTTTGTTCACTTAAAGAGATAGATAATAAATTTACAAGACCTTCACATTTCTAAAAATTGAGACTTAGACTTACCAAATAGTAGGAACTCATGAATCTTAATTTCATTAGGGGTACAATACGGTATTGCAATATTATACCGGGGTGCTTTGTTTTAACGTTGGGTAAGTGGGGTAATAAGATGTTATTATATTTTGAAATTTGGTTGATCTCAACGAAAGTATTAGAGGGACCGTTGTCCCAATAGGTTCGGGCTAAAGATGAACTTAATGTAATTTCATCGACCGAGATTCTAAGTGTAGAATCGGTTAAATGAGTTAACCTACCAAATTGTATTAGTAAGTAAGGTTGTAGAGGGACCGTTGTCCCACAATCGAGCTAGTATGAATTTGGGTCTTGGAATCGTTTATATAATTGGGTGGAGGTCATTATATAAATGCTAAAACTTGCTAAAAGTTTTCATATATTACGATGAATGTTAGTTTTCCCACTATTTCGTTGTTTAAATTTGTTCTATATCTTTGCTCCTAGACATATACGATGTCATTTCGATTTTAACTTATGTCTCTATTAAACCACTATAGCTAAAGACAAATAGAATCTTATCTAAAAAAGCCTCAATTGAACCGTTTAAATAGGGCATGGACTAGCTCCATAAGAATCGTTCTATTCCATAGAACTTCATAGGAGTTGTCCTATGTCATATAAGATTAGCATCTTAAATTCCTAACATGCCTATGTATGATTTCTTATGAAGAAGTATGAATAGAAGTAATGATTAGTCAAAATATGTTTTGATAATATCTTCTATGCATGCACGGTTCAAAAAGTCTTATTGCTCAACCTAAACACTTGTCATCAAACACTTAAGTTGTTAAGAACATGACAATATTAAATTGGTAAATTAAATTGTTAGAAATTTTAATTAACCAAATACCACAATAGAGTTAACCCTTGTGAAGGATTAACTAGGAATTTAAATGAAGATAAGTCTTCATCAAGTAAAAATTCTTGAAGTCAGTGAGAGCAATAAGAAGTACTTATCTTAATTGTTAAGGATAGAACTAGGCTCGAAAGAGAAAGTGTTAGACACTAAAATAGAGACAAGCCCCAAATAAGTAAAGATCAAGGAAGTTGGTCGTGTGACTCCAACATATTCCTTCCTGAATATCTATGATATTGACATTGCATTCTTGCTATTTACCACATCAAGAGTATTTGATACGAATTTGTGGATTTCATCATAATATTTGGCATTATCGTGTGACGATTAGCAAGAATGTTGTAGTGTACCTCATTTTAGTTTTGTATTTAGAAATATATCTTAATAATTGTTATGATGTACAATAATTCTAAATAAGAATATAATTCAAGTTTTTTGTATAAAACACAAAGGGTTTCACTATTATGCAATTAAAACAAG
Source organism: Silene latifolia (assembly GCF_048544455.1). NCBI lineage: Eukaryota > Viridiplantae > Streptophyta > Magnoliopsida > Caryophyllales > Caryophyllaceae > Silene > Silene latifolia. Next base: position 36,606,052 of record NC_133530.1, on the reverse strand, counting down.
CGTTGTGCCCTTACATACCACGATTTAGTTTATGGTGAGACCATACAAATCAAGGTAATTATATTCAAACTAGAAATAAATGTCATATATACAAGACTCAAGTTGGTGACCCCTATCATTTCTCAATTCTCGATTGAAAATCGCATTTAGAAACTAGTTTTAACTAGTCTCCCAAACCATTTGATTGGGAATCTTTTGGTGTGTGCGAATCTTGTATTCAAAGCAAGATAATTCATGACTTTTTCTTGAAAAAGGATTATGAATAGAGCAAGATATTAGCCCTATTTACACTTTGAAGTGCATGGTCGAATACAATTTCAATGAGAAAAGGTTGTTACTTCTTCATCTCTTTTACCAACGAACTGGGTAGATACTTGGTATCCACTTAATGAGGTAAGAAGAGAAATTCTTTGAATAAGTTCAATGAATGTTTAAAAAGTATCAATACCTAGAGATTTTAAAACCAAAGTATTAGTACTTTGTTAAAATGGGGAACAATAAAGTAAAGACTTTATATGCACCAAAAGGAGTGTGATTTGGTATCTTAAGTTCACTTTCATTACGATATGATTGAATCTTTACAATATAGTTGGAGGTAGTTTCTGTTATAAAATTTGTCTGGCATTTAAATTTTCCACTAAAACAAAACATGGGTAAAGCAATTATCTACATTTCATATGAGATATAGTTAGGCATGGTACATAAATTGTAGCTTGTTTCGATAGTAAACATGTGCTCTCTCTTCCTACATAATCACGAGAACAAAGGGTTTGTGGCTTGTGATGGTGTCTATTAAAGAAAAGAGGATTATTTCTGTAGATACCTCATTTCTGCACCTCCCGCAAGCCACCCGGTGATGATTGGGCCGCATGTTTGGTACACGGAATGATTTATGACAATTCGTAAGTTTATCGTCAAGTGATAGCTCAAATACTTGTGTCTACCCCTTGGTTGTCATCTATGCGTCGTTACAGTTGTTTTGACAGTAATTAGAGTTCATTTGGAGTCCGGGTCAAAAACCGTTTCGTTTTCTAATAAATCGTTTAAAATGCCGAGTCGGAATGTCCTAGAATATTCCGGAGATTTTTATTCCATAATTCAATTTTATATCCTTTTGGTAAAATATATCCCGAAAATCTTATTTTAAGGAATAAAGAAGTTGAGATCCGCCGCAATTCCATAAAAGAAACGCGGAAATCTTTCTTCCGTATGAGGAAACCTCTGGGGAAAGGACGAAGCACCTGCTGCGCCTCTTCGAAGGATCGCAGCAGCTGTTGCGCCTCTTCCCCAGCTCTTTTCTGTGTGTTTTCATATTTTTTCCGTGATTTGTTTCCAAAGTTTGAGTCATTCCATAACTCTCCATATTTTCTTGTATAAATAGGGACATTCGTTCCACATATTTCTCACGCGAGTGTCCGCCCTTCTCTTCTCCCTTTGCATTCTAAGACTGTGCTCTAAGCTTTTGATGTCACCATGCTTGATCAATCGACTACATAAGCTGAGATCATTCTGAGTACCAGTCATGTTGCATCACCGACCAATTTGACCAACTACACATCAATTAATCAATCAATTTAATCTAAATCCTCTTACGAGGGCACTTTCGTCATACATTCGAGTCGAGCAATCACTAAAACGTTAACTTAGTTAATCTTGTTTCGTCTAACATGTAAGTCTGAGGGTGTAAATCCCATCTTTTATTATTGTATTTTATTTTTGTCCAATTAATGTAAGATTTACGTCAAAACTATGCTTAAAACCGATTTCTAAAATCCTTTTTATCAAACCGTTTTTACGGATTAACAATAGGCAGACGTCGAGAAGAAACGCAGCAACTGCTGCGCCTCTTCGAAGAGTCGCAGCATCTGCTGCGCCTCTTCCAGAAGCTGCCGCAGTTCCTGCCTTTCTTCTTCTTCCTCGCTTCTCTGTAAATTCGTTCTTTTTCCTTTGTTTTCTTGTTTTCTTCTCTTTTCTTCGTATATGATAATCTTAATACATATTCTTAATAATATCACGCTTTAATTCCGGCTTAAATCCTTTATAATTGATATTTGCGGGTTTTCGTCATTAAAATCAAACCCGGATTTTTAGAGACTCGATTCGTTCATACCAAGTTTCTGGAATTCGTCTTCGTACATATTTTTACCGTTTATTTCCAGTTTGTCTAACTCGTTTCCGTTTTCATAAATAACCTAATTAATTTGTAGCTAGTTTATAACCCGTCTATAATTAGTTCTAATTAGTTTTAAATCGTTCTTATCGCTTTTATGACGATTCATATGTTATTAATATGCTAAAACACCTTCACTTGAGTATAATATTGATAATGAACCATTAAATACACCAACGGACATTAACAAACCGCAGTTCTGACTTCACAGCCAGAACTCACCCCAGGAACAGACGCATTGACCACTGCGACTCTTCCAAGAGACGCAGCATTGATGCGCCTGTTCCAGATTGATTTATGTCTCTAAACTTCCGTTCTTTCTTTGACCTAATTCATTAATTCACGTATTAATCGACTATTAATCGTAATATCACCTCTAATCTGTGCATATTTTCTAACCTAGTTTATTTTTTTTCTTTTCTCAAATTGTCCGTCTTAAACATATTTTTGACGTAAATCAATTAAATCGTTGTAATTTATTGTAATTTTAATTATCGCAATTTATTTATTGTATTTTATTATGGATGATTTATTTACTTGTTCTTCACATGTAATTAATTCTAAACCCTAATTTGACATTAATGAGTGCTAAATTATATGTTCACCGACATAGTCTAATCTCACATGCTAGGACTAAAATGTTGGATGTTGCATTGCATGCATATAATCGACATCATATCGAGTACAAACGATTTCCCTAATCATTAGTAGAGGCCGCTATCGAGGAGGGCGGGATTAGGTGTTCAGTAAAAGGACTTCCTAATACGTACCCTTACCCCTTACTAAGATCTCTGTGAACATCCGTGTTCATTGGCATCCACGAGAGTCATTCTAGACATAGAAGGTTAAGGGTAACGAGTTCTTAGTGTTTATGTCACTACTTTGTGTCTTGGCATGACACGAGGTATTCGAACGGTTCCAATTTCCCATAAAATTGGTTGCGACTCCACAAATGCAAACGCTTATCCCAAGCGTCCCCGTGGCCCATATCCACAGTTTGGCGACTCCGCTGGGGAGTAATACACTTACCTGTTGCCAAGGGTGAAACTTGAACAAGGTTAGAGAATAGTTTATACGAGACAGTTGTCGGTTTTCATTACTCGACCTTCTTAGGTCATTTTATTCGGCCTTGCTAGGCCGAACCCAACCCATTCGACAAATCGTCCCGTCTGAATGGTCAAAATTATTATCTGGGCCTAAGGATAGATAGCGATTGACATCAACCATGCCTTGATGCTTACTCATGTTTGTATCAAGGGTTTTCACTACTCGAGGAAATGAATTAGGAACCGACCTTACTCATGTTTGGCACGGACTTCTCCACAGACCAGGGTTTGATTGCTTGGTATGGCAACCCACTTTTTAAGCCAAAACCCTTTAAATGCATCAGCATACCGTTATAACGCATGTATGAATGCTTGTATCATATGTGATCACCATTTTGTAAACAAAACCATGACGAAATTTTGTAAAATCAAAGCAACCTTTTTAAAATGTAAACACTTTCAAAAATGGCCAAAATTAACGCAAAATGAGTCAAAACTCTGTCCAAATGTCCAGTCAAAATTCGAGCCTCAAAACCCATTTCAAAACCTCACTTCGAGTCAGCACTCCTACAACTACACTACAGTTGTCTAGGACAAACATTTCAAGACCCTTGTCATTTTCAAACCTCACTTAACACAGTGGCACATTCCCACTTCACAAGTTGAGTCTTTCTTTGAGTAAGTGTGCAAGAATGGTCGATCGTGTTTTGATTTGTCGTCAATCTCTTATCCAGTTTCCAAGATGCCTAGAACTAGTACCACAAGTCAGAGTGGTCAACCCTAAAATGGTAATGATCAAATACTAGCCGCGCTCTCCGTCTCCAAACAAGCTAAGACCAAGCTTATGAGCGCCTCAATGCTATTGAAGGCCGAATCATTGCTGTAGAAACTAGGCTCCCTCCTCCAGAAAGCGATATTCCTAGCGAGGTCGTGCATGATAACCTTCCACCATTTGTTGGGCAACCAGAAACCAACCCTCCAATAGGTCCTACTGAAGCTGAAAAGCGACTCCAATACTTGGAGGAGCAACTAATGTACCTTAAGGGAGATGACATCTATAGGGAGAATAATCGAAAGCATGAGGCTGTGACTGCTCAATTGCCAACCAACTTCAATATGACTGACATCCTAAAATTCAAGGGGCATGAAAACCATTTGAACCACATTCGTGCTTTCAAAGACTACATGTCTATCAAAGGCATCAAACCTGAGATGTTCTTAAGGATCTTTCCTTCATCTCTCGACACCATTCCTAAGCAATGGTTCTACTCTTTGGAGCATAAAAAGATTGCCACTTTGTATGATGCCGCAATTGAGTTAACTAAACAATACGCGGATAATGTTGAAATCCAAGTCAACATGCGTACTTTAGAGGTTGTTACCCAAAATGAAAAAGAAGGCTTCACCGACTTCCGAAGTAGGTGGAGGAAGACTAGCACACAACTTGTTGAACGTCCAGATGAAGCTACCCTTGTAGAAAAGTTCGTGGATAATTTGAGACCCATTTATGCAAACCACTTGAGGTACCAAAACATTAAGACCTTCAAATATCTGACTGTGCTAGGGACAAGAATTGAAGATGACATCCGTAAAGAGCTCTTGTCCAAAACGGTGGGTCGTGGATATCAAGGCTCAACGAGTCGTTCTTATGGCTCTACTAGCAAAACTGATGAGGTTAACCTCGTCGAATCATCAAAGAAGAATAACCCACAAAGGAAGTTCACAAACATTGGTGATACATACTCACAATGCTCTGAAAAGGTTGGTGAAACACGGTAAGCTCCAACCCATAGGACCTACACCTGACCCAGAAAAGAAGTCCAAGTTCTGGGACGAAAATGCATACTGCGAATATCATAGAGGCAAGGGACACGACACAGAGAAATGCTTCAAGCTAAAGCATGTCTTTCAGGATATGATCGAGGATGGTCGTTTACCCATTCCTCCTGGAGGTAAGCCTAACAATACTCAGAATCCTCTTGGAGTTCTGATGATTAAATGTGAAGAATCTACCTTGGATTGTTCATACCTCATTTCTCCAATCGAAGATGAGATTTATGCATTAGAAGATGAGGGGAGTTATTCCACCCTTTCTCCTACCATTGCCGATTTTATTGCATGGGCAAGGAGTGTAAGTAGGCAAGTTTCAGAACTGGAAGAGGTAGTAGCATCCCTCCGAAATCCAAGCACCATACCCAAGGAGAGCATGCCACTAAAACTGTCTCAAAATTCTACAATGCAAGAAGTAGTCGCCGTGTTTGATTGTCTAGTCGACCAAATAATCAGTTTAGAGGCCGAGATCATCAGATTGAGAGAGCTTACTATCATCAACGAAATATGGGCCGATGACGATGAAGATGAATACCTCACCGAACACTATCTAGTCAAGGTTAGTGAGGATATAGTCAAAGCTAGCAAAGATCGAGATACAGACCACCTTACTCGTTCAGGGCGTCCATATCAAAAAAATTCTCAGAATGGTCCTATAGCTAATGGTCCAGTTACTAACACCAATGTCATCACACTAAACGATGGTGAAGATACATCTACTGACCATCTGCTAAAGCAACTGCAGAAGACAAAGGCTGATCTTTCAGTCTGGCAACTAGTTGCAAGTTCATTTCCTCATCGCCAAGCTTTACTGCAAGCCGTGGCTAAATTGAACGTGGCACACAACTCTACGCCTGACGACGTAGTCAACTTGGTCTTCCAAGATTCAGCTAAGCTAAGTAACCCAGTTACCTTTTTCGATGAAGATGTGCCTCCTTTCGGCGCCAGTCACAACCTAGCTCTGTACATTACCGTCATATGCTTAAAGAAGAACGTGCCAATGACTTTGGTAGATGATGGCTCCGCAGTCAATGTCATACCACTAAAGACGGCATACAAATTGGGCATGAAAGAGTCAGATTGGACTCCTACTAACCAAGGCATTCCAGCATACGATGGAACATGACGTAAAGTGGTAGGACTAGTCAACCTCAGTATAGCCATAGGGCCAATTGAGCGAAAGGTTAACTTTCAAATAGTGGATAACGAAGCATCATTCAATATACTTCTGGGAAGGCCTTGGATTCACGCTTCCAAAGCAGTAACATCCACCTTGCACCAGAAGATCAAGATTCCTCTAGATGGTAAAGTAGTGACGATCACTTCGTCACCTATCAAGGCTGTAAGAGAGAAAATGACAAGCAACCAGGTAGTCACAGATCCAGTATACAAGCTTGGGGGCTTTCATAGCATAAACCTTGTAGAGAGCGAACTGGCACCTCTATACTTTGATCCATACTCCAATTTAGTGGTCAACCACATACTCAAATCCCAGGGATACTTTCCGGGACTGCCACTAAATCCTGCCAAGAAAAATACCTTCGCACCTTACAAAGAAGGAAACTCTCAAAGGATACCATTGGGATTGGGATACAAACCCACGAAAGAAGAAGCTTTGGAGATGCTCGCTCAGTTTCAAAACCGTAAAAACCATGGAATCCAAATGCGACCCTATCTACCTACCCTAAATGTATACTTCGTTAGAGAAGGGAATCAGGAGTACTTTCACGGGTTTCCCGAACCTTGGCACTATAAAGGAATGGAACTGGCTGGAATCGAGGTCTTCCACGATTCTTACTTCATTCCTTTAGAAACGGTTCCTACCGTCAAGACTCGTCAAGCACCTTGCTTAGACGAACAGACTGTTAGCCTTCTGTTTGGGGAGGACCGATTCGTCAGAGCGGCACAGGATGAGATCATCACCATGATACTTCAGGACGACCATTTCACCCCCGCAGCATTAATCACCGAAACCAGTTCGAATAAGCATAAAGGATGGAGAAAGTCAATCAAGTGGACGAACAACCAAGGAAAGCTCTTAAAAGTCACCACTGGAGAAGGAGAGATGTTCAAAGGAGAACCTGAAGACAACGAATTCGAGTCGGAGTCGGAGTCGGAGTCGGAGTCGAAGTCGGAGTCTAGAGAAGTCCCTAGAGAGTCTCCTCCTGTCGTCACGCCCAATCCCCTTGTTTCTCCTAGCATAGCGTCGAGTAGTAACAGTAGCTCAGGAAATGCCCCAGCAGCTGTCCCTTTACCGCTACTGACTACTGAACAGATGACTTCTTTGTTTCAACTCTTTTCAAAATTTAATATGAATAAATCAGATTCTGCTTACTCTTTGTGTTATTCTGAATGCAATTCTATTTATGATGATAATGAGGATGATCCTGACCGAGACTCAATCAAATTACCTCCCTACATAGCTAAAGAAATATTACAAGAGGGGGAAGGGACACCAGTTATAGAGAACACCGAACCCATCAATGTAGGAACTGACTAGAACCCCAAGAACTTAGGATAGAGACGACCTTAAACCCAACCGAAAGGGCCAATTTCATAGATCTCCTACACGAGTTCAAGGACGTTTTCGCTTGGTCCTACAAAGACATGCCAGGAATCAACAGGGATATTGCAGAACCCAGAATTCCAATCAAACCAGGTTTCAAACCCGTAAAGCAGAAGCTTCGTCGAATGAGGACTGAATGGGCTCTTAAAATCAAAGAAGAAGTCGATAAACAATTCAAAGCCGGGTTCATCAAAGTTTCTGAGTATTCAGACTGGATGGCTAACATAGTACCCGTACCCAAAAAAGGATGGGCGAATCCGAGTTTTTGTTGATTTCAGAGACTTAAACAAAGCAAGTCCCAAGGACGACTTCCCTCTACCGCACACCGACATCTTGGTAGATAATACAGCAGACCACGCGTTGTTATCCTTCATGGACGGATATGCAGGGTAAAATCAGATCAAGATAGCTATAGAAGACATGCATAAGACCGCCTTCGTCACTCAATGGGGCACCTATTGCTATACTGTTATTCCATTCGGGCTAATCAATGCTGGAGCTACATATCAACGCACTGCGACCACATTAGTACATTACATGATGCATAAAGAAGTAGAATTATACGTTGATGATAAGATTGTCAAGTCCAAAGATATGAAGGGTGTTTTAGCAGGATTTTCTCTGAATGGGTCCGGCTTAATTAAAGAATGATTTGGGTATCTAGTTCTATAAGTTTGGAGTATTGTAAATAAATAACAAGGAATGATTAAGTATAAAGAATAGTGTTTGTATTATTTTGATAAGCTGAGTACAATCTTGCGTGTGTAGCTGAATATTCAGGAATAGAAATGAGAGATAAAGTGTAAATAATCGATAATTAATATGAATCATCTTACAAATGTTAGATTCTGCTATATATAGTTCTCTAAATATTAACGTTACAATGATTTCAACGTCTCCCCCAATTGTAGGAGCTGTTACCTGATTAATAGGGCATGCTCCCTATTAGTCCGGTTGACTTATTCAACTCTTAACCAACCTTCAACTCTTTCTCCTTTACCCGTCTTGATTCATGGACGATTTAGTTTTATAATTGGACTTGGTCTTCCTTGAGAATAGGACACGATTATTCACTCCCAACAACTGCATTTCTTGTTTATCTTCTTAATCCAAATTTCGCTTTAATACTCTGCCAGGCTATTATGTACTTATCATCAGGCTTCTCTTCCAAGATTCAGTAGCCTGCTTGCTATAATATTCTTCAACAGCTAAATAGTAGTTAGATTTATCCGGTCTCTGGATGCCTTAGTCAGCCTAGTTGGGTCAGGCCAGGTAAGAGTCAGGCCAGGCTAAACTGGGCCTAACAATTGCCCCTTGACATTTTACCCGTGCTGGATCAGGCCAGGGGTGAGATGTCAATTTTACCGGGTTAATTAATGAAAAGAATCATATTTACTCAATGACTCTTAGACTCCTAGTTACCGTTAAACACTGCAACGGCTAGGTGATGTCACGCTGACAGTTTTGCAATTTCTAGGGTTTTTGTACCATTACTCCTTTCCTATATATATGGTACTTGCGATGGATTTGTTTTTCACAAAATTTCTTCCACTTTTCTTGCTCAACTTTCTCTAAAATTCTCCCCTATTTCCCAGGAATCTTATTCTGCTAATTCATAATTTCTGTCACAATAAACTATATAATAAAGGATATGGGAGCCAAAAAGCGTCCTGCACCCCAGAAAGCTGCTGCATCCCAGAAAGTTGCTGCATCCTAGAAAGTTGCTGCTGAGTCTGAACCCTCAGACGTCCAGGAGGAAGAAGTGATAGAAATTGACCCTCCTGCTCATGTTGTGGCTTTTAAATATCAGGATTCTATTTTCACTGCCCTTCAATCTTTGGATCCTTACTTTCCTGAGGAAAACTTATTGAAAACAAACTATGATAGGGTATTAAGGGAGAAGAAAATAATTCCTGAATCGACTGAGGTATGGATTCCTGAGTCTTGTCCAGTCAGAGCTAACTGGGTGTCACCTGGTTGGTTCTGTATTTTTGAATGGGCGTTTAAAGCAGGCTGTAAGTTACCTTTTACTCCCTTAATGATTGACACTATTCGTGCTATGGAAGTATCACCTTTCCAAATCATGCCAATGGTTTGGAAACTTGTTCATTCCATTGAAAATTTATGTGCTAAACACAACCTAGTAATTACTATTAATGATATCAAGGCAATATATCATATGAAAAATCCTGTTAATGGTCGTTTTAATTTGAGAATCAAGTAAAAAATGTCTCCATTAATTACTAACCTGGACTCTGGAGATGATAAAAGCTGGGCAAAAACTTTCATGTTTGTCCGGACTGAGAGCCTGGGGTTAGGCTTTGATTACCTGAGATATCCCCCTCTAGAAAGTGGTAGGTTTCCTGTACCGTTAATTTCCAATATATATTATACGAAATTAGGATGTTTTGGGTTTTCACCTTTGTATTTGACAATTTTCGCAGCCCCTGATTGGAACTCTGATCCCGTCGATGAGGAAGCTATTTCCAGGATAAAGGCTTTCCTCGCTATTCCTGAGGAAGAGAGGGCCTGGCCTGCTAGTCTGGGCAGGGAATTATTGCCCCGGTATATGAAGACTAAGCTGAGTGCTGTCAGGGTGCCCAAAGGCAAGCCTAGTTCCACTACTCTTTCCTGTATGTTTTCTACATGTTTCTGTGTTTGATTATTGTCTTGTTATGACTTCTCTTCTCATATTCATGTGCATTCTTTATATATTCAGTGTTCAGGTCTTCTGCTAGGCTTGCCAGCTTTACTGCAAAAGATTTAAAGGCTGGGGTGGCTAGGATTGCTGAACAGTCCAAGAGCCAGGAGGCTAGTGGGAGTGACAAGACGCTTGACATTCTGGTTTCTGATGTCCAGCCTCCTCAAGATCCACCCAGGCTAGTATCACCGGAGGTAGTCCAGTCTCCCAAAAGGAGGAGGGAAGATGTCATCTTTGAAGAGGAGGAGGAGGAGGAGAAGGAGAAAGAGAAAGGGCCTATTCAGGCTCAACCGATCAGGAGTATCAGGCAGGTGTCTGCTAGGATTGATGATATGGATGTTGCCCGTGCACGAATAGATGAATTTTCTGCCAAGATGGGCAGCCAGCTTTTATCTGCTAATACCCTTGAGTCTTCTACTAGGGTGGTCTCTATCTTGACTTCTCTTGTGACAAAGGCTGCTGAACTTGCTTCTCAAGCTAAGGAGGTTAGCTATAAAGAGATATTTTATTTGTTGTGTCTTCTTTGTGTCACTTTTATATTTGGCTGATTGATATTATTTTTTGTAGGGATTGGATGTTGGGTTGGCTACTACTTGTCAACTCAGGGATGCCCAGGCCAGGGTTTCTTGCTTGGAAGAGAAAGTGGATAAAGTTAACCGTGAGCTGCATACATCCAGGAGTAATGAGGTAGTGCTTCAATCTCAGCTGGGGACAGCTAGAGAGGCATCCAGGGCTGCTATAGTTTGTGAGGTGGCTGCAAAAAATGCCGAGAAGGTGTCAGGCAAGAGTTAGAGTCTGTAAGGGAGGAGTTGGCTGCTGAGAAGCAGGCTATGGAAGATCAGCTGAAGAAAAATGAAGAGCTTGGTGCTGAGAAGGAACTAATGGAGGCGCGGCTTGCTGATGCTGCTCAGTATTTCTTTAGGAAAGGCCGGGTTGATGCTATGAGGGATCCGGATTCTGATCGGGCTAATTGGGATCCGGACCGTGATGAGGCAACTTTGGATGCCCAGTATCCAGATTTGGCCAATATGGGTCAAGAAGATGAGGCGGATTCTCCTCCTTCCAAAGGAAAATCTGGAGATCAGGAAATGGTGGATGGTTGTGAGTCGGTTACTGGTGAGAAACCTACTTAGTTTGGAGTTTTTTCTTTTTGTTTTGGCCCATCCAGGGGGGATGTTCCTGGAATGAATATTTAGGTATTTTTTGGCTTATCCAGGGGGAATGTCCCTGGAATGGATAATTAGGTTTGTGGCGAGGCCAGTTATTTTTGGGTAAATAAATATTTGGTCTTTGTTGGTTCCTTTTTATGTTTTGATAAGGCATTTGTAGTATTGAATGTCTTACTGGATCTGGCCAGTTATTTGACTGGATCGGGCCAGTTTTATGTGCTGGATCTGGCCAGTTTATTGTATTATGGGTGGGGTTGTTGCCTGTCTTGAGGGCTTACGTCCCTTGCCTGTCTGGAGGGCTTATGACCCATCTATGTTATACAATTTAGGAATAGATTTTCCAGGTTTGTATGTTAAGTTGAGCTCAGTATTTTAAGGCCTGTTTTGCAACTGAAAATTGGGTATCAGTTGGATATTGGTGGGGTGGCCCCCAATCTTTAAGATTTGTTTTAAATAAAATGCAGTATGTAAAACAAGTATTGAAGATTCTACTTGGTAAAAATAAGTATAAGAATATTGACAAGCATTTGGGCACATAATAGAAGAAATTATATAAGGCATTTATTCATATAATGGCAAATATCATACATTTAGTTTCACATCAGGTCAGGCAAGAAATGTGAACACGAAAATTATACCTGGACCGGGAGATATATTCTATATGTGAAATAGTTTTAAGTGTGCAATATTCCAAGCTCTTGGGATCATTTCGCCGTCCAGGGTTTGTAATCTATAAGCTCCCGACCGACTATTGAGTCAATTAGGTAGGGACCTTCCTGTGTTGGGGCCAATTTGCCAAATTCTTTTCTTTTTGTGTTTTGGAAGACTTTCCCGAGGACAAGGTCTCCTACCCTGAATACCCTGGCTTTGACAGTCTTGTTGTAGCTTTTTGCAACTCTTTGCTTTGATATCTTGCCAATCTAATGTCTTTGTCGCATCTCTTAACTCTTCCGTTAAGTCCAGCCGTCCTCCATTAGAGGTATATTGCTTGTTATTGTGTTCAGGCTGCTTCTGGCTGATGGAATGTCGACCTCAGCTGGGATTACTGCTTCACATCCATAGACCAAGGAGTAGGGGGTTTGGCCTTTGTGGATGTTTTAGGCGTGGTTCTATCGGCCCGGAGGACCGGGGGAGCTCTTCACCCATCCGCCTTTCCTTCTTTCTAGTTTCTTTTTTATGCACTGATTACTACTTTGTTACTTGGATTCTGCTGACCGTTAGCTTTTGGATATCCTGGCGTGGAGGTTACCAGGTTGATGTTCCATTGAGCACGGAAGGTCGCTGTTCTTTTCCCACGAATTGTGTGCCATTGTCACATACTATTTCAGAGGGGATGCCATATCTACATATGATGTTGTGTTTGATGAATGCTATGACATCCTTTTCCTTGACTTGCCTGTATGAATCAGCTTTTATCCACTTGGAGAAGTAATCAGTCATTGCTAGCATGAAAACTTTTTGTCCGGTTGCTTGAGATAGTTTCCCTACTATATCCATGCCCCACTTCATAAAAGGCCAGGGTGCGGATATGGAATGTAGTTCCTCAGATGGCTGATGGATATATGGTCCGTGAATCTGACAAGCTTTACATTTAGAGCTAAATTCCAGGCAATCGGCCCTCAAGGTGGGCAAATAATAACCTATTCTGAGTACTTTGCTTGCCAGGCTTCTTCCACCTTTATGATTTCCACAGTATCCTTCATGGATTTCTGACAATATCTGCTCAGCTTCTTGTGGCTCCAGGCATCTGAGGTATGGCCCAGCCTGCGATTTCTTAAAAAGCACGTTGTTAATAATAGTATATGAAGCAGCTTTTATTTTTAGTGCTCTGGCATCTTGCTTATTTAGGGGAAGGATTCCCTGTTGTAGCCAGTCATAGTAGGGTTTCGTCCAAGAATTGGCAACATAAATTGGGAAATTTTCATCTTGTTTATTTATTGCAGGTTCTAATAAATGTACAATGGGTATTTTGTCGAAGTCAAGGGGACTGAAGTTGGATCCTAGGCCGGCTAAGGCGTCAGCCTGGGTATTCAAGTCCCTGGGAATTTGGTCAATATTAAAATTGCGGAATTTTGATTTTAAAATTTGAACAATTTCCAAATAAAGCATCATTTTTGAGTCTTTTGCAGTATATATTCCGTTTACTTGGTTGGAAATAAGAAGGGAATCAGTACGTACCTTTAGGTTTTGCACACCAAGGTCAATACATACCTTTAATCTAGCTATTAACGCTTCATATTCTGCCTCATTGTTGGTAGCCTCAAATGCACAGCTTATAGCCTGTACTATCTTATCCCCCTGTGGCGATTTTAGTACTACCCCCAGGCCTGTGCCCCTCATGTTGGCTGCACCATCGACAAATAGGGTCCATTCTAGGTCTGTTTGGTCGCTGGTCAGTTTATTTACTTCTTTTATTAGGTCGGGTTCTAGGGTTGGACTAAAATCAGCCACAAAATCCGCTAGTGCTTGTGATTTAATTGTTGTCCTTGGCTCAAATGTTATGTTGTATGTGCTCAGCTGGACTGACCATTTGCACATTCGTCCGGACAATTCAGGCTTCCTAAGTACAGATTTGATAGGAAGATTGGTTCTGACTATTATAGGGTGGCTTTCAAAGTATGGTCTCAATTTTGTGCAACTCATAATTAAAGCTAAAACATATTTTTCAAGTAGGCCGTACCTGATCTCTGCATCCAGTAGACTTTTACTTACGTAATAGATAGGGTGTTGTTGTCCGTCCGCTTCTTTGACCAAGACTGCACTGACAGCAGTTTCCGTGACTGACAGGTATACTGTCACGGGTTCATCTTTGGTTGGTTTTGCCAGCAAGGGAGAAGAGGATAGATATTTTTTTCAGGTCTTCAAAGGCAGCCTGATGATCAGGGGTCCATTGAAAGTCCTTGTTTTTCCTTAGCAGGTTATAGAATGATTTGCACCTCTCTGATGATCTTGAAATGAATCTGCTCATTGGCGCTATTCTTCCAAATACTTTTGTATGTCTTTGACCATCTTTGGTGGTTCTAGCTCCAGGATAGCTTTGATCTGTTCAGGGCTAGCTTCTATTCCTCTTTTTGTCACCATATAGCCCAAGAATTTGCCTGCTGAGACTCCAAAGTGGCATTTTTGTGGGTTGAGCTTCATATTGAACTTCTCCAGTATTTGAAAGGCTACTTCCAAGTCTTTGACGTGATCTTCTGCTTTTTTTTTACTTGACTACCATGTCATCTATATAGACTTCCATGGTATCTCCTATTTGGTCTTTGAACATCATGTTGACTAGCCTTTGATAGGTTGCCCCTGCATTTTTTAACCCAAAGGGCATAGCAGTATAACAATATATACCTCTCTCAGTGACGAAAGCTGTGCTTTCTTGATCTGCAGGGTGCATCTTTATTTGATTGAATCCGCTGGAGGCATCCATGCATGTTAACATTTCGTGGCCTGCAGTGGCATCCACCATTGCATCGATGTGTGGTAGGGGAAATGGATCTTTTGGGCAGGCTTTGTTTAGGTCGGTGTAGTCTACACAGACCCTCCATTTGCCGTTTTTCTTTTGGACGACTACTACATTTGCAAGCCAGTCAGGGTACATTACTTCCCTGATCATTCCCATGTCCAGTAGCTTGTCAACTTCTTGGTTGATGATTTCATGCCTCTCTACATCGAATTTTATTCTCTTTTGCTGTACAGGCTTAAATGATTTGTCAATATTCAACTTATGAGTTATAACATCAGCATCTATACCAGTCATATCAAAATGTGACCAAGCAAAACAAGACATTTTAGTTTTGAGAAAGTCGACCAGATTGGGTCCGACCGAAGTGCAGTGCGTCGACCCTACAAGTACTTTCTGTCGGGGAATTCCGGGTCCAATATGACCTCTCCTGTTTCCATCTGTGATTGTGCAATATACTCTTCCCTAATAGGTGACTTTAATTGCTATGCAAGGGACTTACCTGACTTTGAGGGTTTCAAAGCCTGAGTGTAACATTCCTGAGCCGTCCTCTGTTCTCCCCTGATGGTGGTTATCCCCCATTCGGTTGGTATCTTCACACATTGATGGTATGTTGATGGGATTGCTTTGACATTGTGGATCCATGGTCTGCCCAGGATTACATTATATGAGGATAGGCAATCCATTACTCCAAATCTTTCATATGAAGCCACTCCTTCCACATAGGTTGGCAGGCTGATTTCTCCCAGGGTGTTCTTTGTTTCTCCGCTGAATCCAACCAGGATGCTGGATTTCTTGATGATCTTTCCTTCATCTATCTTCATAGCTTTGAGGACATCAAGCATCACCAGATTGATTGAACTGCCTCCGTCTATCAGGATTCTTGATACTTTAGCTGTGCCAATTTGCATGGTGATCACCAAGCTATCATGGTGTAGATCTGATACTCCCTGCAGGTCCGAGTCATCAAAAGTGATAGCAGGCAATGACTTGGACTTTGAAGGGGGCTGCAGTCTGGATTCCCTGGATATTCTTTTGGCAGCTGAGCTGGTCAGACCACAGATTTCTGATCCTCCATTTATGAACTTAACTTCATAGATGGGGGGAGGAGGGGGAGGATCTCTGCCGTTCCCTGGATCTCTTTTGTTTTGTCCCTCATCTTTGTTCTTTGGCTGCTGGATTAAGTCCTTCAAAAAGCCTTTCTTTAGGAGATATGCCACCTGTTTCCTGAGTTGGATGCATTCTTCTGTGGTGTGCCCGATGTTCTGATGGAAGTCACACCATCTTGTTGGGTCTTTCCTGGGGTTATCTGACTTCTTGGGCCACCTGACTGTATCTCCCAGGCTTTCCAGGCGTTTGATTAACCCTGCAGTATTAATAAAGAAGTTATATTTAGGAATAGTTGGTAGGCCAGAAAGGTTACCTTTGTGCTCTTGTGCCATGTTGACTTCAGATCGTTCAGGCCTGGAATAGGGTGCTGATCTGGGGTTGCCTCCTTTCTGGTAGGAGCTTTTCCTATTAGTGTGTCCATAGCCTTGCTTTCCTCCGGATGAGTTCGTCCGGAAGTTGAGATCTTCCTCCAATCTGACATGCTCTAAGGCGATGGATTGAACAGTGGCAAAGGTTGGGCATGCTTTCTTGGTCAAGTCTGCATAGA
Organism: Silene latifolia; assembly: GCF_048544455.1. Lineage (NCBI taxonomy): Eukaryota > Viridiplantae > Streptophyta > Magnoliopsida > Caryophyllales > Caryophyllaceae > Silene > Silene latifolia. Next base: position 36,589,459 of record NC_133530.1, on the reverse strand, counting down.
TGTCACTGTCAAGCAGCACTCCTTGTCTGAAGGCTTCTACCGCTGTTTCTTCATCACATCTGGGAATGGCCACCTTTTCTTTGACAAATCTTGCCAGGAATTCTTTGAGAGATTCTTCAGGAAGTTGTTTTACCCTGAACAGGTTACTAGGTCTTTTGGCCATATCTCTGCTGCTTGCGAATTGTTGATTGAAGGCATTGATCAATTCTGCAAAATTCTTGATGCTTCCATTTGGGAGATTAATGAACCATTATAATGCTGCTCCGATCAAGGTTGTACCAAAGCCTTTACACATGCAGACCTGCCTGAGTTCACTGGGTATTGAGGCAGCTAGCATCTTCTGTTTGAATATAGCAACGTGATTTTGTGAATCAGAGGTTCCATCATAAGTTCTCATGGATGGGACGGTGAATTTCTTGGGAGGTCAATCTTTGCAATTTCATCTCGCAAAGGTGAGTCAAGCAAAGTGTCAATTTCTACTTGACCACGAGTGGTCTGTACTCCGGGTATATTTTCTATTTTGTTGTGGAGTTTTTGAATTTCCTGAAGCATAGCCATCATTATTGCTACTTCAGTTTTGTTTGTTTCATCATTGGAAATGACTGGGGTACCGGATAATGTATCCTTCTCCGGGGTTCCAAAATTGGAGAAATCAATGTTTTTGATAATGGATGAAAATGGGGTTCCTGGTTCGAATCTGGTCTTGGAGCCCGAAGCCTGATTTTCCAATTTTTTCCTCAGGCTAGACTCAGATTCCTTCAGCCTATTGATTTACCTCGCTGGGTCGCTTTTCCCGGATTGTCTCCAATTCCTTGATCATGGCCAAGCGGCTAGCTGTTGTTCTGGGGTTAGTTCTACCATTTTTGTGTGTAAATGTCAAATGGAAAATGATAAAGGGAATTTTATTGATTGAAGAACTAGATGCCCCACGGTGGGCGCCAATTGTTTTAGCAGGATTTTCCCTGAATGGGTCCGGCTTAATTAAAGAATGATTTGGGTATCTAGTTCTATAAGTTTGGAGTATTGTAAATAAATAACAAGGAATGATTAAGTATAAAGAATAGTGTTTGTATTATTTTGATAAGCTGAGTACAATCTTGCGTGTGTAGCTGAATATTCAGGAATAGAAATGAGAGATAAAGTGTAAATAATCGATAATTAATATGAATCATCTTACAAATGTTATATTCTGCTATATATATTTCTCTAAATATTAACGTTACAATGATTTCAACGTCTCCCCCAATTGTAGGAGCTGTTACCTGATTAATAGGGCATGCTCCCTATTAATCCGCTTGACTTATTCAACTCTTAACCAACCTTCAACTCTTTCTCCTTTACCCGTCTTGATTCATGGACGATTTAGTTTTATAATTGGACTTGGTCTTCCTTGAGAATAGGACACGATTATTCACTCCCAACAACTGCATTTCTTGTTTATCTTGTTAATCCAGCCCGCTTTAATACTCTGCCAGGCTATTATGTACTTATCATCAGGCTTCTCTTCCAGGATTCAGTAGCCTGCTTGCTATAATATTCTTCAACAGCTAAATAGTAGTTAGATTTGTCCGGTCTCTCGAAGTGAAAGTCTAGCACCCTATCAGGCTAGGATAGATCAGGTTGCCCAATTCTTCGATCAGGTCACTTATCTACACCTACCTCGTGAAGAGAATCAATTTGCAGACGCTCTTGCAAAACTTGCATCTTTGATTAATATGCCAGACAACATGGTAGAAATGCCTTTATGCAACGAACGACAGTCAGAACCAACCTATGTACACCAAATTACAGATGAGGAAGAAAATCTAGGGGAACCTTGGTTTCAAGCCATCCTAAACTTCAAGCTCAATGGTACATATCCACCAGATATGGATAAGAGGGGACAAAGTTCTTTACGCCTACTAGCCTCTCAATACCTCCTCATGCAGGGAGAGTTGTACAAAAGAACACCTCTTGGTGTAGTCTTGCATTGCCTTGATCATTCACAGGCACAAAAAGTGATGGGAAAAGTTCATGATATAGAATGTGGTCCTCACATGAGTGGACCAATGATGGCAAAGAAAATCACGCGTCTAGGATATGACTGGACCACGATAGAGTCAGATTGTATCAAATATGTCAGACATTGACATAACTGCCAAATCTTCGGGAATGTGAAACACGTCCCCCCTTCATTGCTTTACACCATGAAATCTCCTTGGCCGTTTTCTGCTTGGGGAACAGGAGGTCACTGTTTCATTTTGGTAGCCATCGACTATTTTACCAAATGGGACGAAGCGGCATCCTACATTAGTCTCACCGCCAAAAACGTGGCAAAGTTCATACAAACCAATATCATCTGTCGATATGGTTGCCCACATGAGATCATCAGTGACAATGGATCATATTTCCAGGCTGAGACTGAGCAGTTGCTAGCCAAATACAAAATCAAACACCACCATTCCTCGCCTTACAGACCTCAAACTAATGGCGCGCTAGAGGCAGCTAACAAGAATGTCGTCACAATCCTCAAGAAAATGATCGACAATTATCGCGATTGGCCTAGCAATATACCATTCGCACTGTGGGGTTATCGCACATCAGTTAGGACGGCCACTGGAGCTATTACTTTCTATTTGACTTACGGCATGGAAGCTGTACAACCATTCGAGCTAGAAATCCCGTCCTTACGCATTCTGCTTGAAAGTCAAATTCCAGAAGCTGATTGGAAGAGAGATAGATATGAAGAACTCATCCTCTTGGATGAACGAAGGTTGCGCGGATTGCATAATGTGCAAACATATAGGGTACGTATCAAACGAGCCTTCAATAAACGGGTTAAGCCCAGGAACATCAAAGAAGGAGACTTGGTGCTCAAATCAGTCAGAGCTCTACTACCTGTCGATCCACGTGGAAAGTTTAAACCCAACTGGGCCGGACCTTTCTTAGTCAAGTCCATACACTCGGGGGGTGCGGTTAGGATTACAGACATAGATGGGAATGAATTTGCTAACCCAACTAACCTCGACCAACTGAAACGATATTATGCCTAGTGTAGGACAAGAAACTTGCCTCGCGTAACACCCACGTGCCGCTCTTGCGACACGAAATAAAAATGGCCCTTGGCCCGCTGAAAGAAAGCTTATGTCACTTTGCTCTTGCATTTGACACTTCGTCATCCTCATATTATCAAATAAATTGAGTTGTATTTTAGGAGTAAGTAAATCTCGTGCTTATTTTCTAGTTCACTACAAGCTCTTGCTTAGAACATTTATTCTTTTACATTTAATCGAACTATAGGGTTTGATTTCATTTTCGTAATAATACGTAGGCAATCCTTCACAGGATACAACCCATTATTTTAAAATATAAATAGAAAAACATTTGCATTTGCACTTGAAATTCGACAAGAATAATAAAAGAAAATCAGAATAGTTTCTTAACTAATAAATCTTTTATTCATTTGTTCCATAAATAATAATAGTACGCCAAATAATATAAAGTGCTAGGCTAGGATTCTAAAAACCCCGCCGTTTATTACAAATAATAATAATAATAAATAGTACTATGACTAAGGCTACTCTTCCATCTTCCCTTTGCCTTTGTCATTTCTATCATACTTCTTGTCTCGACCACGAGTCGGGCGCTCTTGTCCTATCTCCAACCTAATCACCAAAGGTCTCTCTCTCGCGGTCAAGCCTTACCATTTTGATCCACCACCATCTCTGCGGCAGGAGCAGTCTTTGGTTTCTTCGACGGATGAACGACCCGGAATCCGGCCTCTTCCCCTCCTCAGTCAAGTATTTCTGGTTCTCCTTTGCTACCTCGCGAATCTTGTAGTCAACCGGCTCGTGCTTCCTCAATTTCTCACGCTCTTCAGAAGTAGCAGCCTTCCTCCATTGCAAGTACGAATCGGATACCCATAAGGAGCCAATAGGAGAGGGTATGAACCATATGTTCCTCTGAGCCCACTTGAGGGCCCACTCTCGGCAAGTCTCTGTAGTGTGTGCCAATGCAGTCTGAGAAACGGTGTCAAGCTTCAGAATCTTCTGCTTAAGGCCCACTTACCTCATCAATCTCTCCGGAAAGATGCAAATCATAAATTCCAAGCCAGGGATGCGAACTGACCGTTCGGGTCTAAAGATGAAACACCAATGACTGACCTGAGATGCCACCATGGCACAATCCACCGGATCAAGGGACCTCCTTCATTATTCAGCTTATTCTCCCAATAGTTGCAAACCCGAGTAAAGTCCACCATGTAGAGCCTAGTTCTTATCGCAATGGATCGAGCATGGTATCTTGGCATATTAACTGGGGGGTCGATCAACCGCAGACGCTCCATAAGCCGAACCTGCAAAGAAGACGGGAATTAATGCCTGCAGGGTCAACCGGAAAAAAAAACGGTTGACACGTGGAAAGTGGGTTCTTACCTGTAAAGTGATAGGAGTTCCCAAATAAGGAAGCTCGTGGTTGGCTTTTATGTTGTCCAACCCCAGAATGATCTCTCCTAAACAAAGGCATGTTGGGCTCAAGAAACGAGGGTCCCCTCTCATCTCCTTGTCAACATGCCCTTGAAGGACATAACAATGCAGTAGACAAAACACGAACGCCCTGTGTCTTGCAACATAAGAAATAGAAGGGTCTTCCCTATTTATGAATCGGTCGATAAAGTCAAGCATACGGACTCCTTTTGAGGTCACAAGACGGTCAACCTCAGCCTTGGTCAGTCCAAGCAAGTCTCTAAATTTATTCTTATACCCTTGAGAGCTAAAAGGTATAGCGGGTGCATTTTATGGGTCCCATCCTCCAATAGCGGCCATTTCCTCAGGGAAAGGACAAATATCGCCTCCAGGAAAGGCGAATACGTGGAAATTAGGGTCCCATTATTCAAGACAAGCATTCAAGAATGGTTTCACAATTTTCAATAATTTGAGACTCAAGATTGATCCCAAATTAAAAGCACCCATGTCATGTTTCTCAACATTTGTGAACTCGTTTGTCCACTCCTTGAGACGGTTTTCAAAGGCATCCTTAATTTTGATTTTTTTATGAAGATATGAGAGTTTTTATAAGATAGACGGAAGAAATATGGAGGAATTATGAGAATAAAAGCTTCCCCGACGTCTCTATTTATACTAAAAGCCGTTTCCTAATTTCCGTCGAGGTCTGACCAGCTAGGGAAGTGGCGCAGCTCTTGCTGCGCCTCTTCCCCAGGCCGATTTCGTGATTTTCAGCTTTGGATCGTTCCTAATTTATTTTGGCTATAATTTCCTATTCCTATAAGTTATTATTTTGGTAATTCCGTCAAATTACCAAATTTTATATTTCCCAATTATTTTCGAGTTCGCTTCTCGAGACAAAATCGACATTTTCGCCAAAAGCGCACACTTACCCATTTCATTTTATTTTCTTTTTTCGGAGAATCAATTCACTCCTCATTTCACACTTATACATTTCTTTTTAAGTTTTTTTAGGGGGTAGCCCTCCCTACCATCCGGTCATTTTTGCTCATTTTTGAGCACTTTTTTGAAATTTTTGCTCATTTCTGGGCATTTTTTTGCATTTTCAGTCATTTTTGCTCGTTTACGGGCACTTTTTTTGCCTTTTCTCATTTGGCGCTAATTTAAGCCGCGTGTATATTATATGTTCTACGTGTAAAGTCGATGTAAATTTCGGCAGAATGACGGCATAAACCGTCGTCTACCAAACCTGTTTTCTAAGCTAACCTACAAGAACAACAAACAACCAGCAGCAAAGGCACTCAGGCCATCATATATACAACCAAAATGCAATATGTACATCAAACTGGGGGCTCTCGCCCAAAGCAGGTCCGAAGAGTACAAAACAAAGTCCAAAATATACAAGTATATACACGGCAACAGCAAAAGAAAGGGAAAAGCAGCTACTCCTGGTCGCCACTCAGCTCGGCTACGGTCGCCTCGAGGGCAGCGATCTCAGTGTCCCTGACGTCCAACTCCCTCAACAGCCGAGCTGTCTCCTCCTGGGACTGCGTCAGCTCGTGCTCCAGGTCTCGCTCCCTCTGAAAGTGATAAAGAAATGCCTCATTTCAATCATTTCATTTAACCATTTTAAACAAAACGCGAGAAATTGCAACAAAATTCAAAATAAAGAGAATGAAAGGTTCTTACCTGTCGTCCTCGGCCACCTGCAAGCGCTTTGATGGCCGTGGCCCGCAGCCGGTTGGCCATCCTCCACAGCGCCATATGCTGAGACGGTGCCACCTGCATTTCAAGAAACAAAAGGTTTTCAATGAAGAACGAATGCATTCTTATGCGATAAAGACAGCAAAAGACAACCAAAGCTGGGGGCTTACCCTCCTCACTAAGTGCTGCCACTCCTCTAGGCCAGCATCCGTCACCTCCTCGCGGAAGTCACGGATCTCAGAGATCGTCGTCATCCCCGCCGCGTCGGTGTACTCAAGGGTCTCTGGGTACACTGGGGGCTCGACGCCTGTCACCTCAATCTCCTGCGAAATTCAAATCAATTCTTTATTCGACGATCATTCATCAGTTTGTCAAAACAATTCAAAAAGGGAAAGTAAAATACTTACCACGATCGGCGAGTACGCCAGCCTTTGGCGAACAAACAGAGAGTACTCCTCACCGGGAAGGAGAAGGGCGTCACCGCCAACGTCCGCCAAGTCAGCCTCTCTCTCAGCGTCCGAAGGCTCCCTAAACATCATCCGGGGAGGATCGTCGGGAACCGTAAAAGTGTCACGAGAGCACTGACGAGTCAAACGCTCGCCCAGGTACCACACTGGTCCCATAGACGTCCTCAACAGCAACCGACTCGAGCTCCTGGGTCGAAAGACCTCAGCCACAAAGGCCGGAGCGTCAGGGTAGTCCACCCAGAGTCTGGGCTCCCACTAAGACAAGCAAACGAAAGGTCATTCCTATGATCGACTCTAAATGGGAGGGGGATCATTCCTATGATTGCTCCTAAGTAAATAACGATGAAGAAAAGTAATTGAAGATACTTACGTCACTCAACTTCAGGGCATTCACGCCCCATAGACAAACATCGTAAGAAGAGCGTTGGCTCTTCCTACGACACATCACCCAGTCCCTCATGACAGGGTAAGCCCTCGGCTCAGGCTCCATCCTCTTGGGCGCGAAGCCCGGGAAGTAGGAGTACACCCACGCCTGCAAAACAAGACAATCGATAATGATCTTTCGCAATTCGATAAGAATGGAAATAAAAGAGGAAATAATGATCTTTCATGATAAGTAATAAAGGTTCATACCTCCAACAACAGTCCAGGACCGACAGTAGCAAGAGAAGTCCCCTTCTCTATCAGCTTAGGATGAACCATGCCCTCATGTAGCGAGTGAGGACCGCAAAGCTAGGAGTAACCCTGTCCCACCGACCTAGGTCACTCAAGTCAGAAAGGAACGGAAGAAGCTTCGTCGACAGCCTCTCCCTCTTGTCTCCGAGGTAAAGCGGAAACAAGAACCACTAGAGCCACAAACGAGCCCTCTACTCCGCAGTACAAGCATGAGGAGCCACATTCCTCCCATCCATCATCACCGTCGCCGGGGTCCTACCCGCAAAGTAGTCCCTGACATAAGTACTCGGCACCAACCCAGGAATAGTAGCAGCACCCGCTGCTAGGTTCCACCCGATCAGCCTCCTCGCCTCGGCCGAGTCTACTCTCATGGCCGTCAACGGCTACGCCACAGCTTCTTCTCCACACGGCAGACCAGAAATCATGCCGTAGTCCTGCAGAGTGACCCCGACCTCCCCAAAAGGCATGTGAAAGGTCGAGGTCGTGTCCCAGTACCAATCGAGAAAAGCACGAATTAGGCAAAGGTTAGCCCAAATCTTCCTCTCCTTGATCGCCCTCCACGCTCCCACCAAAGCACTGAAGGCTCTCAGCTCGATGATGGCCTTCTCCTCCTCCGTCAGTCTCTCGTAGGCCTCTATCATCGTCCTGTAGCCGGAAAAGGACCTCATGATCACGGCCTCCCGTATCAATTCGACGTGAAGCTATCTTTAGCACAAAGCAAAAGAGAAATGAAAGGGCAAATGAATAAGGAAAGGTAATAAGGAAATGACAAGTTCAAGACTTGCCAAACTCCTCGCCGTCCTGTAAGACAGGTGGCTCTCAAATGCCCAAATGAGATATCGACCACCTCGTCTAATGTTGGCCCGCCTCGGGACCTCCTCGACAACCTCCTCAAAAACATCCTCAACAACCTCCTCGACCACCTCCTCAAGAGCAAGAGAAGGGTAAAATTCCACATCCATGGGAGCCCTCCCTGACGTACAAGGAACGTCACCTACAAAATTAGAGCAAATTAGGCCGCCCCAAATGACGACGAGCCTCGATGAGGGTAGTTTCAAGCCTTTTAAAGCCTCGAAAACGGTCTTTTCTCGCCATCTTTGGCCATTTCTTTCGAAATCCGGACACTCATGTGTTAAAGGTCAAGTCAAGTCTAAGTCCAAGCCTAGTCATGCGTTTGAGTCGAAATTTCGGCAGCATTTCGCTATAGTAGCAATTATGCCCTAAGGAAAGTGTCCTGAAAAAGCCGTCACAAATCAAAAATCCGAAATGGTAGGAAGTTTACCCATTACACAAGGATTGTAAAAACCAAATTTCATCAATAATAGATAGTCCTAAGGCCATTTTCGAAGCAATTTTCGAAACAGCTGAGAAACCGTCTCAATTTCGCTCAAATGCTCAATACTTGACAAAAATTCGAAAAGAATACATGGTTATGTTCCTAACATTGCCAATTATCCATTTCTAATGTCAATTTTATAAGGCAAATCCATTTGGGGGAAAAGCACCAAATTTTCGACATTTTGGGTTGAAAACCCTAATTTTTTCAATCAAAAATCAAGCAAATACAAGTATTAAAGCAAGGATAAGACAAATACCTCGATTAGTCATGATTAATGGAGTAATTTGATCAAATTTTGACGGATTTTGGTTGAATTTGAGAGAGTTTAAGAAAGAATTATGTTTTGTTTATTATGAATAAAACGCGGTTTTCTGTCGAGTTTTACTCAGACAGGGACGAGCTTGGGAAAGGACGCAGCAGATGCTGTGCCTCTTCCAAGAGTTACAGCTCTTCCTGCGCCCCTTCCCCAGCTTTCCTCTAGCTCAATTTTCAAAAGTTCGTTATAAGTTGGTTGTTTGTCGGCCCATCTTTGGTGCGCCTCTTCTCCAACACCATATATCATATATTTGGTCTATTGGGCATTTATTTTTGTTCGGACCAATATCTTATCTTCGAGCAGACTGCGAGCCGTCGCAGTATTTTATCTTCAAGTATACTGTGAGTCGTTGATGTGACCATAATTAGAGCACATTTAGTCCCCGAATTAGCCTTGTTCCCATGCTTTTTAGTACATATTTGGGTCATTTATTGTCTTTAGTCCTTTGTTTTGCATATTCTTTGAGGTTCTGATCCCTTGGTAGGAAAGGAGTGCAAACCTTGCATTTTCATGGCAAAATGAGGCTAAATTGATTGAATTCAATGACCAAGCATCAAGGGGAGACAACATTAGAAGGCCTTTGTACATACTATAGTAGATGGGCAATGATGAGAAAAGATCCTTGCATCCCCGAGGAAATCCCCAAGGATTTTATGAAGAAAAAGGAAGAAAAGAAGAAGAAACAAGATCGCTTGAATCCGTGCGTCTTCCCCGAAGACGCCCGTCCTCCACCACCACAATCCGTGCGTCTTCTCCCAAGACGCCCGGGCAAAGATTCCAGAAGACGCCCGTCTTCACCCCAAGACGCCCGGGCAGAAATCACCAAAACCGCCTGTCCCGTGCTAAAGACGCCTGGATTCCCAGGCAGACCCATTTCGTCTTCTTCAAGATTCAAGGAAGGATGCACATCTTTTTCTAGAGACCGGAGTCTCCCTAGAGACCGAAGTCTTTCCAAAAAGACCGGCGTTTCCTTAAGTAGGGACTTAATCGTCATTTAAGCCCTTAGTTAACCCTAATTCATCCACCTAATCCCCACTATAAATACCCCATTAGTCTAATTAGAAGAGCATGTTCTTCTTAGCAATCTTTAGTGTAGTTAATATCAATCAAATCTCTCTTTAATCTTGTAATCAGAAATTAATCAAGTTTTAATACAAGTTTTATTTCCTTAATCTCTCTCTTGTTCATCCTTTATTTTGGGTAATTGAAGATTATTTGGGTTATTATTGGGAGATTGACAACCTCTCAATCAAGCATCAAGGACTTCTTTTATTCTTTGCTTTATTATTGGAATCATTAGTAGGTATAATTCTCTTAATCCCTCTTTAATTATTGTTAATCACTTTCATTTATTCATCATGTTTCACTTTGTTGGTATGATTGACAACGTTGCTAGCATGTTCAACATGATAATGAGTGAGTAGTTACTTAGCTAGGGTTAATGGTTAATTAGGGGAAACCAACATGGGGAATGATTCATGCTTAAATTAATATGCTTTCATAGTTTATTTGCTTACTTGTTATGATCTCAACTCATGCACATGTTATGTTTGATGAAATGTGAGCCTATGAATCCTTGCATTTTTTACCCATCACCTATCTTTTCAATGAGACTTGTAAGACATAAACCAACTCGAGTCTCATTAGACCATGCATGTTGTTGAGTAGGGAAGACTAAGTCTACTTGTAGGTGTTGTACAATCTAATCGATTCGGCTCCGGGACCCAAACTTTCCTAGGATTGTAAGATATAAACCAACTCGATCCATCACAACAATAATTGCTTGCTTATAACTTGAGAATATGTTTGTATTATCAAATCCCATGAATCCCCTATGACCCCATGACACCCTAGTGCCTTTTATCAATTGTTTACAACCCTTTTAATTCATCTTGCTTGTTTACTTTCATTGCTATTTAGTTTAGTGATCTTCTACATCAAACCCCAATTGTGACACCCCTTAAGACACCACTAGTTGCAATAGAAATCTCATCTCAATTCCTGTCCCTTGGGATCCGACCTTTACTTGCCTCTTTACTAATTGTAGAGTTGTTTGTGAAGTTATAAATTGTGTTTTGGTCTAGGTGCTCCTAACGACAAGTAACCGAAAGATTTAGTAAACCCCGACCAAAAATGGCGTCGTTGCCGGGGACGGTGTTAACTTGATTTAGATTTTCTTATATTATTATTAGTTGTGTCTTTCTTTGCCTTGGGGAAGTAAAACTCCTCAAGGTTTGATCTAATTATTTTCGAGTTGTTTGATATTTTGCATGTCTAGAAGGTCACAAGGTGACTTGTTACCCTTTGATCGCGAAATTGAGAGAACTTTGACAACCAATAGAAGACTTGCTAGGAGAACTTTGAGAGGTATTGGTGAGGTTGTGGATATTCAACCAAATACTATTCAGTTCATCAACCCTTTTGCAAGAGAAGGTGAGGAGAACCCAACACAAAATCCAACACAAAATCAACCCACAATCCCTAAGTTTTCATCACATTCCGTACCCACCGAGGAGAACCTACCCAATGGTACTCCCACACCATAACATCTAACCGGAAATTTTATTGCCAAATCCGCATTTATCCAATTAGTCGAAAGACGCCAATTTGGGGGGATGCCTAGTGAAGACCCTCATTCTCATATGGAGACTTTTTGTGACTATTGTGATGCGATTTCTCAAACCGGTGTAACTCAAGACCAAATTCGATGGGTCTTATTTCCTTTTTCTCTAATTGGCACCACGAAACAATGGTTGAAAGGCCTTGATAAGGCTACTCTCGGAATTGATTCTTGGAAAAAGTTGGCTCTAGCTTTCTACAAAAAGTTCTATCCACCGGAAAAGACTAACATGCTAAGAGCTCAAATCACGGGCTTTAAGCAAAGGGATGAAGAATCTTTGTATGAAGCTTGGGAGCAGTTTAAGGGAATTTATCGCTCATGTCCTCACCATGGACTTAGCGAGTGGTTCTTGGTACAACAATTTTGGAACGGTCATTATGAAGATTCAAGGAACATTCTCAACATGGGATCAAATGGAATGTTCACCGAAGTTGATGACAATCAAACTTGGAACAAAATTGAGGAAATGGCGGTCCATAACTCACAATATAGTAGACCTCGTAAGGCTACTAGAGGAGGAAAGCATGAAGTGGACTCCATTACTCAATTGGGTGCTCAACTTAGTGCTCACATTGATACCATCAATTTGAAGTTTGAAAAGGCTATGGCTAGACTTGAAGAAGCCTCAAAATCACCAAAGCATCATGTTAATGCCATGACGGCATCTTCATCAATCCCAAATGGGATATGTGAGAATTGTGGAACTTTGGGACATGACCAAAGTGAATGTAGGGAAACAAATGAACAAGTGAATGCTTTCCAAGCATACAAGAGTGGTACCCCTTATTCAAGATATTACAATGAAAACACCAAATTCCATCCAAATCTCTCATACAAAAGCCAAAATGTTCAAAACCCTCAAACAACATACACCCCACCTCCCATGAGAAACCAAAATCAAAGACCCTTTTACAACCAAAACCAAGGTTACCAAAATCAATCTCCATATAATCAACAAAATGACCAAGGTTTTGATGTTCAAAAAGCGGTCCTCCAAATGCAAAAGAATCAACAAGAGTTTTTCACTCAAATGCAAAAATATAGTCAAGCAAAGGAAACCACCATCAACAACATCCTAGCTCACACCAAAATGTTGGAAACCCAATTGACTCAACTAGTATCTTCAAGCTCACAAAGACAAAAGGGAAAATTACCACCTCAAAGTAATCCCCCAAGATATGAAACGGTTAGTGCCATTCACTTGAGGAGTGGTACAAGGTATGAAGCACCGAAGAAGCAAGTTGAGGATGAAGTTGTGGAAGCTAGTGACAAAGAAGAAATTGTGCAAAACTCCAAGGATGGAGAACCATCAAAAGAAGAAATTTCAAAGAAAAATGAAGACGAGGTCAAGGAGAAGGAGCCCATTGTGATTAGACTTCCTTTTTCAATTCGTCAAGCCAAGCCCAAATTTGATGACCAACTTGGAAAATTTATGGAAATTGTGAAGAATTTGGAAGTCTCAATTCCTTTCACGGAATTAATCAATCACGTGCCGGCCTATGCAAAATACATGAAAGACATCCTCACAAAGAAGAAGTCGATCCGGAAGCTTCAGACTATTGCCTTCACTAAGGTGAGTAGTGCAATACTTCAAGGGAGTTCACCTCGAAAACTCAAAGATCCGGGAAGCTTCTCAATACCGTGTACCATTGGCGACACCACGATCAACAAAGCCTTATGTGATCTAGGGGCTAGTGTGAGTGTTATGCCGTACTCGGTGAGTAAAAGGTTGGGGATGGTGTGGGATTTATCTGTATGCATCCCTTTAATTTAAAGGATTATAACGAATTTTATAAAGATGATCACTAGTCATAAAATAAAATTGCATAAACAAAATTGAAGAGGATGAAGAAACAACCTTTGGTCCTAGCAAATTCGGCCTAAGAACAATATCGCAATGATATTCGCCTATTAGTTGCACCCAAGATGCTCCGAGAAATGCCCTTGATTTTGCTAGAATCGATCCAAAAATTAACTGATTAATTTTAGGTTTTTTTTTTGTGTTTTCTGATGAGAGAGGAGGCTCGAATGGCTTAGGAAAAATTAGGTCAGAATAATGTTCTCCCTCACTCCCTATAAACCGTGTATTAGGAAGTAATTAGGGTAGATCATTTTCTTTTAATTCTCGGCCCATTTCACCGAAATAAGGAGTATAATTTACTTATTTTCGGTTATTCCAAAAATGTATAAAATGTGTTAAATTGTCATCTAGTGAGGATCGAACCCATGACCTCTTGGTTTGAGTACCCTCACCATTACCACTATGACACATTCATCTTGTTGTTATTAAATATAACCGATTACATTTAATTACGAATTAACAGATTAATTCGTCCAAGCTAACATTACATACATTTAATTAAATATAACTTATTATATTCAATTTACGAATTGACAGTTAATTCGTCTCAACTAATATTATTTAATCTTCATTAAATAATTGTCTCATCAACACATTGACTAACTGTTTAGTCATATAAGGCATCAATGTGATTATATTTCTATAACCACATCTCTCAAACACATCCTATAGGTGTGACCTTTAGGGACCAGTTGATCACCGCCATCTGTATGATAATAACGTCAAACTTTCTAGCAAGCCAACCGTTATTAGGTAATCGTTAATCAATTGATTAAAATACGAAGTATACCCTTGTGAACCTGTAAGAGATTTACAAATGTTATCACACTAATTTGTGGAGGACACAAGCTCCAACAAACTCCCACTTGTCCTCACAAGTGTATGTGCGATAACCGATTCTCATATCCTAAAATTTCTCCCACTCAATGTAAAACAATTAGCAAAATCCCTATTCACAAAGGTCGTATTTTACAAGCGATCTGAATCAAGAGTGGTTTCCCCGACTAGAGAGTAACTTAACTGATAAACGAATCATCATTCGAGCATGGCCCTGCATTTCAGTTACAACTCCTCGAGTGGCCCTGAGAAATAACTATACCTGATAAGGGTTGGATATTTTCCTCAACTCGAATCCTGCAGATGTAAGCACAGTATGAAATGACCCAGAAAAAATCTACTTAGCCTCCATTTACGGCAGACCGTGAGAAAGAAACCAAAGTCACCCAAAAACGCGCTTTAATCTCAAGAGACAGTCGATAGTGAAAAGAATCGACTCTAGGAACACAATGGACGTCCAATCCACGACCCGGCACCGAATGTTTTTAAACATTTAGGACTCCATTACGTTGTCACAAAAATTTGTCCTACGAGGTATCGTTATAATCTCGTATTTGTGAACGATCAGTCAACTGTTTGACTTATGGCTCGATGAACCCACCATCAATCGACTGCGCAATATAATAGCTGGAGTTATCAGCTCACATGGGCGATTACGGACCAAACAAATATAATGTAATTCAGTTCACTTTGTGGCGTTCAATGTTGTCAGTACAATCCACATGAAAAACAAAATATTATTTATATAAAAACGATGAAGTTATAAATAGTATATGAAACGATAATGTATCATATCCATAATCAACTACTACAACTCAGGAACACGTTTAATTCCCATGGAAATAACGTGCCCTACATGCTTTCCATAATTCAACGATTCAGTAGTAGAATCTGCTACAACACACTAAGAGTGAAGATGAACCGGACTGAGATCCGTTTGGAAGCTAGCATCTGCGTAACCGGTTGCGTATAGCTTAGTATCTCCTCCATAAGTTAATACCCAATCCTTAGTCCTCCGTAGGTACCTGGATTCTTTTGGTACCGACTCGTCATACTCAATGCATGTGCCACGTCTGGACGTGTGCATATCATGGCATACATGATTGATCCTATAGCTGATGCATAAGGAACACGACTCATGCGTTCAACCCCTTCAGGCGTCGTGGGTGACTGAGACTTGCTCAACTGCATCCCACACGTCATTGGAAGGTTCCCCTTCTTGGAGTTGGTCATGCTGAACCTATCAAGAATCTTATCCAAAAAAGACTCCTGACTAAGTGATAACGTCCGTCGTGATCTATCTCGGTAGATACGGATTCCCAAAATGCGTTGTGCCTCACCCAGATCTTTCATCTGGAAATGGTTCTTCAACCATTCTTTAACCGAAGATAAGAGAGGAATGTCATTCCCAATCAAGAGTATGTCATCGACATACAATATCAAGAATACAATCTTGCTCCCACTCGACTTGATATATAAGCATGGTTCTTCGACCGATCGAGTGAAACCATACTCTTTTATCACCTGGTCGAAACGATGATTCCAACTCCGAGAAGCTTGCTTAAGTCCATAAATGGAACACTTAAGCTTGCACACTTTCTTAGGATGTTCAGGATCTATGAAACCTTCGGGTTGCACCATGTACAACTCTTCCTCCAAATAACCGTTTAAGAAGGCGGTTTTCACATCCATTTGCCAAATTTCATAGTCATAAAATGCGGCAATCGCTAAGATTATCCGAATGGAACGTAGCATGACTACAGGTGCAAAAATCTCATCATAATGCAATCCTTGCACTTGAGTGAAACCTTTTGCCACAAGTCGTGCCTTATAGGTATCTGGTTGCGCGTCTACAGAATGCTTTATCTTATAAAGCCATTTGCACTGTAGAGGTTTTACCTTATTAGGTAAATCAACTAGATCCCATACGTTATTCTCATACATGGAGTCCATCTCGAATTGCATGGCTTCGAGCCATAGCTTTGAGTCGGAACAGGTCATGGCACCTTTATAGGTAGCGGGTTCATTACCCTCTAGGAGCATAACGTCATTCTCCTCGACCATACCAATGTATCTGTCCGGAGGATAAGAGACTTTACCCGACCTCCTAGGTTCCTCAGGAATATTAACCGTATCATCAGTTGGAGGAACAACTTCCTCTATCTGTTCCTCGGTTGTTGGTTCTGGAATCTCCAACAGCTCGAAGGTTCTATTACTCGTCTTGTTCTGGAGAAATTCTTTCTCTAAGAACGTCGCACTAGCCGCAACAAAAACTCGATATTCGGTAGGCGAATAGAAGTAATGACCAAATGTTCCTTTTGGATAACCTATAAAGTATGTCTTGACCGATCGCGGGCCGAGCTTATCCTCGTGTCTCCACTTGACATAAGCCTCGAAGCCCAAACCCGAATAAAGGACAAGTTAGGGACCGTTCCCTTCCACATTTCATATGGAGTCTTGTCGACAGCTTTAGTCGGACTTCGGTTAAGAATAAGAGCAAATTGACAAAGAGCAAAACCCCATAATGAATCAGGCACTACCGTGTGACTCATCATGGATCGAACCATATCAAGTAAGGTTCGATTTCTCCGTTCGGACACACCATTTAATTGAGGTGTTCCAGGTGGAGTTAACTGCAAAACGATTCCACAGTCTTTAAGGTGTTGATCAAACTCATTTGAAAGATATTCGCCACCTCGATCTGAACGGAGTGCTTTAACCTTTCTACCCAGTTGGTTCTGAACCCTGTTCTGGTATTCCTTGAATTTCTAAAAGGACTCACTTTTATGCTTCATTAAGTAGACATATCCATATCTACTCAAATCGTCCGTGAAAGTGATAAAATATCTATAGCCATCTCTAGCGGTAATTGACATAGGTCCACAAACATCAGTATGTATGAGTCCTAATAGGTCACTAGCGCGCATTCCAACACCTTTGAATGAAATTCGAGTCATTTTGCCAATGAGACATGATTCACACGTGCCATATGTAGAAAATTCGAATACGGGAATAGTCCCATTATCGACGAGTTTCTTTACGCGTTTCTCATTTATGTGTCCCATTCGACAATGCCATAGATAGGTTTGATCTTTGTCACCAACCTTTAATTTCTTATTATTCATGTGTAATACTTCCGTGGTTTGGTCTAAGATGTAAATTACATTCATGGAAACTGCTTTGCCATAAATCATTTCATTCAAAGAGAAAATACAGCTTATATCCTTTATTGAAAATGCAAAACCGTCTTTAGCAAGTACGGAAACGGAAATAATGTTCTTAGACAAACTGGTGACAGCTCTGTCGTTTACTATCAAAAATAAACCTAACGGTCTCAACTAAAATGTAGTAGAGGCAGTCGAGTATCGAATCCATAGGGAGGCGGTGCAATTATCAGTTGCCTAATTCTATTCTTAAGGTAACAAATGGGGGTTGTTGAATTGGTTGCTAAGCTACGAGGTTTGAAGGAAGAGAAATAAAGTAAAGAGCAGTAAAAGCAAGGAAATAAGATTAAACTATCAGAAGAGAAGGGTCATGTCGGGAATTCGGTTCACTACGGTAGTCCAGTGACTCAGCTGTAAATGACTCAGGACGAATTAATGTAAGACGGATGTTGAAAGGTCCTTTCGGTCCACTTTCTATCCTAAATTACCACTAACTTAACTTTCATTCTCATTAGGGTAGTCTACTGTTCATAGCAGGCCTATTTAGTCCAATCTTTCGATCTAGGAGTAATTTTAGCCAGATTAAAGGATGACATAGAAGCGTGCACTCAACTAAGTCGAATAAATACAATTAAATTGCTATGGTGACAGGATGTCACAACTAATTCATCTAATTCATTTACTACATCGCCACATTTCTACCGCAGATCCCCTAATCCCAACATGAAAGGGGTTTAGCTACTCATGTCGCTAATTAAACTAACAGCAATTAAATTCCCAGCAATAAACATTATGAAATAAACAATAAATTGCATAAAAGTGAATTAGGGCAAAGGAATAAATGTAACGGAACAAGAGATTAATGCAAACAAAAGATTAATTATTAATAAAGGAAGAGAAAGAATTACAATCGATGCGAATCCGGCGTAAAGAACACAATTTCCAAGCGAAAGCAATCCCGAAATAAAGTTACAGTAGAGAAGAATGAAGTACACAGTAAAAGTTTTGATAGATGTTAAGTAGTAACTAAAACTGATGCTAATAACCTAACTAATGTAGGTTTAAATAGCAAAGTAAATGAGTTTAACGAAAATAAATAACACACGGGCTGTTTAAAGCCCAAGATCAGCGAAACCACTCGATCGAGTGGATTAAAACCACTCAATCGAGCAAAACCTCAACCAAATCTACTCGATCGACCAGAAGGTTACTCGATCGAGTAGATGGTATTTCTGCAAGTTAAGGATCGAGTATAAAGTGCTCGATCGACCAATCTGGGATGTAGAGACCACTCGATCGAATGGTAAAACAGCTCGATCGAGTACTTTGACTTCATTTCAGCTCAAGTCCGCGCCTGAATGCCTCGTAACCGTGCCATGACGCTTCCAAACACCGTATCTCACTCTGGAAAATCCCGTCTCCTCTAAATGCATGCAAAAAGGACGAAAAAGAGTACGATTCCACTACTTTCGCGTTCATTTCTACAAAATGGACAAAACGAACTAAAGTAGCCAATTCGGGGCAAAATACCATAAAAACAGTATAAAAATGCATAGAAATACGTGCTGAAATAGGCTAAAAAGACTATACATTAGGCATGTATCAAATCTCCCCAAACCAAACCTTTACTCGCCCTCGAGTAAACTCAAAACTATACACAACCTAATGGAACGGAAATGATAACTCAGAGCTAGCTTAACTTTTCTACTTGAACCAATTTAATGCAACAAAAACTAACAGTTAAGGCTAAGCAGTTAATACGCAAACAAGTTAAAAGCTGTTCAGAAATATAGCCAACCTATCGACCTTGCAAGACCAACAAAATCGGACTCTCTCGTGGTCACTCTTCTCTCATGAGGCAAAGGGTGAATGTTATATGTAAAAGAGAGAAGAAAAGACAGTCACTCACCTAACTGCAACCTACATAGCATGCATGCAACAAAAATGAAAGACAATTCAAGTACTAATGCACACACTCCAACCAATAATGTCCGTCACAGCCGAGGGCTTACAAATAATGTGGGAATAGTGAGGTTCAGGTGAGAAAAGGCAAAACATGTTATGGAAATGTGGAGGTAAAAGCGTCAAGCTAGTTCCTAACAGGACCATAGTGAAACCATCCGAATCTCAACTGACTGAAAAACTAAGAACAAGTGCCCTTCATTTGGCACAGAACTCACTAGACTCAAAACACAATCTCCTCAAAAATATGGGATAGAACGGAGGAGTCAGACGGTCACAAACTTCCCTTTTTTAAACACCGTCTGAAATAACTAACTGAAACAAACAACCCTTTTTTTCTTTTTCAAGCTTTCTTTTTTTTTTCTCCCGTTCACGTCATTCAGCTTCTTTTTTTTTTTTTCACTTTCACGTTTTTCTTTTTTTTTTTTCTTTTTCAATACTTTTTTTTTTCTTTCTTTCCCTCCTTCCTCTATACTTACACCAACTCCAAACAAGAAATACGGGCCAAAATGCAATGGAAGATCATACCACAAAAGAACATACTAACTAGCTTGACTAGGCAGGCTTAGTTTGGGATGTAGCTGATGGGTCAGAAAGGCAAATTTGGCTAATGTGGAGCTAAATGGGTGAAAAATATAAGAAAAGGGAAATTTGCAAGCACCTCCATGCATGTGACACCAACCACAAACCCGAATATGTGCATTTGATGAGAAATTGAATGTCATAAATGTGCAAAATAGACGAACATGCTATGCAAGGAGTACTACTCAAAATTCCTAATGAACTGGTGATGAATGTCACCAGTTATGGGCTCTAATATCTCAGAATTTTTAAGTAGTTTGCCAATTTATCAGGTCAAGTCTAAACAGTCAGCTATATTTGAACAGAAACTCGTAGACTATGCGTATGGCAAAGCTAATAACTATCAATAAAGTGCAAGGCTCAAGTAAAATGACAAGTTATAGTGCATAGTCATCATGGAAATCTACCGTTCCGACTCAACCTATATGCAAAAATAAACGTGAAATTGTTTTTTGAATTTTTGAAATTTTTCAATTTTTTTGGATTTTTGATTTTTAAATGAAATAAACAACAATGCAAAGCTGAAAAATAAACATGAATGCAAAACAAATGCAAATGCAGACTCAAAAGGATGCAATACCCTCCCCAAACCAAAACGGACAACGCCCTCGTTGTCCTCCAGCATACACCAGCAGATATATACAGGGGGACGGGAATATACAACCAACAAAAATAAAAACAATGAAAATAAAGGAGACAAAATAAAAGAGTAAGAGATACATACAAAATACGAACTTCCCCAAACCAGCCAGAAAACTGGGGAAGTGAGTAGACCAGTAGCTACTCGTCGTCGTCGCCCTCGTTGTCCTCCAGCTTTGAGGCATCTTCTTGCTAAGAAAGAGGCTAAACCACGACTATTGAGATGGATACTCCTTCTTTAGGAGTTTGATTTGCAGATCAATGATAAGAAAGGAGCTGAGAACGTTGTAGCTGATCACTTGTCGCGACTGACGCGACAAGAAGGAGAAGATTCTTTACCTATTGATGACTCTTTCCCTGACGATACTTTAATTGCTCTTATATCGTCTATTGTTGACCAAGAACCTTGGTATGCAGATATAGCTAATTTCGTTGTCAGTGGCAAGCTGCCGCCTGACCTTTCTCATCAGCAGAGGAAGCGTTTTACGATAACGCTAAGCGAATTTCCGGATGATCCTTATTTGTTTAAGGAATGTGCAGACGGTCTCTACAGACGGTGTATTCCGCAGTGGGAGGCCAAAGTAATCCTAGAAGGCTGTCACTCCTCTTCCTATGGTGGTCACCACGGTCCATCGCGCACCGTGGCTAAGGTACTTCAGTCTGGTTTTTTCTGGCCCTCTTTATTTGCTGATGCTAAGTCCTTTGTTTCAGCTTGTGATGCTTGCCAACGATCAGGGAACATTTCAAAGAGACATGAGATGCCACAAAACGGCATCTTAGAGGTTGAGGTTTTCGATGTCTGGGGCATTGATTTCCAAGGACCGTTCCCGTCTAGTAAAGGTAACAGGTACATCTTAGTGGCTGTAGATTATGTGTCCAAATGGGTTGAGGCAATTGCTTCACTCCATTGTGATGACAAGACCGTGATAAAAATGTTCAAAAAGGTCATATTCCCCCGATTTGGTGTCCCTAGGGTCGTCATTAGTGATGGGGGATGCACTTTAAGGAAAAGAAACTAACTTCTATTCTGTCTAAAGTTGGTGTCCAACACCGGCGAGGTTTGGGGTATCATCCCCAAACTAGTGGTCAGGTTGAGGTCTCTAACCGCGAGTTGAAAGAGATCTTGTCTAAGGTAGTTTCTAAATCACGGAAGGACTGGAGTCTTAAGTTAGAGGACACATTATGGGCTTACAGAACTGCCTTTAAGACACCAATTGGTGCATCACCTTATAGGTTAGTTTATGGGAAATCATGTCACTTACCTGTTGAATTGGAATGTAAGGCTTGGTGGGCAATTCGTGAGCTTAACTTTGATTCTAAGTTGTGTGGTCAGAATCGTCTTTTGCAGCTAGATGAGTTGGAAGAATTTAGGCTTAATGCCTATGATAGCTCGCGCATTTACAAAGAAAAGACGAAGAGATGGCATGACAAGAGAATTCTACCTCGGGAGTTCCACGTTGGGCAAAAGGTGATGCTGTTTAATGCCCGATTGAGACTGTTTCCTGGCAAGCTGAAGTCCAGGTGGAGTGGTCCTTATACGGTGACAGCTGTTACCAAATTTGGATCCATGGAGCTCGAAGATTCCGAAGGTCATAGGTTCAAGGTGAATGGCCAATATGTGAAGCATTACCACGAGGTGAATGAAGCAAACAATCGTGTTGAAGTCTTGTACTTTGACGAGCTAGACGCGCCAGTTAATTGATGCCAGAAAGGTCGTGCGGGACCTCATAAACCAGCGCTCTCCGGGAGGCAGCCCGGACTGTTTTATTGAACTTTTGTTGAACTTTTTATTCTTCTTTA
The DNA here is from genome assembly GCF_048544455.1 of Silene latifolia. NCBI lineage: Eukaryota > Viridiplantae > Streptophyta > Magnoliopsida > Caryophyllales > Caryophyllaceae > Silene > Silene latifolia. Next base: position 36,567,051 of record NC_133530.1, on the reverse strand, counting down.
GCTTTTTGTTGAACTTGAGACGCTGTTTTACGAACTCTTGATGCTTTCCTTGCTTTGAAATGCGTGTTTTGCAGGTTACTTCACTCGATCGAGTAGTTTTCCACTCGATCGAGCGCTTTTTGGGGTAATTTTCACTCGATCGAGTGATATTTGTCCTCGATCGACCAAAGCCAAAACCACGTTTACTCGATCGAGCAGTTTTCTACTCGATCGAGTCCTTCCATTTACCATTTCACTCGATCGAGCAGTTCCAAGTTACTCGATCGAGTGGTTCGTCTTCCAGCAGCTATTTTACGTCTATGGAGCTACTGCTTGACTTTCTTTTACCGCCCATGTTCATGGTCGGTTTGGGGAGGTCCCTCCTTATGACATTTTGTAAGTTTTCCGACTCCACTTCTTCTTTTCTCTTTAGTTTGCATTTCTTTCCCTAATTTTGGTACAATGAAGGCATTGTACGGTTTGGTTTGGGGAGGTATGCATCCATATCTATGTCTGTCTGCATGTTTTCTTGCATTTTCGCTTGCACGTTTAACTAATTTCGAATGCATTGTTGTTTAAATTAGTTCGAAAAAATCATAAAATTCAAAAAAATTAGAAAATTTTGAAAAAATCAAAAAAATTTCATGTTTAATTTGAGTCGGAACGTTTGAACTTTGACGCTACATTGAATCTTTACTTGAGCCTTGCATATTTTTGACATTTAGTTGGCATGATTATATGCATGATCTATGAGTTTTTGTTTCTCTCTTATCTGAACGAATAGACTTGATTCATCATATCGGCAAGCTACATTACATTCTGAGGTTAGAGCTTTATAAACTGGTGACATGTATGACCGGTTTCGTTTAGGATGTGAGTAGTACTCTCTTTAAGGCATGTAACATCAATTTGCATAAGCATGAGTCTAGTCTTCTTAATACCTGTATGCATTCGGTCTGTGGATGGTGACACATGTTAGGAGAGGCAGTCCCCTTTAATTCATTCTACCCATGAGCCCCACATAGCCAAATTGCCTTTTTGTCCTATCAGCTACTTTCTATAATACTTCCTACCCTAGCCGAGCTAGTGACGAGTAGTTGTTGGAATGTTTTATTGCAATATGGTTATTCTATCTGATTTCAGAAGATGGTGGAAGAATTGAAGGGAATAAAAGAAAAAGTATTGTTGAAAAAAAAAATGAAAAAGAAAAAAAAAAGGAAACGGAAAACGGAAAGAAGAAAAGAAAAAAATAAGTCATGTGAAAAAAAAAGAACGAGAAATTGTATGAACAATTTTTACTCCCATGTTTCATCTATAACTTATGGGGAGTTGACAAGTATTGGTGTTTAGTGAGTTTAATGCATGGAATTTGCACTGATTTATTTTGTTACATTGAGTATGAAGATGGGATGCAGTTATATTTGGATTCGTTGTTGCTAGCCTGGCTATTAACCTCACATATCCAAATTCATTTTAGCCCCTTCTTACCCATTACCTCACTTACCTAAATGTAAGTCCTCGGCATGTGTCTTGGTCACTAGTATGGTTGGAATGCATATGTATGGTTGTAGAGACTTTATTCATGTTAACTGCATGCATGTTCTTATAGGTCGAGTTAGGTGAGTGTCTTTACTTCGGTCTATCTTTCACATATATACTCACCTTGTGCCTAATTTTGAGTGACGAGTGACCCGTGAGAGTCCGATAATCTTTTGAATCTTGCAAGGTCGACGGTTCAGTAAGTTTGGAACATTCGTTTAACTCGTTTGCATTTTTCATTTGCCACTTTGTCATTTTGTTGCATTAAATTGGTTTTGGTGGGTGATTTGTAGCTGATACGTTGGTCCCGTTCCACTGTTCTTTCTTAGTTGCATTCATTTTTGCTTGGGGACAAGCAAAGGTTTGGTTTGGGGAGATTTGATGCGTGTATTTTATATAAGGTTTTTACCTCATTTTTACACGCATTTCTGTACTTTTTATGTAGCATCTAGGTACAAATACCCCCGAATATTCTACTTTGGTTCGTTTTATGTAATTTTCAGGAATTAACCAAAGAGGAGCTAAATCGAGCTTTAATTCGTCCCATTCGCATGCATTTATGGAGAACGAGGAGTCGGAGCTTGGAAATCTAACATTTGGAAGACGCGTGAGCTGGATTCGGGAAGTATTTCAAGGTTTAATGTGCTTAAACAGCTCGATCGAGTGATTTCTTGCTCGATCGAATGCTTTATATGCTCCAAGTTGCTCGATCGAGCAGTCCAAGTTTATACAAGATAAGACATTGCGAGAAGTACTCGATCGAGTGGTTTAATTCCACTCGATCGAGAGGTTTTGTGCTCAGTTGCTCGATCGAGTGGTTTAATTCCACTCGATCGAGTGGTTTGTCCTGCTATTGTTTATTTTCCGCCTAATTTCGTATGGGCTTTTGTAGTTAGTCCATAGATTAGGTTTAGAGTGGATTTTTCGTATAAGACTAGAGGAGTGAACAACGTAACTCCTCTCTCCCTTCTCTTCGACACTCTTGGTTCTCTCATACATTTTTACTCTATACTTTTCTACTCGGAATTAGATTACGATTGGTACTATCATTCTTCTTTTATCTTTTAATTATAATTACTATTTCTATTGTGTTGTTGTTTTCCCCTATTATTTCGTCTCTACCTTATTCGATCTTTATTAGTTCGCTTTAATGTTTAGTGTTAATTATTTATATGTTGTTTTTGTTAATTCGATGATGAGGCGTAGCTAATTCCTTTAATATGTTAGGATTAGGGAAACCGTGGAAGAAACATGTTACGATCGACATGATTAGGTTAGCTTTGCCACAAGAATTGTATTAAGCAATATAATTGTGTTTAGGTTGAATGAATGCATGCAGGAGACCGATTAATTAGTTACCCCCGACCTGGATCGAAAGATTGGAAGGGAAGGCTTGCTTAATTACAATAGGTGACACCTAATTAGGGCGAAAGCTAAGTTAGGAAGACCCTAGGGCGATTAGAGACCGAAAGGGTATAATCGTAGGTTTAAGGACCGAAAGATGACGACCTCGCTCTTCTTATCAATAATTTAATCGACTCAGTTGATCCGATAGTGTAACTGCCACGGTAGACCGATTCCTAGCATATTTTCCTCTTTTATCTGATTTACCCCTGTTTTGGCGCCGTTGCCGGGGAGGTGGCGCAATTTTGTTGCTTTAATTAAGTTTGTTTCTCGTCTCAGGGAATTATTTCCTTGAGGCTGATCTCATTTCTGCAAAGTTTTTACTAGTTTTGCAGGTTATTCGGTTGCTTTGAAAGTCTATCTGCCAGAATGTCTAAATTACGGGTTTGTTCGATTACTGAGCATATAGAGCCATGTGGTAGATGTGGCATGGAAGGGCATGACCCTATTGGGTGCATGGAAAGCGTAGAGCGCGTCCTTGCTTATCAGAAGTACAAGCAAGGAGTTCCTTTTTCTCAGCTGTATGAAGAAATAAAGAATGTCTCTACTCCTTCTACGCCAGCGCCGCAACCGGTTTCTCCTTCTGCAAATGAAGAAATTGCTGAATTAAAATCCTTTGTGATGAGCATATCACAAAAGTTTGATGAGAAGTGCATTAGGAAAGAAACGGTCATAGCGGAACTGAGGGAACAAGTCGCGCAGTTAACACTCGCGAGTGACCAAGCCAAGCTTCTATCGACATGCAATCCAGTTAAAGTGACGAATCTCCAAGTTGGCCTTACTCAAGAGGGGCCAAAAGTACCAGAAGACGGGGTTTCGATAGCTGACGATGCCCCGGAGGATGATATAGATGAGTTCTTAGAAGAACTACTAGCTGTGTGCAATGCAGACACTCGATCGAGTGAAAAATCAACTCGATCGAGTGAATCAATTCATCCCATCACTCGATCGAGTGAAAATACTGGTCGATCGAGTAGTGCACTAACTGACGATGGTCGATCGAGTGATATTCTTACTCGATCGACTGAATTTGCTGAGGAACTCACTTGATCGAGTGATAAAAACGCTCGATCAAGTAAATCAGAAAAGGAGATCACTCGATCGAGTAAGGAAAATGGTCAATCGAGTATATTGCAATGTGAAACCACTCGATCGAGTGGTAATTGTGCTCGATCGAGTACCAGAAGTAGGGGAGATCCTATTTTACTATCTAATTCCGCTACCGTGTCATCTTCCCCTGCTGTGGAGATGTCACGTATTGATAAAGGTAAAGAAAAAGTTGTGGGTCCACTCATTGCTACCAGAGTGCCCTTCCCAGGTCGTCCGAAGGACGTAAAGATCGAGCGACAGTACGGTAAGTTTGTAGACGTTGTGAAGAACCTCCAGGTAACTGTACCTTTTTCCGAACTTGTTACTCAGGTACCTACTTACGCTAAGTTTATGAAAGATATTGTGACGCGTAAGAGAAATTTAAGTGAATTTGAGACGATTGCATTTATGGAAGAGTCTAGTAATTTGCTTTTAAATAAAGGTCCACCTAAAATGAAAGACCCGGGCAGCTTTTCTATTACCTGTATTATAGGCAATGTGGTCATTGATCAGACTCTTTGTGATTTAGGAGCCAGTGTTAGCGTCATGCCCCTTCCTGTCTGCAAGAAACTGAACATGAGTCATTTTAAAGTGACTAACATTACCCTACAGATGGCTGATAGATCTGTTAGGAAGCCCTTAGGTGTCTTAGAGAACGTGCCTGTGAAAATAGGCAAGCTCTTTATCCCAGTGGATTTCATTATTTTAGATATAGCTGAGGACACCCGGACCCCAATTATCTTAGGAAGACCTTTCCTTTGTACAACAACAATTTATTATTGATGTCGACAAGGGCGTTTGACTCTTGCGAGAGGGGATGACGCGATCACTTTCGATCCGCCTAGTACTGCCTCGACCAATGATAGAGGATACTTGCTATTCGGTTGATGTTATTGACGAGTCTATTTATGACTTCTGGTCGGGTTCTTTTATGAGGGACCCACTAGAAGCTCTTATGCTTTTTTATGAGTGTGAAGATAGCCCAGACGACGATGACGCTGTGTTGGATTTTCTTGTTGATGATTTAGATGAGCGCGAGGGAGAGCAAGTGGAACAGATGATTAGCACTCTTTGCTCCATTGAGGTAAAGGTACCGGAACGTAAGCCTCTTCCTTCTCATCCAAATACGTTTTCTTAGACGATCTTGAGCAATATCCAGTCATTGTTAGTGCTAAGCTTAATGATGATCACCACTTCTTTGTTAGTCGTACTTAAGAAAACAGAAAGCAATGGGTTATTCACTGGACGATATCAAGGGGATTAGTCCCGATATCTTTATGCACGAGGATAGAGTGGAGGAAGATCACAAACCTTGCGAGACAGGGGTCAGCGCCGGAACCGTAAGATGCGAGGATGTTGTGATGGCTGAGGTAATGAAGCTGCTAGACGCATGTATTATTTATTCTGTTGGCAATTCTAAATGGGTGAGTCCAAAGTCATGGGTGGTCCCGAAGAAAGGAGGGACAACTGTAGTTAAGAATGATAAGGATGAATTAATACCTACTCGAGTGGTGACTGGTTGGCGGATGTGTATAGATTACAGACAGCTCAATGCCGCCACCAAGAAAGATCACTTTCCCCTTCCTTTTATTGATCAAATGGTAGAAAGGTTAGCTTCTCATAAATTTTTATGCTATTTAGACGGGTATTCGGGGTTCTTTCAGATCCCCGTTCACCCAGATGATCAAGCTAAGACTACATTTACTTGTCCTCAGGGCGTGTTTGCTTATCGCAAGATGCCTTTTGGTTTATGTAATGCCCCTGCCGCCTTTCAAAGGTGTATGATGGGGATATTTTCAGAGTATATTGAGTCTATTATGGAAGTTTTCATGGACGATTTCAGTGTTTATGGAAGTGATTTTTCTAACTGTTTGTCTAACCTTGATAAAGTGTTGCAGCGCTGCATTAAGGTTAATCTTGTGCTTAATTGGGAGAAGTGCCACTTCATGGTCAACGAGGGAGTTGTCTTAGGGCACTTAGTTTCTGATAGGGGAATAGAAGTTGATAAAGAAAAGGTGGAAGCTATTCAGCAATTACCACCTCCTGTTAATGTTAAGGGGGTGAGGAGTTTCCTTGGTCACGCCGGCTTTTATCGCCGGTTTATCAAGGACTTCTCAAAAATTGCTAAACCACTTACACAGCTGATACTTAAGGATGCCCCTTTTGTGTTTACTGATGAGTGTCTTTCTGCTTTTCACAGGTTAAAGCAGGCTTTAGTCTCTACGCCGATCATACAGCCTCCCGACTGGGACTTGCCGTTTGAGATAATGTGTGATGCCAGTGACTATGCACTAGGAGCGGTGCTAGGCCAGAGGAAAGACAAAGCTTTGAATGCTATCTACTATGCGAGCCGAACTCTGGATGAGGCTCAAGTGAAGTACACTACCACTGAAAAAGAGCTGCTAGCTGTAGTTTATGCCTTAGAGAAGTTTCGTTCTTATTTAGTTGGGTCAGAAGTTACTGTTTTTACTGACCATGCAGCTTTGAGGCATCTTCTTGCTAAGAAAGAGGCTAAACCACGACTATTGAGATGGATACTCCTTCTTCAGGAGTTTGATTTGTAGATCAATGATAAGAAAGGAGCTGAGAACGTTGTAGTTGATCACTTGTCGCGACAGACGCGACAAGAAGGGGAAGATTCTTTACCTATTGATGACTCTTTCCCTGACGATACTTTAATTGCTCTTATATCGTCTATTGTTGACCAAGAACCTTGGTATGCAGATATAGCTAATTTCGTTGTCGCAGCCGCCGCCTGACCTTTCTCATCGCCAGGAAGCGTTTTTACAGTATAACGCTAAGCGATTTCTGATGACACAATCGAAGGTCCCAAAGAAGCGCCAAAATTTGACAGCTCTGTCGTGTACTATCAAAAATAAACCTAACGGTCTCAACTAAAATGTAGTAGAGGCAGTCGAGTATCGAATCCACAGGGAGGCGGTGCAATTATCAGTTGCCTAATTCTAATCTTAAGGTAACAAATGGGGGTTGTTGAATTGGTTGCTAAGCTACGAGGTTTGAAGGAAGAGAAATAAAGTAAAGAGCAGTAAAAGCAAGGAAATAAGATTAAACTATCGAAGAGAAGGGTCATGTCGGGAATTCGATTCCTACGGTAGTCCAGTGACTCAAATTGTAAATGACTCGGCGAATTAATGTAAGACGGATGTTGAAAGGTCCTTTCGGTCCACTTTCTATCCTAAATTACCACTAACTTAACTTTCATTCTCATTAGGGTAGTCTACTGTTCATAGCAGGCCTATTTAGTCCAATCTTTCGATCTAGGAGTAATTTTAGCCAGATTAAAGGATGACATAGAAGCGTGCACTCAACTAAGTCGAATAAATACAATTAAATTGCTATGGTGACAGGATGTCACAACTAATTCATCTAATTCATTTACTACATCGTCACATTTCTACCGCAGATCCCCTAATCCCAACATGAAAGGGGTTTAGCTACTCATGTCGCTAATTAAACTAACAGCAATTAAATTCCCAGCAATAAACATTATGAAATAAACAATAAATTGCATAAAAGTGAATTAGGGCAAAGGAATAAATGTAACGGAACAAGAGATTAATGCAAACAAAAGATTAATTATTAATAAAGGAAGAGAAAGAATTACAATCGATGCGAATCCGGCGTAAAGAACACAATTTCCAAGCGAAAGCAATCCCGAAATAAAGTTACAGTAGAGAAGAATGAAGTACACAGTAAAAGTTTTGATAGATGCTAAGTAGTAACTAAAACTGATGCTAATAACCTAACTAATGTAGGTTTAAATAGCAAAGTAAATGAGTGTAACGAAAATAAATAACACACGGGCTATTTAAAGCCCAAGATCAGCGAAACCACTCGATCGAGTGGATTAAAACCACTCGATCGAGCAAAACCTCAACCAAATCTACTCGATCGACCAGAAAGTTACTCGATCGAGTAGATGGTATTTCTGCAAGTTAAGGATCTAGTATAAAGTGCTCGATCGACCAATCTGGGACGTAGAAACCACTCGATCGAATGGTAAAACAGCTCGATCGAGTACTTCGACTTCATTTCAGCTCAAGTCCGCGCCTGAATGCCTCGTAATCCGTGCCATGACGCTTCCAAACACCGTATCTCACTCTGGAAAATCCCGTCTCCTCTAAATGCATGCAAAAAGGACGAAAAAGAGTAAGATTCCACTACTTTCGCGTTCATTTCTACAAAATGGACAAAATGAACCAAAGTAGCCAATTCGGGGCAAAATACCATAAAAACAGTATAAAAATGCATAGAAATACGTGCTGAAATAGGCTAAAAAGACTATACATTAGGCACGTATCAACTGGGTACATTGTAACAGTTATTTAAAATAACTCAAAACCACTAGGGAGTTGGATTACATATGTTCCCTTCGAGACAGCAGCAACTCGTGCTCCATTCCCGACACGCAGGTCCACATCACCTTTTTCGAGAGGTATGGTGTTCATTAGTCCCTGCAAATGATTACACAGATGAGAACCACAACCGGTATCAAGTACCCAAGTTCCGAAACTTGCATGGTTAATCTCAATCATATGAATATAAGACGACATACCAACAGGAACGACGCGGCCAGCTTTGATGTCCTCACGGTAGACGGGACAGTTCCTCCTCCAATGTCCAGTCTTGTGACAATGGTGGCACTCTATGTCACCGCCCTTGCTCTTTGCCTTGCCCTGTGAGCCACTAGTCTCACCAGGCCCACTCTTACCGTTTCCTGGCTTCTTAAACTTTGGCTTACCTACAGCTAGGTCGCCATGAGCCTTGCCCTTACCTTTACCCTTGTTGTAAATCAAGAGAACATCTTGCTTCATGCTCCCACTCAATTTCATATCCTTCTCGGTCTGTACGAGAAGGGAGTGTAGCTCATGAGGACTCTTTTTCAAGTCATTCATGTAGTAGTTCGCCCTGAAAAGGGCAAAACCATCATGAAGAGAATGAAGCATTCGGTCAATGACAATGCTCTCACTGATTTTACAATTGAGTGCTTCTCGACATTCTCAATCATGTGAAGAATGTGTGGGCTAACCGGTTAGCCCTTCTGGAGTTTCGCATCAAAGAAGCGACAGGTATGCTCATAAGTAACGATTTTGGGTGCTTTTGAGAACTCGTTCGTGAGCGTGGTGAAAATCTTGTTTGCACCTTGGGCAATGAAGCGTCTCTGCAAATTGGTTTCCATTGCAAAGATGAGTACGTTCTTTATCGCACCCGCTTCCATAACGAAATCACTATAAGCGAGTGACTCGTTGACTCCTGCATTGGGGCCTGGGTTTACCGGTATTGGATCAGTTAAGTACTTGAGCTTACCGTCAGCAATGGCAGCATTCCGTAGTGCTGCCTCCCAGTCCGCAAAGTTGGACCCGTCATTTTTGAGACGTGTGAACTGATTCATTTTGTCCATAAAAACTTTAAGCCAGGACGCGCGATCAAGTGTGGCACTAGGCATTGGGATTTCGTTATTTCCAGCCATTTTGTTGTAACAGTATTATCAAAATAAACGTGTTCTACACTGCGAGAAGAAGAATAAAAATAATAAGCATGTGCATCGTTTTGATTTTAAGTCTAATGAACTAATGTCATAACGCGAAGACTCAAAACATTTATACAATTGACCTCCCTCAAGAATTATATAAATGATCCCAAGACTCAATTATCGGCAAATTGATAAGCTAACCTTTTAGCTAATTCTACAGTTAGAATTCTTGGTCGATAAATTTCTGAAAATTCTATCTATAGTCCATTATAATCACGAGAAACTCTTCGGACTATAATGTTGAGATAAACTAAGTCAACACAACTACTTACCCAACGTAGAAGGGGTCATATTATGCCTACCGACGAACAAGGGATTCATAGTTGTTTGCCCTTATAAAGACTAATCTCAATTTCCGTTTTAGAGGAAGATCCCATCAACTTCGTTTTAATTCATTTTAAGTGAACTAATATCTAGCATGCGTGAATGAGTAAACTAAGGTGATGGCTTAAAAGCATGTGACATCTGTATGTCTATGAAAACTAACATACAACCTATATGTGTCAATTTTCATGCATTTTAGTAGGTGGTTTGGTTTTAGGCGGAAAATGATGCATAAACTATCATGTGAATGAAAAGCAATAGGAATGAAAACGTAAAAGCAATAAAAAGTCCTAGTGTGGCCTATCCTATCAAAATGAACATAAATACAAGTTTGGAATCCATCCTTGGACCCGAGCAGCTTGTCTTGATGTTCCATCTTGATCCATGTAGCGGGAGTGAGCTCCAATCTCCATCTTTAGACTTCTTTGAAATTACAATAAATAAATTACATAATAAACCTATTTATTACATTCTAATTTCAAAACCCAAAACTAAAGAAAAAATAAAAGGAGATACGAGATCTCATAATTACATTAAAAATTATGTTCCCATCATTACGAAAACATAATTTGACTAAAGCCACACTAAGTATTACAATTTACAACCGATTGCAAAAAATACGTAAATAAATTCATTCAACGATTCATTCAACAAAAATAAAATGCATCAACTAAAAACAATTAAACGTACATGACACAATTCCTTAATTATGTTGATTAATTTTATCCAAACCACCTATTTAAATCAAATTAAGTGACAATTCCTCAATTAATCACATTAATTTCAAACTTAATTCATATTAAACTTATAATATGAATTTAATCCATCAATATTTTAAACTGCTTTAAAATAATTAGGTATCTTTTAATTATGAACCGCTTCACAATAATTAATTGGCCAAAAACAAAAAACTTTAACAATTATCTCGGTAAAAATCGAAACAACCCATAAAAAAACTTTTCTCTCGATTTTTCAGCAAAAACGAGAGGAAAAATACAAAAAAAAAATTTTTTTTTTTATTTCTGCCCAACGTGAACAGTAACAGTAGCAGGAAATTTTTTTTTTTTTTTCTCGGCAAAACAGCAAAGCAAAAAAAACAGCCCGTTACTTTCTATTAAACTCGGTTTTATCTGTAAAAACCGAAACAAGACAAAAAATTTTTTTTTTTTAAATCTGTCCTCTGTGAACAGTAACCACGTGAACAGTAACAGGAAAAAAAAATTCTTTTCTCGGATGCTTTTCAAATCGGCATAAACAAAAACAGCCGCAAAAAAAAAACTTTAATCGGTTTTTCAGGAGAAACCGAAAGAAAAACAGAAAATATTTTTTTTTTATTTAATAATACTGTTCATCCGTGAACAGTAATGGAAACGAAAAAAAAAATTCCACGGCTCAAACAAAAAAATCCAGCCGATTACATTTTTTTCTCGCAAACCCTAATTATTGTTTACAAACAATTTTATGAAAATCATCAAAATTAAAATTCGTGACCTTGGCTCTGATACCACTTGTGGGATTTATCTGTATGCATCCCTTTAATTTAAAGGATTATAACGAATTTTATAAAGATGATCACTAGTCATAAAATAAAATTGCATAAACAAAATTGAAGAGGATGAAGAAACAGCCTTTGGTCCTAGCAAATTCGGCCTAAGAACAATATCGCAATGATATTCGCCTATTAGTTGCACCCAAGATGCTCCGAGAAATGCCCTTGATTTTGCTAGAATCGATCCAAAAATTAACTGATTAATTTTAGGTTTTTTTTTTGTATTTTCTGATGAGAGAGGAGGCTCGAATGGCTTAGGAAAAATTAGATCAGAATAATGTTCTCCCTCACTCCCTATAAACCGTGTATTATGAAGTAATTAGGGTAGATCATTTTCTTTTAATTCTCGGCCCATTTCACCGAAATAAGGAGTATAATTTCCTTATTTTCGGTTATTCCAAAAATGTATAAAATGTGTTAAATTGTCATCTAGTGAGGATCGAACCCATGACCTCTTGGTTTGAGTACCCTCACTATTACCATTCTGACACATTCATCTTGTTGTTATTAAATATAACCGATTACATTTAATTACGAATTAACAGATTAATTCGTCCAAGCTAACATTACATACATTTAATTAAATATAACTTATTATATTCAATTTACGAATTGACAGTTAATTCGTCTCAACTAATATTATTTAATCTTCATTAAATAATTGTCTCATCAACACATTGACTCACTGTTTAGTCATATAAGGCATCAATGTGATTATATTTCTATAACCACATCTCTCAAACACATCCTATAGGTGTGACCTTAGGGACCAGTTGATCACCGCCATCTGTATGATAATAACGTCAAACTTTCTAGAAAGCCAACCGTTATCAGGTAATCGTTAATCAACTGATTAAAATACGAAGTATACCCTTGTGAACCTGTAAGAGATTTACAAATGTTATCACACTAATTTGTGGAGGACACAAGCTTCAACAGATGGGAGAGCTTAAATGCACCAATATCACACTCCAAATGGCCGATAGATCGACGAAGAAACCATTAGGGATATGGGAAGATGTTCCCGTAAGAATTGGGAAATTTTTCATCCCGGTGGACTTTGTCATTGTTGACATGGAAGAAGACTCCAACATTCCAATCATTCTAGGAAGACCTTTCTTACACACTGCGGGTGCGGTGATTGATGTGAAGCATGGAGAGCTCACTCTAGAAGTAGGAGATGAGAGCATAACTTTCAATCTTGACAAGACCATGAGAGCTCCCCGTTTGCATGAACCATGTTTTATGGTTGATCATTATAGCCGGAAGGATGATAGGAAGAAGTCGGAATTCCAATGGAAAAAGAAAATTGAAGATGCTCTATTCAAAGAGCAAGTGAATTGTAGCAAACAGAGCTTGAAAAGCTCACCAAAGTCAAGCAATGAAGAGGATGGCCTCATTGGCCAAGACAAGAAAATGGGAGAGTTGTCTCCGTCAACTCAAGAGATCTTTAGTGATCAAGTAGATGTAGTTTGTAGTCTTTGGGACGATGAGTTTGAAGGGATTTTCAATCCCTATATTGGCAATGCTATCGATCAAGACCGACAACAAGGGCAAAGGTCTATTGAAGATCTTTATCATGATAATGAACAAGCTTTTGATTACTTCTTCAAGGTGTTCAGCAACATCAACAACACCTTGGACATGCCCCCATGACATCTCACTAAGGATGAGAGTTTGGTGGAGTCCTCCCTAAACCACCATTTGTAAATATTTCTAACTCCCTAACTCGCATTTTAACTCTTACATTGCATTTTTGTCATTTTTGGATTTTTATGCTTTGATCAAGATAATTATCATTTTTGAGAGAAGTGAGGGAGGGACTAATGATTCAATTGATGTGTAGTTCTTTAGCTTAGTGTGGGGATAGCAATTGCCTAGGCTATTCATGCCTTAGTAGTGCCCCCACAATGAAGAACACGAGATTTGAAGAATGGAAAATGACACGGGATATGCAAGTACACGGATGGAACTGAATCCGGGTAAGAGGGGCAGAATCCGAGCGTTTTCTAGGGAATCCGCCCGTCTTCAGGCAATCCGGGCGTCTTTGTCAGAATCCGCCCGTCCATCTGAGCTGAAATTTTGAAATTTTGGGACTGTTGATAAATCCGAGCGTCCTGCAAGAGAAGACACCCGTCCTTATAAAGACGCCCATCCTGAAAGGAAAGACGCCCGTCTTTTTGGATGGGAAAAACAAGAAATCTCACTGGAAGAGAATCCGCCCGTCTTCAGCAGAAGACGCCCGTCCCGCAGTTGAACAATCCGAGCGTCTTTACTGAAAGACGCCCGTCTTTAGGCGAGAACTCTGAAGCCAAAACAGGCAGAATCCGAGCGTCCCGAAGGAAAGACGCCCGTCTTCCCCTGCAATTCAAAATTTTTCGGGTCTTTAATAAACCCCATCCCCCATTCATTTCTTCATTCCTTCATTCAAAACACTACCCATAAACCCCAAAACTCAAAACCCTCATCCTCTCCATCACAAAAAACAATATTTCCTCAACCACATTCATCAAAATCAAATCAAAACATCCTTCTAACAACAGTTAATCACTCCTCTTTCAACAAAAATCAAACCAAGCACCAAAATCTTCAACCTTTGAGTCGATTTTTGAAATTATAAAGGCAAAGTCTTTCACCTTAAGATCGATTTGGGTATACTTGGAAATTGAAGATTTTAACTCTTTTCTTGGTTCAAACATCAATGGCAAGGACAAAAGGAGCAACAAAGGCACCTAAGGCAAAGGCACTATCAACAAGACAAAAGAGTCTTCAATCAAAGAAAGCCTCGTTGGCTATGGTGGTAGCTAGCTCAAACTTGGAAGTGCAACAACAACAACCTCCCTTGGAAGCAACAACATCAACAACTCCGGAAATTGCTCAACTTTCGAACTATCCGGAGGTAATTTTCATCTCTAACTCCCATAGGGAAACATTTACCAAGTATGCTAGAAAATCCTTTCTATCCACCAAGTTTATTTGTGAAGATGCCTTGAATAAATTGGGTGTCCTTGAGCAAACTAAAGCCTTCTTTGAAGCCATGGGGTTGGGAAAATTGTTTGCTACAAAAGAATTGACATACCCCTCCCTTACCTTAGAATTCTTGAGTTCTTTGAAAGTTACTAAGGTAGATACTATAGAAAACATCGAGTTCCGCCTAGAAAATGTGAATAGGTGCATCACCTTTGATGAATTGGGTGAAGCATTGGGTCTTAGTGATTCGCATAGTTATTTCAAGAATCCCGGAAAGTATGACCCCGTTCCTCTTTGGGAGGCGATTTCCGGAAGGAAATTTGAGAACTATCATGCTAGTCGCGCTCTATTAGTCCACCATCCGGGCATTAGAGTGTGGCATAAGGTCATTGGGAATACCATCATTGCAAGAAAAGACACCGACCATTTTACCAAGCTCGATTGTGTTCTTCTTGAGTCGGCCTTAAATATCGGAAGGGAATTCACCAAGCCTTTCAATTCTCTAAGGCTTTTGGGAAAGATGTCTAAATGTTGATTGTGGGAAGCAAGGCACCACCGTTATTGTAAATGGAGGTCTAGTCACTCTTTTGGCTAAGTACTTTGATCCGAATTTCAACAAGGATAGCAAGTATGTAGCAAAAAAGGGGGGTCATCTCATTGATATGGATGATATGATTAACAAGTACAAGTGGGTCACTCATAACCCTCTTGACACTAAGTATGGGTGGCTCACCAATGAGGCTAGATCTTTTACTTTGCCTTCTAAGATTTGTCGTTTGAGTGTCCATCGGACCAACTACCTCCTTCCCCTCTCAAAAGAAGCCGAATACATTATCCGACAACAAAGGGATGAAGTTCAAATTCCCTCCTCTTCCATTGTCACACCACCCTATCCTTTCAAGTACCAAGAGTTCAAACCCGAATGTGTTGAAGCAAGCAAAGATTATATGACTATACTTATGCAAGAGATGCACAAGCAAGCTTTTAAGGATCGGGAAGATGCTTACTTAGCCCAATATCCACCCCTCCTTCATTTAGCTAGGCAAGGACTACTTGATCCTTCATGTCCTTTGCCTAGTTGGGCGGATAGGGAAGTCTTCTTTCCGAGTGCATCTAGGGATGAGATTCCGGGTGACAATGAGGTTGTCAGTGATGAGGTTGTTGTTGATAGCATTGATGAAGAGGCTAGTGAAGAAGAAGAAGAGGATGATGAACAAAGTGAATAAGAAAGTGAAGAGGGAAGTGGTGATGAGTCCACTTCTATTGAGGAAGATGATGATAATGATGATATGGTGGAAGACTAGCAAGCTTTGGAGGCTCCTACCCTCTTGAGGTTTGTCTACTTCTTTCTTTGTTTTATTTACTTTATCTTGATCATGGTTGGAGTAGTCCTAGAAACATAGAGGACTAACACCTCGGCCCCATTGAGGTGTTCTTATTTCATTGTTCCCACTTTTTGAAAATCCAAAATGACAAATTTAGTTTCATGCATTGCATCTTGTGTGCATGAACTACCCCAACTTTAGGACATTAGAAATAATTTCTAACTCGGTTTGGAGAAGTACATGCATACGCAACGAGAGGTAATCTAAATTACGCTCTCCGTCATAAAACAAAAACCCATGCACCATGTAGTGTAGATTAGTGTAGCTTGAATTTAGAGTAGAATTCATGCATCATGCTTGCATGATTTCCCATCATTTTGGCCATTGAGGACAATGCCCATATTAGTGTGGGGATGGGGAATTCTAACTTAACTTTTATTCAAAAATCCAAAAAAATCAAAAAATTTGAAAAACCATAAAAAATTGAAAAATTGAAAAACCAAAAACAAGTTCATTTCCTTTATAGTGTAGTCATGTATATATTGTGTTTGTTTATCCTTGTTCACATTGATCGACTACGCCACATCCGAGACATGAGGATATTGAAGACCGCATGGTATGATCTTTCCAATCTCTTTTTTCCTCTTTATGTTAATGACTATGTGGCTTTATTTTGATTGATGCGGTATAACAATGTGAACTTAGGACTTGCATTTAGTTTATATGTCATATTAGTTGGTAGAATCATTTGCATTAGGATGTTTATATGCTAGTTGCATCATGGCATGTAGTTTGCATGTTAGAAAAATTTTGCGAAACCGTCTACTTGGGAAGCTTGACAAGTGTATATAGGCCCTAGTAGATGCTTTTTCTTCTTAAGACTTTGCTTGTTAGAATACTTGTAAAACACCCTAGGATGTGTCATGCTAGTATCCTTTGAGCCATGGATTAAGGCCTAGTCAAGAGTACCTTGTGGTGTGATAACTCCTTGGCTACCGTTTATTCCAAGGTGACCCTTGAAACCATGCATCCATCCATCATCCATGTTCTACCGCATTTTTGTCATCAAAGGAAATGGGCACAAAAAGAAATCAATTTGAGTTCAATGAAATGAAAAGTGAAAGAAAGTTTGCAAAATGCATCAAATGAAAAGAGGAGTAAAAATAGAACTCCTAAAGCTTCAAATATAAGTCACCCTCACTACATATGGGGTGACTTTGAAAATGTTCAAAAGAAATGCAAAGAAAAGTTGAAAGTTGTCAAGTATTGAAATGCCAAACATCAAAAGAACTGGCAAAAGAAAGTGTTCTCAAATGTCAAATGCCACAAGAAATTGGGGGGAAAAACAAAAACAAAAACAAACTCCCAAAGTGAAATTCAAATATCTATTGATCCCTTTATCCATCGTATCCACTTTTGTGCATGGTAGAGAGGGGACGACCCTTCTTCTTGTCTAGGCAAGAGGGGGAATTCCGCGATCCTCCAGTGTTTCTAACACCATAGGGAGTCTACTCTTGACAAAAGCATTTAACGATTGAGGAAAAAGTTACCCTAGCTTGACACAATTTGGAGGTGATTTATTGGTATCCTTCTAGGCTTAGTAGTTTGAAGAAATTGCATCTATGAAGGAGTGTGTACCTTGAATTGCTTCCCTTGTAGATAATTTCCGCCACTTAGATGAGGAAAGTGGCTATTCTTTTGTAGATGCATCCATTATTTGATTTTGTGTGCTTAATGTTTGGATGTGTCGCCATTTTGGCAAGACCCACCTTGCCTTTCAAGAAGGCATCCTACCTCATGGTTGTCTTGTTGTGAGTTGAAGGAGCGGAGTGAGACCCGCTAATTGTCTCATATCGGCTATGTTATTAGATTAGTTTAAATAATGGTCCTAGTCTTTGTCACCTCTTTACTCGGGACGAGCAAAGGTTCGGTTTGGGGATATTTGATGTGACCATAATTAGAGCACATTTAGTCCCCGAATTAGCCTTGTTCCCATGCTTTTTAGTGCATATTTGGGTCATTTATTGTCTTTAGTCCTTTGTTTTGCATATTCTTTGAGGTTTTGATCCCTTGGTAGGAAAGGAGTGCAAACCTTGCATTTTCATGGCAAAATGAGGCTAAATTGATTGAATTCAATGACCAAGCATCAAGGGGAGACAAGATTAGAAGGCCTTTGTACATACTATAGTAGATGGGCATTGATGATAAAAGATCCTTGCATCCCCGAGGAAATCCCCAAGGATTTTATGAAGAAAAAGGAAGTAAAGAAGAAGAAACAAGACTGCCCAACAATCCGTGCGTCTTCCCCAGAAGACGCCCGTCTCCACCACCACAATCCGTGCGTCTTCTCCCCAAGACGCCCGGGCAAAGATTCCAGAAGACGCCCGTCTTCACCCCAAGACGCCCGGGCAGAAACCACCAAAACCGCCCGTCCCGTGCTAAAGACGCCCGGATTCCCAGGCAGACCCATTTCGTCTTCTTCAAGCTTCAAGGAAGGATGCACATCTTTTTCTAGAGACCGGAGTCTTTCCAAAAAGACCGGCGTTTCCTTAAGTAGGGACTTAATCGTCATTTAAGCCCTAAGTTAACCCTAATTCATCCACCTAATCCCCACTATAAATACCCCATTAGTCTAATTAGAAGAGCATGTTCTTCTTAGCAATCTTTAGTGTAGTTAATATCAATCAAATCTCTCTTTAATCTTGTAATCAACAATTAATCAAGTTTTAATACAAGTTTTATTTCCTTAATCTCTCTCTTGTTCATCCTTTATTTTGGGTAATTGAAGATTATTTGGGTTATTATTGGGAGATTGACAACCTCTCAATCAAGCATCAAGGACTTCTTTTATTCTTTGCTTTATTATTGGAATCATTAGTAGGTATAATTCTCTTAATCCCTCTTTAACTATTGTTAATCACTTTCATTTATTCATCATGTTTCACTTTGTTGGTATGATTGACAACCTTGCTAGCATGTTCAACATGATAATGAGTGAGTAGTTACTTAGCTAGGGTTAATGGGTAATTAGGGGAAACCAACATGGGGAATGATTCATGCTTAAATTAATATACTTTCATAGTTTATTTGCTTGCTTGTTATGATCTCAACTCATGCACATGTTATGTTTGATGAAATGTGAGCCTATGAATCCTTGCATTTTTTACCCATCACCTATCTTTTCAATGAGACTTGTAAGACATAAACCAACTCGAGTCTCATTAGACCATGCATGTTGTTGAGTAGGGAAGACTAAGTCGACTTGTAGGTATTGTAAAATATAATCGATTCGGCTCCGGGACCCAAACTTTCCTAGGATTGTAAGATATAAACCAACTCGATCCATCACAACAATAATTGCTTGCTTATAACTTGAGAATATGTTTGTATGATCAATTCCCATGAATCCCCTATGACCCCATGACACCCTAGTGCCTTTTATCAATTGTTTACAATCCTTTTAATTCATCTTGCTTGTTTACTTTCATTGCTATTTAGTTTAGTGATCTTCTACATCAAACCCCAATTGTGACACCCCTTAAGACACCACTAGTTGCAATAGAAATCTCATCTCAATTCCCGTCCCTTGGGATTCGACCTTTACTTGCCTCTTTACTAATTGTAGAGTTGTTTGTGAAGTTATAAATTGTGTTTTGGTCTAGGTGCTCCTAACGACAAGTAACCGAAAGATTTAGTAAACCCCGACCAGATGTCGCAGTATTTTATCTCCTAGCAAGGATCTTTCATCAGGACTTCGCTTGCAGCAAGGAGCGGATTTCCGACGGTGTTTCGACACACCTTTATCAATACCCTATTATTTTCCCAGCGAGAGTTCATTGTACTTCTCGACAGATAGAGTTCGCTTGAGACCGACGCAAGCAGATTTTCCCAGCAGTTTCTACCGACGTCCTGCTGTCCTCAATATATTTTGTTTCCTCTTGAAGTTCGGCAAAGGTATCGTTCTCCGGATGTTCTCATACCAACGTTCTCTTAGGTTCTCAAACTACCCATGTTCCCATACCTAGTCTCCATCTTTAGGATCACGTTCCTTTAGAACCGCCTTTCTCCGGGATTCATACACCTAAACCACGGTTACCCTTAGGCCGCCTTCTCATCGATGTTTTCTTTTAGGGTCCCCAAACCCTAGCACAATCCTTATATGTCTTTTAGGTCTTAACTTTAGCTCCTACGCTTAACCTTAGCTCCTATGCACCTCCGGAAACATCTCGAGAAAGAAGTCTCAGGTATGGTTTCTTCTTATGGCTGGCGAGCCTCCTTACGTAGTCTAATGGACTTTAAACGACCCTCCCCGATAGTCGACAAACTCTAAAATGTTCCCGATGACAGGTCCTTGGCTCAGACCCCTTGAGCCGCCTCGCGTCGCCCTAGTCGTCAGGTTGTAATCTTCGATTGACCTGATGGCTATACTTTGACTTTCGCCTTGTCCAAGCCTCAGTCAAAGTGGGGGCTCTGTAGATACCTCATTTCTGCATCTTCCGCAAGCCACCCGGTGATGATTAGGCCGCATGTTTGGTACACGGAATGATTTATGACAATTCGTAAGTTTATCGTCAAGTGATAGCTCAAATACTTGTGTCTACCCTTTGGTTGTCATGTACGCGTCGTTACGGTCGTTTTGACAGTAATTAGAGTTCATTTGGAGTCCGGGTCAAAAACCGCTTCATTTTCTAATAAACCGTTTAAAATGCCGAGTCGGAATGTCCTAGAATATTCCGGATATTTTTATTCCATAATTCAATTTTATATCCTTTTTGTAAAATATATCCCGAAAATCTTATTTTAAGGAATAAGGAAGTTGAGATCCACCGCAATTCCACGAAAGAAACGCGGAAATCATTCTTCCGCAGGAGGAAACCTCTGGGGAAAGGACGCAGCACCTGCTGCGCCTCTTCGAAGGATCGCAGCAGCTGCTGCGCCTCTTCCCCAGCTCTTTTCTGCGTGTTTTCAGATTTTTTCCGTGATTTGTTTCCAAAGTTTGAGTCATTCCATAACTCTACATATTTTCTAGTATAAATAGGGACCTTCGTTCCACATATTTCTCACGCGAGTGTCCGCCATTCTCTTCTCCCTTTGCATTCTAAGACCGTGCTCTAAGCTTTTGACGTCTACGTGCTTGATCAATCGACCACATAAGCTCAGATCATTCTGAATACCAGTCACGTTGCATGACCGACCAATTTGACCAACTACGCATCAATTAATTAATCAATTTAATCTAAATCCTCTTACGAGGGCACTTTCGTCATACATTCGAGTCGAGCAATCACTAAAACATTAACTTAGTTAATCTCGTTTCGTCAAACATGTAAGTCTTAGGGTGTAAATCCCATCTTTTATTATTGTATTTTATTTTTGTACCAATTAATGTAAGATTTACGTCAAAAGTATGCTTAAAACCGATTTCTAAAACCCTTTTTATCAAACCGTTTTTACGGATTAACAATAGTCAGACGTCGAGAAGAAACGCACCAAATGTTGCGCCTCTTCGAAGAGTCGCAACATCTGTTGCGGCTCTTCCAGAGGCTACCGCGGTTCCTGCCTTTCTTCTTCTTCCTCGCTTCTCTGTAAATTCATTCTTTTTCCTTTGTTTTCTTGTTTTCTTCTCTTTTCTTCGTATATGATAATCTTAATACATATTCTTAATAATATCACGCTTTAATTCCAGCTTAAATCCCTTATAATTGATATTTGCGGGTTTTCGTCATTAAAATCAAACCCGTATTTTTAGAGACTCGGTTCGTTCATATCAAGTTTCTGGAATTCGTCTTCGTACATATTTTTACCGTTTATTTCCAGTTTGTCTAACTCGTTTCCATTTTCATAAATAACCTAATTAATTTGTAGCCAGATTATAACCCGTCTATAATTAGTTCTAATTAGTTTTAAGTCGTTCTTATCGCTTTTACGACGATTCATATGTTATTAATATGCTAAAACACCTTCACTTGAGTATAATATTGATAATCAACCATTAAATACACCAACGAATATTAACAAACCGCAATTCTGATTTCACAGCCAGAACTCACCCCAGGAACAGACGCAGTGACCACTGCGCCTCTTCCAAGAGACGCAGCATTGCTGCGCCTGTTCCGGGTTGATTTCTGTCTCTGAACTTTCGTTCTTGCTTTGACCTAATTCATTAATTCACGTATTAATCGACTATTAATCGTAATATCACCTCTAATCTGTCCATATTTTCTAACCTAGTTTATTTTCTTTTCTTTTCTCAATTTGTCCGTCTTAAACATATTTTTAACGTAAATCAATTAAATCGTTGTAATTTATTGTAATTTTATTATCGCAATTTATTTATTGTATTTTATTATGGATGATTTATTTACTTGTTCTTCACATGTAATTAATTCTAAACCTAATTTGACATTAATGAGTGCTAAATTATATGTTCATCGACCTAGTCTAATCTCACATGCTAGGACTAAAACGTTGGATGTTGCATTGCATGCATATAATCAACAACATATCGAGTACAAACGATTTCCCTAATCATTAGTAGAGGCCGCTATGGAGGCGGGCGGGATTAGGTGTTCAGTAAAAGGACTTCCTAATACGTACCCTCACCCCTTACTCCAGATCTCTGTGAACATCCGTGTTCATTGGCATCCATGAGAGTCATTCTGGACATGGAATGCTAAGGGTAACGAGTTCTTAGTGTCTATGTCACTACTTTGTGTCTTATCATGACACGAGGTATTCGAACGGTTCCAATTTCCCATAAAAATTGATGGCGACTCCACAAATGCAAACGCTTGTCCCAAGCCCCCCATGGCCCATGTCCACAATTTCTTAAAGACAGAGTGGGAGAAAATGTTCAAGAGCCACAAACTGAAGATAAGACGTAGGAAAATGTTCTTTCTTGGTAAAAAATCAGTAAATATTGATTCGAAACCTAAGTGGACAGGAGTCATGTTATTTTTGAAAGTAACAAACCTGTAACTTATTAAGATGCTTTATCTAGTTTCAACTCCGCATAAGTCCAAATTGAACATAAACATTAAGATGTTTATGTGACTTAGTTGATTGGTGGTAAGAGGTTTACACCAATTGCAACGCTTCGTTATATTCAGATTTCAAAATATTATTTGACTGTTGGATTTTAAAATCATCTTGCATGAGTTTTGTAAATCGCAACTATCCTAAGGTAGGATACGAACTTAAGAAGAAATCTTAAGTAGAAGTCAAGGAGTTGAATGGTATGTTTCAGTCATGTAATAAACTTTTCTCGATTTGTCGAGTAGTTTTGTTTATACATGAAGTTCAATGGGAGTAGGGTGGTATTATTAGTCTTATATGTGAATGACATATTGATCACTGTGAATGATGAAAGACTTAGGAGAAGAATAATACATCTCTAAGATATCCAGTTCGATGGATATTAGCATAAAGTTAATATTCTTATGTTAATAAGAATCTTGACAAGTTCAAAAGTATTGAACATGGAGAAATTGAATCCATTTGCTTCCGCTGCTGGATTAATTCATTATGCTAAGATGTATCTCTATTCTTATACTTCGTATACTTGGAGTATGACGAGAAATCAAAATCGAATCTTTGTGAAAGTTAATATATAGCCATATAGTCTATCCATTAGTACTCAAGAAGCACTAATGATATATCTTCTATGTCTCATATGTAGATAACATATTATTCATTGAGAATGATGGACCAATGCTCTCCTCCGTGAAGGAGGGATTGGGAGACTAGGAAGAGATGTAAAGCATCTTTAATATCTGAATCTATAAGTGATATATACGAAAGGATAATTGTTTAGAAATAATTATTGGATTTATGTGCAAGAGTTACACAAAAACCATATTCTAAACACATAAGGATGGTTGGAGAACCATCTTGGCTAGCTATATTTTTTTGAGGAGTAAATCTGAGTAATATACAACGGAAATTATATTGTCAACTGACCATCATTTATTGGTAACGATTGGCTCACTAGTGTTTGACGTTACTGTCGTTTGACGGTGGTGATTAGTTGATCCCTTGAGTACACTTGCAACTATGAGATATGCAAAAAGGATGAATCCCACACACTGTGAGGAAAGTGGGAGCTATCCTAAGGCAAGAGAGCCTATGTCTAGATTGGATCTAGACACGTGCTCAAAAGGTTTTATAATACAAGATTATAGATAACGAAGGGAAATAGTATATAATGAGGTTAAGTAAGGTGCAAGATGTTGCTAAGACTTGTTAATAAAGGCCTTCTCATAGGCTTAACAAGATAAGTCATGCCATTTCAATTGAATTGAAATATACAATTATATACAAAATTAATTATGGATTATAGATTATGTAGTAATTGATATTGTATTAATTTTACATATGTGATAATACATTCATCGTTTGATTTTTATTTTAAACTCTTTTGTTACTTTGTTATATCCAAATAGGTTGTAAAGACAACGTTAAACCCTATCAAAATGAACTGGATTAACATAGTATTGGCCCCTAGTCACTTATATGAGGTGACGTCTCCAAGTGACTAGAGTGTGAGTCGATTGATGGCAAGTTCAAGTGCCATAGGGTCATAAGAGATGACTAGTCGATCACATAGGCATATTTTATGGGACACTCTGTCGGGCAGTGACCGCTTATAGAGTTCTTGTAATTCATATAGCTTGGTAGTGGCGAGATCTACTATAGTATTCTTTTTTAGTCGATTCTGTGACTAGAGACTGTTCGCCCAAGGTGGCACAGTTTCTGATTGACTTTGATTTTTGCTCAACGACTTCCGGATATGGAGTGCAAATGGACATCTTTTGGGTCATGATGAGCTATGGTATTCGAAGGGAATCGTGCGATAGGAATTGTCCACCCCCTTGTCAGGGTTATGTAAATCTCAGGGCCACTCGAGGAGTAGTGAACTGAAAATGTATGGCCACGCTCGGAAGGTATCTACGGCAGATAATTCTGGTCAAACAGTTACTCTCCAGATCGAGGAAACCACTCTAGATATGATTAAATGCAAGTATAACCTGCAAAACACCTTGCATTGAGTGGGAGATATTAATAGGACAAGATAATTAGTGACGCACACTTGTCTCAGACAAGTGGGAGATTGTTGGAGTATGTGTCCTCAACAATAGTGCGATCACATATTAAATCTCATAACAAGAATACAAAAGGGATGATTCATTATATTGTCAACTGATCAACATTAATCGGTAACGATTGGCTGGCTAGAGTTTGACATTACTGTCGTTTGACGGTGGTGATCAGTTGATCCCTTAAGGTCACACCTATAGGACAATTCCCTTAACTGATAAGTTAATTAATTGTATGTCTATACAGATTAATTAAATCCTTAAATTGAACAAATTTTTATAAATGAGTGAGAGTTATATATCTTATTGTAATTTTATTAAATAAGATTCAATTTAGTAATTAATATGTTATATTACCAAAATTGATTAATGTTTATGAAACATTTGAGATAAGAGTAATTAGTTAATCATAATTGCAAAATGGTGTAGATTATATTAACTAGACTTAATGTGACCCATTTTATATACATGTAATTGTGAATAACTTGTTAATTTGTTAAATGTAAATTTTTTTTATATATAATGATATTTAATTAGTTAAATATGCATTTATATGATTAGTGACATGTTATGTGTCACATGTCACAACATATTACAAATGACAAATTACAAAAATAAAATGGAGTCCATTTTAAGTGTGGGAGCCGGTTTTAGTAGGTAGTTTTAGGGTGTATGTGGTTGATTATTTTATATGGAAAAGCATAATCATCACACTTGATCTACACCTAAACCTAGCCTATTAATTGGGTAAAACAAAAAGCAAAAAGAAAAAGCTTTATCCCTTCCCCATGGACCATAGAAAACCGGCACCCCCTCCCCTATATCATTAGATGATGTTCTCATTTCTCAAGCTAATCTTTATGCTTATCTCAAAAAGGACCTCTCTCTACATAAAATAGTTTTATGTCCATAATTTGTTCAAACAATCTAATATTTATATTCTTACTAGTGTAGTAAATCACAATAATATTAGATCCATTGTTTAAGGTTACTAGTAATATTATCTAGTTAATAATATTATTAGTGTTAAGGGTAAGTCTTGGGTGCAACTAAGAGGAGGTCTTCTACTTTGAAGACTTGGTGATTTTGGAGGATCATCCTAATGTTTTTGAGCTCAAGAACAAGGTTAGGAAGGTGTTATACCTTGTGCCCACATTCGGTCCACCATTTTGTAAGGGTAAAACCGTTTTTCCTCCTTATTTTATTTATTTACGTTTTGCATGTAACTAGATCTATTATTCTAAATTAGTGAGTAATTTAGAAACTAATTAGAGGAGTCTAATTAGGGGTTATTTAACCTAACAGTGCCTCCCATCCTATGGTGTCTCCAATCATAAAAGGGGTCTAAAGATGAAGGTTGGTGAAGGAGAGAAAGGTATCAACGATTAGGTTTAGGGAGAATGAAATGAAAACTCATTTTGGGTTCACGACCTCACAATTTATATTTTACCGTTGAACTCAACTTACTCGATCGAGTATGGAACTTACTCGATCGAGTGGCCTCTACTCGATTGATTCACTGGACTACTCGATCGAGTAGCCTACGCTAGATCGAGCTTCCTAATCCCAAAGGTTATCATAACGTAAGATCGAACTAATAAGGTTTCCAGGGGTCTAGACATGTGTCTAAGGTCAGTCAACATCGGTCACCGGGTCCCTAACAGGGTGGATATTACAGCGGGTCCACAAGGGGAGACTCAACAGGTGTCCCTCCGCGTACGACGATGCCTAAGGAATCGGGTTAACCGTACCGTTTCCTCAACAACAACAAGGTCCAGTGCCAAATCGATCCTCACAACAATATCTCAACCAATAATGTATCATGTTACACAACAACAATAATCCTCTACCATAATATCAAGACTCAATGTTACAATACACTAGTAACTCAATTAAACACATAAACACATGAATCTCAAGCATTGAGTAGAGAAAGTCTCTACCTTTTAGCATTTCTTCAAAGTTAGCAACAATCAAAATGCTCCATGAATCAACAACCAATCAATCAAATTGATTCCTCACAAATCTGGCAACTATATGAACATATTAACATATAATCATTGTAACACCCGAATAGTTTAAGAGGAAAGTTGTCCCGCATCGGGAAAATAAGGAGCTTGTGATATGTTTATAAAGGATTCCACCCACCACTTAGTAATAAGGCCTTGTGCTTTTAGGCTTAAGTGAGGACAAGCAATAGGCCCAAGGTGCACATCTCATCTTATTAGGGTTGTGTTACGATGGTGGCGGGTCGGGTTGTTATAAACATACTATATCCTTAATCAATTGTCCAATTATACACTAATTCCCCAAAAATTCCTAAATTATAGGGGTGTGGTCTCATAAGACTCAACAACATAAGAATATCCCCAATTTCTAGGTCAAAACTCAAGAATATGAGAAGAAATCCCTAATCTTTAGTCTAGATCCCCATAAGGATGATTAGAATAGAAGTAGATAGCATAAACTTAATCTAGATGAAGGATTGAAGAAAACTTACCAAAATATGATTTAAGGAAAAGATGATCCTTGCTAGATTCCCAAAAACTCTCTCAAGAAATGTAAACAATCTAATAATGAGGAGTAATAAGGTGTTTGGATGAGTTTCTAGGTGAAGGGGTGGTAATGGCTGCACATGGATAATTTATAGGAAGCCCAAGCCCTAAGCTTAAAACAAAACAAAACTGAGCGAAGTGGTGGTTGATAGGCCCATTTTTTTATCTTATAGCCCTCCTCCACCAAGCCCTGGCTCCGAATTTTCTACGACTGGTCTTGCCGAGGCATTTCCTCGTGCAACCCGCTTTTTTGTGATATTTTCTAATTAATGAAATTGGATCTCGGTTATGATTGTGTCCCTTCATTTGACAACTGATTTTGACATGCGCGACGCTTCGGTCTTGTCAATTTGATTTCCTCCTCTGTTGCATGTGTAACGTGTGTCACTCATAAGGTCTAGCCTCCGACCTTTATATATAGTCTATTCATCCACTCTGAGAGAGTCATTCTTCACAAACTCTCTCTATCTTCAAACTTTCCTCTTCAAGCCGATTTTCGTCGACAGTTGTTAGGTTCTCAGCAAGACCTTTGTATTTCATCGTTGTGAGGTACTTTCTAAGTTTTTATCTCTTTTCTATCTTTTAACCATGCTGCACTCTAATGACTTAAACTAGTTAGATGCGAATTTCAAGGACCAGTATGACGATCAGGCTTCTCCAATCCCTGTCTCCATTTCAGGCCCTAATGAGACCTCTGAACATGGGAGTGATATAATGGTGGCCCTAGTGGCGACAGATGGCTACTCGATTATCGAGGTTACTTCCCCACATCATATAAATGTCGAGGATTACTTGGACTCGACGGCGTCCGGTGAGGTGCTTGAGGTTGTCCCACATTACAGAAGGGTCGTTGTCCACGACAACACGATGCAAACTTCAAATAACATTATGAAGGTGGTCGTGGATAGCGAGGCCGATATTAATACTGGCTTTGATGAGTCTCAGTTTCTTGATGTCACTGATCTAATACCCGCCCTATTAGGGACCCGTTGACTCCCTGTTGACTGGCCTTAGACACATGTTTGACCTCTTGGAACCTTGTATATAAATGGACTTAGAACTTAGTGATCTTAGGGAATGGGAACTCGATCTAGCGTAGCCCACTCAATCGAGTAGTCTTGTGACTCGATCGAGTAGAGGCCACTCGATCGAGTAAGCTCCATACTCGATCGAGTATGACAGGTTCAGCGTTAAGATATAAATCATGAGTCATAAACCCAAATCAGTTTTCATTTTCATTTCTCCCAAAACCTAATCGACGACACACCTTCTCCCTAACCATCTTTCAACCTTTTTTAGATCCCTCACACTTGGAGACACCAAGGGGACGGAGGCTTGAGTCGGGTTGCGGTCTTGTCGCCGGAATGTTGAGCATAGGTAAGTCATCATCATCATCATCCCTAGGTTTAGTTGTGGTTATGGTTGTTAGTAATAGGGGTTTTCCTACTGGTTGTGATAGGTGTTGATGGAGGTTGCCTTGTCGTCATATGGATTTATGCGATGTTGGCTGCTGATTACTAATGGTAGGTTTTCCCTACTCAGTACTGTTGATTAGTTGCCATGTGTGGTGCGTGGTATTTCTGATTGTGTGGTTGTAATTGTATGTGGTTCACGAGGTGCGCCCTTGGCGGAGTAGAGTCATTTGCGAGAATGGCTTCACGCCCTTGTTCCGCCCCTTGTGATTCCCGTCCCAAGGGGGATGTGCACATTAATGGTCATTGGATTATTCGCTCTATGGTGTTGAGTGGGGCTTAGGTGGTAAGGCTGTGGTCCCCACTGGTGGTGTGTATTACTGGTTGCGACTGGTAATCTGGCATGACTATGCCTTCGTGATAGTCAGGTGACTGGTGGATTATTGGAGTTGGAGGCTTGTGCTTGTGTTGTACTATTCTGCTCGTGTTGTACTATGGTTTGTATGTTGTTCTTCAACTACTGACCTTGTGTGGTTTGTCTATTTTTCTTTCTTGTTATGTGCCTGCGGTGATCCATTATGGTGAGCAGTCAGTCTTAGCAGGTGTTGATATATGAAGCTTGTCTGGGTGCGTGGGAGGGACGTGTCTTTCACTGAGTTTTGGCATGGAGTAGTCTCACCGTAGTTGTTATGCTTTGACAGTTGTATCATTCTTTTATGTCGAGTTTAAAGTATGTAATTAATTGTAATAGTTCTTTAGTTGATGTTATGATGTACTATTCCTCGGGCAACCGAGATGTTAACGCTCGTATCTTCTACGGAAGGTCTTGTAAAGGCTCCTTGGTAGATGGGGGTGTTACAAAGTGGTACCAGAGCGACGATTTTGGAACCTGTAACCAATGAACATAATGAACGTAGAGAGTCAAATAAAATGAACCTGGTGTATGTATGTTGGGAGCCCCTTTGTAATTGATTTTGGGTGAGAAGGCGCCCTCATTCCAAAATCCTGGCCCCCATATGCTTAAGCCAGCCACTTCGAATGGGCATATTGAGTCGGGAATTATATGAACATTAGTGTGTGATGTGGTATATGTATAGAGGTAATGCCATGTGTGTAATTGATAGCGTATGTGATGCATGATCGTTTTTATCGTTGTGTGCATGGGTATGTGGATAGAACAAGTGGGATGTATTAGAAGCATGTGTGTGGATACGTGATGGCATATAGGTCTGATAATTGGTTTGAACATTTGCAGTATTTGATAAATTGTATGAGCATGTTATCGTTGTAGAATTAGATATGTATGTGAATAAGATAGAACACCATTGCCGCTATAGGTAGATATGTGGGTTAAGGTATGTAATAGCAGATTCGTATGTTATATGGAACGCAAAAGAGTAGCGTTATTATGTATTGGTTGTGATGCGTTTGTTATATGTAAAGTGATGATAGTCGATGGTATTAGTGTAGGAGATAACTAGTGACGAGTTCTAAGTATGCCTTAGACTCCGAGCGATTTGTTGTTTTGCAAAAACGACCAATTAATTCATGATCAGCCGTTGGTTACTATGACATACTCAACTGAGTACAAGGGAGTACTCGACCGAGTTCGCCTTACTCGACCGAGTAGGTGGGTCACTCGACCGAGTTCGTTAGAAACAGAATCGATGTTAATTCTGCCAAATACCAAAACTCGACCAAGCACCCCTTACTCGATCGAGTAGAGGATACTCGATCGAGTGCCGCAGTTACAGAACACGGGATCTTTAATATTTTCAGGGCTTATATCTTTAATCTTCCTCATATTTACATCTTATTTCTTCTCTCATAACCCTGAATCCCTCATAAACTTTACTCTTTACAAAACTTTGGTGAAATTTGTGCTTTGTTTCTTCCAAATCGTCCTAAGTTCGTCCATCTAATTCGATTTGCAAACTAATTCAAGGTAAATTTTTACTTCTTTCTTTGATTTGGATGTAATTAGAAGCCTGTAGTAGTGCTATAATTCCTGAAATTTTGTTTTATGCCTTGAGATTTGTGTTATAATTACTAGATTTAATCGAAACTACCTTGAATCCTTATTATTGATGCTAGGAACTACAAATTGAACCCGATTTTTGGTAATATTCAACCCGAATTTTCTAGGGTTTACCCCCAAATTTTCAATTTCTTTCAACTAATTAATCTTTAAAGATTGGAAAGGGTAAGGGATTCTAGTATTATCATATTTGGTGCTTGGTTTTGGTTATTTTCATCGAAAAATTCGTCTTAAAACTTCATCTTTTGAGTATACAAGTTTGAAACTTTGTCCTAATTCTGCTACAAAAGTCGAGTTGTTGAGCTTAATTTTGGTAAAAATCAACCCCGGATTCTTCCTAAGAGCTTGCCCAAACTTTGTATTTTGAAATTTTAATCCATCTTTTATGAATTGCAAAGAGTAAAGGAAGTTAATAAGACCATGTTTTTGCTCTCAATTTTATATATTTTGGCAAAGGAAATTCATTTTAAGCCTCGTCTTTTTCGTATATAACAATTGAAAGTTTCCACTTTAAGCTTGTAAAACCCGATGTTTAGCTAACTATGTTGAAACAGATGCCGAGAGCAGCCGTCACACGACTCAGAACAAGAAAACCTGAACTAACACGGCCGCTGCGGAGGAAGTAGGAGAGGGAAGTCAAGGGCCCGTAGTTTCGTCGGTACCTCAATACCCGACGGTAATTTTCGCTGACTTCAAGCAAAAGGATGCCTTTGTGAACTTGCTAGGTCGCACCTTGAAGCCAACAAGGTGTGTAGATGTGGGTTTGTTGGAAGAGTTAAAGATTGAGGTTGATGTCCGTCATATCTTTGAGATCTTGGGTTTGGAAGGTTTGTATAGGTTGAGGAAGCATTCTAATGCTTTTCTGACCCTTGAGTTTATGAGCTCCTTTTCTTATGACGTAGCAGGGAAGACGTTGAGTTTTAGGTTGGCGAACACCAGCTTTTACCTGACTCTTGACCAGTTTGCTAACCACTTGAGGCTTACCCGGTCCAAGAAGGGATATCTTAGTGATGTCCCGACAGAGTGTGGAGCTAGTAGTTACCTGCCCTTGCTCACTAGTAGATCTGCCCTTACCTTGAGTGTTATACTGATTAACGATGTTCAGCACATGACTGACAGGGCAGTCGTATACCTATCAAAAATAACTAATTAAACTAACTATATAGCTAGGGAAGTCAGGTCGATCTCCTCAGGGAGGCAAGATATCTGTAAAGAGTCCGTCTATTTGGTCACAAAATTGGGGGTTTATAATTGATTTTCTAAACTAAAAGGTGTAAAAGAAAGAGAAGCAAGGAAAGAGCAGTGAAGGCAGAAAATAGAGATAAACTATCAATAAAGAAGGGACATGTCAGGATTTCGGTTCACTACGGTAGTCCAGTGACTCAACTGCAAATAAATTAGATAAATTACTGTGAGACGGATATGGAAAGGTCATTCCGGTCTACTTTCTATCCTAGATTTTCGCTAACTTAACTTCCGTCCTCGTCAGGGTAGTCTACTGTTAATAGCAGGTCTATTTAGTCCAATCTTCCGATCCAGGATTAAATTTAACCAGATTAAAGGGTGACTCAGAAGCGTGCACTCAACTAAGTCGGTAAATATAGTTATATTGCTATGGGGACAGAGTCTCACAAATAATTCATCTAACCTATTTACTACATCGTCACATTTCTACCGTAGATCCCCTAATCCCAACATAAAATGATTTAGCTACTCATGCTATTAATTTGTCAAGACTAATAACAATGAAATAACTAATATTAAACATGATAAAACAATAATAAATGTGCATAAATGAATTAGGGCAGAAATTAAAGAGAACAAAACAAGTAATTAAAGTAAATAAATGAAAGATTAAGAATAAAGAAGAGAAATAGATTACAATCGCAAGAATTCGGCGTAAAGAACAACTAAATCCGAGTGAGAAATAATCCGAAAGCAAAATTTACAGTAGAGAGTTTTGAGAGAAGAGAGTAACAAGCAGTAAACGTAGTTCGTAAAATGAATAATAGATGATTAGATGAAAGATCCTAATGACCTAATTATTGTGCGTTTAAATAGAAACAAGCTAAGTCCACCAGCTAATTATAAGTTCACGGACTAATTAAAGCCCATTAAAGACTAAATCACTCAATCGAGAAGTTTGAAACAGCTCGATCGAGTACTTCTCCAAGAAATCTACTCGATCGAGTAGAAATAGAGCTCGATCGACTAACACCCAATTCCAGCACTGTCGATCTAGTAAAACAAACCACTCGATCGACCAACTCAGGCACAAAAACCACTCGATCGACCAATAAAAGGGCTCGATCGAGTGTTCTTCCTCTGAAACAGCTTCAACTCGTAGCCGACTGCTTCGTAGACCATTCCTTCACGCATCCCAGTGCAAGATCTCACTCAGAAAAATCCCGTCTCCTCAAAATGCATGCAAAGTAGGACGAAAATGGTACGATTCCACTACTTTCACGTTCATTTTTACAAAACCGACAAAACGAACCAAAGTAGCCAATTCGGGACATAATGCGATATAAACAGTACAAAAGTACATGGAAATACGTGCTAAAATAGGCTAAAAAGACTATACAAAATGCACGTATCAAATATCCCCAAACCAAACCTTTACTCGTCCTCGAGTAAACTAAAATGCAACTAATGGAACGGAAATGAAAACTCAAAGCTAGCTATAACTTGTCTACTTGAACTAATTTAATGCAACAAAAATTAACAATTACAGCTAAGTAGTCAATACGCAAACGAGTTATGAATTGTTTAGAAATATAGCCGACCTATCGACCTTGCAAGCCAACAAAATCGGACTCTCACGTGGTCATTCTTCTCTCACGAAGCAAAGGGCGAATAATATATGTGAAAGAGAGAAAGAGAAACAGTCACTCACCTAAACTGCGACCTACATAGCATGCATGCAATAAAAATGAAAGACAACTCAAGTACTAATGCACACACTCCAACCAACAATGTCCGTCACAGCTGAGGGCTTACAAATGATATGGAAATAGTGAGGTTCAGGTGAGAAAAGGCAAAACAAGTTATGGAAATGTGGAGGTAAAAGCGTCAAGCTAGTTCCTAAACAGGACCATATAAGACCGTCCGAATCTCAACTGACTGAAAAATAAAGTATAAGTGCCCTTCATTTGGCACACAGCTCACTAATCACATGCACTATCTCCTCAAAAATATGGAATAAGCACAGAGGAGTTAGACGGTCACAAACTTCCCTTTTTTAATACCGTATTAATGAATCAACTGATACAAATCAAATAATATTTTCAACTTTTTCTTCCTTTTTCTGACTTACGTGAATCATTCATTTTTCATTTTTTTTTTCTTTTTTTTTTCTATTCACGTTTTTCCTTCTTTTTTTCAATTCTCTTTTTTTTTTTTTTCTTTTCCCCTTCCTTTATTTACACTAACTCCAATCAAAATGATACGGGCCAAATTGCAGACGGAAAACGCATACCATAAAAGACATACTAAACTAGCTTGACTAGGCAGACTCAGTTTGGGATGTAGCTAATGGGTCAAAAAAGCAAGTTTTGGCTTAAGAGGAGCTAAGTGGGTGAAAAATATAAGAAAAGGGGGAAATTTGCAAGAACCTCCATGCATGTGACACCGACCACAAACCCGAATGTGTGCATTTGACAAGAAATCGAATGTCATAAAAGTGCAAAAATGATGAACATGCTATGCAAGGAGTACTACTCTCAATTTCTAATGAACTGGTCATGAATGTCACCAGTTATGGGCTCTAAATCTCAGAAATTGTAAGTAGGTTGCCAATTTATCAGGTCAAGTCTAAACAGTCGACTATATTTGAACAAAAACTCGTAGACTATGCGTATGACAAAGCTAATAACCGTCAATAAAAGTGTAAGGCTCAAGTAAAATGACAAATTAAAGTGCAATACCATCACGGAAATCAACCGTTCCGACTCAACATATATGCAAAAATAAACGTGAAT
Source organism: Silene latifolia (assembly GCF_048544455.1). Classification (NCBI taxonomy): domain Eukaryota; kingdom Viridiplantae; phylum Streptophyta; class Magnoliopsida; order Caryophyllales; family Caryophyllaceae; genus Silene; species Silene latifolia. Next base: position 36,532,238 of record NC_133530.1, on the reverse strand, counting down.
ATTTTTGGATTTTCTAATTTTTTAATTTTTTTGAATTTTTTCTGAATTTTCTGAAATAAATAAATACAAATGCAAGCTGAAAATATAAACGTGAATGCAAAACAAATGCAAATGCAAATGCAGACTCAAAAGGATGCAATACCCACCCCAAACCAAAACGGACAACGCCCTCGTTGTCCTCCAGCATACACCAGCAGATATATACAGGGGAACGGGAATATACAACCAATAAAGAATGAAAAACAATAAAATAAAAAAGGAGACAAAAGAAATAAAAGAGCGAGAATAGATAAACAAAACACGAACCAGCCTGAAAACTGGGGAAGTGAGTAGACCAGCAGCTACTCGTCAGCCTCCTTCGTCACGTCCTCCACCGTCACAGTGTAGTCCGGATCCACCTTCTGCTCTCTCCTCCTCCTTTGCTCAGCTCGAGCTCTCTCTGCCGCCGCCGCCGGGTCCTCGTCCTCCTCCTCCTCCTCACTAGCAGGCTCCGGGTACCCCTCAGCTGGGTACCGGTAAAATGAAGGGTGTGGCCAACCCTCTGGGATCGGACGAGGTCGCCTCATGTGATACTCGTACAGAGGGAACAAAGTCAAAGCTATGTCCCTCTCCATACGAGCATGTCTCTCTGCAATCTCAATCAACAAACCGTCACGGCGCCCTTGGTCCATGACCGAGGACGCCTCAAAGGGTGCAGGAGGTACAAAATTAGCCGGTAGGGCTGGTTGTGTCTGTGTCTGGTCAGCAGGCGCGGGAGTAGGAGTAGGGGTCGGGATAGGAGTGGTCGTGGAAGGCTGGCCACTCACGGAAGGTGTGGACCCCTCTCCGGTCTCAAGTCTATGCCGCTTCTTAGAAGCGGGTAAGGTAGTAGGTGGTCGGATCGGTAGGTGGTACTCGGGTAAAGGTGGTGTTCGGGCGCCCCGTGCAACAGTAGGAAAAGGGATTAGACGAGGGAGAGTGGTGCAAGGGAGGTCTACGGACAAGGAACCATCTATCTTCCAAGTCCGGTAATCAGAAGTCAGCCAGGTCTGAGAGTGCATAGACGCTAGGCTCAGGTACCTCTCTCCCTCTATGTACAGCAGGTCACGAGGCAAGTCACGGAGGAGAGAGCGGGAAGGAATGGTGGCTATGCCACCGTGATCTTCTCCCCCTGAGCCTGGAAGTACTGGGCGGTCAAGTATGCGATGTTGAGGGTAAAGGGACCCTCACAGTCGATGTTCAGGTAACCGCCTAAAATGGAGAGCTCATTGTTGTTGATGTTGTTTGGCTCCTTTCGGCCAAAAATAGTACTCCCCATCAGTCTAAGGAAGTAACGGGCAGGGGGAAGGTGGACCTGAGCGAGCTTTCGCTCGGGAAAGGTGGTCTGGGCCAAGGTCCTCCAAAGCTGACGGAGGACCTTCCTAGGGGCAACAGTGGCGCCCGTAAAGGAAAGTCCGAGTCGAGTACCAAACTCCTCCAATGTCATCGAAAAAGTCCGGTTGAACAACCGGAAGGACACAGAAAGACTAGTGGGGGCAGCATCGTGTGCCCCGGAGGAGAAGGTGAAGGAGCTGAAGAACTCAAGACTCAGCTCCCGAAAGGTATGGCCACTCATAGTGATAAGTCCGGCCATCCCCGTGCCCTGTAAAAGCTCACAAACTGGCACATAGAAACTGAGCCTCTCAAGTGACGTACGGCAAAGGAAACGAGTAGGGAGAAACTCGAAGTCAACTAAGTTATAAAATCTAGTACGATGTACACCATTAACAAAAATTACCTGCGGGTACTCAGGGTGGGAGTCAAGGGTGTCGTCCACTCGAATCGTGACACGGCCAGCAGCAGGTGTAGCTCGTGCATAACCCTAGCCTCTAGAACCTAAAGTAGAAGCCCGTCCTCTGACAAAACGAGGAACTAGAGCCGCCCGTAAAGCAGTTGTGACTGCGGGTGAGCACACAGCAGAGGTGCTCGCCTGACCTGAGGTAGAAAGTGAAGCTGCAGCAGTGGATGCAGCAGAGATCGCCGCTGAGGAAGAAAGGCTAGCAGCAGTAAACACAGTACCGGCAGTAGAAACAATAAAAACAGAGGTACTGGAAGGTGCGGAGACGGTAGTAACAGCAGGGACTACCGTCTCAGACAAAGACAAGGATGGACTGGCAGCGGAGCTCGTAGAAGGCATAGAGCTAGAATCCATCCTAGTCAAATAGGGCAGGGGAAAACGATAATTAATTTGACAAATTAACAGCAGCAAATTCTCATAGCAGTCGAAAATTTCGACTGAACAGCCCATGATTCCCAAATTCTTCCTCAAAATTTTGAATTTAAATAGGTAATCAGTGGTAGGGTGAGGGGAATGAGCATCAATTGAAGCAATAACAACAGAAACAAACCCAAACTCAGTCGGAAATTTCGACTGACATGAACCCTAATCACAAATTTCTCATAAAATTTGAATTAAACATGTAAATGGCGATGAGGGAAGGGAATTAATCATCAAGTAAGGCAAATTAGGCATAAAATCACAATTATAATCGAAAAATTTGACCCAAAATGAATACCCGAAACCCTAATTCCTAATTTACTTCAAGAAAGGCAAAATTAAAACAATTAAAATGTATAGAAGTAAAGGAATTACTTACTTGATGATAAGGAACCTACAAAAGCCAATTAATCGACACAAACAAGTAAATTTGGGCGATTTTTGATCGAAAAATCACAAACCCTAAAGCCTCTAATTGACCGTGTAAAACAGCAAAAATCAAAGGGAAAATAGAGGGCAAATGTCGAGTAATTAACACTGAACAAAATGTAAGTGTTGTATTTGGTAAATGGGCAAGATTAATGGAGGTTTTTGGGAGGTTTTATCGCAAATAAAGGGGAAGAGTGAATGATAAACGAAATAATGAAATAAAGGAAGGAAATAGGAAGTTTAGAAGACACTTCCTCCGTAGCCCTTGAAAATCCACTCGATCGAGTGATTTTAAACAACTCGATCGAGAGCTCTGGTATGCAATCTACTCGATCGAGTACTCCCTTATTTAGCTGCTTTCGATCGAGCACCCTGGAATCTTTCGATCGAACAAATTTCACTCGATCGAGTACAAAAAGTACTCGATCGAGCTCTTTTCCTCGTGTAAGCCTTTGAATTTGCATATAATCTCCTCAAACCTGCATAAAAACACTCGCAAAAATATCCAAAATACCAAATATGAATAGTAACAGTCTATAGTCTTCTAAACTACGCTACAAATGTCTAAAATCTAATTATCCTAATTAAATGCAATAAATAAAATCCGACGGTAATTTAAAAATTGTTTATACAATTTGTTACACGTGCATTTCCCCGCTCACTTCTCAAAGCAATTCAGCAGCCCCTCGGAGGGCTTCTGACTGGAGGACGTCACCTCATCAACATTAACCGTCCTCTTCATTCTCCAGGAGCTTGTATTTGAATCATTCGGAGGAGAATAGTTGACATTCACATACACGCAAACTTTCCTCGTCCTTATTCCTTTTTCACCAGCTTTGACATTATCACTCCCACTTTGACTGACTGTAATTGCACCATAACCATTGACAGCTCCTGCAATACTTTCATCTGTACCTGCAGCAAGGAAAACAGACGAACTTTCCTCCTTTTTGCTCTCAATCTGAGGCGGAGGGGTCACGATAGCAGCACAATATTCCAAATCTTCATTTGGAGCGTCACTAGGAGGGTTAGTAGAAGAGAGGGCATTGCAAGGCTGAGCTTGCATGGGAGCCCTTCGGAACTTAGACTGATGGAAAATCAATTCCTCGTCCCCGACCAGAAAGGTCAATGTCTTGCCCCCGACGTCTATCACTGCACGGGCAGTGAATAAAAATGGTCTCCCTAAAATGATAGGGGTATGTGTGTCCTCGGGGATGTCAAGTACAACGAAATCAACGGGAATAAAGAATCTCCCGATCTTAACAAGTATGTCTTCTATGACACCTAACGGTCGTGATATACTACGGTCGGCCATCTGAACAGTCATATTTGTGCAATTAAACTTGGTCAAACCAAGTCTCTTAGCAAGAGACAGCGGTAAGACACTCACGCTAGCACCAAGATCGCATTACGCGTTATCAATTAAGTGGGTACCAATGTGACACGGAATTGAGAAACTGCCCGGGTCTGACTGTTTGGGAGGTAACTTATTCTGAACTAGGGCCGTCCCCACCTCGGTCAAAGCTACCGTCTCATGATCGTTAATGTGCCTCTTACGTGATAAAATTTCTTTCATAAATTTAAGGTAAGAGGGTACCTGTGTCAGCAATTTGGCGAACGGAACGGTGACTTACAAGCTATTCAGGAGTTCGGCAAATTGACCGAATTGTTGATTAGCCCTTGTGTTCTGTAGTCGCCTCGGGAAGGGCATCGTAATGGGTATTTCGAGCCCTTGTTCCTCTCTTCCAACGTATCAGCTAAATCAAGCTCTACATCCTTCGATCGAGACTTCTTTCCTCTCGAACGGGGTCTTTCAGGCGATATTTCACTCAATCGAGCACTAGCAGGCTCTCGATCGAGGTCTTCTTAATCAGCATCACTCGATCGAGCAAATATATTACTCGATCGAGCAGAATCCTCAATAAAATCACTCGATCGAGCTGTTCTTTTTCCTGGTCACTCGATCGAGCAGAAATTCCACTCAATCGAGTCCTTTCTTCAGCTTTTTCACTCGATCGGCCACCTGAAATCAGTCAATCGAGTATCTTCTTTGTCGTCAGCTCTTTTTCATCAACAGTACACTGTTCATCAGCAGTAATTACCATCCTCGGGTCTGATTTCAACAATTCTGGTCCCTCATATGAACGATCGCTTCTCAGATTTATTAAATTCACTGTCTCGTGTGGATTCTTATCAGCTTGTGATGGCAAATGACCCTGCTTCCTCGTGGATTGGTTCGCGGCTAACTAGGCAACTTGAGTTTCAAGTGATTTGTTGGATGCATCTTTCTATTGGTCACTTAGTTGCCATTGCTTTGTCAAAGATTGCAACATCGTCTTCAACTCAGATAACTCGCTCACCCCACCTAAGGATGATGCACCATGATTTGGTGTAGGAAAGGAAGGAGGCTTTTGAAAGCCTTGTTGAGCCTTATGAGGAGGGACATATAGCTGCTGCTGCTGCGATGGAGGAGTGGGATTGAGCACATTTTGACTTGTCCACCTCAAATTGAGATGGACTGCCCCTTGGTTATTATAATAGGAACCCCCTCCTTACCTGTATTGTTGAAAAGCAAGGACATGTTCCTTCTCTGTAAGACAGTCAATAGCAGTATGACCGTCATTGCTCCCGCATCTCCGACATATGACGGTCTCCCCTCTAGTAAGCAAATGGACCGTCTGAGGCTCCCCAACAGAATGCAGCTCCAATTTATCAAAACGAGCATTCATGGCTTCCAGCTGAGCCACGACTGCCTTATCAACTGCGTGAACTGTTCGAATACCATCCCTCAGGTTCCCATACTCAGCACAATGGGTCGCCATCTCCTCAATAATCGCACATCCCTTATCATCATCAGTATTCTTTTGAAATCTTCAGTTGGATGAGGCATCAAGTATAGCTCTGTGATCATCGTACAACCCATTGTAGAACTGATTGGACAGAAACCACGGATCAAAACCATGGTGAGGAAGAGACCTCACCAACCTCTTGAACCGGCACCAAGCTTCATAGAAAGTCTCATCAGGTGCCTGCTTGAAACTAGTGATCTTGGCCCTCAGCTGATTAGTGCGTTGCGGAGGGAAATATCTCTTATAAAAAGCAAGAGCAAGGGTCTCCCAGTCTGTGATCCCCGCGGCTGTACGGTCCAAGTCAGTCAGCCACTCCTTGGCTGAGTCAATCAAAGAAAAAGGAAACAGCACCTCCTTAATCTTGTCTTGAGTTACCCCCTTTAATTTGTGGCGGGGATAGTAGAACATTAGTCCGTAAAGACCTCCATATGCTTCCTCGGGTCTTCACCTGCCACACCTCTAAAGAGATTTCTCTCCACCAGATTGATATAGGACGGACAAATGTCAAAAGTATTCCCATCCTCAGTCTGGAGATTGAAACCCTTAGGAATAGATGATAGATGATGCTTTAGGCTCCGAATGACTTGCAATATTCGGCATCCTTACTGGTTGGTTTACAGAACTGAGATTATTTTCTACTAAAGATTGATCTTCTGTAAATAGGAAATGCTGAAGTTCGGGTTCGAAAGTACTCAAGTCTTCCTTTCGTGACTCTCTTTGCAGACGGAGTCTATGCCTGAACAGTCTCTCTGGCTCAGAATCAGCTGAAACTAACTCCAACCTGTTTGACCTGGGCATACACAACACTGAAAGAAAATAAATAAGAACTATCTCAAGGAATAGGAATTCTCTGAGACGGATAAAATAAACGAAACAGATAGGGCAATTGCCTGACAGGGCAGTCGTATACCTATCAAAAATAACTAACTAAACTAACTATATAGCTAGGGAAGTCAGGTCGATCTCCTCAGGGAGGCAAGATATCTGTAAAGAGTCCGTCTATTTGGTCACAAAATGGGGGGTTTATAATTGATTTTCTAAACTAAAAGGTGTAAAAGAAAGAGAAGCAAGGAAAGAGCAGTGAAGGCAGAAAATAGAGATAAACAATCAATAAAGAAGGGACATGTCAGGATTTCGGTTCACTACGGTAGTCCAGTGACTCAACTGCAAATAACTTAGATAAATTACTGTGAGACAGATATGGAAAGGTCCTTCCCGTCCACTTTCTATCCTAGATTTCCACTAACTTAACTTCCGTCCTCGTCAGAGTAGTCTATTGTTCATAGCAGGTCTATTTAGTCCAATCTTCCGATCCAGGATTAAATTTAACCAGATTAAAGGGTGACTCAGAAGCGTGCACTCAACTAAATCGGTAAATACAGTTATATTGCTATGGGGACAGAGTCTCACAAATAATTCATCTAACCTATTTACTACATCGTCACATTTCTACCGTAGATCCCCTAATCCCAACATGAAATGATTTAGCTACTTATGCTATTAATATTGTCAAGACTAATAACAATGAAATAACTAAATATTAAACATGATAAAACAATAATAAATGTGCATAAATGAATTAGGGCAGAAATTAAAGAGAACAAAACAAGTAATTAAAGTAAATAAATGAAAGATTAAGAATAAAGAAGAGAAATAGATTACAATCGCATGAATCCGGCGTAAAGAACAACTAAATCCGAGTGAGAAATAATCCGAAAGCAAAAGTTACAGTAGAGAGTTTTGAGAGAAGAAAGTAACAAGCAGTAAACGTAGTTCCTAAAATGAATAATAGATGATTAGATGAAAGATCCTAATGGCCTAATTATTGTGCGTTTAAATAGAAACAAGCTAAGTCCACCAGCTAATTATAAGTTCACGGACTAATTAAAGCCCATTAAAGACTAAATCACTCGATCGAGCAGTTTGAAACAGCTCGATCGAGTACTTCTCCAAGAAATCTACTCGGTCGAGTAGAAATAGAGCTCGATCGAGTAACACCCAATTCCAGCACTGTCGATCGAGTAAAAAAAACCACTCGATCGACCAACTCAGCCACAAAAACCACTCAATCGACCAATAAAAGGGCTTGATCGAGTGTTCTTCCTCTGAAACAGCTTCAACTCATAGCCGGCTACTTCGTAGACCGTTCCTTCACGCATCCCAATGCAAGATATCACTCAGAAAAAGCCCGTCTCCTCAAAATGCATGCAAAGTAGGACGAAAATGGTACGATTCCACTACTTTCACGTTCATTTCTACAAAACGGACAAAACGAACCAAAGTAGCCAATTCGGGGCATAATGCGATATAAATAGTACAAAAGTACATGGAAATACGCGCTAAAATAGGCTAAAAAGACTATACAAAATGCACGTATCAATGACCTTGAAGATTTTCCTCCGATCCTTGACTTGTTTGTTGTACGGGAGGAAGGATGTGAGTAAGCTGAACTCACACGAGGTTATGTTGTTGATCTCTTATCTTAACCTCACCCGAGAGAAGCGCTTTGCTTATAGTGCCCTTGCGATAGTGTGTGCTAGCTTAGCTTTGATGGCTAGGTCTTCGACTTGCCATATCAGTTGCGGCGCTATCGCCACCCGTTTAGTTGAGAGGTTGACAAACTTTGAGGCTTCGCCTGCTCTCAAACCTATGTGTCAGGTTGTCCTGACCTTGGATAAGGACTAATTCATACATGAGAAGTGGTTGCGAGTGTAGGAGGGTGGAGGTCTAGCTTGAAGGGTGGGGGTAAGAGCTGGATGAGAGTTCCTGACACGGACCATCTTCCTGTGACCGAGCCTTTGGCGAAGGCTTCCCCCGATAGTGAGGAAGTTAACCTTCCTGACCAGGCCTACTTGATCATCGATGACCTTCTTGAGGATATGTCAGAGCCGTTTAGGGGAGACCGTGCTAAGAGGGAGGATCAGGTGCCTAGGGAGGGTAGAGGACCCCGGAGAGCTAGGGAGTTGTTGGAGAGTCACGGTTTGTTCAGCAGGGACCACCTCAGTACCAGTACCCGGTTACACGACTTCTTTTAGCCCCCAGATGTAGGTGAGTGAGCTCACGGAGAGGGTGTCGAATGCTTTGGTGCTCCGGATCCTACATGAGATGGCTTATCTTCAGGGTGTGGGGAACAACTTGGCTCACCCAGTATGGTGGCGCAGGGTAGGGGATGATAGCGGTGTGTTTCACTCCTACGGGGTGGATCAGGCTACATAGGGAGCCCCAACGAGCTATCCTTATGGATGCCTTGCACCGTGGAGGAGCGAAGGAGACTCAGGGATAGGAGCTGCTGCCGGAGAAGGGGTTGGAGGAGGCACATCAGGAGCTGGCACTTCAGAAGCTGGAGGTGATGACGAGATGGAGGAGGATCGTGGCGGTGACCTTGAGTGACCGTTCTTTATTTTCATGCTTATGTTAGTAGACTTGTGTCGGATTTTATCTTTTATTGCGGTATTTGGATTTTTTTATTTGTTAATGTAATCGGGCATAAGGCCATACTCGTGGCTGAATTTCAGACCTTGTGTGTAGGTACAATGATGTTGGGAATAAAACCCCGAAAACTTGCATAATTCTTTGCTTAATATGGCATTCCGGAGTATTCTGACCTGGAGATACTCGACCGAGTACGTACTCGATCGAGTACCATGTATGTTGCATTTTAACGAGCATTTTGATCTGCACATATGATACGGTCGTTTCTGTACCAAAAATAAATACCTAAATATAACTAACAGAAGCTAGCGATAAGTAGGGTCGATCTCCACAGGGAGGCGGTCACTATTCACTTGTCTACTCGGTCTGTCTGATGTCACTATTGGGGGTTTTGAAATATTTTAACTAAACTAATAAGATTAAAAAGGAATAGAAGAAATTAAAAAGAGAGACAGAAAACTAGGATTTCGGGTCATCAATGAACGTAATCAATTGCAGCTAAGGTCACAGATTAGTTGATGTGTCGGTCTAAGGGGCAATGAATATCTCCTTTCGGTCTCAATTCGCCCTAAAATGCTATTAGCTTAACTTTCGCCCTCACTAAAGCATCATATTGTTCACTGCGGGTCTCACCTCTTCCAACCTTTCGGTCCAGGTCAAGGTTTACCAAAGTTAAATAGGCTAATTGTGTCGACTCAACTAGCGGGATACAATTATAGCAGTGATCAACAACATAGACTAAAACAACAACGACAAATCTATAAACCTAATCAGCAATTAACAACAGTCCATTGACTACCCTAATCCTAGCAGAGAAATTAGCTAGACATAAATAAAGAAAGAAAAAGAATAAAGGGAAGAAAAACAATAAGCATTAATTAAATTAAAGAGAAAAGGGAAAGGAAGAAAGTTACAGTGAAAAGAATCCGGGAAAAGAGCAAATGAAAAGAATGTTTACAGAAGAAAGATACTGTATCCAGTGATAGGGAGAGTGGGAGAGAGAAGAGAGTCCTAAATGACGTCTCCCCTTCCTATTTATAAGAAAAAATAGGATTTTATTTAACCTAATGACGGATTAAAGCTAAAAAGGCCCGAGCCCAATAGAAACCACTCGATCGAGTACTTTTAAACTACTCGATCGAGTAAAATAAAGCTTAAACCACTCGATCGAATAGAAAATCTACTCGATCGAGTAAATCCTAAAATGCAACTACTCGATCGAGTAGAAAAAGGACTCGATCGAACATAATTGTACTCGATCGAGTACTTTCTAGCGCACAATTTCCTGCTTCGCGCACTGAACTTCAAACGGCTGTCATTTCTTCGTTACTTGGGAAAACAGGGCGATTCCGGTGGCGTTGGAAAGCTAAGAGGACAAACTTTCATCTCCAATTGGAATCACCGGAATATCAGTTTCATAACTCGATATATGGCTCTTCAAAGTAGGTACTAGCAATTTGAAGTTCTACTTTTGCTCGCCTAGCTATCTTTCTTCTTTGCGCATCTCAAAATAGCTACATTCCCGCTCCAAATTCACTCTTCCTCCAAATGCATGCTAAACGGACGGTAAAAGGCTCGATTTCACCATTTTCTGGTTCATTCCTGCAAACAAGACAAAACAAACCAAAGTAGCATATTCGGGGCATTTCGTAGCATAAAACTACGATAATAGCATAGAAATACGTGCATAAAAAGGCTTAAAAGGACTATATAAAATGCACGTATCAAATCTCCCCAAACCAAACCTTTACTCGTCCTCGAGTAAACTAAATGCAAACTAATGGAACGGAAAAGATAACTCAGATCTAGCTATAACTTGTCTACTTAAACCAGTTTAATGCAAACTAAAATCAACAGTTACAGCTACAATGGCCAATACGCAAACGAATTATAAGATGTCCATAAATAAAGCTGACCTATCGACCCTGCAAGGCCAACAAAATCGGACTCTCACGTGGTCACAATTCTCTCATGAAGCAAAAGGTGAAAGTATATGTATAAGAGAGAAAGAGAAAACAGTCACTCACCTAGACTGCGACCTACATAACATGCATGCAACAAAAATGATAGACGATTCAAGTACTACACATACATTCCAACCAACAATGTCCGTCACAGCTGAGGGCTTACAAATGATATGGGAAAGTGCGGTTCAAGTGAGAAAAGGCAAAACAAGTTATGGAAATGTGGAGGTAAAAGCGTCAAGCTAGTTCCTAAACAGGACCATATAAGACCGTCTGAATCTCAACTGTCTAAGAAATAAACACAAGTGCCCTTCTTTGGCACAAAACACACTACCCAATACACAATCTCCTCAAAATGATGTAGATAAAACAGAGGAGTAAGACCGTCACAAGATAGAGATAAACACGGTCGGTCTCTTTTATTCATACAACTCAATTCAATTTTTTCTTTTTTCTTTCTTTTCTTCTTTCTGTTTCACGTGAACTTCAACTTTTTTCAATTTTTTTTCTTTTTTTTTTTTCATTCACGTTTTTCTCATTTTTTTCCTTTTTCAATTTCTTTTTTTTTTTCTTCCTTTCTTCAATTTCCACCAACTCCAATCATATACACACGGGCCAAACTGCAGACGGAAAAATATACCACAAAAGACATGCTAAACTAGCTTGACTAGGCAGGCTCAGTTTGGGATGTAGCTAGTGGGTCAAAAAGGCAAGTTTTGGTTTAAGTGGAGCTAAATGGGCGAAAAATATAAGAAAAAGGAAATTTGCAAGCACCTCCCTGCATGTGACACCGACCACAAACCCGAATGTATGCAATTGACAAGAAATCGAATTTCATAAATGTGCAAAAGTAATAGACATGTTATGCAAGGAGTACTACTCTCAATTCCTATGTAAATCGGTCATGAATGTCACCAGTTATAAGGCTCTAAAACTTAGAATTTATAGAGTAGGTTGCCAATTTATCAGGTCAAGTCTAAACAGTCAACTAAATTTGAACAAAAACTCGTAGATATGCGCAAGACTTAGCTAATAACTATCAATAAAGTGCAAGGCTCAAGTAAAAAATGACAAGTTAACGTGCAATTTCATCACGGAAATCTACCGTTCCGACTCAACCTATATGCAAAAATAAACGTGAATTTTTTTTTTCGTTTTTTTTTTTTTAAATAAAGAACAATGCATATGAAATATGAAAATTAAACGTGATAACAGGAATGCAATAAAAGCTGAATGCAGACACAGATATTGTTGCATAACCTCCCCAAACCAAACCGTACAATGCCCTCATTGTACTTAAAACAGGGAAAGGAAATGCAAACTAAAAGGAGAGAGTGGAAATGCGGAAAGCTCACAAGATTACGCGAAGTAGGGACCTCCCCAAACCAGCCAGCAACATAGGAGGTCACAAACAGCTTCATAGTGGCGTCATAGGAAGCGAATCAAAGCAATAAAACTCGATCGAGAGAACCGATTATTAAACAAAATAAAAACTGAAATGTTTGAAAAAGAACTAAAAATAAAATCTTCGGGTTGCCTCCCGGGTAGCGCTAGTTTCAGTCAGGTCCCAGCTCGACCTTCTTTTCTTCGAGCCTCTATTTAATTAGCCTGGTCAAAACAGCTCAAAGCGCGCAAAGAACCGATCAAACAATTTGCGCATGTGCTACACAAAAATGTAAGTAGCACCACAGTGGAATAAAGAAATAGGAAATAAAAATGTACGACCGTTTAAGTCTAACAAATTTCCTATGACAGCTCCTAAATTTTTCCACAAAATAAAGGAGCTCAGGAGCAATTAATAATGATTTAGGGCATTGTTTTAGATTAACAAATTTGTGACGATAAGTACGGTGAAAAATTATTAAACTACTCGTCCAACTAGGAGGGGGTATAGTATTAAAATACAAAACATGAGTCAAATGAGGCGATGTACTATTTAAACAAACAATAATAGAATTATCGTTTACTACCTCGGGTTGGTTGCTCTCAATGTCGGAATCATTGACAAAAGAACATATTACCTCATCCGTGTTAGGAGCAATCACTGACTCAGCTGCCTCCTCTGTGAAAACCGTCCCGTAAATCGCAGCCTCAAGCGCATCCAACTCGGCTTTGAATAGGGTAGATTCACCGTATCCATTGTCTTCATCAAAATCGTCATCCAGAACAAACCCACATGACGTTTTATTGCTCACACTGGCCAATTCAGTCAATCGAGTAGAAATGTTACTCGATCGAAGACTCTCCTCTTGATTTTCACTCGATCGAGTGCATGAAACAGCTCGATCGAGTAGTTCCTCTAGGCAGCAGTTCGATCGAGTAGCATAAAGTGTTCGATCGAACAATTTTTCAGGTAATTCACTCGATCGACCAATATATTTCACTCGATCGAGTGATTCTTCTTTGTCTGATCTTTGAAATCCTCGTGTAAGGCATCATTATCTGATAGAACTTCGTAATCCGAGTCATCCCAGTCATCAGAAACAGCTAACTGAGCTATTTGAGACTCGAGCTTATCAAATCGCACACAAGTGTGTCTATCACCTTCTTGCACTTGGAGTGCAAACGCCTTCATCAAAGATTTTAGCCCCGCAATCTCTTCTTTCTGCTTATCAGGAGGAGGAGCTTGTTGTTGTAGTGGCCAGACAAATGGAGGCTGTTGGTAGCCTCGTTGATAGGGTAGATGTGGTGGCACAACTACAGCAGAGTGGCTAGCTTGTTCACGCTGCTTGAACGCATAGACCTCGTCGTGCCAAATTTTGACACGGTCGTTTCCCGCTAAGCAAACAGCTGCATCATGCCCAGCAGCACCACATCTCTCACACAAAACCACCTGCTGCGCCATAGAATGGGACATAGGTGGAAGGTCAAAGGTACTCAAGCTTTCTCTTTGACGATCTTTGACCTAGAATTGTCTAGGTAGGACCTGAAGGACCTATCAAAACAGCACTAGAGAAAAAGATGAGACCGGCCTCAAGGGAAAAAATCCCTTGAGGCTAAAAACAGACAAAATAAAACAAGTAAATATATAGTTGCCTCCCCGGCAACGGCGCCAAAATTTGATACCGTCGTCAGGTACCAAAAATAAATACCTAAATATAACTAACAGAAGCTAGCGATAAGTAGGGTCGATCTCCACAGGGAGGCGGTCACTATTCACTTGTCTACTCGGTCTGTCTGATGTCACTATTAGGGGTTTTGAAATATTTTAACTAAACTAATAAGATTAAAAAGGAATAGGAGAAATTAAAAAGAGAGACAGAAAACTAGGATTTCGGGTCATCAATGAACGTAATCAATTGCAGCTAAGGTCACAGATTAGTTGATGTGTCGGTCTAAGGGGAAATGAATATCTCCTTTCGGTCTCAATTCGCCCTAAAATGCTATTAGCTTAACTTTCGCCCTCACTAAAGCATCCTATTGTTCACTGCGGGTCTCACCCCTTCCAACCTTTCGGTCCAGGTCAAGGTTTACCAAAGTTAAATAGGCTAATTGTGTTGACTCAACTAGCAGAATACAATTATAGCAGTGATCAACAACATAGACTAAAACAACAACGACAAATCTATAAACCTAATCAGCAATTAACAATAGTCCATTGACTACCCTAATCCTAGCAGAGAAATTAGCTAGACATAAATAAATAAATAAAAAAGAATAAAGGGAAGAAAAACAATAAGCATTAATTAAATTAAAGAGAAAAGGGAAAGGAAGAAAGTTACAGTGAAAAGAATCCGGGAAAAGAGCAAATGAAAAGAATGTTTACAGAAGAAAGATACTGTATCCAGTGATACGGAGAGTGGGAGAGAGAAGAGAGAAGAGAGTCCTAAATGACGTCTCCCCTTCCTATTTATAAGAAAAAATAGGATTTTATTTAACCTAATGACGGATTAAAGCTAAAAAGGCCCGAGCCCAATAGAAACCACTCGATCGAGTACTTTTAAACTACTCGATCGAGTAAAATAAAGCTTAAACCACTCGATCGAATAGAAAATCTACTCGATCGAGTAAATCCTAAAATGCAACTACTCGATCGAGTAGAAAAAGGACTCGATCGAACATAATTGTACTCGATCGAGTACTTTCCAGCGCACAATTTCCTGCTTCGCGCACTGAACTTCAAACGGCTGCCATTTCTTCGTTACTTGGGAAAACAAGGCTATTCCGGTGGCGTTGGAAAGCTAAGAGGACAAACTTTCATCTCCAATTGAAATCACATGAATATCAGTTTCAGAACTCGAGGTATGGCTCTTCAAATTAGGTACTAGCAATTTGAAGTTCTTTCTTTGCTCGCCTAGCTATCTTTCTTCTTTGCGCATCTCAAAATAGCTACATTCCCACTCCAAATTCACTCTTTCTCCAAATGCATGCTAAACGGACGGTAAAAGGCTCGATTTAACCATTTTCTGGTTCATTCCTGCAAATAAAACAAAACAAACCAAAGTAGCATATTCGGGGCATTTCGTAGCATAAAACTACGATAATAGCATAGAAATACGTGCATAAAAAGACCTAAAAGGACTATATAAAATGCACGTATCAACATACTCGATCGAGTACGTCTAACTCGATCGAGTACTTTGCACTGTACTCGATCGAGTGCCCTTGTATGTACACGAATACCATTTTTTTCTCGTTTGACATGGGACCATGGGGTATTTTTGTTGAGCCATTTGTCGTTATCATGATCATTGATGATTACCTTTATGCTCTATACTTGGGTATGGGTTGTATCCAGGAAGTATGCAATGATTGTAGTTCTATGTGGTAGCTAATTTTTGTTTGATTGTCGTTCTATGGGTTATGTTGGCACTGAGCTGGCCGCAATGATATCATGGTATCATATAAGCGAGCTACTTTTCAATTTATATGTAAGCCGAGTAGTATTTGTTGGGAATGACAAGATTCATTTTGTGTTGTTGATTTTCATCTTATATGTTCACATGAATGCATGTCAGCCTTGTAATATCAAGTGATAGGTGGTGGTCTTCGTTCTACTGTGATTAAACCATCTTAGAGGCGAACTTTCGGGACAAAGTTCCTTTTAAGAGGGGAAGAGTAATGTCGCGCATGAAAATGTCAAAAACGTCGTCTTTTATATAATTTAATTGTTTCTTTTAAGTAATTTGAATGTTGTTTAAATGATTTAATCATTTGTTGAGTAATTTAATTGTGTTCTATTTGCTTAGTAAAATGGAATTAATAGTTTATATCTATGTACCTTTTCAATTGTTAACACTTGAATGGTGTCTCGTGATGGAGTTCTGTTTTGGATAGTTATATTCGCGAGAGAGGATGATGATGATTAGTCGACATGAGAGGTTGGGTGGTATGTTTTGGGTATGGTTATAGTGGTTCTTGTCGGGTTGGGTTGTTGTTAGTCATCTTGGCTTAGGATATACTTTCGGTTTGTGGGAGGTGATGAGTTGAACTTCGGGGACGAAGTTCCTTTTTAAGGAGGGAAGACAGTATTACCCGCCCTATTAGGGATCCGTTGACTGTTTGTTGACTGACCTTAGCCACATGTTTGACCTCTTGGAACCTTGTATACAAACGGACTTAGAACTTAGTGATCTTGGGGATTGGAGACTCGATCTAGCATAGGCCACTCGATCGAGTAGTCTTGTGACTCGATCGAGTAGAGGCCACTCGATCGAGTATGGCGGGTTCAGCGTTAAGATATAAATCGTGAGTCGTAAACCCAAATCAGTTTTCATTTTCATTTCTCCCAAAACCTAATTGACGACACACTTTCTCCCTCACCATCTTTCAACCTTTTTGAGATCCTTCACACTTGGAGACACCATGGGGATGGAGGCTTGAGTCGGGTCGCGGTCTTGTTGCCGGAATACCAAGCATAGGTAAGTCATCATCATAATTCCTAGGTTTCGTTGTGGTTATGGTTGTTAGTAATAGGGGTTTTCCTACTGGTTGTGATAGGTGTTGATGGAGGTTGCCTTGCCTTCATATGGATGTATGCAATGTTGGCTGCTGATTGCTAAAGGTAGGTTTTCCTACTCAGTACTGTTGATTAGTTGTCATGTGTGGTGCATGGTATTTCTGATTGTGTGGTTGTAATTGTATGTGGTTCGCGAGGTGCGCCTTCGGCTGAGTGGAGTCATTTGCGGAAATGGCTTCACGCCCTTGTTCAGCCCCTTGTGGTTCCCGTCACAAGGGGGATGTGCACATTAATGGTCATTGGGTTATTTGCTCTATGGTATTGAGCAGGGCTTAGATGGTAAGGTTGTGGTCTCCACTTGCGGTGTGGATTACTAGTTGCGACTAGTTATCTGGCAGGACTATGCCTTCGTGATAGTCAGGTGACTGGTGGATTATTGGAGTTGGAGGCTTGTGCTTGTGTTGTACTATTGTACTTGTGTTGTACTATGTTTTGTATGTTGTTCTTCAGTTACTGACCTTGAGTGGTTTGTTTGTGTTTCTTTCTTGTTTTGTGCCTGCGGTGATCCATTATGGTGAGCAGTCAGTCTTAGCAGGTGTTGATATATGGAGCTTGTCTGGGTGCGCGGGAGAGACGTTTCTTTCACTGAGTCTTGGCATGGAGTAGTCTCGCCGTAGTTGTTATGCTTCGACAGTTGTATCTTTCTTTTATGTTGAGTTTAAAGTATGTAATTAATTGTAATAGTTCTTTAATTGACGTTATGATATACTATTCCTCGGGCAACCGAGATGGTAACGTCCGTATTTGCTAGGGAATGTCTTGTAAAGGCTCCTTGGTAGATGGAGGTGTTACAACTGACTCAGATAGCGATGTTGAAGACGATGATATCTCCAGGCGGCTCCCCAAGAACGTACCTGTCGTTGATATAACCTCCACGTCAGGGGTTCCCCGCCGGCTCTTACACAAGTAGATGTATCGCATCCCCCTGTTGAAGAAAAATGTGACTTGGTAATCCGAATGCCTCAACAATCAAGCCGATCACACCGCGAACCTTGTCGTTAAGAGGTCTCACCTCGAGGAGGGTTATTCTCTGGTGGTCCCTGGTCTAAATGGTACCGTATGTCACCACCAGAGGGTTGTACGGTTGTTTACTTGAGACGTCTAGAGTTTGGCCTCCTCTTTTCCTTCATCCCTTCTTGGTTGATTTGTTTAACCGGATGATCGTGGCCCTCTGCCAGATCAACCCCCGGGTCATGCGCACCATCATATCTTTCGCTTGGGTTTGCCTGTACCATGGGTTATTGTCGACGGTCTCTGCTTTCCAGGCTTGCCATACCTTGCATAATCGGGTCAGTAGTTGTCAGGGGTATTTGGTCCCTCCGCTCGAAGAAGAGGTTCCTGACCTCCTTTCCCAAGTTGTCCTCTTGCAAGGACTCGGAAGACCAGTTTGTTGTGTACATTCGTATTGACCGAGAGTTGAACATCCATTGTCGATTTAGGAATAACGTTAATGTGAAACTCCTCATTCTCGCCGATCTCCGCCAACATTTCACTCTAACAGCCACCCGTGATCCTCTTGATCAGAAGACTCGGCGTTGTTCCATAGTTGTCTAATCGACAAAACTATGCCCGTGAGATGGCTTACGCTTGTCGTGGTCATTGCCAGGGATCGCTTTCTTGGTGCGGTCAGTCTGATCCCAGCCCACTTGCCAGGTGAGCCTGGGCCGGGTCATCCGTCCTTTTTAGCTGATTTGTTGAAAAAACCTTTCTGTTCATCCATCTAATATTTTGTATTTCTTTTTGCAGAAAAATTTGGAGGCAGCCAATCAAGTTTTACCTGGGGAGATCTGAAGCTTCTCAGACTCAAACCCGATCGTACTCCGGAATCATACATTCCCCGGACCTATCCTCTACGTCCGAAAAAAAGAAACATTCACGGGTGAATTTGGGGATTTAGTCAACGGTGTTCCGTTTAGGAAAGTCGCCAAGTGCCCTCCTCCTCCTTGCCAACAATCGGTCACCTCTCACCAACATTCAGTCTCTTAACCCTGGTGACCAATCAGTAGCGAGTTGAATTTGCCATTAGCAATTTCGTCCTCGAGTCATCTCATGTTAATGAGGTAATCGACGTTGAGCAAACTCAGACAGAGGATCGTGGCAAGAGAAACGTCTCTCGAGCAAACTCTTTTCTTTACTTAGTTGATCTAAGTACTTGTTAGTAAAGTTATTAACGTGTAAGACACCAGTAGAGTCTAAAGGGTATTGGTGAGTGACATTTACAGTCATGACTCATGCCGCCTAATAAAACAATTGATATCATACTTGTGTGATGACATGACAATATTGCTCTCATCTCAAATACCGTTGACAGCCCAACATAAAAGCTCAATTACGACGTATGATATGAGTCCATAACCACCAATAAATAGGATTCTTACTTCCTTTCACTAAATTATACATTAACAAAGTGCTAGAGTGCTAGGTACTTGTGATAATATTTACTCGTTATCTCTTTTCTTTTAGCTTCAAATCTTTATACAATGCAACCAGCAATTTACATGCTCCCCCTTCATCGGCGTATTCATTTGGAATGGATTGTCAATTCCACTATGGAACATGACTATATAAGACAACTACTTTTCAAACATCGTAACAAAAATCCAACCTTAATTCAAGGGTCGTTTAGTACGAAGTACTCCGTAACTATTAGGAGAGTAATAGAGTTTAAATAAAAAGACAAAAAGGAGATCAGCGGTTGATGGTGATAATCAGTTTATATACCGAAACAAAGAAAAAAGCAATCCAGGGCACGAGTCTACAATTCTTGTAGACCTTGGCACAATTACATCATGAAGTCTCAAGTCTAGAATTCAAAAGATAACCATGCATTTTGATCTTTTCTCATTCCCCTCAAATGTCCGAAACATGAAACCTTACATTTTCAATGGGACATGTGATGGTCGTCAACGGACTGATAGTACGCAAATAACCGCTAACACAAGATTCAACAATGATGAAATATCACACTAGCAACAGAGAGTCCCTGGAACGGGAAAAGCATAGCACAAGGAGAATCACTGGAACGGGAAGAGCATCTCATTTGGTAACAAAAGGACGATAGAACAAATCAAACCCGATAATATAAACTTGACATAGCAAGTTTTAAACAATCACAATACGAAATAAGACTTACATGCCATAAGTCCAAATACCTTTCCCATTTCCAACCACACTTCCTCTCTCGTTACACAACCCATCCGACTCAAAACAAAAACAAGAAGCATCCAAACCTTAAAATAGGGATCATATCAAACTGATTAGGCATGGTCCAAGTCGTCCTCTTCCTCCTCCCCATACTCTTCTTCATCAGCAGTAGCATCCTGGTATTGCTGGTACTCGGACACGAGGTCATTCATGTTGCTCTCGGCCTCTGTGAACTCCATCTCATCCATACCTTCACCAGTGTACCAATGCAAGAAAGCCTTTCTCCTGAACATAGCTGTAAACTGCTCGCTCACCCTTCTGAACATCTCTTGGATGGAAGTTGAGTTACCGATGAAAGTCGAGGACATGCTTAAACCACGCGGGGGAATGTCACAAACACTTGATTTTACGTTGTTAGGGATCCACTCAACAAAGTAGGATGAGTTCTTGTTCTGGACATTGATCATTTGTTCGTCGACTTCTTTGGTGCTCATCTTACCTCTGAACATGGCTGAGGCGGTGAGATACCGTCCATGGCGTGGGTCTGCAGCGCACATCATGTTCTTGGCATCCCACATTTGCTGGGTGAGCTCAGGAACGGTCAGGGCACGGTACTGCTGGGAACCACGTGAGGTCAATGGGGCAAAACCAACCATGAAGAAGTGAAGACGAGGGAAGGGGATCAAGTTAACAGCAAGCTTGCGAAGGTCAGAGTTGAGTTGACCTGGGAACCGGAGGCAGCAAGTGACACCACTCATCGTGGCTGAGATCAGATGGTTCAAGTCACCAACTGCAAAAACAAAAGAATTAATAATCGTAACCGACAAAGTTTCAATCAATGAATTGGATCATACTGACAGAGTGACAGGCATGACAGCACTATAATAGAGAAAACTGCTGATAACAGAAAGCACTATTATGAGCTGACGAAGAACTACTGTATTCATGGTTTTCGCAATACAGGGAGGCATAATTACCCCATGTCCACAAAACATACAATGCTTAAACCAAATGACCCAACTATACATACAAAGTCAAGATAAGGTTACTTCCAATGCAATTTCTATTTGTTGGCAACATGAAGAATAAATTCAGAGCAATTTCGAAGATTCATAAACGGTAACTTAGCTAGTATATCAAATATATCATTATACAAGTAAATGGATCATAGAAAAGGATACTCACAGCTAGGGGTAGTAAGCTTGAGAGTCCTGAAGCAAATATCATACAAGGCCTCATTGTCAAGCACCATGCACTCATCAGCATTCTCAACAAGCTGGTGAATAGAGAGGGTAGCATTGTATGGCTCAACCACGGTATCAGAGACCTTGGGCGATGGGAAGACAGAGAAAGTGAGCATCATCCTATCAGGATACTCCTCCCTAATCTTCGAGATCAACAAAGTTCCCATACCGGATCCTGTCCCTCCACCCAAAGAGTGGCACACTTGGAATCCTAGATGAAAAGAAAATTGGAACTTATTATCAGTAAAAAATATAAAACCTGCTTTTGTCACAAAACTCCTAAACCATGTTGAGTTGACGATGATTAGCAGTTAACTACAGAAATGCAACAAGTAAAAACCCAAAACTCCATCGATTACAAATTTATTGTCCCCATTAGGCTATATTTAACCGGTATCAACTTTCATGCACACTTTTCCAAGTATAAGTGGAGTTACTATTGAAGTACTCATGTTTGCTTTATCAATGCAACTACAATCATATTATCGATTTTAATAAACTGGAAGTATTGTATATTGAAAGAAAATACGTATTCAAAATCAACATTGTTGACCACCAAAGTCATATATACTCATATGAGGACGATAAATTTGGGCCACAGTTAACGTCTTGACCCAAATTTATTTTGCCATGTGTGTAGTAAATGTGCCAGAGATAAACTCTCCGCAGAGCCGTATGTCTAACCAGTGCAGATATGATCATCGCAATTTGCAATGAAGGGAGTATCTCAATGCATCGCTTACCATTGAACAAACAATTTTTTTTATCAATTCATATACTAATACTACTGAAACAATGTGAATCGCTGAATTCTATACCTTGTAGACAGTCGCAATTCTCGGCTTCTTTCCTAACAACATCAAGAACTGAGTCAATAAGCTCAGCACCCTCGGTGTAGTGTCCCTTAGCCCAATTGTTACCAGCACCCGACTGGCCAAAGACAAAGTTGTCAGGACGGAAGATCTGACCATAAGGACCGGTCCTCACAGCATCCATGGTACCAGGCTCAAGATCCATCAACACGGCACGAGGAACAAATCTCCCGCAAGAAGCCTCGTTGTAATAGACATTAACGCGCTCCAATTGTAAGTCAGATGTACCAACATACTTACCAGTTGTGTCAATGCCATGTTCATCACACACAACCTCCCAGAATTTTGACCCAATCTGGTTTCCACATTGACCACCCTGAATGTGGAGGATTTCTCTCATTTTCCTGAATTCAAAAACATGAATTAATGACATTTGACAATGTTCTAAAATCTTCTAAGAAATGCAAAGCAATCCACAAACATACACTCTACAAAGCATATGACAATTCATTGAAAGTCTACTTCACCAAATATAAGAAGAGAATTCACAATAAAACCAAAACAAATTGACACGTAAACTAGAGAAAAAGATCTCTAGGTTACTATTATAGCTAAGTTGAACATCAAAATTAAAAAAAATTGATGAACTTAAACTGCAAACGATAATAAATGTATCAATGTTGCAGCGCAATCATTTGTCACAAAAACACCAGATCTGAACTGTAACCGCAACATAGAAGCAATATCTACTGATATGAAGCAAACTCAACACAGGATCAACTCACAAGACATGTTACATTTTGCCACAAATAACCAATTTAAACAATATGGTACATTTAGTGAAATCATTACACAAATCATCACAGTTGAGATCCCGATCTAAATATTACACTTAACGAGAAGCAATTATCAGCCGCTTGAAATTATATTAAACACAACATCTTACATAAACAATCCAGTTTAGCTACAGATATTAAATGAGATGACTAAACAACCACTGATTTTCACAGAAAATGATCATAAAATCAGTGAGCACTGAGCAGCATTCAACATTACAAAATTCACAACAAAAATCAAAAGAAATCAAATCAAGCCGATCTAACATCCACAATACAGCTCAACGACAAAAATTGAAGTAGACGACTAACGACAGCTTATTTTCTGTAAAACAGAGGGTCAAAACAACCAGCCCAAGGCCAATGATCATACATTCAGTGAACGACATTCAGCATCGGAAATTTTACAGTAATCGGAAACCGAAAGATATAAAATCGAACACAAGGTCTACCATAACATTTCAGATCAACCGCAAAAACTAAACTAGACGACTAATGATTGCTGATTTCACTTCATAAATGATCAAAAATCAGTTAAAAACATTCAAACATCACAAAATTAAAAATTACAATAATTCGAAAATCAAATGAAATCAAACACAAGATCTTTACATAAACAATTCAATTCAACGAACGAATATTAAACTAGATAATAGGTCTTGGTATAGACGGGTGGGGCGAATAGACGGGTAAAGACCTCTAATAAAATGGGTAGGGGGGACAAGGTGGGGCACCCCCCATGTGCTTCCCACTTTATGGCAAATGGATATTTTGTGAGAGAAAATGGTATCCGTCTATACGTATAGACGGATAGTGTCCGTCTATAATGAGAATTTGTGTAAACTAGACGACTAATATATAACTATTGATTTCACTTTATAAATGATCATAAATTAAGTCAACAACATTCAACGTCACAACATCAATCGAGCACAAGATCTACATTAACAATTCAATTAGCATAAAAAATTCAACTAGACGAGTAGACGACTAATAATTGCAAACTTCACTTTTAAAATGATCACAAAATCAGCGAACAACATTTCAACTATTAAACATAAAAAATCCACAGTAATCTCAAAATTCTAAATAAATCAAATAGAGCACAAGATCTACCACAAGCAATTCGATTAGCGACAAAATCTGAACTAAAAGCGACTAACTACTGCTGATTTCACTTTAAAAATGATCATAAAATCAGTGATTCAATGAACAATACTCAACATCGCAAAATTCACATGAAAATCACAATAAATCAAATCGAACACAAAATCGAACATAAACAATTCAGTTTGCGATGACGAAGTGAATTAATCAATGATCATAAAATCAGCGAACAACATTCAACATCACAAAATTCACGATAATTCAAAAACATCGCAATTGAACTAAACGACTAAAAACTGCCAATTTTCCCGGAAAATGATCACACAATCAGCAAACAACATTCAACATTTCAACATCACAATAATTCGAAAATTCGAAAAACGTAATGATTCAAAATTCGAAAAATGTAATAATTCAATAGTAAAAAAAATGCAATAATTAAAATTCGAAAAAATAAAGAACTTAAAAGAATTATTACCGAAGTTGAGCGAAGAGATCGACGAAGACAACAAAGTAAGGCGGGAGAGTGAAGTGAGAGAAAGTGAGAAAGGCGAAAGTGATGAAAATAAGAAAATCAATGATTTATTTATATAATAATGAAATTTATTATATGTGGGAGGTTATGTGATCGGACGGCTGATATTTTTTCCCTCCTATTTGTTGATCGAGTGTTTCCGACCGTTGGATGGAGAAAATGAACGGTTATGATTGTGTTTAGGTGAAGAGTGATTTTCTGTTTGATTTTTTAAATATTTTTTAGAGGACGTTTTTGCCCTTGGGTGATTGGAGCTTGTTGAGTAGGTGTTAGGGTATATTGGTCAATGTAATGGAGGGTTTGATGATAATGATTTTGGAGCGTTTTTGGATGCACTCCCCTGTTGAGTTGATTTTTTTTTTTGGATATTCTCTCGTGTACCCCTGAATTTTTTCGTTTTCTATTGTGTACCCCTCGTTTTTCATAAAAAATCTTTGACCGACAATAATTTCCTGTTACGAGTTCAGGAAATGGTAATTTTTTTTTTCAAACCAATTATCTCGTCAAGGCCTTCAATTTGAAAAAAAAATTCACCGCTTTTTGAACTCGTAGCCGGTAGTTATGGTTGGTCAAACATTATTTAACGAATAAACTTTGACCAACCATAATTCCCGACTATGAGTTGAAACGTCGGTGAATTTTTTTTCACACGGAAGACCTCTTAAAGACGGTCAATTTGAAAAAAAAAATTATCGTATTCTGAACTTGTAACCAAGAGTTATTGACGGTCAATGTTTTTTTGCATGAAAAGAGGGGTATATCATAGAAAATGAAAAAGTTGAGGGATACACGAGAGAATATCCCTTTTTTTTTTTAAAGGTGGTAATTTGACGTTGACGGGATTTAAATTTAGATTTCGAGTACACCAAAAATCAAAATTTGGGAAATACGGTCTTTTAATAAATTATTTAGAGATCAGGCTTTCGTACCTTTTTATTTATATTTCGTGACCCTTTTGTGATTGATTGTGACATAATAATTTCATACTTATTTACATAATAAATGTACCCCTTTTATCCATAATCATGATATGTACCTATTTTTTTTACCTTTAGTATCATTTTTTCTTAAAATTGTAAAATGATTTCTATATAAACTTATTGAGAGACCGTCTCTTAGGAGACCTACTCTTTCGAGTATTGAAAAGTATTTTACCATATCAGCTAGGTAAATACTACCCTTATCAATTAGTCTAGACTATACAACCACACTTATCAATCACTTAATCCTATCTACTAAAAGAATAGATGAACTCACAAATTTTTCCTCTAAAAACCGTCTTTGTAAATAAGGAAACTATTGATATTTTAATTATATTTACTAAATAAGAGAATTAATAATCATAATGTATTTCATTATATAATTTTTTTCATTAAAATTAATCTTTTCATCAAATTATATAATTTTCACTAAACACAAAACTCTAATATTTTGATTAAAAGTATAAATAATATAAAATTATAAACTATTAAATCATTTATTGATTTTAATATTTAAGAATGACTTGACTCATACTATACTATGTATAAATAAAATTATAAATCGTTTTGATTACTTTCATAAAAAAAATTGAGAGAATTTATAAATTGGTATCATTAGCTTTGTGGTATAAAATATATTTTTTAAAAAAATTTCAGTACATTACTCAATTTTCTTGAATTAATTTTCAGCTTTAATTTTCTTTTTCTCGAAATAAAATACAATAACGAGAAAAATAAACAATTAATGAGAGAAATGTGTGTAGATCCCGCGCAAATGTGCGGTAAATATAGGCCTTTTAATTTTTAGTGTATTAGTTCTAAATTTTAGATTTATATCTCACGAATTTAAATAAAAAATAACTAATATTAAAATTAATCAAAAGAATTGAATAATTCCATGAATTATGTTTTTTATGAAAATATTTTAACTACATCAAAAAAAAATTTAAAAAAAAATCGTCACAAAGTTAATAATTGGAGATACAGTTTTTATGTATAGATTATTTTAAATGGAAAATTAGTTTAATAAATGAAAAACTAATTTGCTTCCATATATAAGTTTGAGCACTTTGGAGGGAAAACTTTAGAGAAGTTGTATTCTCTTAGAGCATCTCCAATGGTTGAAAAAAAGGACCAGCTTGCAATTTTAAGAAATTGCAAGCTAGTAGTTCAACCATTGGAGTAGTCGAAATAGATTGACTTTGCTAAAAAAAAATGAGCTAGTAGCTCCATGAACCTACTTGCTTAAATGGACCCACAAAAAAACATAACCAATAAGAAAATAGTGGTCTCATTTATAATGTTTTAATTTTATATTTAGAAATTAAAAATTGAATGAAAAAATATGAGAGTGTGTTAGGTGGGGCACATAAAGCTAGTAGGAAATCGGTTTCACCGTTGGAGTAAGTTGTCGCTTGAAATGGTTATAGCCCAAAAAAATGATGTGCCAAAGGTAAGCTAGTACCAACTAGCTTACCACTGTAGGTGCTCTCTTAGTACTCCCTCCGTATCAGACCAATGGTAACACTTACCTAATACGGCCGTACCACATCAATGACCCACCTACCAACTAACAATTAAACCTACAATTACATACCCCACCTATTTTCTTCCCTCTTTACCGCTTCTTTTACCCTCTTTTCTTAAGAACCTCATTTTTTACCACGTTACCATTTGTATGGTACGGAGGGAGTATATAGAAGGATGTGCAGTTCCAAGATTATACAACTGGATGTACAATGAGCATTGTACATCCAAGGTTATTTTAGTATTTTTCCAAATACTTTTACAAAAAAAAAAAATAACGTAATCCAATTTTGAATTCAATCCTCCTACTTTATCTGACTGCTTCCATAATTTTCTAACTCCTCTCCATCTTCATCCATCATTCAGTTAATGAATCATATTCTCCTTTAAATTATTATAATTAATTGAATATATGGAACAAATCATATGATGTGACTCGTGAGGAAAAAACATTTTTATCCAAAATTTTTAATACATGAAAATAGTTGAAACTCGTATTCTTTTTACATTAGCTCATATTTTTATCTTTATAGCTCATATTCTTATCTGCTCGTATTTTAAAGCTCTTGATCCTTTTAAGCTCGTATTCTTTTTAAATTAGCTCGTATTCTTATATTAATAGCTCATATTCTTATGCGCTAGTATTTTTAAGCTCGTAATCCTTTAAACTCGTATTCTTTTTACATTAGCTCGTATTATTATCTTAATAGCTCGTATTCTCATGTGCTTGTATTTTTAAGTTCGTGATTCTTTTAAGCTCGTAATCTTTTTACATTAGCTCATATTCTTATCTTAATAGCTCGTATTCTTATGTACTCGAATTTTTGAACTTGTATTCTTCTAATAATAGTTCGTATGATTGGTGTAGAAATTTACCTCAAAGTATTATTAGATCCATTTTTCCTTCTTGATGATGATGTAAATTGCTTCTCGTTCACCAAAATATTATTAGATGCGTTTTCCCTCCTTGATTATGAAGTCAATTGATTTCTTTTCACCATATTAGAATCAGAATTACGGATCGTTTAAGAGAAATTTAGAGAAGAGAAAGAGGGGGGTAGGGTTTGTCGATCGGAGAGAAATCAGAATTAGGGAAAAATGGAGATGTGTAGAATTTTTTTTGGGCTTAAATAGTTTAATATGTAGTATATGGGCCTGATGTACCATGCTTTCTGTACAACATGATGTATGATCTTATTTGTGAAGGATGTGGCATGATCAAACTTTTCTAGCTTAATGTTTTTCTTTATACAAATTGTTTGAAAAGGCTAACAGAATAGACAAAGTATGATATAAAATCGTCTCATTGTACACAAAACGTGAACAACATAAAATACTTTTACAAATAGGTAAACCACTTTAACTTTAAAATAAGCTATAATTCGAATAATAAGCAACGGAAATTTCAACATATTATCAAACCAACCATGCAAGAAGAAAAACGTGATCCCTATCATGATTCATGATATTACATTTGGACGATAGCGTAACTCCATCTCAGATCTCTAACTACATGTTTGAGCGAGATAATTAGTGCTAAACCTAACATTTTATAGATTTTTTTTATGATGTTTAAAAGTAAATAAATCATGATCCTGATTTATTATAAGACTACTCTCTCTATCTCAGTCAATAGTTTGAATATAATCTTTTTAATTCAGTTATAGACATCCTATTCATCTAAAATATAATCTTAATTCAACATTGTTTCGAATACAAGTAATAGGATTGTACATTTGTACTCCGTAACTAATAAATATAAACGACGTTATTTGTACTCCGTAACTAATAAATATAAATGACATCAAAATTGTGATGACATTAATGATTTGTGAAAAAATTGCATACCATTTGTGATATAAGCTAAACACCATGCATGCATTGGTTGCGAGCTGCACATGTACTTGCCTCAACACTTCTCTTATCAGTCTATATCACACATACAGTTTGAGCCTCATCTCCGACACATATACTAGTCCAGCTACCCCAGCAATTAATCCTCTTCGAAATAAATATGTCTACATTATTAACATGTCTCTATATACATTATTCCAATTCAATTCAATTATTACAAACTAAGAAAAAGTTGATAGAAATAGTTCCAAAATGGTATTTTCCAACCTATAATCGTGTTTATGACCGTCATAAGTTTGTAAACTTTTAGAGTCCCCTCTCACTTGCTTTCCCACTTACTCTTTGTGAGAGATTACAAGTTTGCTATGATGGAATAGTGTCGTCACAAATGACAATTTGTGATTTTTCAATAAGTAGTAATTAGTAGTTTTAGAATACTTACACCATTGGTCATTAGACAATTTATGTCCAATAGCGCTGTTGACACGTCATGACGATAACAAATAAATCAATGTTCTATATAGAATTTAAGACGCCTGACTTACCCTGACTCGATTGTAAGTGTCGAGCATGATATAGTATCGAACTGTCAGCATATTGATAGATAATTTTATGCAAAATTTTCAATTTTTTGGTGATAATGAAATGTAAAAGTGCCGTGTTGTGTAAGTGTCTCAGTGTATGACATGCAATCAAAGTGAAGTGTCAAAATAACATAAACGTTTGGCCGATAGTTGCTTTGTATGTCTAGTGTCTTACAATGCTACACGACTAAAAGTGATAATTTAGATAAGCATGGATAAAAGTTGGAAGATCTACATCTAAAAATTTGTTAGGAAATTAATTGCATTGATATATTTTATTTATTTGTTGCATCTTCAGATGGAGACCCTTGCTTATGCTCAAAAAATTATCTTCCTTTCACTGTCTGTTTCCCACCTAATCCTTCACTAGTACTCCAAATTATTGGACAAAAGATTAGAGACTAATAAACAAATTGATGTAACACAGTAAACCCATCTTTTAAGAAAAATAATTGATAGAAAGGACAGGAAAACAATCTGTTTTTGTCATTTGGTATCCTATACCATGTTAACCCATCATATATGTGGACAAAAAAAAATACATTATCGAAGGGCTAGTCCTCTAGTGAGATTCTTTTAAGATGGATTCAAGGTAAAAAGTGTACGTACCTTGGTAAACAAACACCTTAGCCATCAAGTGATCAACAATATCGGAAATGAGCCCTAAACCATGAATTGCACGACTCGACCTAACATGTAGATATCTTATTTCTTCATGGTAAACTGAGCCATAGATCCAAAATTTCCGACCAATTTTTTTCACCTTCAATCACCACCAATTGCTCTTGACTTAACCACCCATGGCACCTGCAGAATCCACCATTCCCAACATTCATGACCCCTCAAAACCTTTTATCCGCATCCACCTTGGTGGTTGCACCGAGCTCACCCCCTTATATGGCAATTCCAAGTGTGTTCCCTTCTCCGTGGACATGGTCTCATTGGCTATGTCGACGGGACTCTCGCACCACCACCATCAACCATCACACCAACCCCTGCACTCGATGCCAAACTCGAGGCCTCCCAACCTGTCCCTAACCCCGCCTATCAAACCTGGTGTTCTTAAGATGCCCTCATCCTTGGCTCCTTGGCAGACACCCTTTCACCACTAATCTCGTCTCTCATCCTTCAAGCCACCACCTCACACAAGGCTTGGACCATATTATCCAACACCTTTGCCAATCCGACCCGTGGTCGAATCCTTCAAATAAAGGATCACTATGCAATATCTCCAAAATCGATGACCAACCCACACTGAGTATATGCACTCGATTAAGCTTTGCACTGACCAACTCGCCCAACTAGGTAAACCGATTGACCTTGAGGATATTATTGCTCAAAGTCCTCAAGGGCCTTCCCTTCAACAAGTACCACTCCATTATTAAAGCGGTAGGAGCTTGTGACACCACAATTACCTTCGAGGCTCTCCACGAGAAACTCATCAATCATGAGTTAACCATCAAAAATAACCCAACCCAAACGACCTTTACACCATCAGTACATGCTGCCCAGTACCGTCCCAACCCATCGTATAACAACAACCGCTCCAATTACAACCGGTCTGCTAATTACAACAACCATGGCAACAACCAGACCAATCGTCCCCCTCAACCCCAACAACCCAAACCCGACGCTGCTCCATTCAAGGGCAGATGTCAATATTGCCGCGAAACTGGTCATGTGATCGAATTCTATCCACCTTTTCAAGCCAGGTACCCACATGTTGTCTTCCTTACACCACCCACATCCAACCGCAATCGACCACATGCCCATACTGCCACCTTGCCCGAAGCACCATCTACCTCGAGTTGGACTCTGGACAGTGGTGCCTCCCACCACATCACCGACGACCTCATCACTTTCTTCATCCACCAACCCTATGAAGGGCCTGATGACCTTGTTATAGGCGATGGATAGTCTCTTGCCATAAGTCCATAACCCACACCGGTTATTTCTCTATCTCACACTCTAACACAACTCTTCGTTTTAATAATGTCTTATGCGTACCTTCCATTTCACGAAAACTTCTCTCATTTTCGCAATTTTGTATTAATAATAATGCTACTGCGATTTTCTCAAATGATTTTGTTTTTCTAAAGGACAAAACCTCTGGCACAACTCTTCTCAGTGGGCGAAACCGAGGTGGAACCTACGAGTGGCAACCCACATCACCACACGCACTCACATCCAGCCGCTCAAACGTCGTCTCCTTGTGGCATCACCATCTTGGGCACCCCTCCACATCAATCCTTAAGCTGCTTAACAACCAATTTAATTTACGCATTTCAAATTTTTCATTTTGTAATTCATGCTTAATCAATAAGAGCCACAAGTTACCGTTTTCAACTTCAACATTACAATCATCCGCACCTCTCGATATTATTTTTTCGGATGTTTGGACCTCACCTGTTTATTTCCGCCGATGGCCTAAAATATTCCCTTCTTTTTGTGGATGACTATACCCATTATATTTGGTTATTTCCTTTAAAAGAAAAAAATCTGAAACCGTCTTACATTTCATCGTTTTAAATAATTAATTGAAAATTATTTCCAAACAACCATAAAACAATTTTATTCTGACAATGGAGGTGAGTATATCAAATCAAATTAAACCCCGATTTATTAAATCAAGGCATCACCCATTTAACCTCTCCACTTCATACCCCCGAGCACAACGGTTTTGCCGAGAGACGATGGAATAAAACTATTAAGACTCGATTTTTGGACAGAATTAGGACTCAACTTTAACAGTTTAATGGACTGTTTCGTGTGCTTAAGAGGAGATTGAAACGAACACAAATAACAAAGCTTTGGAAAAAAAACTCTAAGGACTTGATTTGGACACTTAAATGGACTGTTTTAAGGACCAACAAATAGCACAAAGACTGATTTAAAACCTATCAAACGACTCAACCAAAACAAGGCACGAAACAGCCTATATTGGATGAATATAAGACCTTAATTAACTTGAGTAATTTGAATGAAAACAATGGAAATAAGATTGTAATTTAAATGCTTATGAACTAAACATTCAAATAACAATTTCCACAATGACTTAAGGCAACGAAAATAGAAACTTTGGGACTGTTTTGACACGAAAATAAGAACAAGTAACCGGGATATGACTTAAACTAGATCACGAAGTAGGTTTAAGCCTTGGAATTAAACTCAAGATCACAAAGCAAGAGCTCATTCCGCCTCAAACACTAATTAATGAGGGGTTTTCCGCACTAAGCAAGAAGAAAGTTGATTGAAAACTTCAGTTTCAAACTCATATTTTAATTCACTCAAATCTGAAATTCTCATTAGGTTTGCTTGGTTTATATAGACCAAGCCTTACAATCTTGACCCTTGATTACAAACTACATCTAAGGGCCACAAAAGGAGCTGTTATTGTCCAAGAAAAACGGCAGCCTATGCCTTACACAATGCTGAAACTGAAAATGACATAAAGCAAAGAAATGATAAAGTAAACTAATAGTCCAACCTTCCTTGTTTGTTAGCTCAACTTCTTATTTATGATATATGGACTGATTGGAGGCTTTAGAGAACCGTGTAAGGCTCTTTTGCAGCTCTCAAAAGTCCCTTAAGCTTTCTTGGATCAAAAGAGGAAAGGTTGTGTGGACTCGGGCCCACGGGGTCGCTTGGGAAACAAGCGTTTGCATTTGTGGAGTCGCCACCAATTTTTATGGGAAATTGAAACCGTTCGAATACCTCGTGTCATGTCAAGACACAAAGTAATGACATAGACACCAAGAACTCGTTACCCTTAGCATTCTATGTCTAGAATGACTCTCGTGGATGCCAATGAACACGGATGTTCACAGAGATCTGGTGTAAGGGGTGAGGGTACGTATTAGGAAGCTCTTTTGATCGACCACCTAATCCCGCCCGCCTCGATAGCGGCCTCTACTAATGATTAGGGAAAATCATCTATACTTGATATGTTGTCGGTTATATGTATGCAATGCAACATCCAATAAATTAATCCTAACATGTGAAAATTAACTAAGTCGGTGAACATGTAATTTAGCACACAATAGGTCGAAGTAAGGATTTAGGGTTGATTACATATGAAAACATACAAACAAACGATAATAAAGAATACGAGAAAATACAACAATTGAAAATTACAATAATTACAATGATTTAATTGATTTACATCGAAAATACATTTAAAACGGATATTTTGAGAAAAGAAAGGAGAAAATAAATTAACGAACAGATTAAAGGTGATAATACGGGTAATAGTTGATTAATACGTAAGCTAACGAACTAGGTCAAAGCAACAACGGAAGTTCAGAGACAGAACTGTAACACCCCCATTTATTTAAGGGCCTGAACTAGGACTCCTCAGATAAAGAAGGGTGTTACCATCTCGGAAACCCGAGGCAGTAGATAACAAAGAGAAAGATAAACAGTACTTTAATTAAAAGTTTATAGTGTTTACAACGGAAATAAAACATGTCTCAACTGAAAATAAAGTCTGACAACTAAACAAAACAAAAGTGGGCTAGCTCTAGGTCAGGTGATCCATGCTCTCTCCCTGCCAGCTCCCATTGTCGATCTCAACAACCTGTCAATCTGCTCCCCATTAAAAGGATCATCACAGGCATACACGAATACACAGGGTCAACCGCGAGGTTGAGTAGGTAATACGATATAATAAAGAATGCAATGCTATGCTCCTCCATTCAACTCCATCACACACATCCCCGGAACGCCCAGCCATACCGATCCCCGGTAGACTATATATCGACCGTAGTCGATCTGCCAGCTCGCAGCTGAGGACACCAGGGCAAGTCCTGCAGAACCCGCCTGGGCCTTAATCACAATAATCTCATCTCCTCCAACTCCAACTCCGATGCAAATGCAATGTATGAAACGTATGAAACAATAATACTCAACAAGATAATTAAGGTAATCAGATAAGTCATATAATCCAAACATGCCAACTCTTTATAATTGTAAGAATTCAATCAGTGTATTCCCCTACCTCAGTACTGCAGTAAAAAATAGTCGGGTGCTCAGTAATATTCCACAACAAATTCGTCCTCTGAAAGATAAATAAATGATAAACAATTACTTAATCCATTCCCGTTCCCAAAATAGAAAGTTACTAAAAATGGAAACTTCTTAAAATGGAAAGTTTCCTTAAATGGAAACTTTCCCGATCTAACAGCTTTTCTATTCTACCAACCCGACTCAAACCCGTCTCTAAACATTTAAATAACCCGGGAATTAATTAGCTAAATAAGAGTACGAAGATAAAACGAGTTATACGATTAAAAGGATCGAAACAACATTAACTAAACCTATCAATCCGCCTCCTACAACCCGCACCTTCACTCTCTCCCACACCCCTCACGCGCCGCCTAAAACCACCACGAACACCACCAGGCCTGCTCCCCTCTTCGACCCCACCACCAACAACCGACCCCAACCGGTCGATTTGCCGACGAGTCGAACCGGGGCCGTCATTTGGCTCAGTTCACCGCCGTGCCTCACCAAACACCCCCTGTCCTCGACTCACAACCACCGCAACCATCACCTAACCCCTGCCAAACCACCACAGCCCTGCTCACCGTCAGACCACGCACTCAGACGCCGTGACACCACCATTTCGACCTCCCCCGAGTCCATGGTGGTGCCACCCCAACCTAAACATCTAAAACCCGCCTGAAAACCCCTGCTAACACCCGTTTGATCTACCCTGTCAATAACACCTCCCGCCGCCAATTCTGCCGCCAAGAACCTCCCTAACCTCCACCAATAGGGACGACACAAACCACCCAACACCATATCCCCGACACCAACCACCAACAACACCTCCCTGAGTCACGTCACAACAAACAAAAACCCGACAGAAAACGAAAACAAAAGAGAAGGTTGTACACATACCTTTTTCCGCCACCTCAACCGCCACCAGGGTTAACTATGGACGTCGACAACCACCCTAAGGCCTTCCTTGCTGCTCCGTCAACACCCACACTCACTCTCCCTCTCTCGATTTGTGTGTTGGTTGGGAATTGTCTTGCATTGAAATGAGATAGGCGGGTGAGGGAGTGGGGTTTTGTAGTGTTAGGGTAGAATTAGGTTAAACTTAGGTTAATTGGTTAATTGGGTCATGGGTAAACGGGCCTGGGTCAACGGGTAAATGGGTAAGTGTAGTAAAAGAATTAGTTAACGTGACTTCGTTCAGTTAAACCCGTCTTAACAAGTTTACGAATAACTCGATCTTACGATATCAATACGACTAAACAATTAACTCGACTCAATTAGCGATATAAAATACGGAGTATTACAGTCTTCCCTCCTTAAAATGAACTTCGTCCCGAAGTTCACTCATCTAGTAAACCCCCACCCGCATCGATGTGGGCCTCACAACAGATTTTCTAAAGTAGATAACTCATGGATAACAAAATGTTACATTCTACCCTCCTAAAAAGAAAGTTACGTCCCGGAACTTACCTCATGCAAACAGGTGTGGATAGCTTTCCCTCATGGAAGCCTCAGTCTCCCATGTAGCTTCCTCAACATTGTGGTTAGTCCACAAGACTTTCACCAAAGTCAGTCTCTCCATTCTGGTCTTCCTCACCTTCCCCGTCCGAGAATCTCCTTGGGTGTCTCCAGATAGGACAACTGCTCATCCACCTCGATCACCTCAGGACTCAACACATGTGATGGATCGCTCAGGTACCTCCGCAACTGGGAAACATGAAAGACATTGTGAACTCTGGCTAACGTTGGTGGCAAAGCTAAACGATAGGCCACTTCTCCAACTCTGTCCAAAATCTCATAAGGTCCGATGAATTTCTGACTCAGCTTCCCTCTCTTCCCGAACCTCATAACTCCCTTCATTGGAGACACTTTGAGTAGTACCTTCTCTCCCACCTCGAAAGAAATGTCACTTCTCCTAGTGTCAGCATAGCTTTTCTGTGTGTCCTGAGAAGCTCTCATCTTTTGCCTGATAATCTGTACCTGTTCAACCATCTCCGAATCATCTCTCGGCCCCAAAATGACAAATACGATCGATCATCCCAACACACAGGACTCCTGCATTTCCTACCATAAAGTGCCTCAAAAGGTGTCATCCCAATGCTAGCGTGATAACTGTTGTTGTAAGAAAACTCGATCAACCCCAGTCTGTCCTCCCAAGATCCGCCAAACTCTATAACACAAGCTCTCAACATATCCTCGAGGGTCTGAATAGTCCTCTCTGTCTGACCGTCAGTAGCAGGATGAAAAGCGGTGCTCATCTTCAGTTGAGTACCCATCAATGACTGCAATTCCTGCCAGAACTTGGATAGAAACCTGGAATCTCTGTCGGAGACGATATCCTTAGGTACACCGTGCAACTTAACCACGTACTGAACATAAGCCTTAGCCAACTCAGCCTTACTCCAAGTATCTTTCATGGGAATAAAGTGAGCTGACTTGGTCAATCTGTCGACGATCACCCAAATCATGTTGTTACCTCTTTGAGTCCGAGGCAACCCGACGATGAAGTCCATGGAAATACTCTCCCACTTCCACTCTGGCACATCTAGCGGCTGAACTTTCCCTTGAGGTCTCTTGTGCTCACCCTTCACCCTCTGGCATGTCAAACATCGAGATACGAACTCAGCGACTTCCTTCTTCATATTAGGCCACCAAAACGTCTTCTTGAGGTCCTTGTATAACTTATCCCCTCCAGGGTGTACAGAATACGGAGTAGCATGTGCTTCCGTGAGAATTTTCTTTTTCAGTTCCCCATTAGCTGGCACACACCACCTCTGCCCAAACCTCAAGCTCCCATCCGAATGGATACTGAATTTAGAGTAAGGTTCCGCACCTGCCTGCTCTACCTCCTTGCGCCATTTCTGGATTCTAGCATCCTCTTTCTGTAGCTCTCGGATCTCCTCGTACAACTCCGGCTCAACTGTCATATCTCCAATGGTCTCACCTCGTCGGATCATGTAAATCCCCATATGCCTTAGCTCACCGAACATCCTCACCCTGGATCTGGCACTAATTAGGGCATGGATAGACTTCCGACTTAGAGCATCGGCTACGACATTCGCCTTCCCTTCATGATAGAGCAAGTCCATGTCATAGTCGCCAATCAACTCGATCCATCTCCTTTGTCTCATGTTCAGCTCCTTCTGAGTATAGATATACTTCAGGCTCTTATGGTCAGAAAATACCTTGAAGGTCGCTCCATAGAGATAATGTCGCCACAACTTAAGAGAAAAAACCACGGCCCCCAACTCTAGATCGTGGGTAGGGTAATTCTCCTCATAGGTCTTCAACTGTCGAGAAGCGTACGCGATTACCCTCCCGTTCTGCATCAACACACACCCCAACCCTTTCTTGGAAGCATCAGTATACACTTCGAAGTTATCATTCCCATCTGGCAAGGTAAGGACAGGAGCTGTGGTTAGGCGCTCTTTGAGTGTTAAGAAAGCCTTCTCACAACTCTCGTCCCAAACAAACCGGTTCTCCTTCCTCATTAGGGATGTCAATGGTTTTGCTATCTTCGAAAAATCTTTGACAAACCTCCTGTAATACCCAGCTAGTCCCAAGAAGCTTCGGATTTCACCCACATTCTTCGGGCTCTGCCATCTAGTCACGGCCTCGATCTTGCTAGGATCCACTGACACCCCTTCCTTGGAAATCACGTGCCCCAGAAAGGCAACTTTCTTCAACCAGAACTCGCACTTACTCAACTTGGCATACAACTGATTCTCTGCCAGAGTTCTCAACACTATCCTGAGATACTCCTCGTGCTCTTCCTCATTCTTGGAGTAAACCAAAATATCATCGATGAATACAACCACGAACTTGTCCAGGTACGGACTGAACACCCGATTCATCAAGTCCATAAACACAGCTGGCGCATTGGTCAATCTGAAGGGCATGACCACGAATTCATAGTGTCCATATCTGGTTCTGAATGCAGTCTTAGGGATATCCTCGTTCTTTATCCTCAGTTGATGATAACCCGACCTCAGGTCGATCTTCGAGAACACTCCAGCCCCACTCAATTGGTCAAACAAATCATCGATCCTTGGCAAAGGATATCGGTTCTTGATAGTCACGTTATTCAACTCTCGGTAGTCCACACACAGCCTCAAACTCCCATCCTTTTTCTTGACGAATAGGACAGGTGCTCCCCAAGGTGAAACACTGGGTCGAATATAACCCTTCTCAGCCAACTCATCCAATTGCTTCTTCAATTCTTCCATCTCTTTTGGTCCCATACGGTACGGTGGTTTAGAAATAGGTCCAGCCCCCGGCTTTAGATCAATGGAGAAGTCAACGTCGCGCTTAGGTGGTAGCCCAGGAATCTCTTCCGGAAATACCCCCTCAAAGTCTCTCACCACAGGTATGTCAGAAATCCTAGGGGTCTCAGAATCTCTATCCCACATCTGACACAAGATCAACTGGTCTCCCTTCCTCAGACTCGATTTTAGGGTGTTTACAGAGATAAATTTGACTTTGGGTTTGATCATGTATCCCTTGTAGGTTACTCGACTCCTTTAGGTCCTCTCGAGATATCTTCTTTTGATAACGATCAATGAAAGCTTTGTACTTTCCCAACCAATCCATCCCTAAAATCACCTCGAACCCACCCAATGGGAACTCCATAAGGTCACAAAGAAAGACAACCTCCCAATCAATAGGTACACAGTATAGATTCTATCACAAGGCACAGACTCTCCCGAGGGTACTATAACAGAATCGACCACTCTATCATATGTAGTAAGGTTCAAGGCTCTAACATGCTCCCTAGATATGAATGAATGTGTGGCACCAGAATCGAATAACACAAAGGTGGGTTTAGAGTTGACAAGAAATGTACCGAGTCCACGACATGTGCATCCTCCTTTGTCTTTGCTTCCTTCCCCATGGCAAAGAGATTGCCACTGGACTTAGCTCCGATCGACTCGATGAAGCGGTATTGGGTTGCTTGTTCCCCTCGTTCGGTTCCTCTGAAATTACCACCCCCGCCGGATGGTTTTGTCTTGGCTACGGTTACGTAGTTGTTGTAGCTTCCTTGATAATCACATTACTTGCCCCAGATCGGGCACCTCCTCCATAGCCAGTGTTAGGAGTGCGGTAGTTGTTGTATCCTGATCCCGCTATCCGAGACCCATTGAACCCAGATGTAGGTGTTCGGAAGCCCCCAGATTGGTTTCCTCCAGAACTTCGGCACTCAAATTTCCTGTGTCCCAACTTCCCACACCCGAAACAAGTGACCCTGGACGCATTACCTCCAATACTAGCACCTCTGAAGCTGCCTCCGCTTTGGTTCCTCATCCCCCCAGGAGCACTATTGGTGGAGTACCCACTGAACTTGCCTGAATTCGGCTTCTTGGCCCCAGTATTATCACTGACAGTTTCCGACTTTCTCTTCTCAGCTTTTCCTTTCTTATCCTCCTTGATCTGCTCGGAGAGCCTCTCAGCAGCACCAACCCTCAGATAGATGTCTTGAACGGTGGTAGGTGGAGCTGCCATGAGCCTCTTCTTGATATCCACCGTCAATCCCCTCTCAAACCTCATAGCCAGCATGGTCTCGTTCTTAGCAAATTCGTCGACATATGAAGCCAACAGTCGGAACTTTCTATGGTATGTGTCCACCGTCATGTCCTCTGTCATCTTAAACGTATCGAACTCCTCCCTCAGCTTAGCTTTCCTGAACTCTGGCATGAACTGGTCCGTCAATATCACTTGAAATTCTAACCAAGACACGTATCCTTCCTCAATATCCCTAGCAACATGTCGAATCTCCGCCTTGTTCCTATTCCACCACTCCCACCGTAGCCCCGAGGTAATGTGCGGCTTGGTCTACTTGCGACTCTTCAGACAAGCTATCAGCTCGAATAGGTTGGTGAACTCCCGACACCAATCTCCCAGCAAGTGAGGTTCCCCCTCTCCAGTGAAAATGGTAGGGTTATGCCTCGCCACTATTGTACTCATCTTAGGAGGGTCCATTCTTTTAGCCTTTAGGGCTTCATTCTCAGCCAGTAGTCGGTCTAACTCCTCCTGGGTGATGTTTACAGCCGTGTTCCTTTTTGGAGGCATGACTACAAGAGAACTTAGGAATTAGCTGCAACACAAAATCACTTTGGCAACTCTAGCCAATTCTGTCACCCTTATCCTACTTGTCTATCTAGCATGGTTTAGGGATCATATAACCGCATATCACTAAACATAGCCTTCTAACACAACTTTATAGAGATATAAGTATGAATCAACTTTAAAACATGCAAAGTATTATGCCACAACCTCCCACCAACTCTTTTATGCAACAATTAACATATCAATCAGTTAACACTTAGGCAACGATATATGAAGTCATGCTCAACATCATGCAGCTTCTCTACCCTTCCTCTCATTTGCACTCAGGGTTCCCGGGTCAAACTAAGAGGGCCAATGGTTCGGTGTGAGGGGGCCCCTAACTCATCCCTTACCTTTAGTGTGCTCCTAATAGTTTTGTCCCGGGGTTCATTTGATTTAGACTCTTCCTATATTCATTGGATTCATTGGTTTAGGCCTGAGGATCGTTCGCTCTGATACCACTTTGTAACACCCCCATTTATTTAAGGGCCTGAACTAGGACTCCTCAGATAAAGAAGGGTGTTACCATCTCGGAAACCCGAGGCAGTAGATAACAAAGAGAAAGATAAACAGTACTTTAATTAAAAGTTTATAGTGTTTACAACGGAAATAAAACATGTCTCAACTGAAAATAAAGTCTGACAACTAAACAAAACAAAAGTGGGCTAGCTCTAGGTCAGGTGATCCATGCTCTCTCCCTGCCAGCTCCCATTGTCGATCTCAACAACCTGTCAATCTGCTCCCCATTAAAAGGATCATCACAGGCATACACGAATACACAGGGTCAACCGCGAGGTTGAGTAGGTAATACGATATAATAAAGAATGCAATGCTATGCTCCTCCATTCAACTCCATCACACACATCCCCGGAACGCCCAGCCATACCGATCCCCGGTAGACTATATATCGACCAAAGTCGATCTGCCAGCTCGCAGCTGAGGACACCAGGGCAAGTCCTGCAGAACCCGCCTGGGCCTTAATCACAATAATCTCATCTCCTCCAACTCCAACTCCGATGCAAATGCAATGTATGAAACGTATGAAACAATAATACTCAACAAGATAATTAAGGTAATCAGATAAGTCATATAATCCAAACATGCCAACTCTTTATAATTGTAAGAATTCAATCAGTGTATTCCCCTACCTCAGTACTGCAGTAAAAAATAGTCGGGTGCTCAGTAATATTCCACAACAAATTCGCCCTCTGAAAGATAAATAAATGATAAACAATTACTTAAACCATTCCCGTTCCCAAAATAGAAAGTTACTAAAAATGGAAACTTCTTAAAATGGAAAGTTTCCTTAAATGGAAACTTTCCCGATCTAACAGCTTTTCTATTCTACCAACCCGACTCAAACCCGTCTCTAAACATTTAAATAACCCGGGAATTAATTAGCTAAATAAGAGTACGAAGATAAAACGAGTTATACGATTAAAAGGATCGAAACAACATTAACTAAACCTATCAATCCGCCTCCTACAACCCGCACCTTCACTCTCTCCCACACCCCTCACGCGCCGCCTAAAACCACCACGAACACCACCAGGCCTGCTCCCCTCTTCGACCCCACCACCAACAACCGACCCCAACCGGGTCGACTGCCGCCGGCGAGTCGAACCAGGGCCGTCATTTGGCCTGGTTCACCGCCGTGCCTCACCAAACACCCCCTGTCCTCGACTCACAACCACCGCAACCATCACCTAACCCCTGCCAAACCACCACAGCCCTGCTCACCGTCAGACCACGCACTCAGACGCCGTGACACCACCATTTCGACCTCCCCCGAGTCCACGGTGGTGCCACCCCAACCTAAACATCTAAAACCCGCCTGAAAACCCCTGCTAACACCCGTTTGATCTACCCTGTCAATAACACCTCCCGCCGCCAATTCTGCCACCAAGAACCTCCCTAACCGCCACCAATAGGGACGACACAAACCACCCAACACCATATCCCCGACACCAACCACCAACAACACCTCCCTGAGTCACGTCACAACAAACAAAAACCCGACAGAAAACGAAAACAAAATAGAAGGTTGTACTCATACCTTTTTCCGCCACCTCAACCGCCACCAGGGTTAACTATGGACGTCGACAACCACCCTAAGGCCTTCCTTGCTGCTCCGTCAACACCCACACTCACTCTCCCTCTCTCGATTTGTGTGTTGGTTGGGAATTGTGCCGCTGAAATGAGATAGGCGGGTGAGGGAGTGGGGTTTTGTAGTGTTAGGGTAGAATTAGGTTAAACTTAGGTTAATTGGTTAATTGGGTCATGGGTAAACGGGCCTGGGTCAACGGGTAAATGGGTAAGTGTAGTAAAAGAATTAGTTAACGTGACTTCGTTCAGTTAAACCCGTCTTAACAAGTTTACGAATAACTCGATCTTACGATATCAATACGACTAAACAATTAACTTGACTCAATTAGCGATATAAAATACGGAGTATTACAAGAACTCAACCCGGAACAAGCGCAACAGAGCTGCGTCCCTTGGAAGAGGCGCAATGGTCACTGCGTCTGTTCCTGAGGTGAGTTCTGGCTGTGGAGGCGGAACTGCATATTGTTAATGTTCATTGGTGAATTTATGCTCGATTATTGATATTCGACTCAAGTGAAAGTAATTTAACAGGTTATTTACATATGAAAGGGTCATAAAAACAACAAAGGACGGACTCAAATTAATTAGAACAGATTAAAGACCAATTACAAAACTAATTATGAATTAATTATAAACTAAGTTTATTGCAATAAATTGATTAGGTTTAATTAATGTCAAACTATTGATGATGATGACGATAAACAAATGAAAATATACCAAAGGTCGAATCCCAGAGACTTGATATGGACGAATCGAATCTCTAAAACCCGGATTTGATTTAGTGACGAAAAACCCGCAAATATTAATTACTTGGGATTTAAGTCATAAATTAAAAGTGACAAATTATTAATGAATTATGTATTAAAATTAGCATACGAAATAAGAAACAAACAAGAAAAGACGAAGAAAATAGACGAATCAACAGAGGACAAAGGAAGAAGAAGAAAAGCAGGAACTGCGGCAGCCTCAGAAAGAGGCGCATCAGATGCTGCGGCGCTTCGAAGAGGCGCATCAGTTGATGCGTTCCTTCCCGACATCAGTCTCCCGTTAATCCGTAAAAGGGTTTGAATAAAAGGTTTTATAAATCGGTTTTAAACATGCTTTCGACGTAAATCTTACAATGATTAGTACAAAAATAAAATACAACAATAAAAGATGGGATTTACACCCTCAGACTTACATGTTTGACGAAACGAGATTAACTAAGTTAACGATTAGTGATTGCTCGACTCGAATGTATGACGAAAGTTCCCTCGCAAGAGGAATTAAACTAAATTGATTAAGTTGATTGAATGGAGTTGGTCAAATTGGTCGGTCATGCAAAACGAGGCTGGTACTCAGAAGGATCCAAGCTTACGTGGTCGAAAGTTCAAGCACGTAGACGCCAATAAGCAAAGAGCACGGTCTTAGAATGCAAAGGGAGAAGAGAAGGGCGGACACTCGCGTGAGAAATATGAGAAACGAAGGTCCCTATTTATACTAATCACATGGAGGAATTAGGTTTTTGGTAAAACTTTGGAAGTAAATCTCGAAAAGATCTTAAAATACGCAGAAAGGAGCTGGGGAAGAGGCGCAGCAACCACTGCGGCTCTTGGAAGAGACGCAGCAGGTGCTGCGTCCTTTCCCCAGAGGTTTTCTTCTGCGGAAGAAAGATTTTCCGCGTTTCTATTATGGAATTGCGGTTGATCTCAATTTCCTTATTATTTAAAATATAATTTCGGGAAAATACTTTGCCAAAAGATTAAAAGATTGAAATATGGAATATAAATATCCGGAACATTCCAGAATATTCTGACTCGGCATTTTAAACGGTTATTAGAAAATGAAGACGATTTTTGACCCGGACTCCAAATGTACTCTAATTACTGTCAAAATGACCGTAACGGCGCGTAGATGACGACCAAGGGGTAGACACAAGTATTTGAGCTATCACTTGACGATAAACTTACGAATTGTCATAAATCGTTCCGTGTACCAAACATGCGGC
The DNA here is from genome assembly GCF_048544455.1 of Silene latifolia. Taxonomy (NCBI): domain Eukaryota; kingdom Viridiplantae; phylum Streptophyta; class Magnoliopsida; order Caryophyllales; family Caryophyllaceae; genus Silene; species Silene latifolia. Next base: position 36,487,550 of record NC_133530.1, on the reverse strand, counting down.
CCAATCATCACCGGGTGGTTTGCGGGAGGTGCAGAAATGAGGTATCTACATAGCCCCCACTTTGACTGAGGCTTGGACAAGGCGAACGTCAAAGTATAGCCATCAGGTCAATCGAAGATTAGAACCTGACGAATATGGCGATGTGAGGCGGCTCAAGGGGTCTGAGCCAAGGACCTGTCGTCGGGAACATTTTAGAGTCTGTCGAATTCCGGGGAGGGTCGTTTAAAGTCCATTAGACTACGTAAGGAGGCTCGCCAGCCATAAGAAGAGATTATACCCGAGACTTCTTTTTCTTTGAGGGGAAACAAAACACAATATTGAAGGGGTAGCAGGACGTCGGTAGAAACTGCTGGGCGGAATCTTCTTGCGTTGGTCTAAAGCGAACTCCGGCGAAACTTGAGGTTGAATCTCCATGTCTCGAGAGGAACAAACACCTGTCAGAGAATATTCACTCGTTGTCGCAAGCGAAGTCTTGATAAAGTACTGCGACAATTCACAGTCTACTCGAAAATACGGGTCCGGATGAAAAATAAACATCAAATGGACCAAATATACGATATATGGTGTTGAGGACGAGGCACGCCAAAGATGGGCCCACAAATAACGAATTTGTAACGAATTTTTGAAAATCGAATTGGAGGGAAGCTGAGGAAGAGGCGCAACAAGAGCTGCGACTCTTGAAAGAGGTGCAACAAGAGCTGCGACTCTTGGAAGAGGCGCAGCGCCTGCTGCGTCCTTTCCTGGGTTCATCTCTGTCCGAGTAAAAACTTGACAGAATCGCGTTTTATTTCATAATAACAAAATACAATTTCTCAGAAACTCTCTCAAATTCCAACCATTTTCCTTCAAAATTTGATCAAAAGCTTGCATTTGCCATGACTAATTGAGGTATGCGTCTTATTTTTGCATTAAACTTCCGTATTTGCCTTAATTTGTGCCGACAAATTTAGGGTTTTCGACCCAAATTGTCGAAAATTTGGGGCTTTTCCTCCAAATAATCTTGCCTTGTAAAATTGACTTTAGAAATGGATAATTGGTAGAATAAGGATCATAACCACGTGTTCATTTCGAATTTTCATCGAGTATTGAGCATTTAAGTGAAATTGTGACGGTTTCACAGCTGAGTCGTAAACTGCTTCGAAAATAGCATTAGGATTGCCCATTTGTGACGAAACTTGATATTTCGAATCCTTGTGTGATGGGTAAACTTCCTATCATCTCGTATTTTTGATTTGCGACGGCTTTTTCAGGACACTTTTCTAGGGCATAATCGCCGTTATAACGAAATGCTGTCGAAATTTCGACTTAAACCCATGACTAGGCTTGAACTTAGACTTGACTTGACGCATATTACCACACGAGTGGTCGGGTTTCAAAATAAATGGCCAAAGATGGCGGGAAAAAAGCGATTTCGGAGCTTTGCAACCTTGAAAATCTCTTAACTAAGGCTCGCCATCCCTTGATGCGGCCTAATTCACATTAATTTTGTAGGTGATGAGGCTTCTACGTCAGGGAGAGCTCCCATGGACGTGGATACTGGTTTCGACCCTTCTCTTACGTTCGAGGAGGCGTTAGAGGAGGCTTTTGTTGCGGTGGCGGCCGAGGAAGAGGTCGCTGAGGAGGAGGTTGCTGAGGAGGAGGCCCCGAGGCGGGCTAACGTCGGACGAGGTGGTCATCAGCTGAGAGGAGAACCCAAGTGGGCTGAGAGATGGGATAACCGATATCTCATCTAGGCAGCGGAGAGTCACCTGTCGTATAGGACGGTGAAGAGCTTGGTAAATCTCGAATACATCATTCTCTTGCTTACCTTCTTTTGTCATTCCCTTTCTCTTTTATTCGAGCTAAAGATAGCTTTGCATTGAATCAAAATAGGAGGCCGGGAACCTGAGGTCCTTTTCCGGCTACAGGACGATGATGGAGGCTTACGAGCGTGGAGGGAGATCAAGGGGAGGAAGATTCGGGATAACCTTTGCCTGATTCGAGCCTTTCTTGATCGGTTCTGGGACACGACCTCGACCTTTCACATGCCTTTCGGCGAGGTTGGGGTCACGTTGGAGGACTACGGAATGATTTCTGGTTTGCCGTGTGGGACAGAGAGTGTGGTCTGGCGGTCGATGGCCATGAGGGTGGACTCGGCTGAGGCCAGGAGGCTGATCGGTTGGAACCTAGCGGCGAGTACTGCTACGGTTCCCGGGTTAGTGCCGAGCTCCTACGTCAGGGATTACTTTGCTGGCAAGATCCCGACGGTGGTGATGATTGACGGGAGGGAGGACGCCCCACCTCCTTGCACTGAAGAGCAGAGAGCTCGTCTGTGGCTCTGGTGGTTCTTGTCTTCACTCTACCTTGGAGACAAGGGGGAGAGGCTGTCGACGAAGCTTCTTCCCTTTCTTTCTAACTTGAGTGACCCGGGTCGTTGGGACTGGGTCACTCCTGGCTTTGCAGTCCTTACTCGCTATATAAGGGCCATGGTTCGTCCTGAGTTGGTGGAGAAGGGGATTTCTCCCGCTACTGTTGGCCCTGGACTGTTGCTGGAGGTATGAACCTTCATTTCGTATCATGAAAGATTATTTCTCTCTTCTTGTCGAATCGTGAAAGATCGTCATTGATTATCTTGTTTAGCAGGCGTGGGTGTACTCCTACTTTCCGGGCTTTGCGCCCAAGAGGACGGAGCCTGGGTCGCGTGCCTATCCCGTCGTGAGGGATTGGGTGATGTGTCGTACGAAGAGTCAGCGTTCTTCTTACGATGTCTGTCGACGGGATGTGAATGCCCTGAAGTTGAGTGACGTGAGTACTTCTTGATCATTTTCCTTTACTTGCTTATTCATCACTTGTTAGAAACGATCATGGGAATAACCTCTTGTTTGCTTGCTTCAGTGGATGCCCAGGCCTTGGGCGGACTATGCTGGTGCTCCTCCTTTCGTGGCTGAGGTGCTTCGACCTAGGAGCTCGAGTTGGCTGCTGCTGAGGACATCGATGGGTCCAGTGTGATACTTGGGCGAGCGTTTGACTCGTCAGTGCTCTCGAGATGTCTCCACGGTCCCCATCGATCCTTCTCGGATGATGTTTAGGGAGCCTTCCGATGCTGAGAGGGAGGATGACCTGGCAGACGTCGGCGGCGACGCTCTCCTTTTTCCTGACGAGGACTACTCCGCATTCACTCACCGGAGGTTGGCGTACTAGCCGGTCGTGGTAAGTGCTTCATCTTCTCTATTTGAGTTGACTTGATAAAATGATTAATGATCATCAAATAAAGAATTCATTTGAATTTTGCAGGAGGTTGAGGAGGCGGGCGTTGAGCCCCCAGCGTATCCCGAGACCCTTGAGTACGTTGACGCGGCGGGAATGACGACGATCTCCGAGCTTCGCGACTTTGATGAGGCGGTGACAAACGCTGGCCTAGAAGAGTGGCAACACTTGGTCCGGAGGGTAAGTTCCCGATTCAGTTGGCTTTTGCCGTTGTATAAGAATACACTTGTCCATTTTATCGAAAACCTTTATTTATTGCAATGCAGGTGGTGCCGTCTAGGCACGTGGCTTTGTGGAGGGTAGCCAACCGGCTACGGGCTACTGCCATCAAGGCACTTGTTGGCGGTCGAGGACGACAGGTATGAACCTTTCATTTACTTTATTTTTGAATTTTCTAACTTGCTTTGCATTTGAAAGGGTTGACACGAGCCATTCCTTTGTCATTTGCAGAGGGAGCGCGACCTGGAGCGTGAGCTAGCGCAGTCCTAGAAAGAGACGGCTCGCCTGTTGAGGGAGTTGGAGGTCCGAGACGCCGAGATTTCTGCTCTCGAGGCGAGAGTTACCGAGATAGGTGGGGACCAGTAGTAGTTGCTTTTGTTTTTTGTTGCTTCGGTTGCTTGTACCGCACACATTTAGTACACTTTTAGGACTTCATTTTGGACTTAAGACTTTATTTCGGGCACGAGCCCCCAGTTTGATATACATACAACATTTTGATTGTATATATGACGACCTGAGTGCCTTTGCTGCTGGGTTACCTTGTTTGTACCTGCAGGTTAGCTTTGAACAGGTTTGGTAGATGGCAGTTTATGCCGTCATGCTGCCGAAATTTGCACATAAAACACATATTTGTACACATGGTGTAAATCAACGCAAAAGAGAAGACCTGAAAATTCAAAAAAATTGCCGAAAATGACCGGATGGTAGGGAGGGCTACCCCCGAAAAAAAAAACGAAAAAAGAAACGTATAAGTTTGAAATGATATAAGTGTGAAATGAAACGTGAAACGGGAGTGAAATGATTCCCCCAAAAAGAAAAATAAATAGAAATGGTAAGTTTGAAATAAAGTATGAAATGGGTGAAATGATTCCCCCAAAAGAAAAAATAAAAAAGAAATGGGTAAGTGTGCTTGTTTGATGAAAATGTCGATTTCGCCTCGAAAAGCGTGCCCGTGAGATTAGGAAACTCGAAACATGGTAATTCGACGGAATTACCAAAAATAATAACCTATACGAATAGGAAATTATGTTGAATGAATTAGGAAAGATCCAACGCGTAAAAACCACAGAAACCCTCTGAGCACTACTACAAATACAAGCAACTACAACGGCCCTTTAACAACGCTTATTCACGAAAATCATCAAAAGACGTTGTAGAATGGATGGCGCGAATTTTACCAAACTTAATTACAACGGTTCTGTGTTGTTAACCGTTGTTATTGGTTTTAACAACGGGTCATACTTTCAAAACCGTTGTTAATATAAAAACTAATAACAACGGTTACATTTTAACCGTTGTTAATAATTTGGCGCAAAATTAGTGAAAAGTAATTACAACGGTTTGTTTAGAACCCGTTGTTATTAGGTTGTAACAACGGTTGTATACTGAGTAACCGTTGTTATTAATGTAATGCAAATCTTAAGAACAACAGATTGCTTTATTCTCGCTATACTGCAAAAACACAAACACAAGCTAATACTGCTACTATATCATCCTCCATTCCTCCCTGATCGTCTCTCTGTCTTCATCTCCGTCACTGTTGTCACCGTCTTCTCTCCCTCATCGTGTTTATCAATTAGGTATATATGTTTCTTAGCAACGCTTATAGATATAGGATTTTTTGGGTTATTATCTAATTTGTTGATAATTTAGCTTAATTGCTTTCCTGAATTTCGTTTATTTGTTTGCCTATTATTACGAATGTAGAATAATGACTCGAACTTGGATGATTGATGCAAATATGAGTGACCGCAACTATAAGGATGGTTTAGCTGAATTTTATGAAGTCGTTTCGAACAATTTGAAAGGTTCTTCTAGTATTGTATGTCCTTGTGAAAGATGTGGTAATATTAGTTATATGGCTTTTCCGGACGTTAAAATACACCTAGAAAAGTGGAGATTTAGTCGATCCTATACACGTTGGATTTTTCATGGGGAACCATTAAAGGAAGAGAATAGCTCTGAAGAAGATGATGTTGAGGTACGCGAAAGGCTAACTGATGATCCTGAGTTTGCCGAGTTTTTTGAGTTGGAAGAGTTGGAAGTATAGAAGTTGACTGTTGGGTCTATAGATAATGAAGAGAATGATGATGAGTCGAATGCTTTTGAAGATGTAGGTGATGGCACTAGTAATTGGGATGACCTTAACAACATGTATGAGAAGTTGTGTGAGTCTGAAGCACCTATGTATCCTGGTTGTAAGTTCACAAAAATGTCGGCTGTGGTGAAGTTGTATAATGTCAAGGGGGCAAATGGGGTGAGTGACACGTGTTTCACTAGTTTTTTAGCCTTGATAAAGGAGTTGCTTCCTGATGGTAATGTTCTACCTGTTAAGACATATGAGGCGAAAAAACTAATAAGAGGAGTGGGTATGAAATATGAGAAAATACATGCATGTCCAAATGATTGCATATTGTATCGGAAATTATATCAAAACTTAACCAATTGCCCTAAATGTTTGGAGTGGCGTTATAAGGATAAGGAAGGGATCCCGGCTAAGGTGTTGTGGTATTTTCCATTGATACCAAGAGTCATAAGGATTTATGCGAATCCCGATGATTCAAAAATGTTAACTTGGCATGAAACAGGAAGAATAAATGATGGAAAGCTAAGACACCCGGCAGATGGTATGCAATGGAAATCGTCCGACGCTAAGTATCCCGAGTTCGGCAATGAACCTAGAAACTTACGTCTAGCACTGTCCACTGATGGAATGAACCCACACGGAAACATGAGTAGCCAACATAGTACTTGGCCAGTAGTGTTGGCTATTTATAACTTACCTCCATATGTGTGCATGAAAAGAAAGTATTTGATGTTGTCATTGTTAATTTACGGCCCTAAACAACCTGGAAATGATATAGATGTCTATTTAGAACCTCTTCTAGATGATTTGCGAATGTTGTGGGATAGTAGGATAGAAGTATTTGATGCATATAAGAACGAAACTTTCAATTTGAGAGCGATGTTATTGCGTACAATATCTGACTATCTGGCTTATGGCGACCTTTCTGGGCACACAGTTCATGGGAAAGAGGCTTATCCATTGTGTGGGGAGGATATCGAGTCTGAATACTTGAAGTCTTATCGTAAGTATGTGTATATGGGAAATAGGAGGTTCTTGTATCATGACCATTGTTATCGCAAGATGCAGAAAGCATTCAATGGAAGACAAGAACTTCGTCAACCTCCTAGAATTTTCAGTGGGCATGAAGTTTATCAGAAAGTAAAGCATATTGAGATAGATTATGGGAAGAAGAGAGGCTCTAAATTGTCTACTCGTGGGTATAAGAAAAGATCCATATTTTTTTGATAAACTTCCATATTGGCACGACAGGAGGTCGGGCATTGCCTCGATTTCATGCACATTGAGAAAAATGTCTGTGATAATATTATCAATACCCTTCTGAATGTTCCTGGTAAAACAAAGGATAACGCCGCAGCTAGGGAAGATATGAAAATGATGGGTATTAGGCTAGAGTTGGCACCACATAAGAGAGGTAATCGTACATTTTTACCGCCAGCAGCTTATACCCTTTCACGGAATGAGAAAAAAGAGTTATGTGCATGCTTGAATGGAATTAAAGTGCCACATGGTTATTCGTCGAACATCAAAAGCCTAGTGTCGATACAAGACCTAAAACTCACCGGGTTAAAGTCACATGATTGTCACACTTTGATGCAACAATTACTATCTGTGGCCATTCGTTCCATTTTACCTGAAAAGGTAAGATATGCTATAACTAGATTTTGTCTCTTCTTCGAGTCCATATGCGAGAAAGTCATCGATCCCGATGACGCGGATTCATTGCAGGACCTCGTTGTAACCTCTCTTTGTCAGTTGGAAATGTATTTTCCACCCTCTTTCTTCACTATCATGATTCATCTGACCATTCACTTGGTTAGGGAGATTTTGTACCTTGGGCCCGTGTACTTGAGATACAGTATCCTTTCGAAAGATTGATGAAAGTCTACAAGGACTATACATCTAATCGGTATCGTCCGGATGGTTGTATTGCTGAACGGGTTATTTTAGACGAAGCTCTTTCATATTGTTACGCTCATCTCTCCCCTGAGGAGTTGATTGGCGTTCCTAAGAATCGTCATAGTGACTGGATGACCGGAAAATCTATTAGGGGCCGGGTTGAAAAAATTGTGACACGTGAAATGTTGCATTTAGCACATACGTATGTGCTAAACAACGAAGATGAGGTGCAACCTTATATTCAACAACACAAAGATGAGCTCAAATACGATCACCCAAACAAGACCGAGAAGTGGATTGCAAACGAGCATACGAAGACGTTTGCAGAGTGGTTTAGGAATATTGTCTTAGAGTGTACGAATCAAACTGGTGACGACATCTCTCCTAGGTTACTACGTCTTGGTTTAGGTCCAAATGCCAGGGTCACCTTTTACAGTAATTTTGCCATTAATGGATATAATTTTTACACCCGCGAGCAAGATGAGTTGAGCACAATGCAAAATAGTGTTGTGAGTTCTGAATTTGAGGCAATGCACTTTGCTACTTCAAAAGATAAAAATCCTATTTGGGGAAAATGCCTTTATTATGGTGTTATTCAAGAAATATTGGTACTAGATTACTGATTTCACAATGCCTTTGTTTCGATGTAACTGGGTTGATAACAACCTCCATTGTGTCCGAAAGGATAAGATGGGATTTACGTTGGTCAATCTGGGTAAGGTTGGCAATAATAAGGATGATCCTTTCATAATGGCATCCCAAGCTAAACAAGTGTTCTATGTCACCGATCCTATGGATAAGAAGTGGTCTGTTGTACTGTCTATAAGGAGTAGAAGGAGTAGTCCATCCGATAATGGTGATGATGATCAGGATGTCGTTTTTGAGGGAATGGATCACTCTACCACTGTATCTTATTTCGACGATGCTGACACTGATCATGAGGACACTGAAAGCATCTATATGCGTGATGACCATGGTGAAGGTATTTGGGTTAACGAAGAAATTATGACATCCAAGAAACGTCCCCGATCGTGAGATGGTTCATCAGGACACAGTGATATGGACGACCAATATTTTGAGTCATTTTCAGACCAGTAATTTGATGGTTTAATTTATTTGTGAGTTGCTGGGAGCTAATGGGATGCCTGGATTTATAGCAAGTTTGAGATGTGTTGTATGTCTTTAGCTTTTGGTAGCTTTAAAAAGCCAATAGAACCAATAATGGTCATTGTTAAATAAAGATTCCCAAATTTGCATGGCATGGTAAATCCTGTAGCTTAGATATGCGGATGCATGCATGCATGCGGTGTTGTCTTATTTTCTTGATCTTATTATTAGATGTGGATCTTTGGTGTTGAAATTGCTTTGAATCATGTTGCGGATATGGTGCTTCATACATTACGGTATGTATTGTTACAGGTTTGGACTATAATGGAATTACAGTAATTTAAAAAAAAAAAAGGTTCAACAATAACAACGGTTATATTTAAATTACCCGTTGTTAATACTTTCAACAACGGTTATAGTTACATTACCCGTTGTTATTACTATCAACAACAGTTATAGTTACATTACCCGTTGTTATTACTTTCAACAACGGTTGTAGTACCCCTACCCGTTGTCATTTATTTTTTTAGACATATTTCATTTTGGCGCAAATTTGGTGAAAATATATTACAACGGGTATATTTTAACCGTTGTAATAAATTTTTGACAACGGTTGACTTTTATTGACCCGTTGTTATTAACATATAACAACGATTTTGTTTTGAGGACCCGTTGTCAATAGTTTGTCTTAATAAAAAACTAATTTACAAACACATACAGCATACCACACAAACACACACAACACCAGTTCAACCGTTGGTATCCTGAGTTTATTATTCTCTCTTCCTCGCTTTCTACATTCTCGTTGACGGCCGTCGCCCAGTTTCCGACGCCCATATTCTGTTGCCTTCCCTTATCATCTTGCTCGTTCTATTTATCATCATCATCAGGTATGTTCACTTTAATTTTGTGTTTCGTCATTAGAGTTTTAAGACGATCATCTTTTTTTCTTTTTCATGCATCTATTTGTTTTTCGTCTTCTTTGTTATCTTTATCATCCCGCATCATCTACTTCACTCCTCTTATTAGGGTTTAGGATTTTAGAAGCTCAATCTGTTGTTTTAAATTTTCATTCCTATTAGGGTTTAGGGTTTTAGATAATACTCTGCATGTACGTTGTTAAGTTGTTCATTTCCTTTTTCATTCATATTTGGATTTTAGGATTATCATGGGTAAAAAACGGAAAAGAAGTCAAAAGAGTAATAAGCCTGGGGATAATAAGCCCGGTGAGAGGGGTGCTACGAAGTGCCAGAAAGCCCTTGCAGCTATAGCCGATAAAGAGCCGATGAAAATAACATGGAGCTCAAAGGGTTTCCCTACTGGTCCAAATACGGGTTTTTTATCCAGTTGGATTGGATGTTGCACAAGACAGTTTGTGCCTATCCATTTAGATGACATTAGAAATTTGAATCCAAAATTGGCGGAGTTATACTTGGCTCGTGTAAAGGAAGCCTTTGATATTGCCGATGAATGCCATGATAAGTATTTAATGCATAAGGCAGGGGATGCCCTAAGGCAGTGGAAGTGTGACTTTGCTAGCGATTGGTTGTATGTGGACAAGGGAACGGGGGAGATGCGTAAGAACCCACCGGGAGACAATAAGTGTCCCACCATCAGTCAGGAACAATGGGATCTTTTCAAAGAGATGAGAACTACTGAGAAGTTTCAGGTTAAATATCCTCGCCTTTTAACGATTTACCTATCATTTTTTTAATTAATTAGTTCTTTATATAATCTTTTTATTATCTCATCTACTTGCGCTTTTATATAATTATTTGAAGGCCGTTAGCAGAAGAAATCGTGCTAACATTTCATGCAAGAAAATGAAATGGTATGGTTCTCGAGGCGGTTACAGAAAGATAGAAGAGAATCTCGTAAGTAGCATGCATTCCCCTGTGAGACTTGATTTTTTTAATCACACTTGGACTTGCATTGATACACATTTACATGTATAACTGTTACCATGTTAATGTGTACGTGGCAAAGGGAGTGACCAACTTGGATCGGCATGTAACTTATAAAGAAGGGCACACGCCTAAAGGATCCCGGTCGCGTGACAAATATGATGAGGAAGTGTTGGCCAACATAGTAAGAATTATTTTAGTAAGACGAGTTCATTACTAACTTTATTATTTTAGTCACAAATATAATTGAAGTTTATTTAATATATTATAGGACAACGTATTGAAGGAGGTAGAAGAAGGGAAATTTACTCCCAATGGTCGTAATGACGTTCTTGCTAGAGCGATTGGCCGACCCGAACATCCAGGTCGATTGAGGGGCATCCCATTACAGGTTGAAGTAACGAAATATTATGGGACAACTGCCCCGATAAAGAAGAAAAGGAAGACTAAGTCTGAGAAGGCTGACATGGTACCATTTATTCTATTATTTTCATTTAAGTTCAATTCACATGTTATTGTTGGGATAAAAATTGCTTGAACATTACATTCTTGGCACGCAGCTTCAGTTAATGGCATCCGTACTACTAAAGTTGAATGCTGGAGGCAAGCTTTCCGAAGAAGAAGTGAAGATGATAGAGGATGTCATTTATAAAGGGGGTAATAAGGTACAACAGATTGGTCAAGAGGCCGCTACTACCTTGGCAATACATGAGAAGGAAGTATCGGTCAACGAGATTCAGAAAGATCAGGTACCTAATGCTTCTGAAGTTATAACAACTAAAGCCGATCAGGTACCTAATACTTCCTTATTTTTCTTTTTTTTTTTTGGGTAAGATCAGGGGGTGTGTTCCCTGCCAGCTCTAATGCTATAACTTCTGACATCGTGCCATTGGTTAATTTTATTAGGTAAATAATGGGTCTGAAAAGGAGATGCAACTTGAGAAGACGGCTGATGGAAAACAGCATACATCCCCTTCAAGTCAGTTCACTGTTTTCAGTAAGGTAAGCATGAAGTGTTTAATTAGTTAAATTTATATGAATTCTATTAAATTTTGGAATATAATAATGTATGTCTATTCTTCAGGCCGTAAACAAGAGGCCAGTTATTCTTGCTGACCCTAAATTCGAAAATCCATATGTGCGTGTTGGTCGGGGTCTCGTAGAAATGCACACCAAATCAGCAACGGAAACTGTAGTGGTTGTTCATGGCGAAAAACTTTTGCCGAATCATAGAAAAGTAGAGATAACTATAGTATTTCCAGGCCATGAAAACTTTCAACTACCTGTCCCAGTTCGTGACGACATTACCATTCTGGGAGATGCGGTTGGAAGTTTCATCCAATGGCCTGATTCTCACATCTTCTTGGCTCGGTCGTCTCCGCCTCGGTAAGAAAGCAATTGGGGTTAGAAGAAATACCTTTATATATATGTTAAATTTTTAATTGTTGAATGTTTTTATATGTTAAATTTATATGTTATTTTTTTTTGTAGGGAACAAAAAAGCCGGCTTTGGCGGATAAGCCTAAGTTCACAGACATGCCAACTACCTCGTCGAGACAACAACTTGATGAGGTATTTAATTAACTTCTCCATTTTTATGAAAACCTCCCTTTAATTTTTTTTGTTTCTGTATTTCTAAAAAGCATGGAAATTTTTTGTATGTAGGAAACAAAAAAGCCGGCTAAGGCGGATAAGCCTAAGTCCCGGACATGCCAACTACCTTGTCCAGACAACAACTTGATGAGGTATTTAATTAACTTCTCCATTTTTTTAAAAACCTCGCTCCCTTTATTTATATTTTGTCTGTATTTCTAAAAAGCATGAAAATTTTGTGTAGGGGGCAAAAAAGACTGATAAGCCTAAGTCCCCAGTCATACCTGCTACTACTACCTCATCATTGAAAGAGCAGGTTGATGAGGTATTTAGTTAAGTATGCTTTTATTTTTATTACTCCAACTAGCTAGCTAGGATATGTTACCTTTGGATTTTTTATTATTTTAATTATCTACATGTGTAGGCTGGTGGAAGTAGCACAAAATCAAAGAATCATTATTTCCCCGAACTGAAAGATGTTAGGAGTTTAAACTCCACAAAATATTCTGGGAAGGATTACATGCAAAAAGTAAGAACGGTGACGATGAGGAAACTGGATGAGGAGGCTTGCGGTCGCATAGAAAACGAGCAATTGATAATTATTCCGCTCGAGGAGCATATTCTAGGGGTTGAGCGCGAAGCACTTATGTCATGGGATATGCTAGCCATTTGGGCTGGCCTAGACGAGATTGATGTCCAACACCTATTTGTTTGGATGAAGTAAGTTTCTTAATAAATAATTTCATATTCTAATATTCTGACTACTAGATAGTCTTTTAAATAACACCTATTTGTTTTATCTATGTTTATCCCGATTTATTTGTTCGAAGATCAGGTAGATTATATTGCTCAGCAATTGGCGACAACCAAGAAGCTGTTTTTTGCCCCTTATAATGAAAAAGGGTAATAAACAAATTAATATTACGTTTCCCCCTACAATTGCATTTTCATAACTAATATATGTACTTGTTAATAATAATGATGTGTCTCTTGATGTAGGACTCATTGGGTGCTAGCAGCCATCATGCCGACGAGAAAGAAAGTATTTTGGTTGGACTCTATACATAATCCACCAAGCGAGACTTTTAAGCGCTTGATTACTAAGTAAGTTTATAATACTGATTTATTTATAATAACATTTTCAATTTTTATTTATAGCAAAAACCTCATTTTTGCCCCTAAAAAAATGAGTTTCTGCCTCCTTTTTTTTTTTTTTTTTTTTTTTTTTTTTTTTTTTAAAAAAAGGGCCTTTGAGAAGAAAAGAGCTAACGAGCAGGATCAACCCACGAAAGATTCTGATGATGGCCCTACTTTTATTACGATAACAGGGGTACGTGCTCAAATACAATACCTTAAGTGCAAAAATATGTGTTTAATACTAATACAATACCTAAAGTTCAAGATTCTGATGTGAGCCTTCTCTCGTCTGTTTGTTTTTATGTAATAATAGGTCCCTCGCCAGCCGGATAACATACAATATGGATACTACGTTTGTCAGTTCATGTTGGAGATTATTACGCGAAGATAAATATCCTTATTCCAGAAAAAGTTAGTAATTTAATAATGTGTTTATTACAATTCGTCCGTCTTTCTTTCGTCTACTACATATGTTATTTTTTTTTGTAGAGATCATATTGGGATTGAATAATAGGAAATGCAACCGCGAGCTCCCTTACTTAGGAAGTCCTATCATTCTGCAGGTAAAAAGTGCAACCTCTTTTTTTTTTCCCGATTGGACATTAATTCCTGCTTTGGTATGTTTGGCTCATGGAGCGTCTGCGGTTGATCGAGCCCCAGTTAATGTTCCTGCGTACCATGCTCGTTCGATTGCAATAAGGACCAGACTTTATATGGTGGACTTCACCCGGTTTTGCAACTATTGGGAGAACAAGTTAAAGAATGAGGATGGTCCCTTGATCAGATGGATTGTGCCATGGTGGCATCTCAGATCAGTCACTAGAGTATCGTCTTTGGATCCTACTCGATCGCTGCGCATTGCTGGCTTGGAATTCATGATATGCATCTTCCCGGAGAGACTGATGAGGCAGGTTGGCTTAAAACAGAGGATTCCGAAGCTCGATACTATTCCTCAGACTGCAGTGGCACTTACCGCCGAGAGTCGTAGAGAGTGGGCTCTCAAATGGGCTCAAAGAAACATGTGGTTCCCAAACTCTTCGGTTACTTCATTATGGGTATCGGATTCCTACTTGCAGTGGAGGAAGGCTACTACTCCTGAGGAGCGTGAGAAGCTAAGGAAGCGCGAGCCTGTTGATTACAAGATTCGTGATGTAGCGAAGGAGAAAGAGAAGTATTTGACCGAGGGAGAGAAAGAAGCCGGATTCCGAGTTGTTCATCCGTCGAAGAAACCGAAGACTTCTCCTGTCGTTGAAATGGTGGTTGATCGAAATGGTAAGGCTAGACCGCGAGAGAGACCGTTGGTGATTAGGTCTGAAATAGCGCAGGAGCGCCCGGCTCGTGGTCGAGATAAAAAGTACGATAGAAATGACAAAGGCAAGGGAAAGATGGAAGAATAGCCTAAGTCGTAGTATTATTATTTATTATTATTATTATTATTATTATTATTATTATTATTATTATTATTATTATTATTATTATTATTATTATTATTATTATTATTATTATTATTATTATTATTATTATTATTATTATTATTATTATTATTATTATTATTATTATTATTATTATTATTATTATTATTATTATTATTATTATTATTATTATTATTATTATTATTATTATTATTATTATTATTATTATTATTATTATTATTATTATTATTATTATTATTATTATTATTATTATTATTATTATTATTATTATTATTATTATTATTATTATTATTATTATTATTATTATTATTATTATTATTATTATTATTATTATTATTATTATTATTATTATTATTATTATTATTATTATTATTATTATTCTTATTATTATTATTATTATTATTATTATTATTATTATTATTATTATTATTATTATTATTATTATTATTTATAATAAAATGGTGGGGTTTTTAGAATCCTAGCCTATTTATTTTATATTATGCGGCGTACTATTATTATTTATGGAAGGAAATGAATAAAAGACTAATTAGTTATGAAACTACTGTGATTTTCTTTTATTATTCTTGTCAAATTCCAAATGCACATGCAAATGTCCTTCTATTTACATTTAAAACAATGGGTTGTATCCTGTGAAGGATTGCCTACGTATTCATTTTGAAAATAAAATCAAACCCTTGCGCGTAGTTCGAGTAAATGTAAAAGAATAATTGTTCTAAGCAAGAGCTTGTAACGAACTATAAAATGAGCATGAGCTTTACTTACTCCTAAAGCATAATTCAATTTATTTGATGATATGAGGATGACGAATTGTCAGAATGCAAGAGCAAAAAGACGGAAGCTTTATTTCAGCGGGGCCAGGGGCGGTTTTTTTTATTTCGTGCCGCATGAGCGATACGTGGTGTCACGCGAGGCGCGTTTTTTACCCTATTCTAGGCATAATATCTTTTTAGTTGGTCGAGGTGTGGACGCGGGCCCACGGGGGTCTTTCGGGTAGAAAGCGAGCAAGCTTTTGCATTTGTGGAGTCGCCACCAATTTATTGTGAAAAATTGGAAACCGTTCGAATACCTCATGCCATTCAAGACACAAAGTAGTGACATGAATACCAAGAACTCGTTATCCTTAGCATTCTATGTCTAGAATGACTCTCGTGGATGCTAATGAACACGGATGTTCACAGAGATCTGGAGTAAGGGGTGAGGGTACGTATTAGGAAGCTCTTTTTATCGAACACCTAATCCCGCCCGCCTCGATAGCAGCCTCTACTAATGATTAGGGATGTTATTCATACTCGATATGTTGTCGGTTATATGCATGCTATGCAACATCCATTAGATTAATCCTAGCATGTGAATTAACTAAGTCGGTAAACACGTAATTTAACATGCATTGATGTCGAGGTAGAAATTTAGGTTGATTACATGTAAGAGACATACAAGTAATAATAAAGAATAAAGAAATACAATAAAGAAAATTACAATAATTACAATAGGTTAATCGATTTACGTCAAAAATACATTTAAAATGGGCGATTTGAAAAAAGAAAGAATAAACAAATTAACTAACAGATTATTAGGTGATAATACGAGTAATAGTTAATTAATACATAATTAATAAACTAGGTCAAGGCAGAAACGGGAGTTCAGAGACAGAACTCAACTCGGAACAGGCGCAGGAGAGCTGCATCCTTTGGAAGAGGCGCATCAAACGCTGCGTCTGTTCCTGAGTTCAGTTCTGGCTGTGACCGGGATTGCAAATTGTTAATATTCATTGGTGATTTAGGGATTGATTATGGACATTTGACTCGGATAGAAGTGGTTTAACGGATTATTTACATGCAAATTGGGTTATAAAAACAATAAAACATGGATAAGATTAATTAGGACAAATCAATAAAAAGGTTAATTACGGGATTAATGATACAAATTAACAAACTAATCAAATTAATTAGGTTATTAATGACGAACTAATGATGGCAATGATAATAAACAGATGAAAATATATCAATGAATGAATTTCAAAGACTCAATATTGACGAATCAAACCTCTAAAAACCCGAATTGATTTCAATGACGAAAACCCGCAAATATGAATTATGAGGGATTTAAGTCGGAATTTAAAAGACGAATTATATATTGATGATTTACCTGTTAAAATTGTCATGTTAAAAATTATCGTGTTAATGAACATGAACAATTGAAAACAAAACCAACAGACAAACAAAAGACGAAGGAAGAAGAAAGGAAGCAGGAACTGCGGCAACCTCAGGAACAGGCGCAGCAGATGCTGCGTCCCTTCAAAGAGGCACAACAGTTGATGCATCCTTTCTCGACGTTTGTCTCCTGTTAATCCGTAGGAAGGGTTTAAAACAAGGTTTTATAAATCGGTTTTGAATGTGTTTTCGACGTAAACCTTACAATAATGATTACAAAAATAAAATACAATATTAAAAGATGGGATTTACACCCTCAGACTTACATGTTTGACGAAACGAGATTAACTAAGTTAACGTTTAGTGATGCTCGACTCAAATGTACGATGACAGTGCCCTCTAAGAGGAAAACGAACAAGATTGATTAAGTTGATTGATGTGGAGTTGGTCAAATTGGTCGGTCATGCAAAACGAGGCTAGTACTGAGAAAGATCCGAGCTTACGTGGTCGAAAGTTCAAGCATGTAGACGCCAAAAAGGAAGAGCGTGGTCTTAGAATGCAAAGGGAGAAGAGAAGCGCGGACACTCGCGTGAGAAATATGAGGGACGAAAGTCCCTATTTATACTAATCACGCGAAGGAATTAGGGTTTCGGAGAAACTTTGGAAGTGAATCTCGAAAAGATTTGAAAATACGCAGAAAGGAACTGGGGAAGAGGCGCAGCAGCCACTGCGTCTCTTGGAAGAGGCACATCACCTGCTGCGTCGTTTCCCAAGTGGTTTCTTCCTGCAGAAGAAAGATTTCCGCGTTTCTATTTTGGAATTGCGGTTTGATCTCAATTTCCTTAGTATTTTATATAATATTTCCGCGATATAATTTGCCAAAGAGATTAAAAGATTGAAAATATGGAATAGAAACATCCGGAACATTCCAGAATATTCTGACTCGGCATTTTAAACGGTTATTAGAAAAATGAAGACGGTTTTTTGACCCGGACTCCAAATGTACTCTAATTACTGTCAAAACGACCGTATCGGCGCGTAGATGACGACTATGAGGTAGACACAAGTGTTTGAGCTATCACTTGACGATAAACTTACAAACTGTCATAAATCATTCCGCGTACCAAACATGTGGCCCAATCATCACCGGGTGGCTTGCGGGAGGTGCAGAAATGAGGTATCTAGAGAGCCCCCACTTTGACTGAGGCTTGGACAAGGCTAAAGTCAAAGTATAGCCATCAGGTCAATCGAAAATTACAACCTGACGACTATGGTGACGCGAGGCGGCTCAAGGGGTCTGAGCCAATGACCTTTCGTCGGGAACATTTTAGAGCCTGTCGACTATCGGGGAGGTTCGTTTAAAGTCCATTAGACTACGTAAGGAGGCTCGCCAGCTATAAGAAGAGACCATAACTGAGATTCCTTGAGACTCCAAGAGAAGGCAAAACGTGAAATCGAAGAGGCAGCAGGACGTCGGCAGGAACTCCTGGGGAAATCTGCTCGGGTCAGTTTTCAAACAAACTTCGGCAAAACTTGAGGTTGATGTTGATCTCCACGTGTTGAGAGGGACGACTGTCTATCCGGAACTCTCGCTGGGGGAAAATAATCGGAACTGATCTCCACGTCTTGAGAGGGACAATTGTCTGTCCGGAACTCTCGCTGGGGGAACATAATAGAGGTGTGTCGAAACACCTGTCAGAGGGTACTCGCTCGTTTTGGTAAGAAAGGTCTTGATAGCGTACCGCGACAGTTTGCAATTGGGGCTTTTCCCCCAAACAATTTTACCTTGAAAAATTGACTTGGTAAATGGATAATTGGCAGTATAAGGATCATAACCATGTATTCATTTCAAATTTTCATTGAGTTTTGAGCATTTAAGTGAAATTGTGACGGTCTCACAGTTGAACCGTAAATTGCTTCGAAAATAGCCTTAGGATTGCCCATTTGTGATGAAACTTGATATTTAGAATCCTTGTATGATTGGTAAACTTCCTACGTTCCCGGAATTTTGATTTATGAAGGCTTTTTTAGGACACTTTTCTAGGGCATAATCACCGTTATAATGAAATGCTGTCGAAATTCCGACTCGAACCCATGACTAGGCTTCAATTTAGGCTTGACTTGACCCATATTGCCACATGAGCGGACGGGTTTGTGGGAAAACGGCCAAAGATGGCGAGAAAAGAGCGATTTCGGAGCTTTGAAAGCTCGAAATCCCCTAATTAAGGATCGTCGTCACTTGACGCGGCCTAAATTCACTTTACTCTTGTAGGTGATGAGGCTTCTACGCCAGGGAGAGGTCCCATGGACGTGGATACAATTATTAACCCTTCTCGTACGCTCGAGGAGGCGTTAGAGCAGGCTTTTACTGCTGCAGTGGCAGCTGCTGAGGACGAGGTCGTCGAGGAGGAGACCCCGAGGCGGGCCAACGTTGTACGAGGTGGTTATCAGCCGAGGGGAGCACCGGAGTGGGCTGAGAGTTGGGACAACAGACACCTCATCTGGGCTGCGGAGGGTCATCTGTCCTACAGGACGGTGAAGAGCTTGGATATTTAAACTCATCACTCTTTCATTTATTTTCTTTTATTCTTATTCTTATTCGCTATTCCTTTTCTCTTTCATTTGAGCTAAAGATAGCTCTTGCTTCGAATCCAAATAGGAGGCTGGGAACATCAGGTGTTTCTCGGGCTACACGACGATGATGGAGTTTTACGGGAGGTTGTCGGCGGAGGAGCGGACCATCATCGAGCGGGGAGCGTTTGGTGCCTTGGTACGAGCTTGGAGGGACATCAAGGGAAGGAAGATTCGGGCTAACCTTAGCCTGGTCCGAGCTTTCCTTGATCAGTTCTGGGGCACGACCTCTACCTTTCACATGCCTTTTGGCGAGGTTGGGGTCACGTTGGAGGATTACGGCATGATTTCTAGCTTGCCGTGTGGGACTGAGGCTGTGGTGTGGCCGGAGATAGCCATGAGGGTGGACTCGGCCAAGGCTAGGAGCTTGATCGGCTGGAACCTGATGCCGAAGGCTGCTGCGGTTCCCAGGTTGGTGCCGAGTTCCTACGTCTGGGATTACTTTGCTGGGAAGAGACCGAAGATGGTGGTGATCGATGGGAGGGAGACGGCTCCTCCTCCTTGCACTGTAGAGTAGAGAGCTCGTTTGTGGCTCTGGTGGTTCTTGTCTTCGATCTACCTCGGAGACAAGGGAGAGAGGCTGTCGACGAAGCTTCTTCCCTTCATTTCTGACTTGAGTGACCTAGGCCGTTGGGACTGGGTTACTGCTGGTTTTGTGGTCCTCATTCGCTATATGAGGGCCATGGTTCGTCTGGAGCTGATGGAGAAGGGGACTTTTCCTGCCACCATTGGCCCTGGACTGATGCTGGAGGTATGAACCTTTATTTCGTATCATGAAAGATCATTTCCTTTTCTTATCGAATCATGAAAGATCGTTATTGATTATCTTGTCTTGCAGGCGTGGGTGTACTCCTACTTTCCGAGTCTCGCGCCCAAGAGGACGGAGCCAGTGGAGAGAGTCTATCCCGTTGTGAGGGATTGGGTGATGTGTCGCACGAAGAGCCAGCGTTCGTTTCACGACGTCTGTCAACGGGACGTGAACGCTCTGCAGTTGGAGGGCGTGAGTACCTTCGACTTACCTTTCTTTGTTTGCTTCTTCATTTCTTTCTTTTAGAACTGATCATAAGAATGACCTCTTGTTTGCTTTTCATAGTGGGTGCCCAGGCCTTGGGTTGACTACACTAGCATCCCTCCTTTTGTGGCTGAGGTCCTTCGACCCAGGAGCTCGAGCCGATTGCTGCTGAGGACGTCGATGGGTCTCGTGTAGTACTTGGGCGAGCGTTTGACTCGTCTGTGCTCTCGTGATGTCTTGACGGTCCCCATCGATCCTCCTCAGACGATGTTCAAAGAGCCTTTCGATGCTGAGAGGGAGGCAGACTTGGCAGACGTCGGTGGCGACGCCCTTCTTTTTGCTGGTGAGGACTACTCAGTGTTCCTCTACCGGAGGTTGGCGTACTGGCCAGTTGTGGTAAGTGCTTTATTCTTCTTTCGATTGTCTTGAAAACATGATGAATGATCATCAATTAATGGAAACCATTTGAATTTTGCAGGAGGTTGAGGTGGCCGGCATCGAGCCCCCAGTGTACCCCGAGACCCTCGAGTACACTGATGCGACGGGGATGACGATGATCTCCGAGCTTCGCGACTTTGACGTGGCGGTGACAGATGCTGGCATGGACGAGTGGCAGCATCTGATTCGGAGGGTGTGTTCCCCAACTTATTTAATTTTTGTATAAGAACACATTTGTTTAAACTTACCCAATCATTGAGAATCCTTGTTTATTGAAATGTAGGTTGCGCCATCCCGGTTCATGGCTTTGTGGAGGGTAGCCAACCGGCTACGGGCTACTGCTATCGAGGCACCTGCTGGCGGTCGAGGACGTCAAGTATGAACCTTCTGTTTACTTCATTTTTGAATTTTCTAACTTTCTTTATGTTTTAAATGATTGACATGAGCCAATTCTTGTCGTTTGCAGAGGGAGCATGACTTGGAGCGAGAGCTAACCCAGTCCCGAGAGGAGACGACTCGCCTGCTGAGGGAGCTAGAGGTCCGCGACGCCAAGATCGCTGCTCTCGAGGCGAGAGTTACTGAGTTGGGCGGTGACCAGCAGTAGTTTGTTTGTTTTTTGTTGTTTTTGTTGTTGGCTGTACTTCACACACTTTTGTACATTTTAGGACCTTCATTTTGCACTTTATACACTTTGTTTCGGGCTCGAACCCCCAGTTTGGTGTACATATTCCTTTTGGTTGTATATATGATGGCCTGAGTGCCTTTGCTGATGTTTGTATGTTTATACCTGCAGGTTAGCTTTAAACAGGTTTGGTAGATGACGGTTTATGTCGTTATGCTGCCGAAATTTACACATAAATTGCACATAAAACACATATTTGTACATGTGGCCTAAATTAGCGCAAGACAAAGACTCGAGAAAATGCAAAAAAAATATGGAAAATGACCGGACGGTAGGGAGGGTTACCTTCTAAAAAAAATGAAAATAGAAACATATAAGTTTGAAATGAAACGGGAGTGAAATGATTCCCTAAAAAAGAAAAATTAAAAGAAATGGCTAAGTTTGAAAATGAATTATTAAATTGGTGAAATGATTCCCCAAAAAAAGAAAATTAAAAAGAAATGGATAAGTGTGCTGAAATAAATAATTAAATTGGTGAAATGATTCCTCAAAAAAAGAAAATTAAAAAGAAATGGATAAGTGTGCTGAAATGACGAGAATGCCGATGTCGCCTAGAAATGCGTGCCCGTGGAATTAGGAAACTCGAAACATGGTAATTTGACGGAATTACCAAAAATAATAACCCGTATGAATAGGAAATTATGCTTTAAGGAATTAGGAAATATCCAACGCGGAAAATCAAAGAAATACAAATTTCGAGGAAGAGGCGCAACAGAGTCTGCGTCCCTTTGAAGAGGCGCGACAGCAAGTCTTGCGCCCTTTCCTCAAAGGTGTCCGCCGTCATGACATTTTTAAAAAACATCTTTTAGTATAAATATAGACGTCGATGGAGGTTTTATTCACATAATTCTTCCGTCTTTCTCCGTCTTATGATATCAAAACTCTCTAATTAATCATACATCATGAATAGTTTAGAAATCCGTCTCAAAGAATGGACAAACGAGTTCTCAAATGTGGAGAAACACGATATGGGTGCCTACAACTTTGGATCAATTTTGATCTTGAAGCTAATTAAGATTGTTAGACCATTTTTGGATGCTCGTCTTGAGTATTGGGACCCGAACTATCACGTATTTGCCTTTCCTGGAGGCGATATCTGCCCATTTCCTGAAGAAATTGCTGCAATTGGTGGTTGGGACCCGGAACATTTACCTGCTATACCCTGTACTTCTCAAGGGTATAAGAACAAATTCAGGGATTTGCTTGGATTGACAAGAGCTAAGGTTGACCGTCTTGTAACCTCAAAAGGAGTCCGAATGCTGGATTTCATCGATCGATTCATAAATAGGACAGATCCTACTATCTCCTATGTTGCGAGGCGTAGGGCATTCGGGTTTTGCCTATTGCATGTTTATGTCCTTCAAGGGCATGTTGATGAGGATATGAGAGGTGACCCTCGCTATTTGAGCCTAGTTGAGCAGATGGAGCTGCGCAGGAGCCCAGCTTGCCTATGTTTAGGAGAGATCCTGTTGGGGTTAGATAACAGGAAAGCCAACCGCAACCTTCCTTATTTGGGAAGTCCCATCATTTTGCAGGTAAAAGAACACAATTTTTCTTTTTCTTGTTTTTTTCTTTTTTTCTTTTTTCGTTTTTTTTCTTTTTTTCTTTTTTCGTTTTTTATTATCCTAATACCTGCCTTTTTTGGTAGGTCTGGCTTATGAAGCGCTTGCGATTGATCGAGCCCCCAGTTAATGTTCCTGCTTATCATGCTCACTCAATTGCAATGAGGACTAGGCTTTACATGGCGGACTTTACTCGAGTCTACAACTACTGGGAGAACAAGCTAAAGAGCGAGGATGGTCCCTTGATTAGATGGATCGTACCATGGTGGCATCTCAAGTCTCAGCATTCGGAGTATCGTCCTTGGATCCTACCCGACGGTGCGCATTCCCGGCTTGAATTCATGATATGCATCTTCCCGCAGAGGCCGATGCGGCGAGTTGGATTGAAGCGACGATTCCGAAGTTTGATCTTTTCCTCGGGGATCGCCATGGCGCTTACTACTGAGAGCTGAAGAGAGTGGGCTGTCAAATAGGCTCAAAGAAACATGTGGTTCCTGAACTCTTCTTTTAGTGCACTATGGGTATCAGATTCTTACTTGCAGTGGAGGAAAGCTACTATTCCTGAGGAGCGAGAGAGACTAAGGAAACGCGAGCCTGTTGACTACAAGGTTCGTGATGTAGAGAAGGAGAAAGAGAAGCACTTGACCGAGGGAGAGGAAGAAGCCAGATTTCGAGTTGTTCATCCATCGAAGAAACCGAAGACCTCTCCTGCCGTGGAAAAGGTGGTAGATAAGAATGGCAAGGCTAGACGACGAGAGAGACCGTTGGTGATTAGGTCTGAGATAGGGCAGGAGCGCCCGGTTCGTGGTCGAGACAAGAAATATGATAAAAATGACAAAGGCAAAGGGAAAATGGAAGAATAGCCTAAGTCTTTGATATTATTTATTATTATTATTATTTGTGATGAAATGGCGGGGTTTTTAGAATTCCAGCCTATTTATTTTAGCATTTATTTTATTATGTAGCGTATTATTATTATTATTATGGAAAGAAATGAAATAAAAAGGTTAACTGGTTATGAAACCGTTGTGATTTTTTCATTATTATTCTTGTCGAATTCCAAATGCATATGCAAATGTCCTTCTATTTACATTTAAAAAAAATAATAGTGGGTTGTATCCTGTGAAGGATTGTCTACGTATTCATTTAAAAAATGAAATCAAACCCTTGCGCGTAGTTCAAGTAAATGTAAAAGAATAATTGTTCTAAGCAAGAGCTTGTAATGAACTAGAAAATAAGCATGAGCTTTACTTACTCTTAAAGCACAATTCAGTTTATTTGATGATATAAGGATGACGATCTGTCAAAATGCAAGAGCAAGGTGACATAAACTTTATTTTAGCTGGCCAGGGGCCGTTTATATTCCGTGCCACAGGAGCGACACGTGAGGTTACGCGAGGCGCATTTTGTTCCTATTCTAGGCATAGTAACGTTTCAGTTGGTCGAGGTTTGTTGGGTTGGCAAATTCATTCTCATCTAAGTCTGTGATCCTAACCGCACCCCCCGGGAGTATGGATTTGACCAGAAATGGTCCGGTCCAGTTGGGTTTAAACTTTCCTCGTGGATCGACAGGTAAAAGAGCTCTAACTGATTAGAGAACCAAGTCTCCTTCTTTGATGTTCCTTGGCTTAACTCTTTTGTTGAAGGCTCGTTTGATACGTGCTTGATATGTTTGCACATTATGTAATGCGCGCAATCTACGTTCATCCAGGAGGATGAGTTCTTAATATTTATCCCTCTTCCAATCAGCTTCTGGGATTTGACTTTCGATTAAAATAGGCAAAGACGGTATTTCGAGCTTGACTGGTTGTACGGCTTCCATGTTGTAGGTCAAATAGAAAGGGGTGGCCCAGTGGGCGTCCTAACAGATGTGCGATATCCCCATAAGGCAAATGGTATCTTGCTTGGCCAATCTCGGTAGTTGTCAATCATTTTCTTGAGGATTGTGACAACGTTTTTGTTTGCTGCCTCTACTGTGCCATTAGTTTCTGGTCTATACGGCGAGGAATGGTGATGCTTGATCTTGTACTTCGCTAGCAATTGCTTAGTCTCAGCCTGGAAATGGGACCCATTGTCACTGATGATCTCATATTGGTTTGTATGAATTTTGCTACGTTCTTGGTTGTGAGATTAGTATAAGAAGCCGCTTCTACCTATTTGGTGAAATAGTCGATAGCCACCAAAATAAATAGTGACCTGTTCCGGCTGGGGTGATCTTTCCGATGATGTCAATTCCCCAAGCAGAAAATGGCCAAGGAGATGTCATGGTGTAGAGTAATGAAGGAGAGACATGTTGTACATTCCCGAAGATTTGGCAGTTGTGGCAATGTCTGACATATTTGATGCAATCGGATTCCATTGTGGTCCAATAATACCCCAAACGCGTGATTTTCTTTGCCATCATTGGTCCACTCATGTGAGGGCCACATCTCTATCATAAACTTCTTCCATCATTTTCCGTGCCTGTGAATGATCAAGGCAACGCAGGATTACACCAAGAGGTGTTCTTTTGTATAATTCTCCTTGCATGAGGACGTATTGGGAGGCTAGTAAGCGTAGAGCACGTTGTCCCCTTTTGTCCATATCCGGTGGATAGGTGCCGTTCAGTTTGAAGTTCAGGATCGCTTGGAACCAAGGTTCCTCTGGGTTTTCTTCTTCATCTGTGATTTGGTGCACATAAGCCGGTTCTGACCGTCGTTCGATGCGTAAAGGCATTCCTACCATATTATCCGGCATATTAATCAAAGATGCAAGTTTTGCAAGAGCATATGCAAATTGATTCTCTTCTCGAGGTAGGTGTAGGTAGGTTACTTTATCGAAGAATTGGGCAACTTGGTCTATTCTGGCTTGATAAGGTGCTAAGCTTTCACTTCGAATTTTCCAAGATCCCGTAATTTGGTTGATGATCAAAGATGAATCTCCATGTACTCAAAGATTTTTGATGCCTAAACCTACTGTCGCTTGTAGTCCAACGAGACAAGCTTCGTAATCTGCGGCGTTATTTGTCACCTCAAAGTCGAGTTTGACAGAGAGTGGTGTATGCTCGCCTTTAGGAGAAATGAGCAACACTCCTATTCCAAATCCTCTTAAGTTCGATGCTCCATCAAAGTAAAGGTCCCAGGAGTCTTTATCGGTTTGGAGTAT
The DNA here is from genome assembly GCF_048544455.1 of Silene latifolia. NCBI lineage: Eukaryota > Viridiplantae > Streptophyta > Magnoliopsida > Caryophyllales > Caryophyllaceae > Silene > Silene latifolia. The sequence continues at coordinate 36,461,286 of NC_133530.1, read as the reverse complement.
ATCCTCATCCGAAAACGACCAGGTGTCTATTATTTGTGCATCATTGATGGGATTTTCTGCAAAGAACTCAGCAACGGCGCGCCCTTTTATAACTTTCAGAGGTACATACTTGAGATCAAACTCTGAGAGCATCAAAGTCCATCTTGCTAAGCGTCCGTTGAGAACGGGTTTCTCGAAGAGGTATTTGACAGGATCCATTTTGGAGTATATTTTGACAGAGTAGCTAAGCATGTAATGGCGTACCTTCTTTGTTGCCCATACAAGAGCGAGGCATGTCTTCTCGAGTGGTGTTTATTTGCACTCATACTCCAAGAACTTCTTACTAAGGTAGTAGATAACTCTTTCTTCTTTTCCTACGGTTTGGGCTAGCATGGCACCCATGGTTGTTTCAGTTACTGTGAGATATAAACCAAGAGGTTGATCTCGTTGGGGTGGCATGATCACTGGTGGTTTGGCTAGTATCTCCTTGATTCGGTCGAACGCCTTTTGACAATCATTATCCCACATGGTGTGATCTGTTTTCTTTAGCTTTTTGAAGATAGGTTCACAGATCATGGTAAGTCTTGATATGAATCGACTTATGTATTGCACCTTACCTAAGAATCCTCTAAATTCCTTCTCTGTTTGAGGTTGCGGCATTTCGATTAGAGCTTTGATCTTAGAAGGTTCTATTTCTATACCTCGTTGGCTAACAACATACCCCAGGAGCTTACCGGATGTTACTCCAAATGCACATTTCTGAGGATTGAGCCTCATGTTGTACTTTCGTAATCTGGAGAAGAATTTGCGAAGGTTCGCAATGTGCTCCTCTCTATCTTTGGACTTGACAATCATATCATCTACGTAGACCTCAACTTATTTATGCATCATGTCATGTAAGAGTGTAGTTGCGGTGCGTTGATATGTACCTCCGGTATTGATTAACCCAAACGGCATAACCGTGTAGTAATAGGTACCCCATTGAGTTACGAAGGCGGTCTTGTGCATATCTTCTATGGCCATCTTGATTTGGTTATATCCCGTGTATCCATCCATGAAGGACAATAACGCTTGATCTGACGTGTTATCCACCAATATGTCGATATGTGGTAGAGGAAAGTTATCCTTGGGACTTGCTTTGTTTAATCTCTGAAATCAACAAAAACACAGATTCTCCCATCCTTTTTGGGTACGGGTACTATGTTGGCTACACAGTCTGAATACTTGGAAACTTTGATGAACCCGACTTTGAATAGCTTATCAACTTCTTCTTTGATCTTATGTGCCCACTCTGTCCTCATTCGACGAAGCTTCTATTTTACGGGCTTGAAACCTGGTTGAATCGGGATTCTGTGTTCTGCGATATCCCTGTCGATCCCTGGCATATCTTTGTAGGACCAAGCAAAAATGTCTTTAAACTCATGTAGGAGGTCTACAAAGCTTGCCCTTTCGGCGGGGCTCTAGGTCGTCCCTATCCTAAGTTCTTGGGGTTCTAGTTCGGTTCCTACATTGATGGGTTCAGTGTTTTCTATAACCGGTCCCCCTTCCCCCTCTTGTAGTATTTCTTTGGCTATGTAGGGATGTATTTCAATTGAGTCTGGGTCATCCTCATTATCATCGTAAACAAAATTGCATTCAGAATAACACAAAGAGTAAGCAGAATCTGATTTATTCATATTAAAATTCGAGAAAAGTTGAAACAAAGAAGCCATCTGTTCGGTAGTCAGTGGCGGTAAAGGGACAGCCGTTGGGACATTTCCCGAACTACTGTTATTACTTGATGCTAAGCTAGGAGAAACAAGGGGAGTGGGAGTGACGACAGGAGGAGACTCTTTAGGGACTTCTCTAGACTCCGACTCTGACTCTGACTCGAATTCATCGACTTCTGGTTCTCCTTTGAACATCTCTCCTTCTCCAGTGGTGAGCTTGAAGAGTCTTCCTTGGTTGTTTGTCCACTTGATCAACTTCCTCCATCCTTTCTGTTGATTCGAACTGGTTTTTGTGATCAATGCGGTAAGGTTGAAGTGATCGTCTTGAAGTATCATGGTAATGATCTCATCCTGGGCGGCTCTAACAAACCGATCTTCTCCAAATAGTAAGATAACAGCTTGTTCGTCTAAGCAAGGTGCTTGACGAGTCTTGACAGTAGGAACCGTTTATGTGGGAATAAAGTAGCAATCGTGAAAGATCTCGATTCCAGCTAACTTCCTTTCGAGATAGTGCCAAGGTTCGGGAAACCCGTGAAAGAGTTCTTGCTCCCCTCCCTAACGAAGTATCCATTTAGGGTAGGGAGGTAGGGTCGCATTTGGATTCCCACGTTCTTGCGGTTTTGAAATTGAGTGAGCATTTAGAGGACCTCTTCTTTAGTGGGTTTGTACCCTAACCCGAGTGGTATCCTTTGTGAGTTGCCTTCTTTGTAGGGTGCAAAGGTGTTTCTTCAGATAGGATTCAAAGACATTCCCGGGAAGTATCCCTGAGATTTGAGTATGTGGTTGACCACTAAATTAGAGTAGGGATTGAAGTACAAGGGTGCCAACTTGCTTTCTATGACATTTATGCTATGGAAGCCCCCAAGTTCATATACTGGATCCGCGAGTACTTGGTTACTTGACCTCTTTTCTATTACCGCTTTGATGGGTGACGAAGTGATCGTCACCACTTTACCATCTAGTGGGCTCTTGATCTTCTGGTGGAGGGTGGATGTTACCGCTTTTGAAATGTGAATCCAAGGTCTTCCCAGAAGTATATTAAAGGATGCTTCAATGTCCACTATTTGGAAGTTAACCTTTCGTTCAATCAGCCATGTGGCTATGGTAAGGTTAACTAGTCCTACCACTTTTCGTCGTGTACCATCATATGCGCGAACACCTTGGTTGGTAGGGGTCCAATCCAACTCTTTCATGCCTAATTTGTATGTCGTTTTCAAGAGTATGACGTTGACTGCCGAGCCATCATCTACCAAAGTCATTGGCACATTCTTCTTCAAATAAATGACAGTGATGTAAACAGCCAAGTTGTGACTAGCGCTGAAAGGTGGTAAATCTTCATCCGAGAAAGTATAAGGGTTACTTAGCTTAGGCGAATCTTGGAAGACCAAGTTGACTACGTCATCGGGTGTGGAGTTATGTGCCACATTTAATATGGCCAAAGCTTGCAGTAAAGCTTGGCGATGTGGGAACGAGCTTGCAACTAGTTGCCAGACTGAAAGATCAACGTTTGTCCTCTGTAGTTGCTTTAGCAAATGGTCAGTAGAGGTATCTTCGTTATTGATGCGTGTCCTAAATATGATGTTTTACACCTTATTTTACACGCATTTCAGAGCTCATTTATGTAGTTTACGCTACTATTTTCCCTATTTCCGTCTACTTTCGTGTTTTTGTACATTATTGCAGAAATGTGAAGAATCCTGCGGAAATCAAGCTAAATCCGTCCCCGAGTACCTTGCATTGCGATTGGCATGAAGTACTTACTCAAGAAACGAACTTGGTGCGCTTTTCGAGGCCTGAAAGACAATTTTATGAAGAATTAGAAGCGGATTACCAGCTACTCCAGTCGATCGACTGCCTCCTATAGTCGATCGACCATAGCACGAAGATCAGAGGCTATTGTTCAGCGCAAAGCAGTTGATCGACTGTCCATCTTGGTCGATCGACCATCATACGAGCTGACGCGCAAATTAAAGAAATAGAACGAGAATTCCAAAGCCCATTGTATATTAGGTTTAGGAATAAGTGTTACGTTATATTCCTATATAACGTAACCTGACATTATTAAGTTTTGATCTTTGAATTCAGTTTTTAGTTTTTTCATCAGTAATTAGGGTTCTTAAGATTGTTTCGTTTTCAATACAATTTACTTTTGCTTTCGGTTTCTGGATCGTTGTTCTGCAATTCTTCTCTCCTGCTTTCATACGGTATTTCACTGTTCTTATATTCAGTTTACTGCTTTATTTCATTCGTAGTATAGAATTGCTAGAATAGTGTCCCGAAAGCCAATTTATCGTCTCATGTTATTTGCTTGTTTAGTTAATTTAATTATGAATTCAGTATCTTTATTTGTTAATCTTGTTGTTATTTTTATCGTAAGTATGAGTAGCTAAATACCCATGTGCTAGGATGTAGGGAATCTGTAGAAGTAGGCGGCATTAGAATATATGACCTGAAATCACGCCATGGTCGATCGACTGGGTTCCCTGGTCGATCGACTGGCCACGTGAGATATGCTTCGTTTTAATTAATTTAATTGCCATATTTGACGAATCGAGTGCACACGACTAGTTGAATGCCTAGGAATTGACTAACCCAATAAAGATCGAAAGATAGGGAAGGGAGATAGCCTACCTAACTAAGACGACTAGATTAATGAGATCGAAAGATGAGTTAATTTAGCCTTTTAAATCACTTTTCAGGACGAAAGTTAGTATTAGTGATATTAGGGACCTGTAGCGGGATCGAAAGATGCTACCTGTAAGAATGGACCGAGAGGACTTCTTATTTTCCCGTCTCACGTGTTTATTTCAGAGTTACCTAGTATGCTGCCGCCGAAACTATAGTGAACCGACCATCTTAGCACCCCTTTTAATATTTGATTTCATCTACTAACTTAGTTTACTTTTCTTTTATTGCCTTTAGTATAGACCAACTCAAATCAAACCCCCCTCACATTTGTTACCTTAGGCTAGAATTAGACAACTAATAATTGCATCGCCTCCCTGTGGTTCGACCCTGACTTCCACTAGCTATAGTAGTAGTTTGGACTATAAATATTATTTTTGGTGCATACAACGACAGACATCAAATTTTGGCGCCGTTGCCGGTGAGGCAATTGTTTAAAATTATTAGTTGTTTTATTTTTAGTCCTTCTCTTAGTTTAAGGGGCATCTGTTCCTTAAACTATTCTCATATTCTACTTGTAGTTTCTTATTATACGCAGGTCACAGGGTGGTGAATTACTACCGTTCAATCCTGAGATTGAGAAGACTTTGCGTGAGTTGAGACGATCATCTAGAGTATTTCTACTTCATCAGCTGAGACCGTCACATCTCCAGACATGGCTGAAGAAGCAAGTATAGCCAGTCACTCTGAGCCGACAGCTGAGAATCTCTATAAAGGATTCGCATTACCAGGGACGGACATGAAATTCGAGCCGAAACCGTCCTATCAACTTGGTTGAGAGAAACCAATTCGGGGGAGCTGCAAATGAAGATGCAGCCAAACATATGGAGACATTCATTGATTATTGCTGTTCCATACCCCCACCAACCGGTGTGACCCAAGACCAGGTGAAGGAGACCATGTTCATATTCTTTCTTCGTGATGCTGCAAGGGAGTGGTACCGAGACCTGGATCGAGCTGCTAACGGGATTACTGATTGGAATTCGCTGGCCTTAGCATTTTACAAGAAATATTTCTCTGCCTCGAAGACCAATGCCATTTGAGCTCAGATCACAAGCTTTAAACAGGGTCTTGATGAGAATTTTCATGAGGCGTGGGTTCGTTTCAAGAAGCTGGTGCGAACTATTCCACATCATGGGTTCGAGAAATGGAGCCTATGCAATCAATTTTATAATGGGCTTTATGAAGATCAGAGGGCTATCCTGGATGCGGCAGCTAATGGAAGATTCCAGGAGAATGTTGGAGAAACTAAGGGGTGGAAAATTATTGATGATTTGGCCACCTATAAAGCCGAGTATGGAAATTCCAGGGGAAATCAAAGGAGAAGTGCGGAATCCCCTTCTGTAGCGGCATTAGAGGCTTTCACGGCGAGATTTGATAAGTACGAGTTGAGATGAGCTTCAAAAGGAGGGATCTATCATATGAATGTTGTTTCAGACGGTCCTTTCGTCTGCAAGAGATGTGGAGGAGAAGGACATGTTTCAGACAACTGCAGCATTTCCTATGAGTCTTGTGCTGCTTTTCAACATTATAGGCAGACAAATACTTATTTTGAGCCGAATGTCCATCCGAACTTGAGGTGGAGTAGCCAAAATGTCCTAAATCCGACTCCCCCTCCGCAACAGCAGCAGCAGAATTATGTGCCCCCTCATAAGCAGCAGCAGCCATATCAAAAGCCTCCGTATGTTCCACAGTAGCAGCAACAATCCCAAGGTTCCGAATTTGCCGAGTTGAAAAATTTGTTGCTGAAAGAGTCTCAAGCTAGAGAGGCCGGGATGAAGATGTTAGAGAGCCAAATTGCTCAATTGGCTAGCAAGAGTGCAACTCGAGCTCCGGGACATTTACCGTCGCAGACGGATCAAAAAGAGACCTTAAATGCCATCACTTTGAGGAGTGGGTCTACCCTTGATGGGCCCGCTATGGTTGAGGAAGTTACTGAAAAAGATGAGGCGGAACCAAGCAAGAAGAAGGCAGTGACGAACAGTGGCAAGAAAAAGACGTCTACCAGGTATATCAGTCGATCGACTGACATACCCGGTCGATCGACTGACTCGCGTAACAAAACAGCTTCTGGTCCTGTAGAAGTCAGTCGATCGACTGACCAACCTGGTCGATCGACTGACAACGCTGCTGATGGTGAGTCTTTTCGTCCTCCAATGCCAAATAACTTGAGGGACCACTTGTTTCGGGGTACGACAACTCCGAAAATATTGAGGCAAGACCCAAATGCTGATGGGTCAGTCTCGGTTCTAAAGTATGACCCGATGACGATTAATGGTTCATTTTTGAGACGGTCTGAAGAGGGTTCAAGCTACAACAAGGAGAAGGTAGTGGATTTTCAGCCCAAATCCACCGATGCCGGCATGAGAGACCTAGAGGAGAGGGCTAAGTTACTTCTTATAGCCCCCTATCCGGAGAGATTGGTGCCGACAAAGGAACAGGTATCGTTTAATAAATTTGAAAATGTTATTCGTAGTTTAAACGTACAAGTTCCTTTCTTAAGTTAGTTAATCAAGTGCCTGCTTACATAAAATTTATGAAGCAACTTTTGTCTAAAAAGAAGTCACTTGAAACTGTGCAATCTGTCGCACTAACTGAGGAGTCATGTTCTTATTTGACCCATACTGCACCTCATAAACTAGAAGACCCAGTTAGCTTTTCAGTTCCATGTAGTATTGGCACCTTTTCTATTGAGAAGGCCTTGTGTGACCTAGGAGCCAGTATTAGTGTAATGCCTTTGAGTCTTGCTAGGAAGTTGAAATTGACTAGGTTTGCGATTACCAACATGACAAGATCTGGATGGTGATCGTTTCGCGGTCCAGCCTATAGGAGTCTTAGAGGACATTCTCGTGCAAATAGGAAAGTTCTTTTTCCCTGTTGACTTCGTTGTCCTAGATATGCCCGAGGATGCTCACATACCTATCATTTTGGGTAGATCATTTCTGCACACTGCTGGTGCAGTTATATATGTTGGTTCAGGGACTCTGACTTTCAAAGTAGGGAAACACTCCATTGTCTTTGCCCAGACATCTAAGAAGAAAGACCCCATGTGGCCAGTCACTTGTAATACGGTTTCTGAAAAGAAATCCTATTTTGTGCTTTCTCACATGCCTGTCTCTATGCCTGTTTCTGCTATAACACCTCCGCCCCAGATTGGGAGCAAATTGGAGGAAGATTCTTCTATTTTGGATATTGCAGGAGCTGGTTTGGAAAAGGAAGAGCCGCATGTTGCTCCAGCTGTGAAGGAGCCATTTGTTCAAAGAGGCGGCCTAGGATGTCTTAGCTATGGCACAGATGAGGAGCCTGATGAGGAGCCAGTCAAAGTGACGGAGTCTGATTTGGATTCTGATGAGCCAGAAGGGGTCATTGTTTGGGAAGATGTTAAAGCTGTTGATCCATTGAGATCTGCGGATGTTGAAGTTGATAAGATTGCAGCTGAAGAGATGAGCACTGTAGAGGCTAATTCTTGTTGCCAGAAGCCGAGCAAGTGGGCCATTCCGTGGCCATTCTTGATCAACTATTAGTTGATTAAGACTTTTTCAAAAAACCATTCATTTTATTGCTTTCGTTAAACTCTTTTTATTGCTTTTGTGTGCGCGAGACTTCGCATTTTAATAAGTTTGCTTAGGATTTCGAATACTTTAGACTGTTACTTTGGGTTTTGCGCAATTTTGGGCGCGTTATTATATGCATTTACAGGTTTGTGGACCATATTAGCTCGAGTTATTGAGCAAATTCGAAGAAATCAGAAAGTTACAACAGGTTTCTCAGTCGATCGACTGACTGGCCAGTATGGTCGATCGACTGAGCTGCGATTTCCAGGAGCTTCTGTTCCCTGTTCACTCTGGTCGATCGTCTGGGTGATGTGGTCGATCGACCGCCCAGCGCTGCTGTACCTGTTTTCGATCACTCCCATGCTGTGTTTGGTCGATTTGCGGAATTGAGGGAGTCTTTTCTCCACCTTATTCTCTGACTCGTTTATGTTTTCTTCCGTTTCTTTGTTTTACACGTAATGTTGCATTTAATAAATTGTTTTCTCGGATTTACGCGTGGCACTTTTGCTTCTTTTCAGGTACTTATTGGTAGCACTGATGGCTACTGAACCCTCCTAGCTCACGCTGGTTTGGGGAGGTTTCCTTTTGCTGCGCTTAAAGTCTTGTGATTTCCGAGTCCTTACTTCATGTCTTGTTTAGTTAATTTATCGCAAATTCCCATTTTCCTTTTATTTTATTACATGATTTTGCACAATGGGGACATTGTGTAATTTGGTTTGGGGAAGGGTTTTGCGTTGCATTTCATTTGCTTGCATTCACGTTTACATTTTTGTCTTGCATTGTTGTTTATTTTCTCTTATATATACAGAAAATTCAAAAAAATTGAAAAATTTCAAAAAATGCACGTTTATTTTAGCATTTAGGTCGAGTCGGAACGGTAGTATTTCTATGATGACATTGCATTTGAATCTGTTTATGCCTAAGCCTTGCTAATTAACATGTTATTTGTAGAATCATTTGCATAGTCTATGAGTTTTCGTTGAATTCTTGCTGGACTTGAGACTTGACTTAGATTTTTGGCAAGCTACATCATTTTCTGAGATTTAGAGCTTATAACCGGTGTCATTTATGACCAGTTTATCTAGGATTGTGAGTAGTTACTCCTTATGAGACATGTTACATCAATGTGCATAAATATGAACTTAATCTACTTAATACCTGTATGCATTCGGTTCGTGGTTAGTTGACACATGTGGAAGAGGTCACCCCTTTTATTCATTTTACCCATAAGCTCCACACTGCCAGAAATAGCCTTTTTGTCCCGTTACTACATCCTACACTTAGCTTGCCCTTGTCAAGCTAGTAGTCTATGTTATTGGGATTGTTACTTCATTTTTGGTAGCTAATGCTTATTTTGAGATGATGTTGGGAAGTTGAAAAAGGAAGGAAAGGAGAAAAAAAATAGAATTGAAAAAAAAGAAACGAAAAAGAAAGAAAAAGGAAAATAAGTTCGATTTATGGTCGATCGACTGGCCATCTTGGTCGATCGACCAAAGCCCGAGAAAAGAGAAAAATCAAAATCACATGGTTGGAGTTTTGATCAGTTGGTGATTTTATTCCCATGCTTTATTATCATCATTTGGGGAATTACAATTAATTGTGGAGATGGTGAGATTTGTGCTTGCTATTAGCACCGTTTCGATTGAAAGTTTGAGCAAGAAGTTGGATGTTGTTATAATTTGGTTCCCTTAGTTACTAGCTTGGCTTTTAACTCTATTTTTATCCAAATTTATTATAGCCTCTTCTTACCCATTACCTCACATATCCATATTTACCTCGGCATGTGTCATGGTCATCTGTTTGGTTGGAATGTATATGTACGGGTATAGATATTACTTTCATATTAGATTGCAGGCATGTTCTTATAGGTCGTGGTTAGGTGAGTGTCATTACATTTACTTCTTTCTATCTTACATATACTCACCTGTATTTATTGAGTGATATGAGCGACCCGTGAGAGTCTGAATTGATAAGTCTCTATAGTTGACGGTTCAGCAGTTTTTAATGACTACATAACTCGTTTGCACGATTCTTATTGCTGATTGATTGTTAGTTGTTGCATTAAATTGGTTTAGGCTATTCAGTTTGCATTTCGCTCTGAGATTGAACTCGTTCCATTTAGGTTTTAGGATCGAGTCTAGTTCTTGCTTGGGGACAAGCAAGGGTTTGGTTTGGGGAAGTTTGATGCGTGTCCTAAATATGATGTTTTACACCCTATTTTACACGCATTTCAGAGCTCATTTATGTAGTTTACGCTACTATTTTCCCTATTTCCGTCTACTTTCTTCTTTTTGTACATTATTGCAGAAATGTGAAGAATCCAGCGGAAATCAAGCTAAATCAGTCCCCGAGTACCTTGCATTGCATTTGACATGAAGTACTTACTCAAGAAACGAACTTGGTGCGCATTTCGAGGCCTGAAAGACAATTTTATGAAGAATTAGAAGCGGATTACCAGCTACTCCAGTCGATGGACTGCCTCCTATAGTCGATCGACCATAGCACGAAGATCAGAGGCTACTGTTCAGCGCAGAGCATTCGATCGACTGTCCATCTTGGTCGATCGACCATCATACGAGCTGACGTGCAAATTAAAGAAATAGAACGAGAATTCCAAAGCCCATTGTATATTAGGTTTAGGAATAAGTGTTACGTTATATTCCTATATAACGTAACCTGACGTTATTAAGTTTTGATCTTTGAATTCAGTTTTTAGTTTTTTCATCTGTAATTAGGGTTCTTAAGATTGTTTCGTTTTCAATACAATTTACTTTTGCTTTCGATTTCTGGATCGTTGTTCTGCAATTCTTCTCTCCTGCTTTCATACGGTATTTCACTGTTCTTATATTCAGTTTACTGCTTTATTTCATTCGTAGTATAGAATTGCTAGAATAGTTTCCCAAAAGCCAATTTATCGTCTCATGTTATTTGCTTGTTTAGTTAATTTAATTATGAATTCAGTATCTTTATTTGTTAATCTTGTTGTTATTTTTATCGTAAGTATGAGTAGCTAAATACCCATGTTCTAGGATGTAGGGAATCTGTAGAAGTAGGCGGTATTAGAATATATGACCTGAAATCACGCCATGGTCGATCGACTGGGTTCCCTGGTCGATCGACTGGCCACGTGAGATATGCTTCGTTTTAAATAATTTAATTGCTATATTTGACGAATCGAGTGCACGCGACTAGTTGAATGCCTAGGAATTGAGCGACCCAATAAAGATCGAAATATAGGGAAGGGAGATAGCCTACCTAACTAAGACGACTAGATTAATGAGATCGAAAGATGAGTTAATTTAGCCTTTTAAATCACTTTTCAGGACGAAAGTTAGTATTAGTGATATTAGGGACCTGTAGCGGGATCGAAAGATGATACCTGTAAGAATGGACCGAGAGGACTTCTTATTTTCCCGTCTCACGTGTTTATTTCAGAGTTACCTAGTATGCTGCCGCCGAAACTATAGTGAACCGACCATCTTAGCACCCCTTTTAATATTTGATTTCATCTACTAGCTTAGTTTACTTTTCTTTTATTGCCTTTAGTATAGACCAACTCAAATCAAACCCCCCTCACATTTGTTACCTTAGGCTAGAATTAGACAACTAATAATTGCATCGCCTCCCTGTGGTTCGACCCTGACTGCCACTAGCTATAGTAGTAGTTTGGACTATAAATATTATTTTTGGTGCATACAACGACAGGCATCAGTTATCATTCGGCGTGACAACGTTGGTATTGGTGATTGGACCATTTGCTATGGGACCATTTTGAGAAATGTTTTGATATGGACGCCCCGAACGAGTAAGGTGGTCTACATCTTGGTCCTCACTGTTTTGGACTATTTCCTCACTGACTTTAACTAGGTAGTGTTCAGTGAGGTATTCATCTTCATCATCTTCGGCCCATACTCCATTGACAGTAGCAAGTTCTCTCAATCTCATAATCTTGGCCTCCAATTGGATAATTTGGTCGATTAATTAATCAACCACGACTATTACTTCTTTCATTGTAGCATTTTGAGAGAGACTTAGTGGCGCGCGTTCTTTGGGCGTTGCATTTGGATCACGTAGGGTTGCCACTACACTTTCTAATTTTGAAACTTGCTTATCCACACTCTTTGACCATGCTATAAAGTCGGTGATAGTAGGGGAAATGGTGGACTAGTTCCCTTCATCTTCTATTGCACTGATCTCATCTTTGACTGGAGAAATGAGGTCTGAACCATCTAAGGTAGATTCTTCACTTGTAATCATCAGAACTCCAAGAGGATTCTGAGTATTGTTAGGCTTGCCTCCAGGCGGTATTGGTAGGCGACCGTCGTCAATCATGTCTTGAAGTATATGTCTTAGCTTGTAGCATTTTTCTGTGTCATGTCCCTTACCTCTGTGATATACGCAGTACGAATTCTCGTCCTAGGACTTGGATTTCTTTTCTGGTTCAGGTGTAAGGCCTATGGGTTGAAGCTTACCCTGTTTCATCAGTCTCTTTAGAGCATTGGAGTATGTATCCCCAATGTTTGTGAACTTTCTTTGTGGGATACTCTTCTTTTATGGTTCGAGAAGGTTAACCTCATCAGTCTTGCTAGTAGCGCCGTAAGAATGGCTTGTTGAACCTTGATATCGACGACCTACCGTTTTGGACAAGAGCCCTTTACGGATGTCATCTTCGATCCTTGTTCGTAGTACGGTTAAGTCCTTGAAGGTCTTAATGTTTTGGTACCTCAAATGACTTGTATAAATGGGCTTTAAATTGTCCACGAATTTCTCCACGAGGGTAGTGATACGTGCATTTTATATAGTCCTTTTAGGCCTTTTTATGCACGTATTTCTATGCTATTATCGTAGTGTTTAGCTACGAAATGCTCCGAATATGATACTTTGGTTTGTTTTGTTCTATTTGCAGGAATGAACCAGAAAATAGTGAAATCGAGCCTTTTACCGTCCGTTTAGCATGCATTTGGAGGAAGAGTGAATTTGGAGCGGGAATGTAGCTGTCTTGAGATGCGCAAAGAAGTAAGATAGCTAGGCGAGTAACGGAAGAACTTCAAATTGCTAGTGCCTACTTTGAAGAGCTATATATCGAGTTCTACAACTTATTTTCAATATATTACAATTGGAGATGAAAGCTTGTCCTCTTAGCTTTCTAACGCCACCGGAATCGTCCTATTTTCCCAAATAACGAAGAAATGGCAGCCGTTTGAAGTTCAGTGCGCGAAGCAGGAATTGTGCGCTGGAAAGTACTCGATCGAGTACAATTGTGTTCGATCGACTCCTTTTTATACTCGATCGAGTAGTTGCATTTTATGGTTTACTCGATCGAGTATTTATTTCACTCGATCGAGTGGTTTGAGCTTAATTTTGCTCGATCGAGTGGTTTCTAATGGGCTCGGGCCTTTTTAGCTTTAATTCGTCATTAGGTCAAATAAAATTCCTATTTCTTATAAATAGGAAGGAGGGACGTCATTTGAAGGATTCTTCTGACATCTTAGACTGCGTTCCTTGATACTTTAACTTTACTCTTTCTCTGTAAACATTCATTCCTCTCCTTTTCCGGATTTACTGTAACTTTCTCTCTTTCCCTTTATTTATGCTTATGTTTATTTCTCTCTTTGTTTTTGTTCTTCCCTTTATTATGTCTAGCTAATTCTCTCTACTAGGATTAGGGGAGTCGATGATTATTGTTAATTGTTAATTAGTTTGCAGATCTGTCGTTGTTATTATGTCTCTGTTGTTTATCACTGCTTTAATTGTATCCTGCTAGTTGAGTCGACACAATTAGCTTATTTAACATTGGTAAGCCTTGACCTAGACCGGAAGGTTGGAAGGGGTGAGACCTGCAGTGAGCATTAGGGCACTTTAGTGAAGGCGGAAGCTAAGCTATTAGTGTTTTAGGGCAAATTGAGACCGGAAGGAGATATTCGTTGCCCCTTAGACCGATACAACTAACTGATCTGTGACCTTAGCTGCAATTGACCGATGATCATTGATGACCCGACATCCTAGTTCCCTTTTCTTATTGTTAATCTCTCTTTTTATTTCCTCTTCCCTTAATCTTGTTTAGTCTAGTTTTATTCACTTCAAAACCCCCAACTGTGACGTAAACATACCGAATAGACAAGTAGATAGTGACCGCCTCCCTGTGGAGATCGACCCTACTTACTGCTAGCTTCTGTTAGTGTAACTAGGTATTTTATTTTTGGTACTTGACGACGGTATCAAATTTTGGCGCCGTTGCGGGGGAGGCAACTACCTTATTTACTTGATTTATTTTGTCTGTTTTTAGCCTCAAGGGGTTCATCCCTTGAGGCCGTTCTAATCTTTTTTTTTAGTGCTCTTTTGATAGGCCCTACAGGTCCTACCTAGACAGTTCTAGGTAAAATATCGTCAAAGGGAAGGCTTGAGTACCTTTGACCCGTCACCTATGTTCCATTACATGGCGCAGCAGGTGATTTACTACGGGAGATGTGGTGCTGCTGAGCACAATGCTGCTGTTTGCTTAGCTGAGAATGACGAGGTCTACGCATTCAAGCAGCGTAGACGAGCTAGTCAACCTTCTATAGTTGTGCCGCCACATCTATCCTATCAGCGAGGCTATCAAAAGCCTCCATTTATCTGGCCACCGCAACAACAAGCTCCTCCTCCTGATAAGCGGAAAGAAGAGTTTGCCGAGTTGACGTCTTTGGTGAAGGCACTTGCACTCAAAAGGCAAGAATATGATAGGCAAGTTCGTGCGCAAATTGATGAGCTCGAGTTTGACATAGCTCAGCTAGCTGCTGAGTCGAAAATTAGGCAACTAGAGGAAGCCTGCGTTACCTACGCAGAGAGCGGTTTTTCCTATGAAGAACCCGTGTTGCCTTATGCTGATGATGATTTCTATGACTCGGATTACGAAGTTCTATTAGATAATGATGCCTTACACGAGGATTTCAGCACTGTACAGCAAAAATCACTCGATCGAGTGAAATATATTGGTCGATCGAGTGAATTACCTGAAGAATCGTTTGATCGAACACTTTATTCCACTCGATCGAACTGCTGCTTAGAGGAACTACTCGATCGAGCTGTTTCATGCACTCGATTGAGTGAAAATCAAGAGGAGAGTCTTCGATCGAGTAACATTTCTACTCGATCGACTGAATTGGCCAGTGTGAGCAATAAAACATCATGTGGATTTGTTCTAGATGATGATTTTAAAGAAGATAATGGTTACGGTGAATCTCCCCTTTTCAAGGCCGAGCTGGATGCGCTTGAGGCTGCGATTTACGGGACGGATTACACTAAGGAGGGTGATGAGAAGACAGTTGAGTCGGTGATTGCTCCTAACGCGGAAGAGGTAATATCTTCCTTTGTCAATGATTCCATTGTTGAGAGCGACCACACCGAGGTAGTTGACAATAATTATATTATTGTTTGTTTAAATAGTACATTGCCTCATTTGACTCATGCTTCGTATTTTAATACTATACCCCCTCCCAGCTGGACGATTAATTTAACAGTTTTTCACCGTACTTGTCGTCAGAAGTTTGTCAACCTGAATCGGCACCCTAGATTACTGATAATTGCTCCCGAGCTCCTTTACTTTGTTGACAAATTTAGGAGCTCTCATAAGAAATTTGTTAGACTTAAGCGTTTATACATGTTATTTTCCTATGTTGCTATTATACTTTGGTGCTACTTATGCTCTTGTGTAGCACATGCACAGATATATGATCTCATGCTAAGAGCTTTGAGCTGTTTTGATTGTGACTGATTGGAGCAGCTGGATGAAAAAGAAGGTCGAGCTGGGACCTGTCTGAAACTAGCGCTACCCGGGAGGCAACCCGGAGATTTTATTTTTAATTATTTTTCGAATATTTCATTTCTTTTCAGTTGTGTGTAATAATTGGTTTTCATACCATAGACTATATCGGCTAAGCTTGTTTTGTTAGTTTTGGAGACTGTTTTTATTGCGTCTTTGCAGGAATTTATTAAGGATGGCTCGATCGAGTACTTTTTGTACTCGATCGAACCCTTTTGCTACTGAATCTACTCGATCGAGTATGTGCCAAGGAGAAACAACTCGATTGACCACTGTTCTTCCTCGATCGAGCTGTTTTAGATGCCCTTTGATTGCATTATCTTCTTGTGACGTTCTTATGCAGCTATTTAGCGACCTCCCACGTTTCTGGCTGGTTTGGGGAGGTCCCTTATTCGCGCAATCTTGTGAGCTTTCCACAATTCACTCTCTTTCTCTTTTAGTTTGCATTTCCTTTCCATGTTTTGGTACAATGAGGGCATTGTACGGTTTGGTTTGGGGAGGTTATGCATCCATATCTGTGTTTGCATATTGTTTTTATTTCATTTCTGTTATCACGTTTAATTTCTGTATGCACTATTGTTTATTTTTATAAAATTCAAAAATCTCAAAAAAAAAATAAAAAAATTTCAAAAATTTCACGTCTACTTTTGCATATAGGTTGAGTCGGAACGGTAGATTTCAATGATGAAATTGCACGGCAATTGTCTTTTTGCTTAAGTCTTGCATAAAACTTAATATCTTTAGCCTTGTCTTATTGCATATCTACGAGTTAATGTTAAAATTTAGCTGAACGAATAGACTTGACCTGAAATTTTGGCAAGCTACTTATAATTTCTAAGATTTAAAGCCGTATAAACTGGTGTCATTTGTGACTAGTTTCATGTAGGATTGTGAGTAGTTAATCCTTGCATAGCATGTTCATCAATTTGCACGTATATGAAATTCAATTGCTTTTTGCCTACATACATTCGGGTTACTGATTGGTGTCACATGCAGGGAGGCGCTTACATTTCCCTTTTCTTTCATTTTTACCCATTTAACTCCACATTAGCCAAATTTGCCTGTGACCCTTAGCTACATCCAAATTTAGCCTGCCTTGTCAAGCTAGTTTAGATTGTTTTGCGGTATATAATTTATCGTGCCAAGTTTGGCTTGTTTTATATTGATTCAGAGTTGGTAATTTATGAAGAAGAGGAGGATGTTGAAAAAGACGTGAAAAGAAAAAGAAGTAAAAGAAAAGAATTGAAAAGAATTGAAAAACAAGACGAAAAATGAAAAAAAGAAAGAAACCGAAAAAAAAAGAAAAAGAAAGAAAGAAAAAGATGTTGTTTGATGAGACGGTTTCGCTCCTATGCTTTATTTACATTTATTAAGGAGTATTTTCAGTTCGGTTTGATGAGTTTGTGCCAAATGAAGGGCATATGCGCTTAATTCTATAACTGAGTTGGAAATGGATGTTGTCATATGGTTTTGTTTAGATACTAGCTTGGCCGCCTATACCTCCACATTTCCATAAATGTTTTGCCTTTTCTTACCCATTGCCTCACTTTACCATATTTTTGTAAGCCCTCGGCTGTGACAGGAACTTGTTTGGTTGGAATGTATGTACGGTAGCTAGAATTGTCTATCATATTAGTTGCATGCATGTTTATGTGGATCGTAGTCTAGGTGAGCGACTATTTTTCTTTCTCTCTTACATATATATATGTTCACCCTTTGCTTCATGAGAGAAGAGTGACCCGTGAGAGTCCATTATTAAAAGGTCTTGCAAGGTCGACGGTTCAGCTTTATTATAAACATCCTGTAACTCGTTTGCAGTTGACTGTTTCCTATAAGTGTTAGTTTGCTTGCATTAAATTGGTTTAAGTGGGCATTTGTAGCTAGCTCTGAGTTATCTTTTCCGTTCCATTAGTTTGCATTTAGTTTACTCAAGGACGAGTAAAGGTTTGGTTTGGGGAGATTTGATACGTGCATTTTATATAGTCCTTTTATGCCTTTTTATGCACATATTTCTATGCTATTATCGTAGTGTTTAGCTACGAAATGCCCTGAATATGATACTTTGGTTTGTTTTGTTCTATTTGCAGGAATGGACCAGAAAATAGTGAAATCGAGCCTTTTACCGTCCGTTTAGCATGCATTTGGAGGAAGAGTGAATTTGGAGCGGGAATGTAGCTGTCTTGAGATGCGCAAAGAAGTAAGATAGCTAGGCGAGTAAAGGAAGAACTTCAAATTGCTAGTGCCTACTTTGAAGAGCTATATATCGAGTTCTACAACTTATTTTCAGGAGATTCCAATTAGAGATGAAAGCTTGTCCTCTTAGATTTCTAACGCCACCGGAATCGTCCTATTTGCCCAAATAACGAAGAAATGGCAGTCGTTTGAAGTTCAGTGCGCGAAGCAGGAATTGTGCGCTAGAAAGTACTCGATCGAGTACAATTGTGTTCGATCGACTCTTTTTTCTACTCGATCGAGTAGTTGCATTTTATGGTTTACTCGATCGAGTATTTATTTCACTCGATCGAGTGGTTTGAGCTTAATTTTGCTCGATCGAGTGGTTTAAAATCACACGATCGAGTGGTTTCTAATGGGCTCGGGCCTTTTTAGCTTTAATTCGTCATTAGGTCAAATAAAATTCCTATTTCTTATAAATAGGAAGGAGGGACGTCATTTGTAGGATTCTTGTGACATCTTGGACCGCGTTCCTTGATACTTTAACTTTACTCTTTCTCTGTAAACATTCATTCCTCTCCTTTTCCGGATTTACTGTAACTTTCTCTCTTTTCCTTTATTTATGCTTATGTTTATTTCTCTCTTTGTTTTTGTTCTTCCCTTTATTATGTCTAGCTAATTCTCTCTGCTAGGATTAGGGGAGTCGATGATTATTGTTAATTGTTAATTAGTTTGCAGATCTGTCATTGTTATTATGTCTGTTATTTATCACTGCTTTAATTGTATCCTGCTAGTTGAGTCGACACAATTAGCTTATTTAACATTGGTAAGCCTTGACCTAGACCGGAAGGTTGAAAGGGATGAGACCTGCAGTGAGCATTAGGGCACTTTAATGAGGGCGGAAGCTAAGCTATTAGTGTTTTAGGGCAAATTGAGACCGGAAGGAGATATTCGTTGCCCGTTAGACCGATACAACTAACTGATCTGTGACCTTAGCTGCAATTGACCGATGATCATTGATGACCCGACATCCTAGTTCCCTTTTCTTATTGTTAATCTCTCTTTTTTATTTCCTCTTCCCTTAATCTTGTTTAGTTTAGTTTTATTCACTTCAAAACCCCCAACTGTGACGTAGACAGACCGAATAGACAAGTAGATAGTGACCGCCTCCCTGTGGAGATCGACCCTACTTACTGCTAGCTTCTGTTAGTGTAACTAGGTATTTTATTTTTGGTATCCGACGACGCTATCAGGTAGCTTCATCTGGACGTTCAACAAGTTGGGTACTAGTCTTCCTCCACCTACTTAGGAAGTCGGTGAAGCCTTCTTTATCATTTTGGGTAAGAACCTCTAAGGTGCGCATATTGACTTGGATCTCGGCATTATCCACATATTGCTTAGCCAACTCGATCGCGGCATCATCCCAAGTGGCAATCTTCTTGTGCTCTAGAGAATAAAACCATTGTTTCGGGATGGTGTCAAGAGATGAAGGAAAGATCCTTAAGAACATCTCGGGTTTAATGCCTTTGATAGACATGTAATCCTTGAAAGAACGGATATGGTTCAAAGGGTTTTCATGCCCCTTGAATTTCGGGATATCCGTCATGTTGAAGTTGGTTGGCAATTTGGAACTTACGGCCTCATATGTGCGATTGTTTTCCCTCTAGATATCATCCCCTTTGAGATACATCAGTTGTTCTTCCAAGTATTGGAGTCGTCTCTCAGCTGCAGTCGGATCTACGGGAGGGTTGACCTCTTGTGCTCCCACAAAAGTGGAGGATTTTCATTCACAACTTCATGGAGTATTTCATTTTCTGCAGGAGGCAACCTAGTTTCTACAGCAACAATTCGACCCTCGATCGTGTTAAGGCGATCATTCACTAGGTCTTGGCTAGTTTGGAGATGAGCGAGCGCGGCTAGGATTAGATCAGTACCATTCGGTGGTTGTCCATTGACACTTGCGTGACTAGTTCCAGGCATCTTGAATGCTGGATAAGAGATCGACGACGAATCAAAACACGATCGACCATTCTAGCACACTTACTCAAAAAAAGGTTTGACTTGTGAAGTGGGAGTGTGCCACTTGTGTCAAGTGAGGTTTGAAGAAATGACAAGGTTTGAAAATGTTGGTCCTAGTCAACCATAGTGTAGTTGTAGGAGTGGACTCGAAATGAGGTTTTGAAATGGGCTTTGAGGCCCAAATTTTGACTCGACAATTGGACAGAGTTTTGTTTGGTTTTGGGCTAATATTGGCCTATTTCGAAAATTTTACATTTTGAAAGAGGTTTTGATTTTTTTACAAAATTCGTCATGGTTTTGTTTAGAAATGGTGATCACATATAATATAGGCACTTATACAGGCATTATAACGGGATGCTGAGTCCATTTAAAAGGGTGGGTTGCCATACCGAACAATTAAACCCGTGGTCTGTGGAGAGGCTCGTACCAAACAGAAGTAAGGCCGATTCCTAGTCCATTTACTCGAGTAGTGAAATTTCTTGATACAAACAAGAGTAAGTACCATGGTATGGTTGACGTCAATCGCTATCCATCCTTAGGCCCAAATAAGAATTTGGACCGTCTAGACGGGACGATTGGTCGAATGGGTTGGGTTGGGCCTTATGAAGACCGAATAAACGGTCTAGGAAGACCGAGTTATGAAAACCAACAACTGTCTTGTACAAACTATTCTCTAACCTTGTTCAAGTTTCACCCTTGCTACATGTAAGTGTATTAATCCCAAGCGGAGTCGCCAAACTATGGACGCGGGCCCACGAGGGTCGCTCGGGTAGAAAGGAGCAAGCTTTTGCATTTGTGGAGTCGCCATCAATTTATTGTTGAAAATTGAAAACCGTTCGAATACCTCATGCCATGTCAAGACACAAAGTAGTGACATGAACACCAAGAACTCGTTATCCTTAGCATTCTATGTCTAGAATGACTCTCGTGGATGCCAATGAACACGGATGTTCACAGAGATCTGGAGTAAAGGGCGAGGGTACGTATTAAGAAGCTCATTTGATTGAACACCTAATCCCGCCCGCCTCGATAGCGGCCTCTACTAATGATTAGGGAAGTTATTCATACTCGATATTTTGTCGGTTATATGCATGCTATGCAACATCCATTAGATTAATCCTAGCATGTGAATTAACTAAGTCGGTAAACACGTAATTTAACATGCATTGATGTCGAGGTAGAAATTTAGGTTGATTACATGTGAGAGACATACAAGCAATAATAAAGAATAAAGAAATACAATAAAGAAAATTACAATAATTACAATAGGTTAATCGATTTACGTCGAAAATACATTTGAAACGGACGATTTGAGAAAAGAAAGAATAAACAAATTCGAACAGATTATTAGGTGATAATACGAGTAATAGTTAATTAATACGTAATTAATAAACTAGGTCAAGGCAGAAACGGGAGTTCAGAGACAGAACTCAACCTGAAAGCAGCAGCAGAGAGTGCGTCCTTTGAAGAGGCGCGACAAAACGCGTTGCGTCTGTTCTCGAGTTCGGCCCCGTCCGTGAAGCCGGGATTGCAAATTGTTAATATTCATTGGTGATTTAAAAATTGATTATGGACATTTGACTCGGATAGAAGTGGTTTAACGGATTATTTACATGCAATTGGGTCATAAAAACAATAAAACATGGATAAGATTAATTAGGACAAATCAATAAAAAGGTTAATCACGGGATTAATGATACAAATTAACAAACTAATCAAATTAATTAGGTTATTAATGACGAACTAATGATGACAATGATAATAAACAGATGAAAATATATCAATGAATGAATTTCAGAGACTCAATATTGACGAATCAAACCTCTAAAAACCCGAATTGATTTCAATGACGAAAACCCGCAAATATGAATTATGAGGGATTTAAGTCGGAATTTAAAAGACGAATTAAATATTGATGATTTACATGTTAAAATTGTTATGTTAAAAATAAGGGTTATTTAATGACAATACTCCGAACTATTAAAGTATTTCTCAAAATACTACAAACTATATTTTAACTATGGTTAGAACCAACTATTACACCGGTTGTCCACTAATAAATTAGGTGGAAGGGCTACATGTTCTACCGGTTTATTTTATTTTACTTTTTGTTTTTTCTCTCCAAAATTCCATTACTCTTCTCAAAACCTCCTTTACTGTCAAAACGCCATTTTTCTTCTCTCAAACACCACTAATCTCTTACCCTACTTTTATTTAATTTCTCCAAAATAAAAATTATCTTCCCTAAATGCCATTCAAGTATGTGGTACGTGGAGAGAAAGATATCTAGTGATGAGGATGGCTTTGGTTTTTTGGGTCTTATTATTATTTTTTTATTAGTAAAAGTAAGAATTTTGAATGATTCATCTATCATCATTATTTTCTTGGTATGATCGTATGGAATTGCTTGGTTTTCTGAGATCTAGTGGAGGATTGCTTGTTGAATAATTAATTTGATTGGGTATATTTTTTTGTAATTAAGGATAAAGGGTTTTTTGGAGTTTATTTACTTTTTTGTGTTTGATTAGTATAAGTAAGCAATATGTGTGATTTTTTCATCATCATTGCTCTTGTTTAAATGTTTTTTGTTCTTGTTTTTTTTTGAAGAATTGTTTGAATGGGTATTTGGATTCTTGAAACTGACGAAAATTTATTTTCTGAAACTTTGTTGAATTGTTGTTTTAATAATAAGTTAGGAAGTATGTTTAGTTTGTAGTTATAAAGAGAGATTATAGATAAAGGAGGAACATGAAGAGAAAGAAGATGAAGTAGTAAAAAAAATGCAGGAAAGAGATGAAATCAAATCTAAGGACAAAGGTGGGACCCATAAGTTAATAAAGAAGCAATTCTATTAAAAGATGATGGGTGTAATAGTTGAGTATAATGGTAGTTAAAATATAGCTTGAAGTATTTTGAGAAACACCTCAATAGTTTGGAGTATTCTCGTTAAATAAACCTAAAAATTATCGTGTTAATGAACATGAACAATTGAAAACAAAACCAACAGACGAACAAAAGACGAAGGAAGAAGAAAGGAAGCAGGAACTGCGGTAACCTCAGGAAGAGGCGCAGCAGATGCGGCGTCCCTTCGAAGAGGCGCAGCAGTTGCTGCGTCCTTTCTCGACGTTTGTCTCCTGTTAATCCGTAGGAAGGGTTTAAAACAAGGTTTTATAAATCGGTTTTGAATGTGTTTTCGACGTAAACCTTACAATAATGATTACAAAAATAAAATACAATAATAAAAGATGAGATTTACACCCTCAGACTTACATGTTTGACGAAACGAGATTAACTAAGTTAACATTTAGTGATACTCGACTCAAATGTACGACGAAAGTGCCCTCTAAGAGGAAAACGAACAAGATTGATTAAGTTTATTGATGTGCAGTTGGTCAAATTGGTCGGTCATGCAAAACGAGGCTGATACTCAGAAGGATCCGAGCTTACGTGGTCGAAAGTTCAAGCACGTAGACGCCAAAAAGCAAGAGCGTGGTCTTAGAATGCAAAGGGAGAAGAGAAGGGCGGACACTCGTGTGAGAAATATAAGGGACGAAGGTCCCTATTTATACTAATCACGCGAAGGAATTAGGGTTTCGGAGAAACTTTGGAAGTGAATCTCGAAAAGATTTAAAAATACGCAGAAAGGAATCTGGGAAGAGGCGCGCGCCATGCGTCTCTTGGTAGAGGCGCAGCACCTGCTGCGTCCTTTCCCAAGTGGTTTCCTCCCGCGGAAGAAAGATTTCCGCGTTTCTATTATGGAATTGCGGTTTGATCTCAATTTCCTTAATATTTTATATAATATTTCCGGGATATAATTTGCCAAAGAGATTAAAAGATTGAAAATATGGAATATAATCATCCGGAACATTCCAGAATATTCTGACTCGGCATTTTAAACGGTTATTAGAAAAATGAAGACGGTTTTTTGACCCTGACTCCAAATGTACTCTAATTTTTGTCAAAACGACCGTATCGGCGCGTAGATGATGACTATGAGGTAGACACAAGTATTTGAGCTATCACTTAACAATAAACTTACGAACTGTCATAAATCGTTCCGCGTACCAAACATGCGGCCCAATCATCACCGGGTGGCTTGCGGGAGGTGCAGAAATGAGGTATCTACACGTGGTTAGTTGGGTTGGCAAATTCATTCCTATCTAAGTCTTTGATTCTAACCGCACCCCCCAGGAGTATTGACTTGACCAAGAATGGTCCGGCCCAGTTCGGTTTGAACTTTCCCCGTGGATCGACAGGTAAAAGAGCTATAACCGATTTGAGGACTAAGTCTCCTTCCTTGATATTTATAGGCTTAACCCTTTTGTTGAAGGCTCGTTTGATACGTGTCTGATATGTTTGCACATTGTGTAGTGCGCTCAACCTTTGTTCATCAAAGAGGATGAGTTCTTCATATCTATCTCTCTTCCAATCAGCTTCTAGGATTTGACTTTCGAGTAGAATGCGTAAGGACGGGATTTTTAATTCAACTGGTTGTACGCCTTCCTTGCCGTAAGTCAAATAGAAAGAAGTAGCCCCAGTAGGTGTCCTAACGGATGTGCGGTATCCCCATAAGACAAATGGTATCTTACTTGGCCAATCTCGATAATTGTCAATCATTTTCTTGAGGATTGTGACAACATTCTTGTTGGCTGCCTCTACTGCGCCATTAGTTTGTGGTCTATGTGGCCTGGAAATTTGATCCATTGTCACTGATGATCTCATGTGGGCAACCATATCGACAGATGATATTAGTTTGTATGAACTTTTCCACGTTTTTGGCTGTGAGACTAGTGTAGGACGCTGCTTCTACACATTTGGTGAAATAATCGATTTCCACCAAAATGAAACAGTGACCTCCTGTTCCGGCTGGGGTGATCTTCCCGATGATATCGATTCCCCGAGCAGAAAATGGCCAAGGAGATGTCATGGTGTAGAGTAATGAAGGAGGGACATGATGCACATTCCCGAAGATTTGGCAGTTGTGGCAATGTCTGACATATTTGATGCAATCGGATTCCATTGTGGTCCAATAATACCCCAAACGCGTGATTTTCTTTGTCATCATTGGTCCACTCATGTGAGGGCCACATTCTCCATCATAGACTTCTTCCATTACTTTCCGTGCCTGTGAATGATCAAGGCAACGCAAGACTACACCAAGATCAGGTGTTCTTTTATACAATTCTCCTTGCATGAGGACGTACTGGGAGGCTAGTAAGCATATAGCACGTTGTCCCCTCTTATCCATATCTGGTGGATAAGTGCCATTGAGTTTGAAGTTTAGAATCGCTTGGAACCAAGGCTCCTCTGGGTTTTCTTCTTCGTCTGTGATTTGGTGCACATAAGCTGGTTATGACCGTAGTTCGATGCATAAAGGCATTTATACCATATCATCTGGTATATTAATCAAAGATGCAAGTTTTGCAAGAGCGTCTGCAAATTCATTCTCTTCTCGAGGTAGGTGTAGGTAAGTTACATGATCGAAGAATTGGGCGACTTGGTCTATCCTGGCCTGATATGGTGCTAGACTTTCACTTCGAATTTTCCAAGATCCCGTAACTTGGTTGATGATCAAGGATGAATCTCTATGTACTCGAAGATTCTTGATGCCTAAGCCTACTGCCGCTTGTAGTCCAATGAGGCAAGCTTCGTATTTTGCAGCATCATTTGTCACCTCGAAGTCGAGTTTGACAGATAGTGGTGTATGCTCACCTTCAGAAGAAATGAGCAACACTCCTATTCCAAATCCTCTTAGGTTTGATACTCCATCAAAATAAAGGTCCCAGGAGTCTACATCAGTTTGGAGTATCTCCTCATCCGGAGTGTCTATTGTTTGTGCATCATTGACGGCATTTTCTGCGAAAAACTCGGCGACGGCACGTCCTTTTAGAACTTTCAGAGGTACATATTTGAGATCGAACTCTGAGATCATCAAGGTCCATCTCGCTAAGCGTCCATTGAGAACGGGTTTTTCGAAGAGGTATTTGACATGATCCATTTTTGAGTATACCTTGACTGAATAGCTAAGCATGTAATGGCGTAGCTTCTTCATTGCCCACACAAGAGCGAGGCATGTCTTTTCGAGTGGTGTGTAGTTGCATTTATACTCCAAGAACTTATTACTAAGGTAGTAGATAGCTTTTTCTTCTTTTCCGACGGTTTGCGCTAGCATAGCCCCTACGGCTGTTTCGGTCACTCTGAGATATAAACCAAGAGGTTGATCTCGTTGGGGAGGCATGAGCACTGGTTGTTTGGCTAGTATCTCCTTGATTCTGTCAAACGCCTTTTGGCAGTCGTCATCCCACATGGCGTGATCTGTTTTCTTTAGCTTTTTGAAGATGGGTTCACATATCATGGTGAATTTCGATATGAATCGACTTATATATTGCACCTTGCCCAAAAATCCTATAACTTCCTTCTCCTTCTGAGGTTGTGGCATTTCAATTAGAGCTTTGATTTTGGAAGGGTCGATTTCTATACCTCGTTGACTGACGACATACCCCAGAAGCTTGCCTGATGTTACCCCAAATGCACATTTCTGAGGGTTGAGTCTCATGTTGTATTTTCGTAGTCTTGAGAAGAATTTGCGAAGGTTATTAATGTGCCCCTCTCTATCCTTGGATTTGACAATCATGTCATCCACATACACCTCGACTTCTTTATGGATCATGTCATGTAGTAGCGTAGTTGCGGTGCGTTGATATGTAGCTCCAACATTGATTAACCCAAACGGCATAACTGTGTAGCAATATGTACTGTGGACATCGGCCCAACTGTAAGCCCGATCGATCTGCGGACGTGCAGCGGTCTTTTGAAAGCCACGCTCGGCGGCGTAAAAATGCTTTCGACCGGATCGTTTTAGATCGGTCGGTTTCGTCTCGGTAAGGGTCTCGAAACGATTAGAGATGTTCGGAGTCGCCACCAAGCATTTGTGGGATGCTTGGAACCCGTTCGAATCCACTTTATACCTCAGTCAAACGAAGCACAAAGCAGTGTTTGACATAGGTACTAAAGATAAGGAATCGTCCCTCTTTAGCATCCTATCTCTAGAATGACTCTCGTATGCCCTAGATAAGGTCGTCCACTATCCAAAGTTTCTGAGTAAGAGGTGAAGGTACGTATTGGGAAGCCCTTTAATCAGACACCCAATCCCGTCCACGGTAGCGGCCTCTACTGATCGATCTTGGCTGGTTGAATGCAAAAGTTGATAAAACGGTTTAAATGCATGAATGCGCATCCAGTAATTTAAACCTAACATGTGAGAGCTTTCTAAGTCGGTTGATTTAATCCAAGTATCAAGTATAAGATGCCGAGTTGGAATAATGGTTGATTTGCATGCAAGACGGAGAATAAGCATCCATTTACCGTATTAGGTTTATGGTGCATAATGTAATCCATTTGTCTTAGTAAGACATTTTGCAAATATGGTTAGTCGTCTGATCCGTCCTATATCCGGGTTAACCGGAGTCGGGATCGTCCTAGACTAATGCTGGAAGGAGAACAGACCCTGCACCAGGCAGCCATATGAGGCGCGAGCCTATTGGCGATGCAAGAGGGTCTCCCCTGGTTTTGAAAACAGGAAAGAAATGGCATGTTTAGGCGCGAGTCAGTCAACGGTTTAAGACGCATTCTGACCATTTGAAAAACGTTTATAAAACGTGTTGAAAAATGGGTATTTGAACCCGTTTTAGTTTGAAAGGGTCGTTTAGACCATATTTGTTGATTTGAGGAACGAGACTCGAATAATCATCATCATTTTGATGATACTCGGTGTCGGGTCCGACTTGGCAAGCTTGACATGAATATTTTTGAAAAAATTATGAACTAATTGTTTTAAGTTCATTTGAATATAATTAGTCAATACTCATCATCGTACTCAGGTTAAAATCCGACATGGTATGTGGAACCAAGGATGACTTTGTGTTGGTGACTAATATATTTATTTTGGAAATGTAAAGAAATGATGAAATGCTTTAAAATACCTCTCAAAATGTAAAGAAATGAAATAAAAGGCTTTAAAATACCTTTTAAATGTTATTAACCAAATATTATCACCGGAACACGGATTAAACCGTCATGGTATTAAGAACCAAGGGTGAAAAATGTTTTATGGTTAAAATTTGTAAAAAATAAATAAAAGGGTTTGAAAATATTCGAAATGGTAAAAACCGATTACAAATATGAAAATAGATTAATGAGGAAGGACGAAAACAAACACGGTTGAGTTATGACCTGGGCACGCCATTGAGGTGCGGGCCTCTGTACAGAACAAGGGGCTTCTGCCTCAGGCCAAAACTCAGTTTTGGCTCGTCTATCCTATGTTTTGGATCGTGTTATGCATGTTTTAGCATGTTATGGTCATATAACAAGCAATGACATGATAAAAGAAGGATTCTTACACCCTCATACTTACATGTTTGGTTATGGTGAGAAACCGACGTAAGTGTAACAACTCGTTTGGTCGGAAAAGACTCGGTTTAAAACCGTTTTGGTAAGTAAAAAGAGTGTTTTATTAAGATTAGTGACGGTGTAGTGGTCGAAATGGTCGGTCAACTGATTTAATGCACGATGACGGTACCAAACAAGGTGTAAGGCTTGTATTTACAATCGGTAGGTCGTAAATACGCGTCAGATTGTGACTTAAGAAGTCGAGTCGAGAATTTTAAGGGAGAAAAGAGAGGGCGGACTCTCGCCTGAGTTCTCAAATGGGGGCATTTGAGGGGTATTTATAGGAAAATGAGTGGTTGTGTGAGTTTTGAGCGACGTGTCCACCTAGGTTGCTCAAAGAGGCGCGAGCCACGTCGCGGGTCTTCGAGTTGTTCTGTCACTTTCACACAAGTGCAATCATGGTTTGTTCTATCCTAGGATATGTAGTCACATGTTTGGTACTTGACCATTCATGAGTCCGGGAAATCTTAGTATAGAATGTTTGAAATGGTTTGTTTTTTGTGGTTGACTCGGTTTGACTCGTTGTTGGAGTCGGGATTTGAATTTTTGAGTCGGTTTTGGTCCTATGTCGGTTTTGACTCTAGTTAGTGTCATTGCGACCCCGTCGTCGTGCATTAAACACTCCAGGTACTTTTGAAAAGTTTTGAAATGTTTTATTTTCGAAATCGTTTTAAGTTTTCCGACGTAAAGTTGTACACAAACTGTCGATCAAAAGCCGCGATTCCAAAACATGTTGTAGTCCGATAATCATCGGGTGTTTGTTGGAGTCTCAGCAGACACTGGGTATCTAAAGAGTCCCCACTTTAACTGAGGCTTGGACAGGGCGAAAGTCAAAGTAGAGCCCCTAGGTCAATCAAAGATAACAACCTGGAGACCCAAACGACGTGGAGGTGGCTCGAAAGGATTCGAGCCAAGGACCTGCCGTCGGGATGGGCGACGCCAAGGCGACTCAAGGGTACGAGCCAAGGACCTGTCGTCGGGAACAGTTTAGAGTCTGTCGACTGTCCGTGCAGGTCGTTTAAAGTCCGTTAGACTACGTACAAAGGCTCGCCAGTCATAAGAAGGAATCATACCTGAGGCATCTTCGGATACGTCCTTGCGTGTTTGCGGACAAAGGCTCGCCAGCTGTGGTGTGTTCATGAGGAGGGCTCGCCAGCCGTGATGCGTAGTAAGGCTCGCCAGCCATGGGGCGTATATGAGGAGGGCTCGCCAACCGCAATGTGTTGTAAGTCTCGCCAGGCACGCCAGCCATGGTGCGTATATGAGGAGGGCTAGCCAGCCGCGATGCGTAGTAAGGCTTGCCAGCCATGGTGCATATATGAGGAGGGCTCGCCAGCCGCGATGCATAGTAAGCCTCGCCAGCCATGGTGCGTATATGAGGAGGGCTCGCCAGCCGCGATGCGTTGTAAGGCTCGCCAGCCATGGTGCGTATATGAGGAGGGCTCTCCAGCCGCGATGCGTAGTAAGGCTCGCCAGCCATGGTGCGGTCGGTTGATCGACCGTGAGAATAGCCGCGTCGGATGGGTTTGTTTTGAAAGTAGCGGACTCATGATGCCGCCGTGGAAATGGTGAATTTTAAATCTTCACTACTTGTTTTTGAATTTGAAGTGGCGGTTTTAATCGTCGTTTGTTTGATTTTTTTTGAAGGAAATAACGAATTTTAAATTTCGCTATTACGTCTGAATTGACGGTTTATGTGCCGCCGTTGACATGTGAAGGAAATAGTGAATTTGAAATCTTCACTATTACGTTTGAAGTGACGGTTTATGTGCCGCCGTTGACATGTGTGGTGAAAATAGTGGAATTTAATTTCCAACTATTACCTAGATCGAAAGATTGGAAGGGAAGGCTTGCTTAATTACAATAGGTGATACCTAATCAGGGCGAAAGCTAAGTTAGGGAGACCCTAGGGCGATTAGAGACCGAAAGGGTATAATCGTAGGTTTAAGGACCGAAAGGTGACGACCTCGCTCTTCTTATCAATTGTAATACTCCGTATTTATGAGTCTTCGGGTACTCTATCGAGTAGGCCTTACTCTGTCGAGTAAGGGTAAGTTGCGTTTTAAAATAGTTTCTGACCTGTTGGGTACTCGATCGAGTAACTAGGATACTCGATCGAGTAAGGGGGTACTCGATCGAGTACCTTGGGTACTCGATCGAGTAGTTAGGTTTACGAGGAGTTTTTCTCGGGTTTTGTTAATTATGCGATTAAGATATATAACCTTCGTCGTCTTTATACTAAACACTTTTGCAAAACCTAATTTACTGTTAAAGAGAGAAAAGCAAGTACGTTCATCATCTTAATCGCATTGTTAGCAAATCCCGGAGTTTGGAAGGTCGGTTTTCATCGTTTGATATACCGTTGAGATCCTTGCGTCGAGGGTAAGATCTATGTACCCTTTTTGTTGTCTTTCCTTTGATTTGGTTAAACCCTAATATAGGGATTTAGGGGTTTTTGAGTAGTATGTGATTTGGTAGCATTTGTATGTTGTATGATAGGAGGAGGTTTCGTAGAGGAAGCTTTTTGATACAGCAGTAGAGACCGTCTGATAGTGTGCTTTCCAGGTAGGATTTCCTACTCAGTATTAGTCCCATAATGGGAAGATTGTTGATGTGTTGAGATTGATTGTTTGATATAGTAATTGTATTGTGACGGTTGTGATTGTGATTGTGATTGTGATTGTTGTCTATGGTCCTCGAGGCGTGTCCTCGGCTGAGTGGGGTCACTTGCGGGAGTGGCTTCACGCCCTAGTTTCGCCTTCTGTGGAACCCGCCACAGAAGGGATGTGCACATTAATGGACGGGGTTATCGCTCATTATGAGGAGCGGGGATTTGGTGGGTGCAGTGCGGTCCCTCATCG
This sequence comes from Silene latifolia, assembly GCF_048544455.1. Lineage (NCBI taxonomy): Eukaryota > Viridiplantae > Streptophyta > Magnoliopsida > Caryophyllales > Caryophyllaceae > Silene > Silene latifolia. The sequence continues at coordinate 36,430,058 of NC_133530.1, read as the reverse complement.
CGGGATCGGTCCGGTGGACGATCGGTGATTGAGATTGTTGGAATTGGTGTGGTTGTGTGTGACAGTTAAGCTGTCTGTTTATCTTGTTGTTGATATATATTGAGTTGTGTGATTAGTACTGACCCCGGTTGTTGTTTTGTAAACCTTCGGTGATCCATTCGGGATGGTGAGCGGATATTGAGCGGTATGAGATGAGTGCGAGATAGGCTGGGATTGCCACGATATGATGATAGAAGTCTTCCATTTGTAGCTTAGTAGTTTCTTGACATTTCGATTAAAACAATGAAATGATCGGTTTGAGAACATGTATTTGTACTTTTGGTTTTGGTTTCGAGATTGTAACCTTTCACTAAGTATTTCTATTTAAACGTTGTTTCTTTATTGTTTATTTGATTATCATTGCCTCGGGTAACCGAGATGGTAATATCTTCATACCTGAGTGGTCCTGGTAAGGCACTTGGAGTATGGGGGTGTTACAAATGGTATCAGAGCGACGATCCTGAAACCTGTAACCAATGAACCTAATGAACATAGGGAGTCAATTAAAATGAACCCGGGGTAAAGGTTGTAGAAGCTAATGCAATGGCTTGGGAGACGTCCTGAAGTCGCGAACTCGCCCTACAATTTTGAACCGGTCACATGGGGGGTGTATGTCAAGGTCGTATGTGTTGTTTGGTTAACTTGTGTGTGAATGTGATGAAGTGTGTGTAACTGTTGGAGAAGTAGAAAGCTGAGAATATGAAAGAAAGGTTGATGATATATGTAGACTTGTTGTTGGAATGAAAACATGTTGGATGTTTACAATGTGGCGTTTAATAGCATGATATAATGATTTCGTAGATCGTATGAAAAGATGCATAGCATTATATGCTTAGTTAAGATATAATGTTGGTTTTATAAAGTTTTTAGCATGTTAGCATATGATATAGCATGCGGGTAGCGTTTCTGAGTTAGCATGACTCGATCGAGTGGGACTGACTTGATCGGGTGGGTTTTTGACGATTTTGAGTCCAGAATCGTGTTTTTGGGGACTCGATCGAGTACCTCGGGCACTCGATCGAGTAGGGGGTCACTCGATCGAGTAGCTTAGCTACTCGATCGAGTATGTTAGAGATCAGAAGGTCTGTTTGGGGTCTGATGTTGAGGCACTCGATCGAGTATAGTAGGCACTCGATCGAGTAGCTTGTTACTCGATCGAGTATGTTTGGGAACTCGATCGAGTAGGGTCTGGGCAGCTTGTTTTCGTGTTTTGAGGTTTTAGCGCGTATGTTTATGTCCACCCCTTTTCTGATATAGTTTCAAGATGCCGCCCAAGAAGACTGCTTTGTATGCGAGAGCTGAGCTTATGAACATAGATGACATCGTTAAGATGTTGGAGCATCAGGATCCTCTTACTGAGGCTTTAAAGACTGTGGGGAAAGATAAGGATAAGGATAAGGAGAAAGAGGTTGATCACTCTAAAATCAGCCTCTATATAGCGAGGTTTAACCCAAAAGAGTACAAGGGAGTTGGGGAGCCAAACCTTCTTGATAGCTGGCTTAGAGAGATGGAGAACATATTAGATTTGGTTCACTGTCCTGATGAGATGAGAGTGGAACAGGCTGCATTCTATCTGAGGAAGGGATGTCCTTTGATATTGTGCCATGTGAGAGACGACCGGATAGAGGGTCCGACAGTTGATCAGAAACCAGTGGTGGGGGAGTTTGAGGATGTGTTTCCAGAGGAGATTCCGGGGTTGCCGCCGAGAAGAGAGATAGATTTCACAGTAGAGTTGAAACCAGGGACGGGGCCAATCTCTAAGGCACCGTACCGTATGGGTCCTAAGGAGATGGAGGAGCTTAGGAAGCAGTTGGATGATTTTATAGAGAAGGGATACATTAGATCTAGTGTATCGCCGTGGGGAGCACCAGATCTTTTTGTGAACAAGAAAGATGGGAGTCTGAGGTTGTGTATAGACTATAGAGAGTTGAACCGAGTGACGGTGAAGAACAAGTATCCTTTGCCAAGGATAGATGACTTGTTTGATCAGTTGAGTGGTGCATCAGTCTTTTCTAAGATTGATTTGAGGTCGGGGTATCATCAGGTGAAGATTAGAGAGGTGGACATACCAAAGACAGCCTTCACGTCGAGGTATGGCCATTATGAGTATGTAGTGATGCCGTTTGGGTTATCTAATGTACCGGCAGTGTTTATGGATTTGATGAATAGGATCTTTAAACAGTTTTTGGACAAGTTTGTAGTGGTGTTTATCGATGATATCTTAGTCTACTCCAAGACTAAGGAGGAGCATGAGGAGCATCTGAGGATCGTGTTGCAAACTTTGAGGGAGCATGAGTTGTATGCTAAGCTATCCAAGTGTGAGTTCTGGTTAGAGAAAGTTGCTTTTCTGGGGCATGTTATCTCTAAAGATGAGGTAGCTGTGGATCCGGCAAAGATAGATCAGTGACAAAGTGGGAAGCACCAAAGAATGTTGGCTGAGATCAGGAGTTTTCTGGGTTTAGCTGGGTACTACAGACGGTTCGTGAAAGATTTCTCCAAGATAGCTAGACCTATGACAGCGTTGATGAGGAAAGAGGACAGGTTTCGTTGGGATGAGAGTTGTGAGACGGCGTTCCAAACATTAAAGGAGCGTTTGACCACAGCTCCTGTCTTAGCATTGCCTGAAGGGATCGAGAACTTTGAGGTTTATACAGATGCCTCAAAGAATGGGTTGGGATGTGTGTTGATGCAGAACGGTAAAGTGATTGCCTATGCTTCTAGGCAATTGAAGCCTTATGAGGAGAACTACCCTACTCATGATCTGGAGTTGGGTGCGGTGGTGTTTGCTCTCAAGATATGGAGACATTACCTTTATGGAGCAATCTTTAAGGTATTTTTTTATCACAAGAGTCTCAAGTATATTTTCACTCAAAAGGAGTTGAACATGAGACAGAGGAGGTGGATGGAGCTGATTGGCGATTATGACATGGAAATTATCTACCATGAAGGGAAGGCCAATGTAGTTGCTGATGCTTTGAGTAGGAAGAGTGTACATTCTCTGTGTACAGCTCTATCTTTGATGAGGCTGAGAGATGAGGTAGCGAGGTTTGGGATACATATGATGCGAAAGGAGATGCCATGGGTGATATGACAGTGCAGCTTGAGTTTTATGATGACATTCGAGGTAAGCATGCGTTGGATCCTAAGATAGTTGAGTGGAGAGCTGGAGTAGAGAAAGAGACAGTGTCTCGATTCTCTATTCACACAGATGGTAGTTTGAGGTTTGATGGTAGGTGGTGTGTTCCTAATGATGAGGAGTTGAAAAAGACTATCATGACAGAGGCACATTGCACACCGTATTCAGTATATCCAGGTGGTGACAAGCTATATAAGGATTTGAAGAATACGTTTTGGTGGCCTGGGATGAAGAAAGAGACAGCTGAGTTTGTGGCCCATTGTTTGACATGCCAGAGAGTTAAGGGGGAACAGCGACGACCACAAGGTAAGATTCAGTCTTTAACGGTACCTGAGTAGAAGTGGGAATCTATTTCCATGGATTTTATCGTGGGTTTGCCAAAGAGTCAACAAGGTAACAACATGATTTGGGTAATAGTGGATCGACTAACCAAGTCAGCTCACTTTGTTCCAATGAAAGATACATTGACTAAAGCACAATTGGCTATGACCTATCGAAAGAGCGTGCTTAAGTTACATGGAGTCCCTAAGGACATAGTGTCTGACAGAGATGCGAGATTTATATCAATGTTTTGAAAAGAGTTGCAGGAATCGTTGGGAACAACTTTGAAGATGAGTACAGCATTTCATCCTGCGACAGACGGACAGACTGAGAGAACAAACAAGACTCTTGAGGATATATTACGAGCTTGTGTGATGGATTTTGGTGGTAGCTGGGAACAGAGGTTGGACTTGATAGAATTTTCTTACAATAACAGCTATCACACTAGTATTGGTATGGCACCGTTTGAGGCTTTGTATGGGAGAAGATGTAGGAGTCCGATTTGTTGGGACGATAGTGCTGAGGCTGTGGTTTTAGGACCAGAGATGGTGCATGAGATGGTGGAACAGATTAAGATGATCAGGGAACGGATGAGGGCAGTTCAGGATAGGCAAAAGAGTTATGCGGATCTACATCGCCGGGACATAGAGTTTCAGGTTGGGGACAAGGTTCTTTTGAAAGTGTCTCCTATGCGTGGGGTTATGAGATTTAGGAAGAAAGGCAAGCTAAGTCAGAAGTTTATCGGGCCTTATGAGATCTTAGAGCGAGTTGGGGAAGTTGCATATCGTCTGGCTTTACCAGCTGCGCTAGAGAGAGTGCATAATGTGTTTCATGTATCGCAGCTGCGGAAGTATGTGAGTGACCCGTCACATGTGTTAGAGGCAGAGAGCTTAGAGCTAGATAAGTTCTTATCATATATTGAGGTGCCTAAGCAGATTCTTGACCGAAAGGTTAGGAAGACTAAGAGTGGTGAGATAGTTTTGCTTAAGATCCTTTGGTCTAACCACGAGACTGAGGAAGCTACATGGGAGCCAGAGGAAGCCATGAAAGAGCGATACCCTTTTCTTTTTGATCAGGTATGTATGGTTACGGGGAGGTAACCTTGTTTCTTTTAGGGGGGTAGGAGATGATCGCGACGAGTTTTTAAGGGTTTTATACCCTTTTTGTATGTTGTGTCGGTATGTGTGTCGGGATGAGTTGGGTTAGTAACATGTTTTATGTTGAGTTTTGTTTTGGTTGTTGAGTTGGAAGTGTTGAGGGAGTACCTTTGTTTAGTAGTGGTTTGAACTTCGGGGACGAAGTTCTTTTTAAGGAGGGAAGTCTGTAATACTCCGTATTTATGAGTCTTCGGGTACTCTATCGAGTAGGCCTTACTCTGTCGAGTAAGGGTAAGTTGCGTTTTAAAATAGTTTCTGACCTGTTGGGTACTCGATCGAGTAACTAGGATACTCGATCGAGTAAGGGGGTACTCGATCGAGTACCTTGGGTACTCGATCGAGTAGCCGGTTTACGGGGAGTTTTTCTCGGGTTTTGTTAATTATGCGATTAAGATATATAACCTTCGTCGTCTTTATACTAAACACTTTTGCAAAACCTAATTTACTGTTAAAGAGAGAAAAGCAAGTACGTTTATCATCTTAATCGCTTTGTTAGCAAATCCCGGAGTTTGGAAGGTCGGTTTTCATCGTTTGATATACCGTTGAGATCCTTGCGTCGAGGGTAAGATCTATGTACCCTTTTTGTTGTCTTTCCTTTGATTTGGTTAAACCCTAATATAGGGATTTGGGGGTTTTTGAGTAGTATGTGATTTGGTAGCATTTGTATGTTGTATGATAGGAGGAGGTTTCGTAGAGGAAGCTTTTGATACGCAGAGAGACCGTCTGATAGTGTGCTTTCCAGGTAGGATTTCCTACTTAGTATTAGTCCCATAATGGGATGATTGTTGATGTGTTGAGATTGATTGTTTGATATAGTAATTGTATTGTGACGGTTGTGATTGTGATTGTGATTGTGATTGTTGTCTATGGTCCTCGAGGCGTGTCCTCGGCTGAGTGGGGTCACTTGCGGGAGTGGCTTCACGCCCTAGTTTCGCCTTCTGTGGAACCCGCCACAGAAGGGATGTGCACATTAATGGACAGGGTTATCGCTCATTATGAGGAGCGGGGATTTGGTGGGTACGGTTGTGGTCCCCTGATCGGGGCTAGTCCGGTGGAAAGGATCGGTGATTGAGATTGTTGGAATTGGTGTGGTTGTGTGTGATTAAAGCTTAAGTCGTCTTTTATCTTGTTGTTGATATATATTGAGTTGTGTGATTAGTACTGACCCCGGTTGTTGTTTTGTAAACCTGCGGTTATCCATTCGGTGATGGTGAGCAGATATTGAGCAGGTATGAGATGAGTACTGGGATAGCTGGGATTGCCACGATATGATGATAGAAGTCTTCCGCTGTAGCTTAGTAGTTTCTTTACATTTCAGTTAGAACGATGAAATGATCGGTTTGAGAACATGTATTTGTACTTTTGGTTTTGGTTTCGAGATTGTAACCTTTCACTAAGTATTTCTATTTAAACGTTGTTTCTTTATTGTTTATTTGATTATCATTGCCTCGGGTAACCGAGATGATAATATCTTCATACCTGAGTGGTCCTGGTAAGGCACTTGGAGTATGGGGTGTTACATCAATAATTTAATCGACTCAGTTGACCCGATAGTGTAGCTGCCACGGTGGACCGATTCCTAGCATATTTCTCTCTTTTATCTGATTTACCCTTGCATTCCTTCATTATTTCCTCTTATTCATTTCCCACTTGCTTTAATCTCGTTAGTCTAGTCAAAACAATCAAAACCCCCCAAATCATGACATTTGACAGATAGAATAGACAAGTAGATAGTAAACCGCCTCCCTGCGGAGATCGACCCTACTTACCGCTGACTTCTGTTATTAGTACTTAGGTAATTTATTTTTGGTACAGAAACGACCGTATCAAATTTTGGCGCCGTTGCCGGGGAGGCAACTATTTATTTATTTGTTTAATTCTGTCTGTTTTTAGCCTCAGGGGATTTTTCCCTTAAGGCCGTTCTAATCATTTCTTTAGTGCTGTTTTGTTAGGCCTTACAGGTACTACCTAGACAGTTCTAGGTGAAACATTGTCAAAGGGAAGGCTTGAGTAACTTTGACCCATCACCTATGTCCCATTATATGGCGCAACAGGTGATTTACTACGGGAGATGTGGTTCTGCTGAGCACAATACAGCCCTTTGCTTGGCAGAAACTGACGAGGTCCTCGAGTTCAGGCTTTGGGGACGAGCTAGTCAAGCAGCTGTAGTTGTGCCGCCACATCCACCCTATCAATGGCCACCACAACAAGATCGTCCTGACATTCGGGAAGAAGACATGGCGGAGCTGAAGTCTTTAATGAAGGCACTTGCATTCCAAGTGCAAGAAAGTGATAGAGACACTTTTTCGCGATTTGATAAGCTCGAGTCTGAAATAGCTCAGTTAGTTACTGAGTCGGATAGTTGGCAATCAGAAGAGGTATACTGTACCGAGATAGGTTTTCCCCATGAAGAAACCGTGTTGCCCAATGCTGAGGATGATTTTTATGACTCGGATGACGAATTTCTATCATATTTCACTGCCTTACACGAAGATTTTAGCGCTGTACAGGAAGAATCACTCGATCGAGTGACTTATAATAGTCGATCGAGTGAATTTCCAGAAGAACCATTCGATCGAGTAGTTCAAAGCACTCGATCGAGTGAAAATCAGGAAGGAAATGGTCGATCGAGTAACAAATCTGCTCGATCGACTGATTTGGCCAGCGAGAGCATTGATACGTCACTTGGGTTCATTCTAAATGACGATTTTGATGATGACAACGGTTATGGTGAGTCTTCCCTTTTCAAAGCCGAGTTGGATGCACTAGAGGCTGCGATTTACGGGCTGAAATCCACTAAGGAGGTTGACGAAGAAGCAACTGAGTCGGTAATTGCTCCTAGCACGGAAGAGGTAATAAATTCTTTTATCTATGATTCCATCGTTGAGAGCAACCAACCGGAGGTAGTAAACGATAATTCCATTATTGTTTGTTTGAATAATATAATGCCTCATATTACTCATGCTTCGTATTTCAATAACATACCCTCTCCCAGGTGGTTAATTAATTTAACTGTCTTTCACCGTACTTGTCATGTCAAAATTGTTAATCTGAAACAGGACCTTAATTTATCGTCTACTGCTCCCGCGCTCCTATATTTTGTGGACAAATTTAGGAGCTCTCATAGGAAATTTGTTAGACTTAAATGTTTACATATTTTTATTTCCTATATTTTTAATACACTGTGGTGCTACTTACATTTTTGTGTAGCACATGCGTAGATTTATGATTTAATGCTGCGCGCTTTGAGCTGTTTTGATTGTAACTAATTAGAGAGCCTCTAAGAAAAAGAAGGTCGAGCTGGGACCTGACTGAAGCTAGCGCTACCCGGGAGGCAACCCGGAGTTTTTGTTTTTTATTTTCTATTTCATTTCAGTTGTAATAAATGGTTTTCATACCATAGACGATCTCAGTATGCTTGTTTAGTTAGTTTGCTGGCTGTTTTTATTTGCGTTTTGCAGGAATTACTGAGGTTCACTCGATCGAGTACTTTTTGTACTCGATCGAGAGCTTTTTCCGCTGTTTCACTCGATCGAGCACTCTCATTCCACTCGATCGAGCACCTTCAAAGAGTGAACTACTCGATCGACCTATTTTCCTTTTGATCGAGCAGTTTTGGATGCCCATTCACTCGATCGACCACTGTTCGAGTGCCATCGAGTGTTTTTGACTTGGATTAGCTTCCTGAGACGGTATTCCGGGCCTTTAGCAACCTCCCATGTTCATGGTCGGTTTGGGGAGGTCCCTTTTTCGCGTATCTTGTGAGTTTTCCGCATTTACTCTCTTTCTCCTCTAGTTTGCATTTCCTTTCCTTGTTTTGGTACAATAGGGGCATTGTACGGTTTGGTTTGGGGAGGTTATGCATCCATATCTGTGTCTGCATTTTGTTTTTATTGCATTTTTGTTATCATATTTAATTTATGTATGCATTGTCTGTTATTTTTATAAAATTCAAAAAAAATCTCATAAAAATTTAAAAAAAAAAATTTCATGGTTATTTTTGCATATAGGTTGAGTCGGAACGGTAGATTTCAATGATGAAATTGCTCTATAATTTTTCCTTTGCTTAAGCCTTGCATAAAACTGTTATCTTATTAGCTTTGTCTTATTGCATGTCTACGAGTTAATGTTGAATTTAGCTGAACGAATAGACTTGACCTGAAATTTTGTCAACCTACTTATAATTTCTAAGGAATTAGAGCCTTATAAACTGGTGTCATTTATGACCGGTTTCATGTAGGATTGTGAGTAGTATACTCCTTGCATATCATGTATCATTAATTTGCACGTATATGAAATTCAATTGCTTTTTGCCTGCATACATTCGGGTTAGTGGTTGGTGTCACATGCAGGGAGGTGCTTACAATTTCCCTTTCTTTCATTTTTACCCATTTAACTCCACATTAGCCAAATTTGTCTGTTGACCCTTAGCTACATCCTAAATTTAGCCTGCCTTGTCAAGCTAGTTTAGATTGTTCTGCGGTATATTGTCTATTGTATCAAGTTTGGCTCGTATTCTGTTGATACGGAGTTGGTAATATAAGAAGAAAGGGAGGATGATGAAAAAAGACGTGAAAAAGAAAAAAAAAAAAAAAAAAAAAAAAAAGAAGAAACCGAAAAAAAAAGAATGAAGAAAAAGAAAAAAAAAAAGAAAAAGAAAAAGATTTCGAAAAAAAGATGTTGTTTGATGAGACGGTTTCACTCCTATGCTTTATCTATATCATTTGAGGAGTATTTTCAGTTCGGTTTGGTGAGTTTTATGCCAAATGAAGGGCATTGTGCTTATTTCATAATTGAGTAAGGATGGTTGTTGTTACATGGTTCTGTTTAGGTACTAGCTTGATCACCTATACCTCCACATTCCCATAAATGTTTTGCCTTTTCTTACCCATTGCCACTTTACCATATTTTTGTAAGCTCTCGGCTGTGACAGGACCTTGTTTGGTTGGAATGTGTGTACGGTAGCTAGAATTGTCTATCATATTAGTTGCATGCATGTTTATGTGGGTCGTAGTCTAGGTGAGTGACTATTTTTATTTCTCTCTTATACATATATATGTTCATCCTTTGCTTCAAGAGAGAAGAGTGACCCGTGAGAGTCCATTATTAAAGGTCTTGCAAGGTCGACGGTTCAGCTTTATTATAAACATCTTATAACTCGTTTGCATTTGACTGTTTGCTATAAGTGTTAGTTGCTTGCATTAAATTGGTTTAAGTGGGCATTTGTAGCTAGCTCTGAGTTATCTTTTCCGTTCATTAGTCTGCATTTAGTTTACTCGAGGACGAGTAAAGGTTTGGTTTGGGGAGATTTGATACGTGCATTTTATATAGTCTTTTTAGCCTATTTTATGCACGTATTTCTATGCTTTTATCGTAGTTTTATGCTACGAAATGCCCCGAATATGATACTTTGGGTTATTTTGTCTTATTTGCAGGAATGAACCAGAAAGTAGTGAAATCGAGCCATTTACCGTCCGTTTTGCATGCATTTGGAAGTAGAGTTAATTTGGAGCGGAATTATTGCTGTCTTGGGATGCGTAAAGCTGTTTTGGGAGTCAAAAGGACAAGTCAAAGCTAAACTAACGAGATTTTGTAGCTGTTGAAGTCAAGATCCACTCGATCGAGTACTTAACTGGTCGATCGAGTGGTTTTAGGTCAAATAATCAGTCGATCGAGTACTTTTGTTGGTCGATCGACCAGTTTCATATTAGTGTTTAGTCGATCGAGCACTTCTTTTGGTTGATCGAGCGGTTTGAGCCTGAGTTTGCTCGATCGAGTAGTTTAAAACCACTTGATCGAGTGGATTCGTCTACGGGCTTTGGCTTTCTAGTTTATTTCCGTCATTAGGTTAAATAATTCCTATTTTCTTATAAATAGGAAGGGGGGACGTCTTTTGTAAACTCTCTCCTTATCATCTGACACTGTCAGACGTTACCTTTGCTCTAATACATTGTTCCTGCTACTTTGTTCTTCCTTAATTCCGGATTTATTTCAGTAACATTTTTCTCCCTTTTTCCTCTTTAATTTAATGTCGACTTCTCTTCCTCTCTTTATTATTTATGTCCTTTATTTAATTATGTCTAGCTAATTCCTTTAATATGTTAGGACTAGGGAAACCGTGGTAGTAATACGTTAGGATCGACATGATTAGATTAGTTTTGCGACAAGAATTGTATTAGGCAATATAATTGTGATTAGGTTGAATGAATGCATGCAGGAGACTGATTTATTTAGTTACCCCCGGCCTGGATCGAAAGATTGGAAGGAAAGGCTTGCTTAATTACAATAGGTGATACCTAATTAGGGTGAAAGCTAAGTTAGGGAGACCCTAGGGCGATTAGAGACCGAAAGGGTATAATCGTAAGTTTAAGGACCGAAAGGTGAGACCTCGCTCTTCTTATCAATAATTTAATCGACTCAGTTGACCCGATAGTGTAGCTGCCACGGTGGACCGATTCCTAGCATATTTCTCTCTTTTATCTGATTTACCCTTGCATTCCTTCATTATTTCCTCTTATTCATTTCCCTCTTGCTTTAATCTCGTTAGTCTAGTCAAAACAATCAAAACCCCCTAAATCGTGACATTTGACAGATAGAATAGACAAGTAGATAGTAAACCGCCTCCCTGTGGAGATCGACCCTACTTACCGCTGACTTCTGTTAGTAGTACTTAGGTAATTTATTTTTGGTACAGAAACGACCGTATCAGTTGGTCTCTAGCTTGCTTCCGTTCGTGCCATCATCAACAATGTCATCTCAAGGCATGTATTTCCTCTTGAATCCATTTGAATTTGTTGGTCTTTTGATAGATTCATTAGGGCGAAATTTTACCCTAGAAAATCGATTTGAGCGTTTTTTGATTGAGCTAATTTCGAGTGAAATTGATGATTGCATTAAGTTAGAAACCTGTTTAGGAGTATAGGGGTGCTTTTAGTTTGCATTTTGGTCCCCGTTCCTGCTCTCTATGCTCGAAAAACGTGATTGAGGTGGAGAAACCGTCTCATCTCACAAAGCCAAGTTTATTTGCTCGGGTAGTGGGTCCCACTAGGTTGCATTGTAGTCGGGAAAGACCGTATTTTGCCATTGTGGACCTTTGTTGGGTATTGTAGGCAAAATTGGAATTTTTGCCTTTTGTGACGGTCTTATGTCTGACGGAATAAGCGCCTGTTTGAGCTTGAATTGAGTCAGTTTGCCTTGAAATGGACCCTATTGGTAGTTTAGGTCGCTTTGAGGCGTGATAAAATCACGTTGCCTTGTTGTGGTCGTTTTTTGAATTTTTGACCGGTTTGCGCTCAAATTAGCGTAGGAATTGCCTCTTTGAGTTGTAGAAAAATACCCCATTGTATCGGTAATGTATTTTGGTTTGTTGGCGGACCTCGTACGGGTTTTGGGGTGCCGTTTTTGTGTTGTGGTTGTTTTGACTCGTCTTTTGCTCGAAAAGAAGGGCGAGTCGTTTTTTTTTGCGTTTTTTTGTACATTGTTTTTGTTTGGTTGGGTTTGGGCGGGATTGCCCTTGTTCTGCTTTGCAGGTTTCTTCTTCTTTTTTGGATTTGTCCATTTACGCCGTCGTAATGCCGAAATTTCGGCTGACGTTCTTTGTTTGCCTTTGACTGCAGGATACCATTTGGGACCTACGGGGTCTGTTGTGGAGGCCTTGGAGGAGGAGGATGATCCCGGAGGAGGAGAGATGACTGTTTTTTGTTATAGGCTTGGTTGTGTTTCTTCCTTGCGGCCTTTGCCCGGCCAATGATCGGGTATCGATCGTTAGTCGTTGTCTGCAGGGGTTCGGATGTCCGATGAGTGGGGTTCAGTACGGGCGTGTTATCCCATGTTGCCACTTTTGATCGTTGTCGAGTTCTGGTGATTGGGGGTCAATATCGGGGTAGTGTCCGTTGTCATAGTCCCCTTTTGCTCTTGAATTCCAATGATTGGAAGTCAATATCAGGATATCGTGCTGAGTTACGATCCTCGGTTGTCGAGTCTTCCGAAGTCTGGCAGACATCATTTTTCTTTTTGTTATGGAGGAGGAACGCGGTGCTACCGTCATGGTAACCACCTCTGCTTCCGCTGTTGCTCCTCTGTTCCCCGTGTTGCTCCTTTTCTTTTCCGATTGGAAGGATAGGGAGTGCTTAGTTCGGTAGGTTGCAGGTAGCCCCCAGTTTGTTGTCTTAGGCCAGTGTCTGTATGATAAATGTCTGTACTGTATCCTGTTTATATGTTCAGTTGTTTGTATCGAACGTGTGTCGATGTATTTTGGGTTAGGCGGTTTGTATATATGTGTTTTTGGATTGTGGTTCGTTTTGTGATTTTTTGACTTTTTTGTGTTGCGTTTCGGAGGAGCGTTGTCGGCTGTCAATTCCCCTTTTGCTTTGCATCAGTTCCTGCATCGTTAGTGTAGAAAAACAGGCAACAAGTAGTACGTATGCATAAACACAAACACGTAAAAAGCATTTGATTGACAACAAAGATTAACCACGATGCCACGAAGTTAAAAATTGAATTTTGAAATTTTAAATGAATTTTTGAAAATTCCGCGACCAGTCGTCACGTTTAGAATTCAAAAGGAATTGATTTGAAAATTTGAGCAATTAACTCGTGTCATGAATTAAATTGCATCGAAATTATTGAAATTGAATTGTGGCTCGAAAAATTCAAACTCAAACCGTCGGAGAAGAATATTAGAAAAGATTTTTACGAGTATATTTGATTTGGTTTTTGTGAGGTCAAGACTCGAATTTGTGAGCGCTTGAATTTTAAGGAAAATTGATGTCGTGTTATCAATTCTCGATTTTTATTTTTGCTGCAAAATTACGAAAAAGCGAAAATTTTTCGGAATTTCGACTGACATGGAAACGATCCGTCGCGGATCGGGGCGACTAGCCCTTCCCCCCTTAAAAAATGAAAGAAAAACCCGTATGTTTAAAGTTGCGTCATGGAAACCGTGTCGGATTTCGTAAAACGCGAAAACAAGGAAAGGTCCAAATCTCATAAGGACAAGGTTGTTAACTTGAAGTATCGAGAGGTTGGCAAGGCCAACCGTGCCTTGTTTGAGGATTATGTCAATGGAGCTAGCCCGGATGTGATGAGTCCACCAAAGAGGAGAAGCTTGGGTCCCAAAAATGTGGTGGGCCGTGCATGGGCTCGTTTCGGGCCGAACATGGGGTCTTGCACTAGAACGGAGGCCGTTGCCGTTGTAGGTCTGTTGTAGGTTCGTCGAGGATCCGTTCCGAAGAGGAAATCTGTGTTAGGCGGGCCAACAAGAAGAACAAGGGGAAGATGTACCCCGAGGGAAAAAGGCAAGGGTAGAATGGAAGAGTGAAGACCTCCATTACCCACTTTATTATTATGTTGTATTATTGTTGTGAGTTTTTTATTATGTTGTACTAGCTATGTTTTGTGTGTTTTGTGCTAGTTTTATTATGTGAGGTGTTTCAGTCAACACCTTAGCTTTGACAAGTTGTAGACTCGTCGAGCTTTATTTGTTGTTGAAATTGTATTCCCTCCCATTATTAATTAAATAAGAGGATTACTCGTGTCGAAATTGTGAACGCTTGTTTCTTCCATCCATTTTATAAAGGCAATTCGATTTGAATCATCCTAAACGTTTGCACTTGGGAAAGTGGGATTTTTGGGAGGAAGGGAGAAAGGCTTATTTTTTTATTTTTTGTGGGGAAAAGGGAATGTTGTTCCCTTTTCTCTTTTTTTTTTTTTGATGGGGATGTTTTTTTTGTATGTGGGGTTTTTTTTATTATGGGGATTGTTGTATCCTTCTTGTGTAGGAAAGGACTGCCTACGTATCCACCTGGAGAGGTGAAATAAAACCATGATCGTAGTTCGAAATGTTCTGTAAATTTGATTGTGTTTTGTGGTTATATCCCTCATGCATAAGAGGGACTGCCTACGTATCCACCTGAAGAGGTGAAATCAAACCATGCTCGTAGTTCAGGGATTTTTGTAAATTTGAGTGGGTTTTGTGGTTGTATCCCTCATGCATAAGAGGGACTGCCTACGTATCCACTTGAAGAGGTGAAATCAAACCATGCTCGTAGTTCAGGGGTTTTTTGTTTAGTGCAAATTGATGTTGCCTTTGACAGATCAAAGGGCATTCGAAACGGGCAAGGTGCCGCAACTTAGACTCGATAAAACATGCAATTTCAAATCAGAATGCGTTGAAGAACTTGACTTGAAAAGGGTTAAAGCGGTTGCTAGTTGTAAAACTAGGGTTGAGGTCGTTGGTTGCTACGGTTCAAGGGTAGTATTTCTTGAGTTGGTCTAGGTTGGTCGGGTTTGTAAAATCCTCCCCGTCTAGGTCACTCAGTCTCACTGCGCCCCCCGAAAGTATTTTCTTGACCAGGTATGGCCCGGCCCAGTTGGGTTTGAAATTTCCCCTCGGATCGACGGGTAGCGGTGCTCGGACCGACTTGAGGACTAAGTCTCCCTCCTTAATGTTCCTGGGTTTGACCTTCTTGTTGAATGCCCGTTGTATACGTCGTTGGTATAGTTGGACGTTGTGCAAGGCGTTGAGTCGCCGCTCGTCTAGCAGAGTGAGTTGCTCGTACCTTTGACGGGTCCATTCCGCCTCAGGGACTTGACTCTCTAATAAGATACGTCGAGAAGGGACCTCTAACTCTACCGGTTGAACCGCATTTATGCCGTATGCTAGGTATAAGGGTGTGGCACCTGTTGGTGTTCGAATGGAGGTTCGGTATCCTCAGAGTGCGAATGGGAGTTTGCTCGGCCAATCGCGGTAGTTGTCTTGCATTTTCTTGATAATGGTGACAAGAGTTTTGTTAGCTACCTCCACCGCTCCGTTAGTTTGGGGACGGTAAGGGGATGATCGATGTCATTTGATCTTGTATTTGTCCAGCAAGGCCTGAGTTTCTGCCCGGATGTGAGAGCCTTGATCGCTGATGATTTCATGGGGTACCCCATATCTGCAGATGATGTTGTTTTGAATGAACTTGGCCACTTGTTTGGCGGTCAAGACTGCATATGATTGCGCTTCTACCCATTTGGTGAAATAGTCGATGGCGACGAGGGCGAAACAATGCCCCTTGGTGCCTACCGGGTTAACTTTCCCGATGATGTCGATGCCTCAGGTCGAGAAAGGCCAGGGTGATGTCATGGTGTATAAAAGGGATGGTGGTATGTGTTGTATGTTGGCGAAGATTTGGCAATTGTGGCAATGTTTGACGTAGTTACGGCAATCGGCTTCCATGGTGGTCCAGTAGTAACCTAGCCGCATGATTTTTCGGGTAAGCATCATTGCGCTCATGTGAGGGCCACATTATCCATCGTGGACCTCTCCCATGACTTTTTTGGCTTTGTGATGGTCAATGCAAAGGAGGAGAATCCCTTGGGGTGTTATTTTGTATAGTTGATTTTGGTTCATCACGAATTGTGATGCAAGTAAACGGATGGCTCTTTGTCCTCTTGGGTCAGAGTTAGGAGGGAATTCGTTTTTGGTTTTGTAGTTGAGGATGGCTTGGTACCAAGGTTCGACATGGCTTTCCTCATCGTTGTTGATGGCTCAAATGTGAGCTGGCTCGCTCCTTCTCTCAACACATAGGGGCATCGATGTCATGTCGTCAGGTATGTTGACGAGCGTGGCAAGTTTTTCCAGGGTATCAGCAAACTGATTTTTCTCTCGCGGCAAATGGAAGTAGTCGACTTGGTCGAAGAACTCGGCCTCTTGATTGATCTATGCTCGGTAGGGAGCTAAGCTGTCACTTCGGATTTTCCATGATACGGACACCTGATTGATGATGAGCGAGGAATCACCGTGGACCCTAAGTCTCTTGATGCCAAGTGTGATGGCTGCTTGTAGGCCGGTGAGGCATGCTTCATATTCAGCGGCATTGTTGGTGACGGCGAAGTCTAGCTTGACCGAGATCGGAACATGTTCTCCCTCTGGTGATATTAGAAGGATTCCTACTCCGAAGCCTCTCACATTAGATGCACCGTTGAAGTATAGGTCCCATGCGTCGGAGTCGGCACAAAGGAAGTCTTCGTCAGGTACTGACCATGTGTCGGTCGTTGGATCCTCGTTGACGGGATTCTCTGCCAGGAAATCGGCGACTGCCCTTCCCTTGATAACCTTGAGGGGTACAAACTTGAGATCAAATTCGGACAGCATGAGTGTCCACCTAGACAGCCTTCCGTTTAGTACGGGTTTCTCGAAGATGTATTTGATTGGGTTCATCTTGGAGTAGATGTGGACCGTGTAGCTGAGCATGTAATGCCGCAGCTTCTTTGTTGACCATACTAGGGCAAGGCATGTCTTCTCAAGTTGGGTGTACCTTATCTCGTACTCAATGAACTTTTTGCTGATGTAGTAGATGGCTCGTTCTTCGCCATCGACTGTGTGGGCTAGCATTGGCTGTGTCGGTAACAGTCAGGTATAGGGATAAAGGAATCCCCGGTTGAGGTGGTATGAGGACAGGAGGCTTGGATAGGATTACCTTTATCCTGTCGAAGGCTTTTTGACAGTCGTCGTCCCAATCGGTGTGATCGGAGGCGCGAAGCTTCTTGAATATTGGTTCACAAATTATGGTGAGCTTGGCAATGAAGCGGCTGATGTATTGGACCTGACCAAGAAATCCCCGAATCTCCTTCTCGTTCTTAGGCCGTGGCATTTGTTGGAGGGCTTTGATTTTGGTTGGATCAATTTCAATGCCTCTTTTGCTGACGACATGTCCCAAGAGTTTTCCGGAGGTGACCCCGAATGCACACTTCTGAGGATTTAGTCTCATGTTATATTTCCGCAGACGAGCGAAGAATTTCCGAAGGGCACCGATGTGGCCGTCCCATTGTCTTGACTTGACGATCATGTCATCGAGATATACCTCTACCTCCTTGTGCATCATATCATGTAGGAGAGTGGTAGCGGTTCTTTGATAGGTTGCTCCGGCGTTGATGAGACCGAAAGGCATGACCGTGTAGCAATATGTACCCCACTGTGTAGTGAATGCAGTCTTGTGCATGTCTTCCTCAACCATTTTAATCTGGTTGTACCCAGCATACCCGTCCATCAATGATAGGAGGGCGTGCTCGGCAGTATTGTCCACCAGAATGTCAACATGTGGCAAAGGGATGTCGTCCTTTGGACTAGCCTTGTTTAGATCCCTGAATTTGACGCAAACCCGAATTCTCCCGTCTTTCTTCGGCACAGGCACAATGTTGGCCACCCAGTCAGAGTATTCAGACACTTTGATGAAACCAGCCTTGAACTGTTTATCCACTTCTTCCTTGATTTTCAGGGCCCATTCAGGACGCATTCGACGCAGCTTTTGCTTCACGGGTTTAGCTCCGGGCTTAATGGGTATCCGGTGCTTCGCAATTTCCCTATCAATCCCAGGCATATCTCTGTAGGACCAGGCGAATACGTCCTTGTATTCGTGGAGGAGGTCAATGAACTGTTGTCTTTCTGAGGGGTCCAGGGTTGTCCTTATCCTAAGTTCTTGAGGTGTGTTGTCGGTTCCTACGTAAATAGGTTGGGTCTCCTCAATGACAGGGGTTCTGGTTTACCGTTTGTCAAGTTCTTTGGCTAAGTGAGGTGGGTTGTTACTCAAGTCAAATTCCTCATAGTCATTCAGAATTGCATTGCAGTTAAATTGAGACGAGTCATATGCAAAATTAGCGTTCATTAAGTTGACACGAGCGAAAAGCTCGGAGAGGATAGACATCTCATGGTCGGTCATAGGCGACACAGCAGAGAAGGTGGCCCCTGGAACAGGCTCCGGGTTGTCACCTTTCATGGGAGTGGGGGTGACCCTAGTAGACTCAGCCTCTAAATCAGCCACGACTTTGTGATAAAACAACGGGAAGGGAACCTTGACTGGGACACCAGGAGTGTTAGGAGATATGACAGACTCAGACTCCGACTCAGACTCGGATTCAGATTCTCCTTCACTTCCCTCTTTGAACATAGGGCCTTCTCCAGTTGTGATCTTGAGAATACGGCCTCAGCGATCGGTCCACTTGATGGTCTTCCTCCAACCCTGTGTAGCTTTCTCTGGGTCAGTATCAGAGATCAAGGCAGTTGGGTCAAACTGGTTGTCCTTCAGGGTGATGTTGATGATGTCCTCATAGTCGAGGTGCTTGAAGTTATCCTCTCCAAAGAGGAGGGTGACAGCTTGTCCATCGAGGTATGACGACGACTTGGACTCGGTTGATGCAGCTTCGGTGTTGTCGGGGATGAAGTAGCAGTCCTGGAAGACTTCCACACCCGGGTACCTAGTCTTGACAACAGAGTCATAGATCGGCTCCGGAAAGCTATGGTAGAGCTCGGACTCTCCCTCGGGGATAAAGTATCCGTTGAGAGTCAGATGATAAGGACAGAGGATAACCCTGTGCTTCTTGCGTTTTCGAACTAGGAGGTTCATCTTCTGGATATCTTCATCGGTAGGTTCATAGCCCAGTCCGTAGGGGATGTTCGGGACCTTAGCCTGTTTCAAGGGAGGTAAGGTGCTCTTCAGTGGATTGAGGGGCAGACCCGGGAAGTAATCCTGGTGCATCATGATGCGGTTGACTGTGAGGTTGGAAAACGGGTAACAATTAAAGGGTGTTGATTCATCAGTTATGGCGTTCACGGCTTGGAATCCCCATATTTCATTATCGTCCTCCTCAATGGCTTGGGAGGCTATTCCCTTTCTCATGACGGCTTTGATCGGGGAAGCCGGAATCCTGATCGTTTTCCCGTTGAAGGGGACCCTGATTTTCTGGTGGAGAGTTGAGGTAACTGCCTTGACGGCGTGAATCCAGGGACGTCCCAAGAGCATATTGAAGGAGACGTCGATGTCGACCACCTGAAAATTGGTTTGCCTTTCCAGTGGCCCGGTTGCGACAGTTAGAGTGATATGCCCTGCGACCTTGCGACGAGTGCCGTCGTAGGCGCGTACTCCTTGAATTGTCGGGACCAAGTCAGCCTCCTTAATACCTAGTTTGTGAGCCGTCTTGAGGGGAATGACATTCACTGCGGACCCGTCATCCACAAGGACCATGGGCACATTATTCTTGAGACATTGTACGGTAATGTATAGGGCAAGATTATGATTGGCTCCGAAGGGAGGGATATCCTCGTCAGAGAAGACGACCGGGTTGTTCAAGTCAGGGGCGTCCCTTGTCATGTGTGCCACTATTTCTTCAGGGGAGGAGGTGGAGGACACAATTAATTTTCCCAAGGCCTGTAGCAAAGCCTGTCGATGTTCAAAGGATGTCGCGATCAGTTGCCAAATTGAGATTTCGGCTTTTGCCTTCTGGAGCTGCTTGAGGATCGAATGCTCGGGAGCCTTTGGTTGAGTGCCCATGTACGGGACAACTTGGTCATTTGTTGTTGGAACGGCCGTTGGATTGTTCGGGTTCTGATAGGGGCGTCTGGATCGGGCAAGGTGACCGATCTCCTTTGCCTGCTTCCCTGGGACGATATAGACATCCTCAACATCATCACTTCAATGCCATTAATTTCCGAATTCCGAGGGTACCTTGGAGGGGTATTCCTCGGTGGGCAGGTTTTGTGAGGGACATTTTTGTGGGGGTGATTCTTGTGAGGGTAGTTATTGTGAGGCTGATTATTGTGGGGGTGATTATCGTGAGGTGCAGGCCAGAATGGTCGCGGGAGCAATCCATCCTGGGGAGGGTAGTTTTGGGCGCTCGGGGGAGTCTCCCTCGGGCGTGGTGGTGGAGGATTGAAGATAAGTCGACGGTAGGCATCGTCAAGTCGGGTGATCCTTTCGGAGAGACTGGCTATAGCTTCCTCAACCTGTTGGAACATGGTGAGCATAGTGGCAGCACTGAACACAAATACCCCGTCCGAGGGATCTTTCTCCAAGGCATTCACCTCGTCATCAACTGGCAGGATGAAGTGTGAGCAGTCCAGAGTCGGCTCATCGTTGGAGATAGCGTGGATTCCCAGAGGATTGGTTTTGTTGTTCGGCTTAGTTGGCGGGGGTAAAGGCAAATCCCCTTTTTCAATCATGTCTTGGATGATGTGTTTGAGTTTGAAGCAGGTTTCTGTGTCATGCCCTTTCCCTTGATGGTACTGACAGTAGGCATTGGGGTTCCAGAAGCGGGATTTCTTAGCATCAGACGGATCCGGGGTGGGTCCGATTGGTTGTAGTTTCCCTTGGTCCATAAGCCTCTTTAGGGCGCTTGCATAAGTTGACCCTATATTAGTGAATACTCTATGGGGGCACTCTGCTCTCTTGGCAGTTGGTTCAAGGAGGTTGACTTCATAAATCATGTTCGTTTGACCATAAGGGCGAGATCCGGTTGAGGTGGATCCCTGGTAGCCTGTGCCAGTGGTCTTGGCTAGGACACCCTTTGGGAGGTCATCTTCAATGCGTGTCCCGAGGATTTAAAGATCCTGGAAGGTCTTAATGATCTGGTACCTCAGTAGATTGGCATACACTGGGCGGAGATTGTTGACAAACTTTTCCACCAAGGTTGATTCACTCGGCTTGCTGACCAGCTGAGTACTTACCCTCCTCCAACGGGTTAAGAACTCGGTGAATCCCTCCTTGTCGTTATGGGTTAGGACCACAAAAGTACGGGTATTGGCTTGGATTTCGACATTGTCGGCATATTGCTTAGCAAATTCAATTGCGACCTCATCCCAAGTATTAAGGTTCTTCGGATCAAGGGAGTAGTACCATTGGCGAGGGATCGGTTCCAGAGAGGACGGAAAGATCCGGGTGAAAAGTTCCTGTTTGACCTCTTTTATGGCCATTTAGTCTTTGAAGGCACGAATATGATTGAGTGGGTCCTTCACTCCTTTGAACTTGGGCACATCAGTCAGGGTAAAGTTGTCAGGTAATTGATCCCCAACAGGTTCAAACCTTCGGTTGTTCTCAAGATGGATATTGTTACCCTGGGATAGGAGCTGTTCTTCCAAGAGCTTTAGCCTCTTCTCGGTTTCAGTCAAAGGTGGAGTATTATGTTCTCCAGCTTCTTTGTTTTCCAGGCTGTCGATACGGGTCTCGACACGGTCCAGGGTGACCTTAAGAGCGGTGAGCAGGCTAGCTAGCAGATCAGTCGTGATATCTCTGTTGTTATCATTGTTGTTGTTGTTGACAGACGAAGTTCAAGACAGGCCATGGTTCTGAGGCAGAAAAGCGGCTCACATTACAACTCGATCCGACACGGCTCAAAGCCTGAACGCAGACAACATAAAGGGCGAGACAAGGATCAGACTCAACAAGACGAGGATGACCGTGTGTGGTACCTCGGTGCTGACTCGATTTATGACGCGACGGTGTTGACCGAACTTTTGACATGCGTCCAATGTAGCGGCGTGACGCCATTGGACGAGTCTCGTGGTGAGACGACTCATAAGTAAAGACCCATAAGTACGTTTGCTTCGACTCGATAGACACGAGGCGGAATTGGAACGGTGGACTAAAGTTTTCGAAAATAGAAATTTCCAAAAAGATTCATTTGTCACTTTATGGACGGCTTTCGAAGATAGAGATCCCCGCAAGTTTGTCAGTTGAAAGGGTTGTCTTGAGTTTATTTGCAAAAGACGGTTTCGAGTTTGAATCGGCTCGGAAAACAATGTACTGCCTCCCACGACGGTTTTTTGAAATTCAAAATTGTATGTTTTGAAAATCGAGTTTGAAATATTTGAAGAGGTCTTGGGGACGGTGCATGGTCCTTGGGATCTCGAAAGTGTCTCGAGAAAAGGATGTGTGCTTTTCTAGGGTTTTGAAAGAGCCATTGTCGGCGCAAAATGGGTTAAAATCCGTGTCTAGACGCGGCGTTTATAACGGCGTAAAAAGGTGATTTGAAATGGTTGTAGAAAACCGAGTTTGAAAATCGCATTACGACGGCCTAAAAAGGCGTGTTGAAATGGTTATAAAAATTGGGTTTGAAAATCGTCATTACGATGGCCTAGAAAGGCGTGTTGAAGTGGTTTTTTTTTTTTAAAACCGGGTTTAAAAAATCGTCATTATGACAGCCTAGAAAGGCGTGCAACGGTCGGCGAAAGACCGAGGTTTGAAATGGCCATTATAACGGCGCAAAAGGGTATTTTTGAAAGTTTGAAAATGACACGGAAGGACTTATGATCAAGTAGCACATAAGCACTCACAGTTTCATTATATTATGCATAATGCTGACACGGGTTTTGGCTTAGAAGGGTGGGTTACACACCAAGAAATAAAACCCCAATTTGGGAGAGGGATTCCAATCCAATCAAAATGTGTAAGGAGGGTGCCCTAACCTCGTGCTCGAAAGTGATGAAAGGTCTTTGACGAAACAGAAATGTGTAACGTCAATGGTATGCTTGACTCAATTGGGATTCAAAACGAGGGGATGAGAAAACTCACACCGACGAGACGAGCCAATTGGCCGAAGAGGGTTAGGTTGTGGGTCCGGACAAGGAACCCGACCGTGACCGTAATATCAATTAATGCATTCCAACCAAGACCTCGTTCGAGTCTCACCATCTAGAGATCACAAAGACGTAAGTGTCCTAGTTCTCCCCAGTGGAGTCGCCAATCTGTGGACATCGGCCCACCTGCAAACCCGGTTGATCTGCGGACGTGCAGCGGTCTTTTAAAAGCCACGCTCGGCGGCGTAAAAATGCTTTCGACCGGATCGTTTTAGATCGGTCGGTTTCGTCTCGGTAAGGGTCTCGAAACGATTAGAGATGTTCGGAGTCGCCACCAAGCATTTGTGGGATGCTTGGAACCCGTTCGAATCCACTTTATACCTCAGTCAAACGAAGCACAAAGCAGTGTTTGACATAGGTACTAAAGATAAGGAATCAACCCTCTTTAGCATCTTATCTCTAGAATGACTCTCGTATGCCCTGGATAAGGTCGTCCACTATCCAAAGTTTCTGAGTAAGAGGTGAAGGTACGTGTTGAAAAATGGGTATTTGAACCCGTTTTGGTTTGAAAGGGTCGTTTAGACCGTATTTGTTGATTTGAGGAACGAGACTCGAATAATCATCATCATTTTGATGATACTCGGTGTCGGGTCCGACTTGGCAAGCTTGACATGAATATTTTTGAAAAAATTATGAACTAATTGTTTTAAGTTCATTTGAATATAATTAGTCAATACTCATCATCGTACTCGGGTTAAAATCCGACAGGTAAGTGGAACCAAGGATGACTTTGTGTTGGTGACTAATATATTTATTTTGGAAATGTAAAGAAATGATGAAAGGCTTTAAAATACCTCTCAAAATGTAAAGAAATGAAATAAAAGGCTTTAAAATACCTTTTAAATGTTATTAACCAAATATTATCACCGGAACACGGATTAAACCGTCATGGTATTAAGAACCAAGGGTGAAAAATGTTTTATGGTTAAAATTTGTAAAAAATAAATAAAAGGGTTTGAAAATATTCGAAATGGTAAAAACCGATTACAAATATAAAAATAGATTAATGAGGAAGGACGAAAACAAACACGGTTGAGTTATGACCTGCGCACGCCATTGAGGCGCGGGCCTCTGTACAGAACAAAGGGCTTCTGCCTCAGGCCAAAACTCAGTTTTGGCTCGTCTATCCTATGTTTAGGATCGTGTTATGCATATTTTAGCATGTTATGGTCATAAAACAAGCAATGACATGATAAAAGAAGGATTTTTACACCCTCATACTTACATGTTTGGTTATGGCGAGAAACCGACGTAAGTGTAACCACTCGTTTGGTCGGAAAAGACTCGGTTTAAAACCGTTTTGGTAAGTAAAAAGAATGTTTTATTAAGATTAGTGACGGTGTAGTGGTCGAAATGGTCGGTCAAGTGATTTAATGCACGATGACGGTACCAAAAAACGTGTAAGGCTTGTATTTACGATCGGTACGTCGTAAATACGCGTCGGATTGTGACTTAAGAAGTCGAGTCGAGAATTTTAAGGGAGAAAAGAGGGGGCGGACACTCGCATGAGTTCTCAAATGGGGGCATTTGAGGGGTATTTATAGGAAAATGAGTGGTTGTTTGAGTTTTGATCGACGTGGCCACCTGGGCTGCTCAAAGTGGCGCGAGGCACGTCGCGGGTCTTCGAGTTGTTCTGTCACTTTCACACAAGTGCAATCATGATTTGTTCTATCCTAGGATTTGTAATCATATGTTTGGTACTTGACCATTCATGAATCCGGGAAATCTTAGTATAGAAGGTTTGAAATGGTTTGTTTTTTGTGGTTGACTCGGTTTGACTCGTTGTTGGAGTCGGGATTTGAATTTTTGAGTCGGTTTTTGGTCCGGTGTCGGTTTTGACTCTAGTTAGTGTCATTGCGACCCCGTCGTCGTGCATTAAACACTCCAGGTACTTTTGAAAAGTTTTGAAATGTTTTATTTTCGAAATCGTTTTAAGTTTTCCGAAGTAAAGTTGTACACAAATTGTCGATCAAACGCCGCGACTCCAAAACATGTTGTAGTCCAATAATCACCGGGTGTTTGTTGGAGTCTCAGCAGATACTGGGTATCTACAGGTACCCCAATGAGTGACGAAGGCAGTCTTATGCATGTCTTCTATGGCCATTTTGATCTGATTATATCCTGCATATCCATCCATGAAGGACAACAACGCGTGATCTGCTGTATTATCCACCAATATGTCTATATGTGGTAGAGGAAAGTCATCTTTGGGACTCTCTTTGTTCAAGTCTCTGAAATCAACACAAACACGGATTCTCCCATCCTTTTTGGGCACGGGTACTATGTTGGCTACCCAGTCTGAATACTCGGAAACTTTGATGAACCTGACTTTGAATTGTTTGTCGACCTCTTCTTCGATTTTAAGAGCCCATTATGTCCTCATTCGAGGAAGCTTCTACTTTACAGGTTTGAAACCTGGTTTGATCGGAATTCTGTGTTCGGTAATATCCCTGTCGATCTCTGGCGTGTCTTTGTAGGACCAAGCAAAAACGTCTCTGAACTCGTGTAGGAGGTCTATAAAATTGGCCCTTTCAGTGGGGCTCAAGGTTGTCCCTATCCTCACTTCTTGAGGTTCTAGTTCGGTTCCTACGTTGATGGGTTTGGTGTTTTCTATAACTGGTGCCCCTTCCCCCTCTTGTAGTATTTATTTAGCTATGTAGGGAGGTAGTTCGATTGAGTCTGGGTCTGGGTCATCCTCATTATCATCGTAAACAGAATTGCATTCAGAATAACACAAAGAGTAAGCAGAATCTGATTTATTCATATTAAAATTTGAAAAGAGTTGAAATAAGGAAGCCATATTTTCAGTAGTCAGTGGCGGTAAAGGGACAGCTGTCGGGACATTTCCCAAACTACTGTTACTACTCGATGCTAAGCTAGGAGAAACAAGGGGAGTGGGAGTGACGACAGGAGGAGACTCTCTAGGGACTTCTCTAGACTCCGACTCTGATTCCGACTCTGACTCTGACTCGAATTCGTTGTCTTCTCGTTCTCCTTTGAACATATCTCTTTCTCCAGTGGTGAGCTTGAAGAGTTTTCCTTAGTTGTTTTTCCATTTGATCGAATTTCTCCATCCTTTTTGCTGGTTTGAATTGGTTTTTGTGATCAACGCGATATGGTTGAAATGGTCGTCTTGAAGTATCATGGTAATGATCTCGTCCTGCGCGGCTCTAACAAATCGATCTTCTCCAAACAGTAAGCTAACAGCTTGTTCGTCCAAGCAAGGTGCTTGAAGAGTCTTGACAGTAGGAACCGTTTCTGAAGGAATGAAGAAGCAATCGTGAAAGATCTCGATTCTAGCTAGTTGCTTTCCTTTGTAGTGCCAAGGTTCGGGGAACCCATGAAAGTATTCTTGACTCCCTTCTCTAATGAAGTATCCATTTAGGGTAGGGAGGTAGGGTCGCATTTGGATTCCCACGTTCTTGCGGTTTTGGAACTGCGTGAGCATATCTAGAGCTTCTTCTTTGGTGGGTTTGTATCCCAATCCTAGTGGTATCCTTTGAGAGTTTCCTTCTTTGTAAGGTGTAAAGGTATTTCTTCGGACAGGATTCAATGACATTCCCAGGAAGTATCCCTGAGATTTGAGTATGTGGTTGACCACTAAATTAGAGTAGGGATTGAAGTACAAGGGTGCCAACTCTCTCTCCACAAGGTTTACGCTATGGAATTCCCCAAGCTCATATACTGGATCCGTGACTACTCGGTTTCTTGACATCTTTTCTATCACTGCCTTGATAAGTGACAAAGTGATCGTCACCACTTTGCCATCTAGTGTGATTTTGATTTTCTGGTGGAGGGTGGATGTTACTGCTTTG
Organism: Silene latifolia; assembly: GCF_048544455.1. Lineage (NCBI taxonomy): Eukaryota > Viridiplantae > Streptophyta > Magnoliopsida > Caryophyllales > Caryophyllaceae > Silene > Silene latifolia. The sequence continues at coordinate 36,403,202 of NC_133530.1, read as the reverse complement.
GAAGCGTGAATCCAAGGTCTTCCCAGAAGTATGTTGAAGGATGCTTCAATGTCCACTATTTGAAAGTTAACCTTTCTCTCAATCGGCCATGTGGCTATGGTAAGGTTGAATAGTCCTACCACTTTTCGTCGTGTACCATCATATGCGTGAACACCTTGATTGGTAGAGGTCCAATCTGACTCTTTCATGCCTAATTTGTATGCTGTTTTCAATGGTATGACGTTGACTGCCGAGCCATCATCCACCAAAGTCATTGGCATGTTCTTCTTTAAGCAAATGCCAGTAATGTATAGAGCCAAGTTGTGACTAGTGCCGAAAGGTGACAAATCTTCATCCGAGAAAGTAACTGGGTTACTTAGTTTAGTTGAATCTTGGAAGACCAAGTTGACTATGTCATCAGGTGTAGAGTTATGTGCCACGTTTAATTGAGCCAAGGCTTGCAGTAAAGCTTAGCGATGAGGGAATGAGCTTGCAACTAGTTGCCAGACTCAAAGATCAGCCTTTGTCTTCTGTAGTTGTTTTAGTAAATGGTCAGTAGAGGTATCCTCGCCATCATTTGGTGTGACAACGTTGGTGTTGGTAACTGGAACACGTGTTGGTAACTGGACCATTAGGTATGGGACCATTTTGAGAAGTGTTTTGATATGGACGCCCTGAACGAGTAAGGTGGTCTATATCTTGGTCTTCACTATTGTTGACTATTTTCTCACTGATTTTGACTAGGTAGTGTTCGGTGAGGTATTCATCTTCATCGTCATCGGCCCATACTCCATTGATAGTAGTAAGCTCTCTCAACCTTATGATTTCGGCTTCCAAGTGGATGATTTGGTCGATTAGCTCATCAACCATGGCTACTACTTCTTGCATTGTAGCATTTTGAGAGAGATTTAGTGGCGCACGTTCCTTAGGTGTTGTACTTGGATTACGTAGGGATGCCACTTCACTTTCTAGTTCTGAGACTTGTCTATTCACACTCTTTGCCCATGCGATAAAGTCGGTGATAGTAGAGGAAATGGTGGAGTAACTCCCTTTACTTTCTATTGCATGGATCTCATCTTCGACTGGAGAAATGAGGTGTGAACAATCTAAGGTAGATTCCTCACTTGTGATCGTGATCATCAGAACTCCAAGAGGATTCTGAGTATTGTTAGGCTTACCTCCAGGCGGTATGGGTAGGCGACCGTCTTCAATCATGTCCTGAAGGACATGTTTTAGCATGTAACATTTCTTTGTATCGTGTCCCTTACATCTATGATATTCGTAGTATGAATTTTCGTCCCAGAATTTGGATTTCTTTTCTGGATCAGGTGTAGGCCCTATGGGTTGGAGCCTACCCTGTTTCATCAATCTCTACAAAGCGTTGGAGTACGTATCGCCAATGTTCGTGAATTTCCTTTGTGAGTTATTCTTCTTTGATGATTCAAGAAGGTTAACTTCATCAGTCTTGCTAGTAGAACCGTAGGAACGACTTGTTGAGCCTTGATATCCACGACCTACCGTTTTGGACAAGAGTCCTTTACGGATGTCGTCTTCAATTCTTGTCCCTAGTACAGTTAAATAATTGAAGGTCTTTAATGTTTTGGTACCTCAAGTGACTTGCATAAATGGGCTTCAAGTTATCCACGAAGTTTTCCACAAGGGTAGCTTCATCTGGACGTTCGACAAGTTGGGTACTAGTCTTTCTCCACCTACTTAGGAAGTCGGTGAAACCTTCTTTTTCATTTTGGGTTAGAACCTCTAAAGTGCGCATATTGACTTGGATCTCGGCATTATCCACGTATTGTTTAGCGAACTCAATCGCGGCGTCATCCCAGGTGGCAATCTTCTTGTGCTCTAGGGAATAGAACCATTTCTTAGGGGTGGTGTCAAGAGATGAAGGAAAGATCCTTAAGAACATCTCGGGTTTGATGCCTTTGATAGACATGTAGTCTTTGAAAGCGCGAATATGGTTCAAAGGGTTTTCATGCCCTTTGAATTTCGAGATATCAGTCATGTTGAAGTTGGTTGGCAATTTGGCACTCACGGCCTCATACTTGCGATTGTTTTCTCTATAAATGTCATCTCCTTTGAGGTACATCAATTTTTCTTCCAAGTATTGGAGTCGCTTTTCAACTTCTGTAAGACCTACGGGAAGATTGGCTTCTTGTGGTCCCACATAAGGTGGAGGGTTGTCATTCACAAATTCATTCACAAACTCATTAGACACTTCATTTTCTGCAGGAGGTAGCCTAGTTTCTACAACAACAATCTGGCCTTCGATTGTGTTGAGGCGATCATACACTTGGTCTTGTCTAGTTTGGAGACGAGCGAGCGCGGCTAGGATTTGATCATTACCATTCTGGGGTTGACTGTCGCTTGTGATGCTAGTTTCAGGCGTCTTGGAAACTGGACAAGAGATCGACGACAAATCAAAACACGGTCGACCATTCTAGCACACTTACTCAAAGAAAAGACTTTACTCGTGAAGTGGGATTGTGCCACTTGTGTCAAGTGAGGTTTGAAAAAAAATGGCAATGTTTTGAAATGTTGGTCCTAGTCAACTATAGTGTAGTTGTAGGAGTGGACTCGAAGTGAGGTTTTGAAATGGGCTTTGAGGCCCGAATTTTAACTCGATTTTCGGACAGAGTTTCGACTGATTTTGCGCTAATTTAGGCCATTTTCGAAAATATTTACATTTTAAAAGAGGTTTTGACCTTTACAAAATTCGTCATGGTTTTGTTTAGAAAATGGTGATCACATATGATGCAAGCATTCATACAAGCATTATAACGGTATACTGAGTGAATTTAAAGGGTTTTGGTTTAAAGGGTAAGTTGCCATACCGAGCAATCAAACTCGGGGTCTGTGGAGAGGCTCGTCCCAAACAGGAGTAAGGCCGATTCCTAGTCCATTCCCTCGAGTAGTGAAAGCCCTCGATACAAATAGGAGTAAGCATCATGGTATGGTTGACGTCAATCGCTATCCATCCTTAGGCCCAGATAAGAATTTGGACCATCTAGACGAGACGATTGGTCGAATGGGTTGGGTTCGGCCTAGGAAAGCCGAATAAAATGATCTAGGAAGACCGAGTTATGAAAACCGACAACTGTCTCGTATAAACTATTCCCTAACCTTGTTCAAGTTTCACCCTTGGCAACACGTAAGTGTATTACTCCCCAGCAGAGTCGCCAAACCGTGGACGCGGGCCCACGGGGTCGCTTGGGAAACAAGCGTTTGCATTTGTGGAGTCGCCACGAATTTTTATGGGAAATTGGAACCGTTCGAATACCTCGTGTCATGTCAAGATACAAAGTAATGGCATAGACACCAAGAACTCGTTACCCTTAGCATTCTATGTCTAGAATGACTCTCGTGGATGCTAATGAACACGGATGTTCACAGAGATCTAGAGTAAGGGGTGAGGGTACGTATTAGCCCTTTTGATCGAACACCTAATCCCGCCCGCCTCGATAGTGGCCTCTACTAATGATTAAGGAAAATCATCTATACTTGATATGTTGTCGGTTATATGCATGCAATGCAACATCCAATAAATTAATCCTAACATGTGAGAATTAATTAAGTCGGTGAACATGTAATTTAGCACACAATAGGTCGAAGTAAGGATTTAGGGTTGATTACATGTGAAAACATACAAACAAACGATAATAAAGAATACGAGAAAATACAACAATTGAAAATTACAATAATTACAATGATTTAATTGATTTACCTCAAAAATAAATTTAAAACGGATATTTTGAGAAAATAAAGGAGAAAATAAATTAACGAACAGATTAAGGTGATAATACGGGTAATAGTTGATTAATACGTAAGCTAACGAACTAGGTCAAAGCAACAGCGGAAGTTCAGAGACAGAACTCAACACAGAACAGGCGCTGCAGAGCTACGTCCCTTGGAAGAGGCGCAGTGGTCACTGCGTCTGTTCTTGAGGTGTGTTCTGGCTGTGGAGCTGGAACTGCATATTGTTAATGTTCGTTGGTGAATTTATGCTCGTTATTGATATTCGGCTCAAGTGAAAGTAATTTAACAGGTTATTTACATATGAAAGGGTCATAAAAACAACAAAGGACGAACTCGAATTAATTAGAACATATTAAAGACCAATTACAAAACTAATTATGGATTAATTATAAACTGAGTTTATTGCAACAAATTGATTAGGTTTAATTAATGTCAAACTATTGATGATGATGACGATAAACAAATGAAAATATACCAAAGGTCAAATCCCAGAGACTTGATATGGATGAATCGAATCTCTAAAACCCGGATTTGATTTAGTGACGAAAAACCCGCAAATATTAATAACTTGGGATTTAAGTCGGAAATTAAAAGTGACGAATTATTAATGAACTATGTATTAAAATTAGCATACGAAATAAGAAACAAACAAGAAAAGACGTAGAAAATAGACGAATCAACAGAGGACGAAGGAAGAAGAAGAAAAGCAGGAACTGCGGCAACCTCAGGAAGAGGCGCAGCAGTTGCTGCGGCTCTTCGAAGAGGCGCAGCAGTTGCTGCGTTCCTTCTCGACATCAGTCTCCCGTTAATCCGTAAAAGGGTTTGAATAAAAGGTTTTATAAATCGGTTTTAAACATGCTTTCGACGTAAATCTTACAATGATTAGTATAAAAATAAAATACAACAATAAAAGATGGGATTTACACCCTCAGACTTACATGTTTGACGAAACGAGATTAACTAAGTTAACGATTACTGATTGCTCGACTCGAATGTATGACGAAAGTGCCCTCGTAAGAGGAATTAAACTAAATTGATTAAGTTGATTGAGTGGAGTTGGTCAAATTGGTCGGTCATGCAAAACGTGGCTGGTACTCAGAAGGATCCGAGCTTACGTGGTCGAAAGTTCAAGCACGTAGACGCAAATAAGCAAAGAGAATGGTCTTAGAATGCAAAGGGAGAAGAGAAGGGCGGACACTCGCGTGAGAAATATGAGGAACGAAGGTCCCTATTTATACTAATCACACGGAGGCATTAGGGTTTTGGTAAAACTTTGGAAGTAAATCTCGAAAAGATCTTAAAATACGCAGAAAGGAGCTGGGGAAGAGGCGCAACAACCACTGCGGCTCTTGGAAGATGCGCAGCAGGTGCTGCGTCCTTTCCCCAGAGGTTTCCTCCTACGGAAGCAATATTTTCCGCGTTTCTATTATGGAATTGGGGTTGATCTCAATTTCCTTATTATTTAAAATATAATTTCGGAAAATACTTTGCCAAAAGATTAAAAGATTGAAATATGGAATAGAAATATCCGGAACATTCCAGAATATTCTGACTCGGCATTTTAAACGGTTATTAGAAAATGAAGACGGTTTTTGACCCGGACTCCAAATGTACTCCAATTACTGTCAAAACGACCGTAACGGCGTGTAGATGGCGACCAAGGGGTAGACACAAGTATTTGATCTATCACTTGATGAAACTTACGAATTGTCATAAATCGTTTCGTGTACCAAACATGCGGCCCAATCATCACCGGGTGGTTTGCGGGAGGTGCAGAAATGAGGTATCTACAGGTTGATAGCGAAATTTAGCTCATTGTTCAAAACCGGGTCCCTTGTACCTTTGCATTAGTTCTTCAAATAATTTCTGAATCGTAACTTTTGGAGATTAAAGATCCTACACAAAAACGTCCCAAACTCACCTAAGATAAGAATTAGGATGGTTAGAGCCATGACTTCTTAGACGAATTTCGTGGTAGACCTCAAATTAGCACAAGGTGCAAAACCGGGTGAAATAGAAGCATTCTCAGATTGTTTCTTTTCAATCTCCCCTTCTTGAAAAGGATTTGCCCTCAAATCCTCCACACCATCATCCTCAATTTCTTCATAATAAGGACTTAAATTACCACCATCAATTGTGACATGGACTCCCAAAAGATTAACCTTGTACTTGTTGGACTTAATTTGCTTAACGATCTCGAATGGACCATCATCACTTGTCACAGACTGTTTTTCCTTCTTGTTATTGATCTTTCCTTTGGTCAAACGAACCCATACTTGATCTCCGAGTCTGAAAACTTTGGCTTGCTTAGGGACCTTGGACCCTTCCTTACAAGCTCCTTTACATTTCTTGAATTGATCATGGACATGAGGTTCCCTTCCAACTTGTTTCTTAACTCCATTTCTATCCTTGCTAGAACATTCAATAAGCTTGCATTTCCATGGTTGGGCAGCCTTATTGCCAATGCTACTAGCTTTATAATTGACTTCAAACCATTTAGTTAAATTTGGAATAGAGAATGTAGTAGACTCACATTGCAAACCTTCAAAGAAACCCTCGGTTTGATCTTTCCATTTGAGCAATGCTTGGACACCATTAGGAAGTAGCACTTCTTGTTAATCGGTAACACTTGGTTTGATCTTTCCATTTGAGCAATGCTTGGACACCGTTAGGAAGTGGCACTTCTCGTTCAACATTTGAAATGATGGAATGACTTGGGTATTGATAAGCATGCAAATGTAAACAATTCGCATACAAATGCTAGTGGGAGTTGTCTACTTTTTCCACTCACAATGAGTGTATTAGTAGGTATAAAAACCTGTCCAAATGGTCCCCTCCGGGTCTATTTCAATTTTCGACATTTACCCCACAAATGCTTAGAAGTCTTATATTTAGTTATCTGACATAATTAAATATTAATTGGATTATTTAACAATTAAATAATACAAATTAACAACTAATAACCACTTAACCATTAAGTAATTATTGGATCATTTTGTCAATATAAAATGTGTCTTATAAACCTGTATTAGCTAATTTTACAACCTCTTGTAAATTTAAATAGCTAATTATCTCCACCTCAAAACTTATACACATATCGTATAAAATTAATTAATTAACAATTAATTAATTAATAAATTCTAATTTTTATTTATTAATTAATTATCACATAATTAAATAATAAATCCTCTTATCCCGAGTTCATAACCCGTCATCAAATAATACATTCACACGACTAATTAAAAGTCAGATAATACAAGGAATTAATTATCTCGTATCTCATACAAACATTTAATTCATTCAATTTGGGCGTCATCCTATAGGTGTGACCTAAAGGGATCAGTTGATCACCGCTGTCACACGACAGTAACGCCAAACTCTAGTCAGCCGGCGTTACCGATTAACGTTGATCAACTGACAAATATATAAAATAAGTCCCTTATATTCCTTGCACGAGATTTAATATGTAAACGCACTTATTGTGGAGGACACTACTCCAACACGAACCCGTATCTGCTCCAGGTCCGAGCATTGTAAATACGGAAGTCACCTAGCCTGATGACTTGGGCAGGCCTGTCGACTGAGGAGGAGGAACTCGGTCGTGGACATCGTCGTAATATTCCTAATTCTAACCTCCGGGATTTTGTTATTGGTACTACTCTTTCTGGTAGTAGTCCGTCACATGTCACCCATGTTCAAGTCTCACTGTCTCTCTCAGGTACGCTTTATCCTCTTACTAAGTATAATACTCCTGATAAGTTTATTGTACAACATCGTGCTTTTCTAGTAGCTATTACGGTTCACAAAGATCCATGTTCCTTTAAGGAAGCAGTTCAAGATGCGGGTTGGCGTAAAGCCGTGGAATCGGAGATCAGGGCTCTTATTGCCAATGAGACTTGGACGTTAAAGCCCCTTCCGCCTGGCAAGAAATCCCTTGAAAGTAAATGGCTATATAAAACTAAATACAAATTTGATTCTACTATTGAAAGGTTCAAAGCCCTTAAATTTTTTATGATGCAAATCAATTATCTTCGGCATGCAGGACATATTTATACATACCACCCTCAACACCTCCGTCACCTACTGCCGCGACGTCCTTCCAATCAAAACGGCGTATAATATGATAGAGATTCATTATATCCTTAAATAATTTTGAATGATGCAATAAGTCTCTCTTAAGAATATATCGGTCTTAAGATCAAAATGGATCAAGTACATATCACTTACATAGGTAAAGACAATTTTTTTGATAATATTTAGACTGATGAGTCATAATTATATATATATTTATGCCTCCCCTTAATTACTTTTGATACGGTTTTCGTGCTAGTTTATATCATTTACATGCCTTTTATGTTAGAATGTCGATACTTTTGCTATTTGATATTTAATGCAGGAATGATGCATTTGAGGAGTAACTGAATGAAATGGGCATCGCGGAGTAGGCATGAAGGAATACACGAAGCATGACACGGGAATCCATAAGAATATATGAAGAGAAGTTAAGAAGACAACACGAAGAAAAGGCCTGAAATAAGTTAGTGCCTTGATCAACTGGAGCTGGGCTCGAACGAGAAAGCTTGTACTCGATCGAGTATATTGAGGCTTGATCGAGGAACCACTTAGATCTATATTTTCCGCAATTTTTCTTAAGTCGGTTATGTTTTATTATAAATACCTAAATCATACCCTAGTTTTACGGACGTTTTATTTTACTTAGTTTCGTATTGCTACCCTAGAAAACTCTCTTAGAATACTCTTAGGTTAGTTTATTTATTATTCGCTTCGGATCCATTGCATTTAATTATTGCTATTATTGTTCTTCCTTTTAGTATGAGTAGCTAAGCCTTTAATCTAGGGTGAAAGGGGGATCTAGGTTTTTAGAAAAGGGTTAACTTATGAATTGATTGTTAAATTGCTTTTGATTGTTGTTTAATTATCGTCTTACATTTAGTTAATTGATTACTGATCAGAATTGGTTAATTAGTCTTGCATAAACTAGGATTTTCACCGACCGGGCTAAGACTAGTATTGGCCACGATAATTGAATTAGACCAACTTAATGATAGCGATTGCATGTTAAATTTATATCTAAAAAGACATATTAGAATCCACCGATCATATGACTTACAACAATATAAATTACTCAATCAATGAATTAAACCTTACCCTTGGATGACTGCCTAGTGAACCCAAACCCTAGATTCCTTAATATTATTGTTTACAATCTTTACTCTATTTGCAATTACTTATTAGCAATCAAACAAACAAAACCCCCAAGAAATTGTTACTTTAAGACGAACTTAAATAACAGCAAACTAGATTAATTACCTCGCCTCCCTATGGATACGATACCCGACTTACCGCTAGCTATTTGTTAGCAGTATTATAGGATTTATTTTGACTAAGGCCAAACGACTGAAAATAACCTTATCATAGACATTTTGTTTTGTCTTTTTCTATAAAAGTGGTAGTTATTTAACATGTCTTAAGCTTAAGACGGATATTGCCCGTTTTAAACGAGAATTTGTGACTCTGGAATGTCCCCTGTTTTAGGGTGTCTTTGAGTTATGGCTTATCTAACAGTTTTGTGATTGAGTTAATACCTTGCGTAATTGCGTCTCTTCTATGTACAAGAATACATAAGCTTTCACGTATAATTGGGCTTGGATAACAGATCCCCTTCCCACCATTATATTCAAACACAAATTGTTCTATAAGACCAATATTTAGATAGGACTAACCCAATAGTATAAGGCCAAAAAAAATTACTTAATAAAAATATGAAATAATACTTTTATTTTCATAACCTAATATTTTAAATTAATAACTTGCATATTTAAATATGTTAGTTTTTATTATAAAGTATAAAGTTATCAAAATAAAATCAAAAACTTAATATATCAATGTTTTTGCTTGGACTTCTCTCATATTGGGCCAGTCTTATGCTATAGGACGGTCCTATAGGAGAGTTGCTGATCTTCAAACGTTTTATAATTGGGTTGGCCCATTTCATTTGATTTTGAGCTAATAATTTATTGGACCTTTTTCATGGAGATTGTATTGTATTTATATGCAAACCTGATAAAACAAACCCGAACTCAAAAAACCGATCAAAAATATCTAAATTGATAACCGATGGAACACTCGTTCCAAGTAACTTGAATAGTACCTGAAATCTGACCGTCGACTCAATTTGAATCGAACAGAAATGGAACCGAATTCAATAATAACTGAATTATCGATACCCGGACCTGAATATATCTTAACCGATAACACTTGAACCGATAAACCAAATTTAAAAGTATTTATTTTCTCATAAAACACTCATATTCTTGGTGAATGTTTTTTTATTACTCCCTCCCATCCAGACCAAATGTTACATTGACTTTTTGACACTATTCATGACTGTAGTGAATATTTGGTATTATTTGTAATATATAAGAGAAAATATATTCATGTGAGATCTTGTTAGATTTATCATAATGAATGCTATAAGAATATCAAATTTTTATAATTTTTAATAATGTGTAACTAAAGATAATCACGTTCCAAAACGCGCTTCGACAAGTGTGATAAAGTCGATGTAACATTTGGTGTAGATGAGAGGAAGTATTTCTTTTTTTTGTTAATGGTATTATGAATTATCAATCAATCAATTTTACATATATATTTCAGAACCCAAGGAATTTCAATGTAATCAAATTAATCTATACAACTTAATTATTGTAACACCCGCGAATTTAACTTAAAGGGTAATTTATTAAAATCGCTAATTTAATAATACTTGATTTTAATTGTTATATTATTTATTTGATTTTATAATTTCAAAATTGTGTTTTCGTTTTATAAAAATTAATTTGGTTCTATTTGGAGTAGGAATGCCTTAAAAGTTGTAGTGTTAGTCTTTTTAGTGCAAAACCGAGTCACAAACCAAGTGCATTTGTTATTTAGCCAAAACAAACTTATGGACCGTCTTTAAAACAACAAAAACTCTTTCTTTTAGAGTTTCCCTTCAAATTTTTCAGGAACTTTTCTTCATCTTATTCCTTGGGAAAAATGAGATTTCCACCATTAAACCTTCAAAAACTCAAAGCTTAAGACGGATGTCATTTCTTCGTTTCTTAACGAAATCCTATGATTTTTATACTAATCTTCTCCTCTCCTTCTCCTCCTTCTTTCTATGTAAGAAAAATCTTACCTTTTTAATCATTTAGAAAATTCATCTTTTTGTAAAATGAACTTTCTAACCCCTTTTGTCTTAAACTTGTTTCTAGGTGAAAGCTTTAGTATTCCGGAGTAGTATTGAATCGGAATCGTGTTATTTGAAGTGCTAAAAGGTAACAGTGATAGGTTACTCAATATTATGTCAAATGTGTGTGTTTATATGTTGTAGTATACTCATATGTGTGTTAAAGTTTGAATCTTTACATGTTTTACATGTTTATTGTTGAATAAATTTGTATGTGAAACCATCTTATGATTGTTTGAGAAATTTCTAGTCTTTGGGTAACATGAGTGTTTACATGGATGAATTAATGAGTAAACCATCTTATTCATGCTTAATATTTGTGTTTAATTAGGACATGAAATTTGTTAGTTTGTAAACTTTGAGTTTAAAATTTGTTAATGACTCCCGCATGTTAAACTTTAACTAGTAATAAGAAGTGTTTAAAATTTTCTTAATTTCCGCTTAAATTTATTAATTATATTTTTCGCATTATCGGGGTGTCACAATTATACTATATAGTTTTTAATCGAAAACATTGTGTGATGGACCCGAACAAGGGACTTCAATGTAAATATTATATAGTTTTGGTTGAAGTATAAATATAGAGAATATCAAAATATGGTGATTTTCCTTAGAATAAATATGTTCCACTTATGTTATTAATTAGTATCATCATATAATTAAAGAATTATTGAGCAAGCACAAATATAATATAAGTAGATTATATTTTGGAACCTATTAAAAGGTAAATAAATCAAGCTAGATTTCCAAAAGATATAATATTTTATAATTATTTCGATTTGATTTAATGCATATATGTAATATACTTATATAAATATATAACCTCTTAAAATTGGATGGCTAAATAGTAAAAGTAATTATGTTAATAGTGAAAATAATTGTGCTAACATTGGATATAAAAATATGTCACTAATGTGAATCCCGCGCAAAAGCGCGGTTTTTTAGATAGAGATGTTATAGAATTTAACAAATAAATTGATGATATTTAATATTATTTTTAAAAGGGAAGCTATTGAATTTTCCTTGTTTATATAAATTTTTAATAATGATTTATGAAAATTGTACTGCGAAAAATAAATTGCGAAAATTAATTAGAAGGTAATTATTGGGCAATAGTAAATATAGATAGTGGGATCAATTAATTAGGATGTAAATATTCTAAAGTAGTATGTCACCTAAGCGGGAAAATTTCGAGATTTCTTAATCTTTTAGTAGTAGGGGGATTTGAATAGTCAAAGTAACTATATTAGCAAGGGGACTTGTGAAAGTAATAGAAGCAACAACGAGAGTAGTGAAATTATCAATATTCATGCGGCAGTAGTGAAAGTAACAATAATTACGGCAGGAGTAGTGAAGTAACCGTAGTAATAATGAATATAATAAATGTAACAATACTAATAGCAAAAGAAAGCATATATGAACAATTAGCTAACTAATCGATTGAAGTAAAATATTAATAGCGGGAGTAGTAAATTGGTCTCATAATTTATTTCATTGTAATTTTAAGATATGACATAGAAAAATATATTAAAGATACATTTAGGAGTTACGCAACTTTAAAATAGTTTTATTTAATTGAAAATAAACTTTAATGGGTAATAGAGATAGCTCGGGCGTAGCCGGCGCCAATACTAGTTATATCAAATTGAAAAACATAAGGTACATTTAAGCTTTTTTTTTTAACCTTTAGTCCAAGAAAATTATGAATCAAAACTCAACATAATTGATATTGACTCGACCAGAACCACCCGACTCGAAATGGCACAGTCAGACAGACCGATTAAAGTGGCTAACTAGAATAGACCCGATCGAAATTGAACTGAGATTGAAACAAAGATCACCCCCATTTAGATTAACCCGATCTAAAATCTAACCGAATGACCCGTTTACCAGGTCTAAATTATATGTACACTCCTTACTGGTACATTTCAAAAAGTTTAACTTGGCAAAATTATTTAGGGTAGCCATAAATACACTCTAATATATACTGGGACACGAAAAAAGGCCCACTATTAGCTTTAATATGAACACCAGCAGAGCCCACTTATTTTGTCCACAAGCAAAGAAATCCATGTCCCCGTGCATTTTCGTCGTGCATGTATGGGCTCCTCTTTTTTTTTTGATAAGGTGTGGACAGGGACCCACCCGCGCGCACCCGCGCATTGTGGTTTTGAGGCGGCGACACTTCTCCAACGGAACCTTGGTTTTACAAAGCACGTCATGGACCGTTACCGATTTGTGTGGCATTGAAACTGGTGAAAGGTTGAATAAGCCTGCATTTGTGGAGTCGCCACCAATTTATTGTGAAAAATTGAAAACCGTTCGAATACCTTATGCCATGTAAAGACACAAAGTAGGGACATGAAGACTAAAAACTCTTACCGTTAGCATTCTATGTTTAGAATGACTTCGAGATGCCAATGGACACGGATGTCCAGCAGTCTAGATATAAC